>NC_137337.1:45954916-46592896 GCF_965287045.1 Carcharhinus amblyrhynchos
CTAACATATCATTAAATATGTGCAGTCATGTCTCTGCTATCTCATCCCTAAATTCTTTTAAAATACGTGGATACATTTATATATTTTAAATATATAAAGCTCACCGCTGGTCTTATAATTCAATGTCATTTTTACTTGTTCTGTCTGCCTGCTATATTCCAAAGTGAAATAATTTTTTAATATTTCTGTTATCTCTCTATCATTACCTGTGGCATTATCCTATCTCTCCCTTTTGTGGTCCTATTCCCAATGGCCCTACTCCCATCAGAGTCTTTTTTTTAATCGATGTGCCTGCAAAACATTTTACATTTTGTTTTATGTCCCTTACACGAATAAGTTATTCAGTTATCGATTACAGCACAACATGAAATAGTTAATGTGGGTCAGGTAGAACAAGGAGACTCTTTAAATCATCCGTGCACCAACACATGTTCCACATAGTGAATCAATCAGGATAGCATTAACCACACTGGTGCTTGACCGAGGGATTAAAATTAAAAGTAAAGAGAATACTGTTCCAGATAGAATATCCTTACAGCTAGAATGGTTATTAATTTCGACATCTTCATCAACTGCTGAAGAGAGAAAGTATGTAGCAAGGATAAGGAGACCTAAGACTTGACTCTATCTGGACAAGGAAACTATGGCTGTATAAAATTAGCTATAAGAAGTCTCACAACACCAGGTTAAAGTCCAACAGGTTTATTTGGTAGTAAATGCCACTAGCTTTCGGAAAGCTGTTCCTTTGTCAGGTGAGTGGAGAGTTCTGATCACAAACAGGGCATACAAAGGCACACACAGTTTACAGAATACTGATTAGAATGCGAGTCTTTACAGATAATCTGCTATTCAAGTCTTAAAGGTGCAGACAATGTGAGTGGAGATTGCATTAAGCATAGGTTAAAGAGATGTGTATAGTCTCCAGACAGGACAGTAAGTGAGATGTTACAAGTTCAGGCAAGTCATGGGGGTACAGATGGTGTGACATGAGCCCACGATCCCAGTTGAGGCTATCCTCATGTGTGCGGAACTTGGCTATTAGTTTCTGCTCAGCGACTCTGCACTGTTGTGTGTCGTGAAGGCCACCTTGGAGAACTTTTACCTGAAGATCAGAGACCGAATGCCCGTGACCGCTGAAGTGTTCGCCCACAGGAAGGGAACAGTCTTCCTGGTGACTGTCGAGCGATGTTCATTCATCCGTTGTCCTAGCGTCTGCATGGTCTGTATGACTGCTCGACAATCACCAGGCAAGACTGTTCCCTTCCTGTTGACAAATACTTCAGCGGGCACGTGCATTCGGCCTCTGATGTTCGGGTAAACATTCTCCAAGGCGGCCTTCACGACAGACGACAGTGCAGAGTCGCTGAGCAGAAACTGATAGCCAAGTTCCACACACATGAGGACGGCCTCAACAGGGATTTTGGAGCAATGTCACACTATCTGTAACACCCACAACTTGCCTGAACTTGCAACATCTCACTTACTGTCCTGTCTGGAGACAATACACATCTCTTTAGCCTATGCTTAATGCTATCTCCACTCACATTGTCTGCACCTTTAAGACTTGAATAGCAGATTAGCTGTAAAGACTCGCATTCTAATCAGTATTCTGTAAACTGTGTGTGCCTTTGTGTGCCCTGTTTGTGATCAGAACTCTCCACTCACCCGATGAAGGAACAGCGTTCTGAAAGTTAGTGGTGTTTACTACCAAATAAATCTGTTGGACTTTAAGAAGTCTCACAACACCAGGTTAATGTGTTTACCCCAGTCCAATGCCGGCATCTCCACATCATAAAAATTATCTGCACATTGAATATATGAAACAAGGAGACCATTTTATAACAAAACATGGATCCAAATGAGAAGCTGCTCTCACAAGAGAGAGCAGGATACTCCAAAAACTTTGGATTTGTATACCCAATCCACACCTATGATTTAGTCTTGAATCAGTGATAAACCAAGTTATAGTCTCTCAAAAGCATCATTTTGTCAATATTGAGGAAAGAACTCTAAGATGAGCTCTCATAAGTGAATCGGACTTCCATATACAAGAGACCATCCTGAACAAGTTGAGATGTGACAGAAAGATGAAGGCAAAATATCGCGGATGCTGGAATCTGAAACAAAAAAACAGGAAATGCTGGAAAGTCTCAGCAGGTCTGACAGCATCTGTGGGGAGAGAATAAAGACAATGTTTTGAGTTTGGATATCAGCAATATCCAAATTTAGTGACAAAAGAAACAAACCTGGTACATTATCAAAATGCATTTGCTCATCAGACCCGAGCTGAGAGTCATCCAGACTCAAAATGTTGTCCCTATTCTCTCTCTACAGATGCTGTCAGACCTGCAGAGATTTTCCAGCATTTTCTGAGATGTGACATATCCTGACCAAAGGACTAAATTGGCCGTGGAAAGAAAAAATAGAAGACATATGCTATGATATTGGGAGAGGTGGTGTGATATTTCCTGTACAGATGGAAGATGATCTGAGAAACCAAAGAATCTCACACCATTTCAATAATCCAGTGACAAAACCCAAAACTCAATGGACTTGAATAATCAAATCAGGAAATGTAAAACATTGCAATGTGCATTTTGACAATATGCCAGCTTTGTTTCCTTTGTTGCTAGATTTGGATATTGCTGGCAGTGTCAGCACTTGTTGCCCATTCCTTGTTGTTCTTGAGGACATGATGATGACAGCAGTCATTTCTAGGCTGTTTCACAAAATGTTTAAGAGTCAACCACATTGCTTTGGCTTTGGAATAACATATCGGGTAGTCAGGTTAAGGGCATCAGGTTTCCTTCCCTAAAGGACATCATGGATTTTTAGAATAATCCAGTGACTTCACAGTTATCATTACTGATACAAGCTTTTTATTCCACATTTATTTCATTAGCTGTATTTAAATTCCCCAACTGATGTGGCGGGATTTGAACTCATGTGTCTGGATTATTAGTCCAGGCCTTTAAATTACCAAAACTGCAACATTAAAACAATGCTACCAGACCCACTCACGTTGCACGTTCATTCAAATTTATTGGCTGGATTATGTGAAGGGAATTATTTACAAATAATTAAATATTAGGAGAGTTGGCATAGGAATTGTTGGTAAAGAATAGAAAGAAGGAACAAAGGGCTAAGAAGGACAGGGAAACACAAGGAGAAGCAGTTTAAATTGAGACACGTACAGGTTAACAGTATGATTTTCAAAAGAAGCAACAGCAAGATTAGCAGGCATAAACAGACTAAATACAGAAAGTATGTGGGAATACAATAAGGCAATGAAAAGGACTAATGTGAATGAATAAGAGGATAATGATTTGAAACACATCAGAATACATTCTTACTTACAGAGAGAGCGGGGAAGATCAAGCGTAAAATAAATGAGTTGATACAGGTAAACAATGAGACTAACCAGATTCAAAAGCTTATGTGAGGTATCAGGTGCAAGAGGTAATCATAGGATCACAGAATCACACACGGTTATAGAATCACACGTCGTCACAGAATTACACATGGTCACGGAATCACACATGATCACGGAGTCACACAATTACAAGGTCACGGAATCATACAGAGTCACGGAATCACACAACCACAGGGATAGGCCCAATACATAACGATATGTTACCTGATAAAGAATGATGGGAACTTGGATTACGCTGGTACCAGTGTGCAAAAACTGTGGAATGTGAGTTGATGTGGAATGACAAAATAGCACTCCAGTCTCTGGGTTCATAACTGATGAGAAATCCCCCTCTGCCCATCCTCCTCCATTATAAGTATAAGATTCTAGGAATAAGGACAGATTAATATCACCTCGGGGAAGGAAGGTACTATGTAGATTTACCTTGGATTAATAAAATGCCCAGATCAGAACATCCTTTCTCTGGGTTTTTAAATGCAAGTGCCTCAATTAGTAACAAAAACTGGGGACGGTACACCATAATGCAGCAGCACGGTGGTGCAATGGTTAGCGTTGCTGTCTCATGGTGCCAGGGACCCGGGTTCAATTTTTGGCTTTTGTCACTGTCTGTGTGGAGTTTGCATGTTCTCCCTGTGTCTGCGTAGGTTTCCTCCAGGTGTTCCAGTTTCCTCCCACAGTCCAAAGATGTGCGGGTTAGGTGGATTGGCCATAGTAAATTGCCACTTCGTATCGGGGGATTGGCCAGGATAAATGCATGGGGTCATGGGAATAGGGTATGGGTGAGATTGTGGTCAGTTCAGACTTGATGGGCTGAATGGCCTCCTTCTGTACTGTAGGATTCTATGTTCTATATTCTGTAATAATCTAATCCACATTGAAGTGAAACTGCCACTTGATTGAGGTTATTAAAACAATCCCACATGTTGGACATGGAGTGATTTTGAACTCACGTTAGTGTGTGAAGGATTGGTGATGTGGATGCAACATCCTGAAATTGCAAATTTGACTAGCGAGACCACGCAATCTGATTTTCAAGCCCCCTCACTATTGGAGTAAGGCAAAACATGGCATGGGAGCCCGGGAACTTCAGTTTAATACATTAGCATGTCAGTGCAAATACTCACTCCAGGACCTCCCCCCTCACTGACTAGCCAACGGGCACCAGCGTGGCATCACGCCAGCACCATGTACAATAAGTAACTGCTCAGGGGACACTGGAGAGGACATGGGCGACCTAGATAAGTTCAATCTGTGTCTGGGGATGGGGTTCAGTCTTGCAAGCTCAAGGGATGGAAGTCACTCACAGGCATGACATTCTCTTCATGCCGGAGCACCCCTAGGTTTAAGGAAATTTGAAGGCTGGCATGCAGTCAACACTTCACGTGTCCTCCTTGCTGTGCTTGTGTCCAAAACACTGCTGAGGGAGTGTCCTTCCATAATGGGAGCTGGAAAGTGGGTGGGAAGGTATGGAAGTAGAGGCTCAGCACCAAGGGCGATTGTGAGGGAAATCCTCAGATGATGGCCAGGGCCTGCATGGGAAGATGGGTTAGGGGAGCTCTCGCAACCCTTTGGTTTGGGGGCAACCAGGACTAGGGAGTGAAGAACTCTTCCAACATGGGGTTTGACATCTACTCAGTGATGAAGTGCCAGAGATAAGTTCTCATGATTGTGCCCAAGTTCATGGGCACTTAAGCCTCCAGCCAGACTCTGGGAAAATGATAATAACTTACATTGAGAACTCCTCTCGTCTTCAACGTTATGTCTGACCCCTGCCTGATGGAGAGCTTAACATGTCCTGCTAGTGAATGGTCTTATCATGAGGTTTAGACATACTGGATGACAAATCTCAGCTACTGCAGCTCTCCCTGAAATCAGGGGTCCTAGTGTTCACATCCAAGTCGGGCAAGCTCTCAGCATTTTGTCAGTCCTTGGCCTTCTAATCACCAGAGTGGCGGACGTGAGAGGCATGAGTGTTTATGAAGGGTTGGCATCGTTCAGCTTACATGGATGGGGATTTTGGGGGGTGAGGGGGAAACGGCTGAAGGTCAGTGGGAGGGGAGTTGGGGTGCTGTGCTGGCATTGTCTGTGTGGGAGGTGGGAAGGACATAGCGCTGACATTCACTCCCTCCATAGGAATGAAGCTGTGAGTGCGTGAGGGGTTTTGGAGCATGGCACTGTGAGATGATACCATGGAGGATCTGTAGGTGGGCAAAGTAATGTTTAATACAAAAAGAATATTACAAAGGTGATTTATCTGTACTGGTGTTGAGGTTCACCAGTGCCCACCAAGTGACCAGAGTTTCTTTCTTTTCCCCACTCTCCCACTACATCTCGGTGTATCTCCAGAACCTGCAGCTGAGGTTGAAATGTCCTGCTGCCTTCCCTGCCCAGTTGCCTGAGATGACATTGGCATGCATCCCCTGGAGGACCCGGACCGTACGATACTCAATTTTACCATTTGGATTCAAAGTGCTGAATCTAGGAGTATTTCAGATCCAAGTTTTAGACCCATTCTCAGGCACCCCCAGACACACTCTGCCTGATAAAAAAGCAGCGGTTCTGAATCACACTGTAGAAGCTTGGAGCGGGGCTTAATGCACACGAAACTCTGCTGCTCCGATCCGAGCCTTCAAGTATGCATGTGCAGTAAAAAAATAGGAAAACGCTCCTCTGCCACATCATTCCCAGGCCTGATAATGCCTTTCCCCGGTCCCCACAGACATTGCCCCACCCCCACAACATAACTGACCCCCTTATCTCCCCATCCCCCTACCACTCAGACAGATCGTGGTCCCCTGCCCCCTTTTCCTGCCCACTGATCACACACAGCGTGGCGGCGAAACCCCCTTCCCCCAATAATTGCGCACCGAGTGGCAGCGGACTCCCTCTCCCCCCCCACCGATCGTGTGCAGAGTGGCAGTGGACCTCCCTTCTCCCCCCTCCCCACGATTGCACGCAAAGTGGCAGCGACCGCCCTTCTCCCCCACCGGAGAATGATCTGACCGGTCTCCTCCGCCCCCCCACCAGACAGTGGTCTGACCCACCTCCTCCCCCCCAACCAGAGAGTGATCTGACCCCCCCACCCACCCCCGCCACCACCGATCTGAGTCAGAGAGCCATCAGAAGTTCTGAATTTACCTCCTCAGAAACTGGGGCGCCGGAATCGGACCTTCACATACCATATCTGTTTCGCTCTGAATCTGGGTGGGCAAACGTGGTGGTAAAGAGGGAAGGGCTGGTAAGTTTGGACATGCAGCCCATTAAGTCAATTTAAATGCATGCATTGGTACGGACTGCGCTACTCGCCTCACGCCTGACTTTATCGAGTTTTCACGCTTGAAAATGGGCACAACTTGATAAAATTGGGCCCTCTGTCAGAGAATTGGTGCAGGCTGAATGGCCTCTTTCTGCACCGTAGGGATTCAATGAACAGGTAAATCCAAACGGTGACTCCAATCAGTTCACAAATGGGCAGTTCATTATGCAGATTGGTTACTACTGGTGCTTGGTGGGTATCCTCTCTGTCAGTGTTGACCCACCTCTGGGATGATCATGTAGAGGCAGGAATGCATCAGACTGCTAATCCAATGCCAGGGTTACCTAACTCTCCTCCTGGATCCACATTCAAAAATGTCCCTGCAGGGCCTACATATTCCCTCAATCTCATCAGTTGAAGTCCATAATCGATGCAAGAAAAAACCTCTCAAAAATATACATTGTTCATGTTGCAAAATAATAGCAAACAGCCTATTTGTTCCTTGGATGCCTATTGCATTCTGTGTGAGATAGCCAAGAGTGTGAAATGACACCCATGGGTTAGATTATTTCAGAAGGGATGGTGATAGCACAAATGATGCAATTAGTAATCTCGATCATTGCGTTATGTTGTATTATAGAGCCAAGAAGAAACATAGGAAACATAAAGAATGGTAAAGGGATACAAGGTAAAGGGATTACTATCAAATAAACTGTTTAGACTCTAACCTGGTGTTGTGAGACTTCTTACTGTGTTTACCCCAGTCCAAAGCCAGCATCTCTACATCATAAAGGGGTACAAGGGCAGAAAGAGGTAGCCAGTATTAATATATAAGAGTGCAAACACTTTGCTAAGAGGCAACTCACACAGAAAGACATCTAAAAGGAAAGGAAATAAATTCTGCTTTTACACGAGGAAGAGAGAGTGTGCTAAAGGTGAGCTGAGCAACAATAAATGCCTTCAAGGTCAATCAACAGAAAAGTTGCTGAAGCATTCTGAATAGGGAAGATACTGAGAACCTGGCTAGAGATACGTTATGATTCAAAGCAATGTGCAGATAAAGATTAAAAAAGGAAAAAAAAATGAAGAAATATGGTATAGAGTTTTTCCCTTGTTTCATACAAGAAGATGCATACTTGCCAATGATCTATTAAGGTCCATATACTGACAGTACCCTGCTTTGAACATAATGGAATCGTATCTCACTTGCATTTTAATGCATATGCTGTAGGGCCAATGGCCAAGGGCCCAAGTTGAATATAGTGTCCCATCAAGGGTCCAGTTTCCTACTGGCATAGTGTATTCTACTTTAATATGATGTACTTGAGTGATTTAATGGGTGGCATGTTGGCAGAATGTTTAGCACTGCTGCCTCACAGCACAAGTGACCCAGGTTCAATTCTAGCCTTTAGTGACCATATGCCTGGGTTTCCTCCGAGTGCTCCAGTTTCCTCCCATAGTCCAAAGGTGAGCAAGGGAGATGGTTTGGTCATGCTAAATTGTCCCTTAGCATCCAAAGATGTGAAGTTTCGGTGGTACTTCACATTTTTGGATACTTGGTAATCAGCAGTGTGTGGACTGATGGTAGACCTGCTCTAGAGAGAGCTTCAGGGTCCGGTACTTAATCTTGCCATCTGATGCATAATATTCTGCGAAGACAAGTCATGTGGAAATGACTGAACTGTCTTGCATGCCTTCGACACATAGTCCACGTTTCACAGGCAAACTGAAGGTCTACAGTGCCGTGATACTCACTACCCTCCTGTATGCCTGTGAAACATGGACCAAACAGGATTACTTGCATGCCAAATGGCAAAAACAACAAGCGATAGACAGAGCTAAGCAATCCCACAACCAACGGATCAGATCTAAGCTCTGCAATCCTTCCACAGCTAGTTGAGAATGGTGGTGGACAATTAAACAACTGACTGGAGGAAAAGGCTCCACAAATATCCCCATCGGCAATGATGGAGGAGCCCAGCACATCAGTGCAAAAGGTATGGCTAAAATATTCGCAGCAATGTTCAGCCAGAAGTGCTGAGTGGTTGATCCATCTCGGCCTCCTCCAGTGGTTCCCAGCATCTTAGATGCCAGTCTCCAGTCAATTTGATTCATTTCACATGATATCAAAAACAGCTGGAGGCACTGGATACTGCAAAGGCAATAGGCCCTAATAACATTCCAGCAATAGTACTGAAGACTTGTGCTCCAGAATTTGCCACTCCCCTAGCCAAGTTCTTCCACTTCAATTACAACACATGTGGAAAATTGCCCAGGTATGTCCTGTACACAGTCAATAGCAGCAGTGAGTACTATCTACAAGATGCACTGCAGCAATTCACCAAAGTCCTTCGATAGCACCTTCCAAACCCACAACGACTTCCATCCATAAGAACAAGGGCAGCAGATAAATGGAAACACCACCATCTGCAAGTTCCTCTCCAAGCCACTCACCATCCTGGCTTGGAAGCATATCGCCGTTCCTTCGCAGTCACTGGGATAAAATCCTGGAATTCCCTCCCTAATGGCATTGTGGGTCAACCCACAGCACATGGGCTACAGTGATTCAAGAAGGCAGCTCACCACCACCTTCTCAAGGGCAACTAGGGATGGGTAATAACTGCTGGGCCAACCAGCGACACCCATGTCCCACGAATGAATTTAAAAAATCATAGATGAAAACAGTGCACATCTATCTGGCATATTGCACTCTAGCAAGCTACGCATACGAAATATGCACTAAAATTATCCTTTTACCTTCTGTGTACTGTGACAGAGATTTTACACGAAATACACAGTTGTTCAAATAAAATACATGTTGATTGCATAATAATTGTAAATCAGTGCAGCGGGTTCACAGATGAAAACATTAAGAGAGCTCAAGTATTCATATATTCTGATTTTACTCATGCATATGGCAGCTGGACAGTCATTCCCCTTCCCAAAATGATCTTGTCCTTGAATCAAGAGAATTTGGTTTCCTGCGACTGTGAATGTGGATGCTGCTTTACGTAATGAAACGGTGATAATGGTTTACTAGGCTGATACCGGAGTTGAGGGGGTTGAGCTATGAGGAGAGGCTGAATAAACTGGGCTTGTACTCGTTAGAGTTTAGAAGAATGAGAGGAGATCTCATTGAGACGTATAAGATGATGAATGGGATGGATAGGATAGAGGTGGAAAGACTCTTCCCGCTCAAAAAAGACAATAGGACTAGGGGGCACAGCCTCAAGATAAAAGGGGGGCGGTTTAGAACGGAGTTGAGGAGGAACTTCTTCACTCAAAGGGTGGTGAATCTCTGGAATTCTCTGCCCGTTGAAGTGGTGGAGGCTGCCTCGCTAAATATTTTTAAGACGCGGGTTGATGGGTTTTTGATAGGAGAGGGGATTAAGGGTTATGGGGAGAGGGCGGGAAAGTGGAACTGAGCAGCAACAGATCAGCTATGATCTTATTGAATGGCGGGGCAGGCTCGAAGGGCTGGATGGCCTACTCCTGCTCCTATTTCTTATGTTCTTATGTTCTTATTTCTAATTAGTTAAACTTTCAGTTCTGCTCAATTAGATTTGATTAATTAGTGAACAGAAGCATAGGGTCATCCAGGAGGAGCTGATGAAATAAGTTAGCACATGCCTGCAATTGCTGGTGAGCTTTAAACAAGTTGAGCCAGATTTTGCAGTGGGGATAATGGTGAGGGCATAGGCGCAGCACAGAAGGGGACCACTCAGTCTATAATGTTTGCACTTGGTCTCACAAAAAGCTATTCAGTTAGTTCCACTTGCTGGCTTTTTTCTCCATATCCCGCCAACACCTTCTCCGTCAAGTATTTATCCCATTCCCTTTGCAGGCTGCTACTAATCCGATATGGACGGCACAGATGCCTCAGAGTGCCAGGGATCTGGTTCAATTCCAGCCTTGGGCGACTTGTGGAGTTTGCACATTATCTCAGTGTCTGCATGATTTTCCTCCGGGTGCCCTGGTTTCCTCCCACACTTCAAAAATGTGTGATTTAGGTTGCTTGGCCATGATAAGTTGCCCCTTAATATCAGGAGGACCAGCAGGGTAAATACGTAGTGTTACGGGGATAGGGCTTGGGTGGGATTGAACAAAGAACAAAGAACAACCCAGCACGGGAAACAGGCCCTTCGGCCCAACGAGCCCACGCCGCCGCATCACCCTACACCTATTCTACCCTGCGTGTCTACGAATGGAACCCCTAACTTAGCCAACTTAGCTAACTTAGATTGTTGTCGGTGCAGGCTGGCTAGGCCAAGTGGCCTCCTTCTGCACTGTAGGGATTCTATTATTCTATTCTATGACATCCACCACTTTAACGGTCAGTGCATTCCAAACATTTTGTTAAAAAAACTTTGTTTCTCATATCTCCTTTAGTTCTTTTGCTAATCGCTTTAAACGTGTGCCCTTTTATTAGCAACCCTTCTGTCATTGGAAATAAGTTGTTTTTACTTTCTCTATTTCAGTTATCATAATTTTAAACAACTCTATCACATCACGTCATGACCTCTCTGCTCCAAGGGCAATAATCCTGGCTACGTCTATCATATAACTACAATTCCTTATCTCCAGAACAATTTTAGTAAACCTCTTCTATGTCTTTGCCCAAAGCAACCATGCTGAACTACGTGCCAAGAATTGAAATCAATTCTCTTGCTGGGGTCAAACTAATATCTTGTAAAAGCTTGGCAAATTCCAGATTCTTCTCTGTCTCGACTTGACACCGGCTGAGATCCCAGATGTTTTATTAAGTACTCTGTTACTCTATCTTGCCATCTTCATTGGTTTGTGGAAATGTCCCATGCCAATTTAGTTTCTGATCCCCTTGAAATTGTGACATTTAACATTGTTTCTCCTCGTTCTTCCTACCAAAATGCAACTCCCCCACCCCCACTTTTTCTGCGGTGAATTCCACCTGCTGTGTGCTTTCCCAATCCACCAACCTGTTTGTGTGTTCTTAACATCTATACCATCTTTCTTATTGGGTCTCTAATACGCTAAACCTGGAGTGAGATAATTGTGAGTGAAGAATTGGTAATATTGGTAAAGAGGGAAATCACTAAATTAGAATGCATGCTAAAAAGGTTTATTGAATAACACAAATCAATATTGAACATTCTGCTAGTTGAGGCATGGTACCACACACAAGTTCAAGACATGTTGGTCTACCTTTCTGTGCAGCCCAGGATTTGATGTCTTCTGTTCCTTGAACCTGGTCTCTTGACTCACGCTGTCCTTCAAGATTTTAACATAATCAACTAAACTCTAACATGCATGCAAACCCTCTTACAGTTTTAAGACTTTAACTTTAGTTTCCCTGTTTATCTTAAATTGCTATAGCTTTCAACCACCTTCAATGTTGAAGCTATACATTTCATATCTACTTGCCAAATGCCTCTCCCTCGCTAGCTGAAAGCAGCTTCTGAGTAAAGAATATTCACTTTCTCGAAAGGCCTTTGGCCCTAATACTGGAGTATTACAGTGACTGTCAATCTGTGACAAATATTTGAGTCACTTCTGGGCTCTTACGACAACTGCATGACAATTACCTATCAACTGGCAATGTCTTACACAAGTGCTACACTGCAAACTCCTAACTCCACCCCCCACCCACAAAAGGCAGAGATCTGGCATTACAATCCTGATTTATGCCTTGTAGATGTTGGACAGGTTTCTGGAAATCAGGAGGTAAGTTATTTGTTGCAGAATGAGCGGCATGGTAGCACAGTGGTTAGCATTGCTGTCTCACAGCACCGGTGACCCAGGTTTGATTCCCAGCTAGGGTCTTTGAATTTGATTTGATTTATTATCGTCACATGTGTTAGTATACAGTGAAAAGTATTATTTCTTGCATGCTATACAGACAAAGCATATCATTCATAGAGAACAAAATGAGAGAATGCAGAATGTAGTGTTACAGTCATAGGTAGGGTGTAGAGAAAGGTCAACTTAATGCGAGGTAACTCTATTCAAAAGTCTGATGGCAGCAGGGAAAAAACTGTTCTTGAATCAATTGGTACATGATCTCAAACTTTTGTAGCTCTTTCCCGATGAAAAAAGGTGGAAGAGGGTATGTTCAGGGCGTATGGAGTCTTTAATTATGCTGGCTGCTTTGTCAAGGCAGCATGAAGTACAGACAGAGTCAATGGATGAGAGGTTGGTCTGCGTGAAGAATTGGGCTACATTAGCAACCTTTTGTAGTTTCTTGCGGTCTTGGACAGAGCAGGAGCCATACCAAGCTGTGATACAACCAGAAAGAATGCTTTCTATGGTGCATCTGTAAAAGTTGGTGAGAGTCATAGCTGACATGCCAAATTTCCTTAGTCTTCTGAGAAAGTAGAGGCGTTGGTGGGCTTTCTTAACTATAGTGTCGACATGGGGGGACTAGGACAGGTTGTTCATGACCTGGAGACCTAAAAACTTGAAGCTTTCACCATTTCTACTTCATCCCCATTGATGTAGGCAGGGGCATGTTCTCCACCATGCTTTCTGAAGTTTTGTTGACGTTGAGGGAGAGATTATTGTCGTCGCGCCAGTTCACCAGATTCTCTATCTTATTCCTGTACTCTGTCTCGTCATTGTTTGAGATCCGACCCATGACAGTGGTGTCATTAGCAAACTTGAAAACCGAGTTGGAGGGGAGTTTGGCCACACAGTCATAGGTGTATTAGAAGTATAGTAGGGGGCTGAGAACACAGCCTTGTGTGGAGGATAATCACTGTCTGAGTGGAGTCTACATGTTGTCCCCCTGTTGGCATGGGTTTCCTGCAGTTTATTCCCACAGTCTGAAACACATGCTGGCTGGGTGCATTGGCCTTGCTAAATTCTTCCTCCGTATACCCAACAAGCGCTGGAATGCGGTGACTAATGTATTTTCACAGCAACTTCATTGCAGTGTTAACGTAAGCTTACTTGTGACTAATAAATAAACTAAAAAAAATCACTGCAATGCCCTCCTCCACCCTCTTTATTACTTTATCAAAATAATTCAAACTTTTTAGCCATTCAGGTTTGCCCTTATGGCTCCTCATGCAAAGGCACTCAGTGCCTGATTGAGGAAGTTGGTCATCATCACTCATCTGTGGCCTGGACCTCTTAGCAATCCTGGGTCTCTGGTGGTCACATTACTGGTGGAAGCCATCACCTCACAGTGGTGCTGTGAAGCAATGAGAAGCTGTTGGCCTCTAACTGACTGACAGTTCTTGATGGATGGGACTTTTGCTTCAGGGATGCTTGACCATAGGAAAGGGCCACTGCCACTGTGGCAAGTGCCTGATTGATACTTAATGCTGTGAGCTTTCCCAAAAAGACTTAAAGCAGGGTTCTTGCCATTTGTCCAACTGGTGAATGAGACCCCCATCTCCTGCATTAAATGCTACCCATGTTTCTGGGGAGACTGCAGCTGCTCGAAACCCGAAAATGGAAAAGAGTTTAAAGTTTTAAAGTTTATTTATTTATTAGTGTCACAAGTAGCCTTACATTAACACTGGAATTAAGTTACTGTGAAAACCCCTAGCCACACTCCGGCACCTGTTTGGGTACACTGAGGGCGAATCAAGCATTGCCAATGCGCCTAACCAGCACGTCTTTCAGTCTGTGGGAAGAAACTGGAGCACCCGCAGGAAATCGACACAAACAAAGGGAGAACCCCACACAGACAGTGACCCAAGCTGGGAATCGAACTCTGAAGTAGTGAGGCAGCAGTGCTAGCCATCCTGCCGGTGAGCCTTCAGAGCTGAAATCCCAGTGCTCAACACTGCAGGCTGACAACAATGGAGGTTGGATCCAGGAGCTGAGAACAGGCAATAAAACACTGTCACTGCAGCTCTTGGCGTTAGTTGAAGATAACATTGGTGGAATCACAGCATCAAGACCCCTGTGAGCTATCATGAGGAGGTTCAGTGAATGTGTGCCATTTTAATGAAAATTGTGTCGATGAAACTTGGGTTTGTGTGATTCCCGGTGGTGTTCAGCTTAATCTTGGGAGAAGAGGAGCTGGAATTCTTCACAAGGAAGACAAAAGTTTGAGGGATTTTGAGATTGAATTTCATGCATTAAAAGCCAAGTGCACTCCCTGAGAAACCTGTAAGACCCAGCTTTGCTATATTAGTTCCTTGAAGTTTAATTCATTGTTTACTTTTCAAATACAATCTGCCTCTTAATTCCTACTGAATTTATGTTGATTTTATTTTGATTTTTACGGTAAAACTTTTGAAAAGAGAAATCTTGTCCAATTTTCTTCAAAATTCCTGTTGGGGTCACTTGGGAAGTTCAGTTCTTCCAGTCTCCATGGTGATCATAATAATATTCTAGTTTATTCTTCCTGGCTTAGATGCATCACAACAGTTTAAATTTCCATTCATGGCAAGGGCAGCATTTATTTTCCATCTCTAGTTGCACACCTATCATTGATAGCTTTTCAAGAATCGATTTACAAGTGCATTTCTACTCAGTGTAAAATTTAATCCAATTGCAAATTCACTTACATGATTATAATCTTCTTTCATTGCACAAACCTTGTGGCTGGACAGCTTGCAGAGTGTTGCCAACAGCACAAGTTCAATTTGCATACTGGCTGAGGTTATTCATGAAGGCTCACCTTCCGAACTTTGCCTTTTGCCTGAGGTGTGGTGATCCCCAGGTTAGATCTCCACCAGTCAGCTCTCCCCCTCAAAGGGGTGAGCAGCCTCTGGCCATCTGGGACTATGGCGACTTTACCTTTACTTTTCTTTCTGATGGTGTAACACAGTCAAAGTATCAGATACTTGCCACATGATGAGCCGTCGCATAGAGCAGAATCAAAGGTGCTAACAATCATATTAGGTTCTAATCAAAAAGTAAAACACTGCTGATTCTGGAATCTAAAATAAAAATTTGTTAAAATGTAGGTCAGGCAGCATCTGTGGGGAGAGAAGCTGAGTTAATGTTTCAGGTCATCAGAACTAGGAAAAGTTAGAGACGTTTTGAACAAGTTTCGGGTGGGACAAGGAAAAAGACTGTTTTGAGATCAATTGGAAGACAGGGGAGAACAACGGGGAAAGTTGGTCTTACAGGGTCAAAGGCAACGGTGATGGGGAAAGAAAAGAAACATAGCAAGTCTGCTGCTACCTGAAAGTGGCAATAAGAGAAAAATCAAAAAATGCAAAGAAAAGGAAATAAAATGGGTTAGTGATTACTCTTTGAAATTGTTGAACTCAATGTTGAATTCTGAAGGCTGTTTAACTGAGAGATAAGGGCCAATATGCTGCTCATGCCAGCAGGATTCTTCAGTCCCACTGGCAGTGCACCCCCGCTCGTAAGTTTCCCACCGACATGAGGTGACATCAGCGGGAACTTCCATTGATAGCGGCAGGACCAGAGAATCCCACCATGAACAAACAAATGACCACTTCCTGGCTATGGAGAACATGCGGCTGGCAAGCCGGAGAATCTCGCCCGAGCTGTCATTCCTTAATTTTGCATTGACCTTCACTAGAACAGTACAGCAAGTCAAGGACAGAGATGTCAAAATGAGAGCAAGGTAGAGGATTTGAAATAAGAGGCAACTGGGTATCAAGGGTTCATGTTTGCGGACTGAAAGGAGGTGCTCCACAAAGTCGCCTCCCCAGTGTGGAAGAGATCACATTATGAGTGGTGAATACAGGGGACTAAATTGCAAGAAGTACATTGCTTCACCTGGAAGGGATGTTTGGGCCTTTGGATGGTGAGGAGAAAGGAGGCATATTAGATTGATGTTATTTCAGTCATGATACTCGATTATAAAACTACGAAGAGGTATACTGATTGAATGGTCCAATCAGAGTATTATTAACTTCTAAGTCACTTGCGGATCACAGAATTTAGGCTATTCCTAGCAACTGAGAAGTTGCTTTATCACATAATCTTCCCAGTGATAATGTCTGCCTATTCTTTCATCTTCATGCTTCAGGATAATTTAAAATGCTCTAAGAACGTCATTCAGAACTACTGCAGGCTGTATAAATTGTAACGTTAACTTTTAACATTAACCCATCCACTGCCACGTTTAACAGAGGGAGGAAAAGGGGCAGGCCATCAACCTGTTCCCATGGTCACATTGTGGGAGCTTAACTTCTTCATTGCCTATTGCTAATTTTTTACTACTTGATGTGATTACTCACATTGACCACCTATGTCAGGTCATTGGACGTTTTGTGGCACAGCAGGCAGGTCTGTTGGCACACTCTCGACATTGCCTATCTTTGTCACGTGCACCCATTCATTTGACAGGAACACTCCAGAGGGCATCTTTCTTCCCACCAGAAACATGGCCTCCTTTCTGGCTTCAACCTTTTAGCAGAGTGAGTCTAAGGTGGTGTTGTTAAATGTAGGAGCTGTCTACTTTCTCCTAAGATAAAAATAATTTCCATATCTATTAGCCAGTAGCCTGCAGCATGTTGCTTCAATGTCCCTTTAAAAGGAGAGGCAGTTTGGATTAGGAAGTTTTTGAAGATTCTGAAAATGAGATGGGTAAATAAAAGAAAGAAAATGAATGACCAAGATCTTCTAGTCTCTGATTATCACTGGCTGGACATAAGAGACAAGATCTGTATTGGGACCTTTTGGATGTCCCAATGTGTAAAACTCTGAGGGAATTACCAAGGAACTTTGAACTTCCAATGAGCCAATCCCATGCTCTTTAGGAGCCTCCACAAAAGTCTCCAACTTGAGTACAAGTCAGGTAGTTCTAATGGAGTTACCTGGATATTTACCCAGGAAACGTTAGACAGAAAAATCTAGTCCAATTCTTGGGTAACAACACAACTGAACACTGCCCCCCACACACCCCCCGTCCCCCCAAATCATTCATTCTGACAAACCCACCCCCCCCCACCAGTTCACCCCTTGGCCCCTTGCCTACCACTTCTGACTCCCCAACTGCCCCTCCAATACCCCCATGTACCCCTGACCTCCTGACTATTCCCTACTCAACAACTGTTCTGAACATGTTAATCCAATTACCAGTCCTGATCCCACCCAACTAATCCCTGACCAGATCTGGCTACCCACTAACAACACACTATCCCATAGAGCCAATCTGTCCCCAAACTGACTATTCTCCTAATCCACTTCATTCACTCCACCCAGCTACCCACCTCACTTATCTGCCATTCTACTCACCTGCCCTCAAAAACTTACCATCCTACCCACTTACCACCCTGCCCATCTATTACATCGTCTATTTACCACCTCATTCATCTGCCACTCTACTCACTCACCTCACCCACCTACCAGCTTAACTCACACATTTACCCACCTAACCACCATGCCGATATATTCATTCACCATTTGCTCATCCACCCAATGCTTATCAGTGATTTATCCACTAATTTTGATCCATCCAATCGTGGGTTGTGTCCAATCTGCTCCTAACACTACAGTGCGGCCATAGAGTTTCCCAAAATACTGCAAGGTTCACATTTCTGAGAAACTGGGCTCTGAAGACCCAGACAGAAATGTAGAGCTGCATCAGGGCCTAGAAAGCTACGTTCGGAATGGCAATCTGCTGGTGATTGCTGCTTCGTAGAAGATCTGGCCTTTAAAGTTAAGCTGTCTGGGCAGAATCTTGTTGGGGCATCGGGCATCTCGCCTGCCAATTGGAGAGCTGGCAACAGATCAGTGGCTGTCCCTTTTTGGGAAGGCCAGCCATACCACGTGCCAACCAGGCAATGGCAAAGACAGCTATAGGCCTTCTCCTGGAATCAAGGCCCCATGGGCCGAAGTCTCACCCACTGGCTGATCAGAGACTGACATCTCTTGTGCTCAACAGCCCCACAAGCAAGGCAACATGACACTCTTATCTTCACACGTCATCGATTTCATTTACTTTGTTCCACTTAGAGGAAATATGCACGCGTACAGGCAGAATGGGAACTAATGCCTCCATATCTAAGAGTCAGAATGACTGAATTTCACTCTCTAGATGACATCCATGTCTACATCTATAGTTAGTATAACTATACCTTGTTTAGGGTGAGCTTATTTTATACATGTACAATCTTCCAGTAAGCTTTAGTAGTTCATAAAACTGGTTAATCTAAAGCCTGAGGGAAAGGCCACCTGCACCGTCCCAACTGGCCCACAAAACCCAGATAAATTCTTCAGATTAAAGCCCCTTAAACTCCATGAGAATTTCTGTGCTGGCAAAAATATAAAAGCAAAATACTGTGGATGCTGGAATCAAAAACAATAACAAAAAATGCCCTTCCGAGTCATCTAGAATCGAAACATTGGCTCTATTCTCTCCCCACAGATGCTGTCAGACCTGCTGAGATTTTCCAGCATTTTCTGTTTTAGTTGTGTGTGTGTGTGAAATATATAACCAAGGTTGGTCTTGCGATTTAGATTCATTTTAGGTTGTATTACACTCTCAATCACCTTCTTAAAAATAGTTACTTGAACTTTTTTTTGTATGTATAACTAATCGAGGGATACCTTAAGGGCTGTGTCCTACCTAATGCCCTGCACCTGAACCATATCACACACTTTCACGGAACTGGAAACTACCGCCCGTAGGCCGGTCCATGGAAAAAAAGGTCTTGTTAGTTAAAATATTTCACTGAAATCAGTACCTCCAGGGCCGAACACCGTTAAACCAACAAACACATACTGTACCAGCTTTGTGGGCTTTAATTAATTCCCAATAGCCTCACTTCAAGTGCATCGAGAAATAAATGGCATAATATATATTAATCATAAAAATAGTAAGACTTCACATGAAATTTCTGCCATAAATCTTTCTTTTTTGCTGATCTGTTAATTTAGTCTCTAAGCCCCGAGGTGATGTGAAAATGTCACAAAAAGTTAGATTTCTTGAAGGATGGCAAGAAGTAAAATGAAGAGTTGAGTTCTCTCCAGTTCAAGAATTGACTTTCACGACCTTGGAGGATTGGAACTTGCCCTTTGTTGCGTACTGAGTTATACTAGAGGGATTGCAGCTTCTCCAAAGTCATGATTGCCATTCTATTCTCGGATTACATAACAATACCATCTGGGGAAGCGAAATGTTACGTCAACGATACAATAAAAGACGACCAACTAAACAGGGCAATAAAATTCTATTTTAAATGCGGGTTGGCGAGAGACAGCAAACAAAATAGAGCAAGGACACATGTCGGGAAGCACTAAAGAAAATGAAAAACAAAGTGACAGGAAAAATGTACAGCGGACGAGGGAATAACTTAAATAATGGTTTCTTAATGATAAATGGCTTGCCAAAAATTATGTTTTAGAATTGAACTCATCATCACTCAAGGATACAAATGTGAAATGGGAGTTGATTAATGCTAGCAGTAAGGTAAATGACACAATATTGCCTCTGGAGGAAACTAGCCTACCTGAAGAAATTATATATCCCAACTCCTCTGTAGGAAGTAGCATAACAGCGGCAACACAATTGAGCCTGCCTCCCTGTTGCTCTTATCCTGTTTCCCTCCATTGTTAGTTTGAAGAGATATTCTTTTGGCCTTTGGAGAATGTCTGATCAGCCAGAAATGCAAGTCCCTATTCACAATAAGCTCATGCTAAGCTACTCATTATTTGGCTCCCGTTGTTGGTGCTCTGGAAGCCAGCGCGTCACTGGCTTATACTTTTGTACCAGCAAACAATATTTTTTTACGGAAGTGAAAACAGAAAAATGCTGGAAAACTCTCAGCAGGTCTGGCGGCATCTGTCGAGTGAGAAAAAGGTCTCAGATCGCCGACTGTTCATCAAAAATAAATCTTAGAGATTAGCAGTCAGTATAACAAATACAGAGCCAGAGAAAAGGTGGGGCAGGTGGTGGTGAGAACCATTAAAATTATTGTCACAAGTAGGCTTACATTAACCCTGCTGTAAAAATCTCCTAGTGGCCACACTCGGGCATCAGGTACACTGAGGGAGAACTTAGCATGGCGAATGCACCTAACCAGAACATCTTTTGCGGCTGGTGGAGGAAACCAGAGCACCCTGAGGAAACCCATACAGATGCGGGGAGAACATGCAAACTCTACATAGACAGTGACCCAAGCCAGGAATTGAATCCAGGTCCTTAACACTGTGTGGCAGCAGTGCTAACCACCTTGCCACCATGCCACTAGTGAGAGGAGCAAGGAGAATTAATGTGCTGAGGCTGAGAGCAGTGAAGAGTAAATGACAAATGGAATAATGATGCTAGGTAAAAGGCAGCGGAAATGTATCGAATCAAAACATAGGATCACAGGAAGATTTACAGCAGGATTTATTTTTCTTTGTTGCCACACAGTGCAAAGCACGTAGGCACAGTATTATAAACAAGAACAGCAACAACATCAGACCATACATACATAAAAATCACACTTTTTCTGACATGTCTTCAAAAAATCATTACATTTTCTGCATTTACAACAAAGAAAATCAGGCAAAGCATTCCAAATGCTTTGGAATTCTATGTGAAAAGAAATTGCGAATATCAAGACATGAACCAAATTTCCATGGTTTATACTGATGATCACACAAAATACTGTAATTGGAAGTAAAGATCTTTTCAGTTTTAGCAGTAATAAGGCCATGTTTCAATTTATAAACTTCAACTGAACCAAAAATCAGTCTTCTCCTCTCTGAAGGCTGTAATCCTAGAATTCTTAAACACCCCTCATAAAGTATTCTCCACATGTCTTCCATTTTCCTGGGTAACATGTCTTTGCACTCAACATCGCTCTGAAAGTGTGGATTCCAAGCTGTTGATGCACACTCCAAATGTGGAAGTACCAGCTGCTTATAAAGTTTAAGATAAACACAGACATCCCAACTTTAAAAGGATACAGTCAGCGTTCATAAAACATTTCCTTCATGCTGTACTACCTGAGCCACATGATTTGTAATCTTCAGATTGCTTGTAATAGTCACCCCCAAATCTTTTGCAATAGTTGAATGTGCTAAAGGCTGATCTTTGACATGGTATTGTGAGTTGTGGCCAAAATGAACATTTTGCAATAAGTTATCACTCTTTGGACCATTATATCATAGCATAGAGTTCACTCTGGAGAAATGCATTTAAGAACTCTGGATTATTTTTCTCAACTTCCAAATAAATTTTAATGTCATCCACAAATTTCAAATAATAACAAGGATAATAAAGGGGAATGAAGCGTGGAAAATCTGGGTAGGAGAAAGCTCCCATGACTTGGCAATGTGTCTAGAAAGAGAAGTAGATTTACCAGCTGTACGTCAATAGGGAATCCTCAACTTAGACACCAGCCCATGCTTATTCTACTCTCAATGGCTCTAGTGCATATTTCCTCCATTATTAGTACTTGCCTCTGAATAAAATAGTTAGCCTCTCACCCTAAACACAATGAGAAGTTTGGAAGACTGCAATGTATCGAATCAAAAAGGTGCTGTGATTGCATGTCTCATTGTAACTTTACTGGAGTATGTCTGTGGAGAAGTTATGGAACTAATAACTGGAAGTTATGAACTAATTAACGACCTCAACACAGGACAATGAATCATGGATTACCACATAACAAAAAAGTCACAGCAGCTCCTTGGATATTTAGCTTTAGCATGGGAGATCTGCTGATTATCATCACTCAATGCATGCTGATAGGATGCAAGCTCTTTTCTGTTCAGAAAATAGAGAATGTTTTCATTGGGAGTTCTCAGTTTTGAGTTGGTCCAATGAATTGTTTCCATTGAAAAGCTAACCAGCCTTTAGAACAGGAAAGCTCCCTCTCCGCATTTCTATAGATCCATTGAGAAGGAAATAAATGAGACAATCCTCTTGAAGTGTGCATTAAGGGTTATATAGATGATCTGGAGGAGGGAACCGAGTGCAGGGTGTCGAAATTTGCTGATGACACCAAGATTGGGGGAAAGGCAAATTGTGCGGAGGGTGTGGAGAGTCTGCAGAAGGATCTAGATAGGCTGGGCGAATGGGCCAGGAAATGGCAAATGGAATTTAATGTTGGCAAGTGTGAGGTGGTCCACTTTGGTAGGAAGAATGGTAGGAAGGACTATTACTTACGTGGCGAAAAACTGCAGCAGGCGACGGTGCAGAGGGACCTCGGGGTCCTTGTGCATGAGTCACAAAAACCCAGCTTGCAGGTGCAGCAGGTGGTCAGGAAGGCGAATGGGATGCTGGCCTTCATAGCGAGGGGGATTGAATATAAAAGTAGGGAGGTCTTGCTGCAGCTGTATAGGGCATTGGTGAGGCCACAGCTGGAGTACTGTGTGCAGTTTTGGGCGCCGCACCTGCGCAAGGATATTTTGGCCCTGGAGGGAGTGCAGAGGAGGTTTACTAGGCTGATACCGGAGTTGAGGGGATTGAGCTATGAGGAGAGGCTGAATAAACTAGGCTTGTACTCGTTAGAGTTTAGAAGAATGAGGGGAGATCTCATTGAGACGTATAAGATGATGAATGGGATGGATAGGATAGAGGTGGAGAGACTCTTCCCGCTCAAAAAAGACAGTAGGACTAGGGGGCACAGCCTCAAGATAAGGGGGAGGCGGTTTAGAACGGAGTTGAGGAGGAACTTCTTCACTCAAAGGGTGGTGAATCTCTGGAATTCTCTGCCCGTTGAAGTGGTGGAGGCTGCCTCGCTAAATATTTTTAAGAAGCGGGTTGATGGGTTCTTGATAAGAGAGGGGATTAAGGGTTATGGGGAGAGGGCGGGAAAGTGGAACTGAGCCACAACAGATCAGCCATGATCTTATTGAATGGCGGGGCAGGCTCGAAGGGCTAGATGGCCTACTCCTGCTCCTATTTCTTATGTTCTTATGTTCTTAAAGCGCCAGAGACCAGAGTTTGATTCCTGGTATGGGTCACTATCTGTGCGGACTCTTCGCATTCTCCTGTGTCTGCATGGGTTTCCTCTGGGTGCTCCAGTTTCTTTCCACAGTCTGAAAGACGTGCTGGTTCGATGCATTAATGTAGGCCTACTTGTGACACTAATAAATAAACTTTAAGGACTTTCTTTATGCAATAGTGAGCTGCTGATGATGTTGACTAGAAAGATCCAGATGTTAAGAAGTTTAAGTTGTGATCTGAACTGATATGGACAATGTTTTGCGGCCCATCCTTCCTGTAAGAATGTGTCTTTTTTGTAGTTGTTGCATGCTGCACCTTACACAATTGGCTCTGACAAAGCGGGGAACCCACTGAAAGTGGAGAAAATGAGGCAGCTCCACAGGCCAGGGGATGATGACTCCAGTGATGGAGTGTGCTTAATGCACACTTCAAAAGGATTGTCTCATTTATTTCCTTCTGAATGGATCTATAGAAATGTGGAGAGGGAGCTTTCCCATTCTAAAAGCTGATGGAAAGAGTCTGGGAATGCACAGTGTGAGGGCTTTAAAGTGAACAATAGAAACATTCAGGGAGAGAGGGAGATGATGGATTCTTTGATCCAGTGAACTTTTAGTTTGGCATTGGAGGCACTCAGGCTTATTCAATCCAATGGCAAGGTCTCATCTATAAAAATCTTTAATTGATAACCCAACCCAGAACTCCAGCATCGCACAGTGCCCTACAGTTACAAGTCTGTGCAATATCTGGCATCTGTTCAGAACATGCAGCCAGCTCAGCCCATTGAAGTAAAGAAAATGTTTATGCTATGTCACATTGACACAAAAAGAGCATAACAATATTCCAATCCTAACAAAAACTTAAAAGTAAATAATGCCACCCTTGATATGCCCCTCGAAGTGCCTTAAACTTCTGCCTGCGGATCCTGCTTCTTGGTGCTCATTCTCCCCATCCCCACTCCGCCTAGCCCCCCAACTCCGCCTAACTGAACCCCCCCCCCCCCCACCCCACCCCCCCACCACACCCCCACCCCCTTGGCTTCAGCGTTGTCCTAGTTTCCTTCATCCCTCATGTCCTTCTGATTTACAAGTTACAGAGGATGTAAGCATGCACTTCCTACTCTCAGCTCTCCCCTCACAACAACCCAACCTGTGTCTATTTCTCCTTTCAGATGCTCAAGAATGGAAATGCACCCAGGCACTGGGGGAAGAACTAAAAGAGAATGAAGATAAAGGGTCAGAGTAATTTGATTTCAGCTGCAATTACCAACTCAAATATGGATACTGGGCATAATTTAGAGAAAAGAAAGTCTTGCATTTATATAACACTGTTAATGATCTCAGGGCATCCTGAAGCAACTTAGAGCTAATAAAGTACTTTTGAAGAATAGTGATTGTTGTAATGTAGAAAGCACAGTGATATTCACAATTAGCAAAGTCATAATGCCCAGGTAAATTGCATTGTATAATGTTGATTGAGCACCAATGTTCGGCCAGGACACCAAGGATAACTCTCTTAACTTTGTTGAAAATTGTGCCAAAGGATCTTTTACATCCATTTGAGAGAGCAGGTGAAACTTGTTAGTATCGCATCCAAAAGAATCAACACCAATCGTGCAGCTCTCCCTCAGTTCTGCACTGGAGTATCAGCCTAGACTTTGTGCTCAAGTCCCAGAATGGGAATCAAACACACAGGGTGGTATTTTCCAGCTATGCTTGCCCCAAAATCCCACCTGAGGTCAATGGACCTTTCCATGGTCCACCCCTATGATTCCCATGATGGGCAGAGCAGAAAAATTTGCCCCACAATCTTTTGACTCAAGAGTTGAGAATGCTATCAACTGAGCCACGGCTGACACTAGATGTTAGGATAGTATCGGGATCTGCTGCCTATGTACTACATTTAGCAAGTCCGTAAAATTGTAAAAATATAAAGAAGAACCAACATAGCAGCTATATTGCAAAAAGTGTTTGATTCCATGCTGTTTTATGGGGTGCTGGTACTGGTTGGTTAATGTCACGTTCAGCTGTGCGAAGTGAAGAGGAAGTGTAGCCTGGAGCATGGAGCTGCAAAGTGTCATCAAATCAGTGTTTCACATGTATTGAAATATGATCTGTTCTGCTCTGCATATTGGCAGGGGCCAAGTGCAAAAATATGGCACTTGTTGCACTTCCTGCCAGAAGAATGCTTGTGTGTCAAAGTGCTATTTTTGCTAATTAAGAGGCATCATAATACCCAATAAGCAGGGGCTACAGAGCCCATTTTCACCCAGGAAAATGTAGCAAAAATATTACTTACCTTCCTGCCTAAGTTTCTTGAATTTCCCACTGTAGTCTAGTTTATTTATTCGTGTCACAAGTAGGCTTACGTTAACACTGCAATGAAGTTACTGTAAAAATCCCCTAGTTACCACACTCCCACACCTGTTTGGTTACACTGAAGACAAATTTATCATGACCAATGCACCAAACCAGCACGTCTTTCGCACTGTGGGAGAAAATTGGAGCACTTGGAAGAAATCCAGACATGGGGAGAATCTGCAGGCTCTGTTCAGGCAGTGACCCAACCAGGGAATCGTACCTGGATCCCTGGCGCTGTGAGACAGCAGTGCTAACCACTGTGCCACCATGTTGCCCATTTCTGGCAATATAGTGGAGGAAAACTCAGCAATTCAGTTTATCAGATGATGGGAAATTATCCATATTCTCAATCTGATATTAATAAAAGGAAGAGTATTAAATGGACAGTGCAAAGAAGCTTCACCAGGATGTTACCTGGTCTCAAGGGTGTTGATTATGAAATGAGATTGAATAAACTATGATTGTTTTCACTGGAAAGATAGAGACTGAGGGGAGACCTGATAGAGGTCTACAAAATCATGAGAGGCGTAGATAGGGTGGATAGTCAGAGGGTTTTCCGATCAATTACAAGGGGGCACAGGTTCAAAGTGGGAGGGACAAGGTTTCAGGGAGAGTGCAGAGGAAGCTTTTCATGCAGAGAGTGATGGGTACCGGGAATGTGCTGCCAGAGGAGATGGTGGAAGCAGCCACATTAGCAACGTTTAAGAGGCATCTGGATGAGTACATGAACAGGGAGGGAATAGAGGGATAAAGTACAAGTAAGGGCAGAATGTTTTTTTTGTAGTTTAGTTAGGGCATCATGATCAGTCTGGGCTTGGAGGGCCAAAGGCTTCCTGTGCTGTACTTTTCTTTGTTCTAAACGAGACCAAGATCTGGAATCTGCCACATTGCTTATTGATTTCAGTTGAAGATTCAGTATAAATAGCAGGCAATTCCCTGGGGTGAAAATGGGACAGGTAATAAATATCCTGATCTACTGCTTACTTTTTTGACCTATAATATTTGTCAAGTTTTTTTCACCCAAACTAAGTTGAGGAATAGTGAGGTCGGTTGCATTTCAAATATTAAAAATACGTATTTTTTCAAATGCCTATTCATGAAATGTTAGTGGCCATTTCAATTTGTATTGTCCGTAGACAGAATGGCCTCATCAGACTCTCTGATCAACTTGTTTTCTCCATATTTGTCTGATATATAAAATGATACTTGAAAATCACCTTGGTCCAGTGGATGACTTGAACAATGTTAGTTTGGCATGTCTTTGTTTGAGACATTATTAGTTATTATAACCCAGGGCAGAAACTCAAGATGTTCTATGAAGTTAGTCTACATACTAAGTTTTGCACTTTGATTTTGGCATGTAAGTGGGGGGTGGAATTCACCCACCCCATTTGCCACAGGAATCAATGGGGGCAGGAGGTTCATTGATCTCAGGCAGGATTCTCTGGTTTTGGAGCAAGCGTGGCTGGAGGATCCCATCGAAGGTGTTTTATTCCAGATATGATTCAGGTAATCCACTAGGAAGCTTATATCAAACAGAGTTTATTAAAGAATACAGTTAATGTAGAGGAAGAAAAATTAGCAAAACCTTTATGACTCACAAGAATCAACCATGATATAATATGAACCTTAACAGATAGCTATCTATGATGTTCCAGGTCAAGGAACACCACACAAACATACAATCCCTTGTAGACTTGGCACAAAAAAAGAACTGCTATGCCCACATGATGCTGGATTTTGCAGCTTTTTAACACCTGCTGTGAATTGGTTCTTTGAAATGTAGGATGAAAACTCTGTGGCTTCCCAGTCCTGAGACATTCTGCACACCTCAGGAGAGAGACAGAGACACTGCCTACCTTCACCAGCTTCTAGCTAGCAACTCACAGACAGAAAAATTTCCAACCTCAGAGAGAGGGAAACAAGAAATAATGCTTTCTGTCTCAAGACCAAATAGCTTCTGAGAAAAATGAGACTAAACTCTTAGACTTCCTATGGAATAAAAACTGTTCCCCAGGCATTACCTGACCTGTCAATCATCCCCAAATCAAGCCCCTGTCAGCAATCCCATGGGATCATTAAAACCCTAGGACACTGCATTAACCCAGATTAAAATAAATATTTTGTCCATTATATTACTTCAGTAACAATTAGAGGCCACCGCTTCCAAACATTTTGCCAACAATAAAATACCAGAGTCTGTTTGAAAAACTTGCAGAGAACATAATTAAAATACATTTCTTAAAGGTATAGTATCATCACATAATCAACCTTGCTTACCTACTTGTGGAAGAAGGAGCTACTTGATTGTCAAATGGGGAAATGGATGTAATTCTACCACATCGTCGTTTTATTCTAGAAACAGATAAAACTTGAGACAAGTCTATAAGTAAGAAAGTCCATTCTTACCAAGTAGCTCAAGCTAGCCAGGGACTATCTGTTCTATAATGCAGTCTTCTCACATTTCAGCTGGATTTCTCCCAAAAATATTCTGAGTGTCGAATTCACAGGAAAATAGGAATAATTCACATTGTTCTTTTCAGTGGGAGCTCCCGCGAGAATCTCCCCCACTCTGCGCAATTCAGAGGTCACAATCGTGAATATCATTAGATTTCGGGGACGAGGCCTGTTCAGGCTGGAAAGGCTGAAACCAGACGGCCTCTGTGCATGCGTGGTGGACCCAAACTGTCAGCTTCCCTCTTTGCTGGCCAGCTCGATCACTGGCCAGCCCAGGACCCCCACAATGCTGCCTCCCCCAAACCCCCCACGGCCCAATCACGGCCATTCTGACCAATCCGTGGCAGGCCCCGACACCCCACTGGCCTGACCCAATCAGACCCTGCCCACAGTTACCCCCACCAGCAGTCCTGACACCCCCCCACTCCCTCACCCAGGCATTACTGACTCCTCAGCAGGCAGATCCTCCCCACCCCTCCCCGATCTCTAGCCCTGCCCCCAGTGATTATCTCCCCCCTGCAGTGCAGACCCCCTGGGAGACAGACCCACTCCCTAGCTGATCTTGCCCCCTACTCCCCAACAGAATGCCTCCCCCCCCAGCCCACTCTGATTGCTGGCCTCCCTCCTGCCCCCATTGGTCCTTAGGCAGGGTGGCAGTGGGACACCTACTCACCAGACCCCGTCCCTATTGGTGCCGCCCCTACAGGCCCCACGCCCCTGGCACTGCCCCAGGCCCGGTAGGCAGTGCCAAGGTGCCCCTGGTTATGGGCACTTTGCCCCATGGATGGGGCTAGGGGCACAGCTGCCACTGCCAGGGAGCCAATGCTTAGGGAGAACCACCCCTCTCCTCCTGACCTCCTGGGGGCCCCAATTGCGCCCCCCTCCCCCCTTCACTCCAGGGGTAATCCCAATAGTTCCCTGAAAATGGGGAGTTACTGGAAACCCCGCTAGAGTGAAACACTGGCAGTGTGGGAGAGGCGAGCAGGCCCGGAGAATTCAGCCCCAGATCCACTAATTGCATTTAAATTACATTTAAATAAAGATTTAAATAACTTACTTTTCTTCCCGCTTGTTTCCAGCGCAGATCTGACGGTGCTAGAAACCCAGCACTGGGAGATGCGCTCACAGCGGGAACGAACAGGCAAATCACGCTCATGCCCAGCCATATGACTCTCCATCCCACTTCGCTAGAAAATAAGTGTGGTAGCGTGGGAGAATTGTCCCCTTCATCTCTCCCTACTTCACTACATTATAAACTGGAGTGTAGGAATGTGTAAAAGACTTATAGTTGGACTAAACCAAAGTATGTCTTCCTCTGATTCAGACTCAATATTATTAGGACAGTTAGCAAAGGTGTCTCAGCTTCTATTGTATTTGTATTCAAGAGAATGTACTTTAAATGTAAGTCAACAGTCAAGTGGAATCTGCTATTTCATATTCTTTATTTAATTTATCACTTTCAGTGAACCCGATTCAGATTTTTCCTTAAATTACTCAATCTGATGATTGTTTATGGTTCTATCTGAAGGCAGTGAGAACACAAGGGGTCCCCAGTGAGCTAATTACAGCAATAAAGATTTCTGAAACAGATATTATGCTTTTTGTTCAGTTTATGAGGAGCAAGCTTTTGCTTACAGGTGGCGTTTGGTGCCAGGCATGTAATAATATCTGGTAAAGCTTTAAGCCCATGACAGTTAAGAAGAGCTATATGATACAAATTTGCAAATAATGTAACTACCTGATGCCCATACTAAGAGGGAATTTCAGCTGGCAACTTCAACATAAGCATTCATTTCCAGAGGGCTAGAATACAAAAGCAGGGATGTACTGCTGAGACTGCATAAGGCTCTGGCAAACCCCATTTGGAATATTATGAGCAGTTTTGGGCCCCATACCTAAGGAAGGATATGCTGACCTTGGAGGGGGTCCAGAGGAGGTTCGCAAGAATGATCCTAGAATGATGTGGAGCGGTTGAGGAGTATGAGTCTATACTCAATGGAAGTTAGAAGGATGAGGGGGGGTCTAATTGTAAGGTACGGAATACCGAGAGGCCTAGATATAGTGAACATGGAGAGGATGTTTCCACTAGTGGGAGAGACTAGAACTCAAGGGCACAATCTCAGAATGAAGGGACGCTCCATTAAAACTGAGATGAGGAGGAATTTCTTCAACCAGAGGGTGCGAATCTGTGGAACTCATTGCCTCAGAGGGCTGTAGCGGTCAGGTCATTGAGTGTCTTTAAGACAGAGATAGATAGGTTCTTGATCAATAAGGGGTTCAAGAGTTATAGGGAGAAGGCAGGAGAACAGGGATGAGAATCATATCAACCATGATTGAATGGTGGAACAGAATTGATGGGCCGAATGGCCAAATTCTGCTCCTATATTTCATAGTCTTATGGGTCTTATTATATTTGTTTTGTCACATAGGTACCCATTGTCTGATGAATCTTGTGAGGAGGGCAAATCTAACATTGGCTGCTCTCCTGACTTTGGAAACAGTCATGTAAAGTTGCCGGGTTGTGTACAAATAATGATAAAGAGCCACAACTTAAACCATTTTGTATAAGATCTCTAGCAGCCCTTACACACCATGGGACAAATTTCCCCATTCTGCCCACCACAGGAATTGAAGCAGGTGAGGAGAAAACCATGAAAATGCCCGTTGACCTTGGTCGGGATTTCTGAGTTTCGGGGCGAATGCGGCTGGAAAATCCTACCCCTTATCTATAGCCACACTGGTGACAACCCCCACATGACTTATATATCACTTCCCATATGAATGTCATAGCCATATATATCTATGAATACGCATTCTACATCTTCCCTATTTTAGTTGGGGCAATGCATACTCACATGCACAGAACAATGTTGAATGCAGTAACAGAACATTGAACTTAAATTACACAGAGCATAGCTTGAGCCACAAAACTTAGCATGAAGCACCGGTATGTCCATTCTACCCTGCCATTACCACCCCACCGCCCATCCTCATCCCGACTTTTAAGAAGATGGCATATACATATACCTAAGTCAGGACATAGTTTGTGATGTATAGAGCATTATTTCAGATGATCATGTAACTATTTGGGAGTGTGGCTGTGGGCCAATTTGTTATAGCTGCGTGAGGTTTACATTCTGACTGTCTGGCCCAACTCAGAGAGCAGAGTTTACGGACTGTGGATCAAAGTATCTCTTCCCCCTTTGTCACCATTTCATCAAGGGTTTCCTCACATTTGTTTCCACTTTGCATTGCAGCAGGGCCTTTGTGACAAGAGTCATAATTCCAGTGCTTCTAGAGAACATACTTCGTACTAGCGAGGGCAGACCCTTTCCTAGCAGATTACACAGACCAGGTAATGCAACATAAAAGTCTATATTGTCACAGAGACACTTATTGAGGATCTGGTTTGGTGAATATACTGCATGTTCTGCCAAACCATTTGTGGGTACAGGGGGCTCCTTGTAATACCAAAGTCCCATGTGTGTCCATTAAATCCTTAAACTCCCTGGAGACAAACAGCCCGACATTGCCTGTCATTTTGTGGAGTGCCACATGCAGCGAAGTGTCTCTTCAACTTTCCAATTACTGCAGTGCTCTTCATGTTGGGCAAATGATTGACTTCATATTATCCTGAGAATGAATCAATAAGATCACAAGAACACAACACAAGAAATAGAAGCAGGAGTCAACCATCAGGTTCTTCAGCCCTGCCCTGCCAATCACTATAAGCATTGTTGATTTATGCCAACCTCAACCCTTTTTCTGATCATTTCCCCAAAGTCCTCCATTCCTCAACCTATGAAATATTTATCCATCTCCTCTTGAATACTTCTAATGATCCAACCTCCACTACCCTTTGGGCAGAGAATTCCAGAGATTCACCACCCCGTGAGAAGAAATTTCTAGACAACCTCAGTTTTAAATGACCGGACCTTTATCTTGTAGCTATGTTCCCTTATTCAAGACTCTCCCTCAAGTGAAAACATTTCAGTATCTATCCTGTCAAGCCCCATCAGGTTTTTATATGTTCGAATAAACCCTTCACTCTTCGAAACTGCAAGGAACACAGACCCTCACTACTTAGTCTCTCTTCTTAACATTCTCATCCCAGAAATTAGCCTGGTGAATCTCCATTGGACTGTCCCCAATGTTTACTCTATCCTTTTGTAGGTAAGGGAACCACAACTATATGCAGTATTCCAGGTAAGACCTCACCAACACCCTGTACAATTGCAACAAAACATCCCTATTTTTAAGCTCCAGTCCCTTTGCAATAAAGATCAAAATGCCGAGGGCCAGATGTTGCCTCCATTCTCCTCAAACATATTTGTCGTGGTGAGTGACATTGGAAGGCGGGATGGTGGCTGCTGCTTAACAGCGCAAGGGACACAAGTTGTATTCTGGCCTCGGATGACTGTCTGTTTGGAGTTTGCACATTCTCCCTGTGTCGGTGTGGGTTTTCTCCAGGTGCTCCGGTTTCCTCCCACATGTGTGGGTTAGGTTGATAGGCCATGTTAATTTGCCCCCTGTTGGCAGGAGGATTAGCAAGGTAAATGTGTGGGGTTATGTGGATGGGGCCTGGGTGGGGTTGTTGTTAGTGTAGACTCGATGGGCTGAATGGCCTCCTTCTGTACTGTAGGAATTCTATGATTCTACCTCTTGGAGGTGCAGTAACTCTTTGGTTTAACAAGGCTTGACAGCAATGCACATTTGGACACATCCCCCTATGTGACCTTACATTGAGGGTCAGTACATGGTTTCCTTTTACTTACACTTTGTTGCTTCCACCCCTGGGTGTCGTTGGTTGAGTTGCTGGATGTAGAAACTCTGCAGGGATCTGGGGATGACAAATGTCTGGCCACGCAGTAACAATCTATCTTGCATGATTAACTCCTCTCTCAAGGGCAGCATGATGGCACAGTGGTTAGCACTGCTGCCTCACAGTGCCAGGGACCCAGGTTCAATTCCAACCTTGGGTGAGTGTCTGTGTGAAGTCTGTAGATTTTCCCCGTGTCTGTGTGGGTTTACCCTGGGTACTCCCACAGTCAGAAAGAAGTGCTGGTTAGGTGCATTGACCATGCTAAATTCACCCTCAATGTACTCAAACAGGTACTGGAGTGTGGCGGACTGGGGGTTTTACTGTAATTTCATTGCAATGTTAATGTAAGCTACTTGTGACACTAATAAGTAAACTTAAAAAGTATGGAGATCATGTGCAATTTATTTTTAAATCACGAGCCATCCTTTCATGGTGACCTCTTGGAGGTGCCTGTATGTGTGAGCCACCTGCAGGATAGCTTTGAGTGCCTCAATTTTGCAGGATGACAACATTTGAATGGTCATAATATCAGTGTCCTCCTCACAAACTGCATGCTCAGTAGTGGGCAAGTTAGCACTGGAGAGAGCATCAGTAAGATACAGCTCCTTACCACACTTGTAGATCACACCGAGGGTTGTAGCCTTGGAGCTTGAGCATCATCTACTGCAGGCTGGGTAACGATTAAGTTTATTTACTGCTGTCACAAATAGGCTTGCATTAACACTACAATGAAGTTACTGTGAAAACCCCCAAGTCACCACACTCTGTTCGAGTACATTGAGGAAGAATTTAGCTCGGCCAATGCACCTAACCAGCATGTCCTTCATACTCAGGCATAGGTGAAAAAAGAGCCTTTAGAAAGTCATATTTGAGAGGTAAGTCATCAATGGTAAAGTCCTTGTGCCTCAGAGGGAATGTCATTGCCTTGTCAGATGAGTGTGAAAGCTGTAAATGTTATCCTACCATCAACTGACCCTGTAACAGATGGCCCATCATGGGCTTTTTCTATGGAAGAATTGCCATTGTTGCTGCCTAACCAAAGTCAGAAAGCGTGGACTGGAATCACAAGGCACAGCCATGGAAATGGCATCATCTTTCCACCACTACCTGATACAGATATTATGCAGTCATTGTTAGCTGCCAAGACTCAATGGGTGGATGAATGATGAACAGTGACATGCTCATTATCCCATCCACCTGCCCTCTTCCCATCCATCCATCAGCATGTTGATTCTTAACCAAGTCCTGCTGTAGAACTGTGTGACTAAGAGGGAGGAAATGAGTAGAGCTGTCAATGGTTGCTACCCTGGAATTACAGCCACAATATCCATAGCACCAAGAACTTACATAGAACCATTGTCTCCAATGTACCATTAACAGCAACGATGATATGGTGAAAATGGTTTGAATCATAGAATCCATACAGTGCAGGAGGCCATTCGATCCATTGAGTCTGCACTGACCACAATCCCACCCAGGCCTTATTCCCTAATCCCATATATTTACCCTGCTATTCTCACTGACACTAAGGGGCAATTTAGCATGGCCAATCAACCTAACCTGCACATCTTTGGACTGTGCATGTGTATGTAAGCACACAGAAGTGAAAAAGAGCTTTGTAATCTGAGTAACTCAAGACTGTTTTCACCTTACATTTTTATTGATAGAATATTACACAGAGGAGATGGGGGGAAAGGAATGGATCCGGCAGCCCCACACTTTTCTGATCGGGGGTCTTCAAGTTTTAGTGGAAGAGATCCAGAAGAGGAAACCAGTCCTCTAACCTGCTGACAACTCACTAATCATTTCACGAATAATAACAGTTTCTCACTACCTATTCTGACCAGCCCCCTCGTGATTTTAAACATTACTATCAAATAAGAATGTAAGAACTAGGAGCAGGAGTAGACTATTTAGCCCATCGAGCCTGCTCCGCCATTCAATAAGATCATGGCTGATCTTTTTGTGGACTCAGCTCCACTTACCCGCCCACTCATCATAACCCTTAATTCCTTTACTGTTCAAAAATGTATCTATCCTTGCCTTAAAACATTCAATGAGGTAGCCTCAACTGCTTCACTGGTCAGGGAATTCCACAGATACACAACCCTCTGTGTGAAGGAGTTCCTCCTTAACTCAGTCCTAAATCTGCTTCCCCTTATTTTGATGCTATGCCCCCTAGTTCTAGTTTCACCTGCCAGTGGAAATAACTTCCCCGTTTCTATCTTATCTATTCCCTTCATACCCCCTTCATATGTTTCTATAAGATCTCACCTCATTCTTCTGAATTCCAATGAGTATAGCCCCAGTCTACTCAGTCTCTCGTCATAAGCCAACCCTCTCAGGTCCGGAGTCAACCTAGTGAATCTCCAGTGCCAGTATATCCTTTCTCAAGTAAGGAGACCAAAACTGGACACAGTACTCCAGGTGTGGCCTCACTAGCACCTTATACAGCTGCAACATAACTTCACTGTGTTTAAACTCCCTCTAGCAATGAAGGGCAAAATTCCATTTGCCTTCTTAGTTACCTGCTGCACCTGCAAACCAACTTGTTGAGATTCTTGCACAAGGGCACCCAAGTCCCTCTGCACAGCAGCATACTGCAATCTTCCCTTAGCTTTCTACTTCCAGGGAGAACAATCCCAATCTCTGCAATCTATGCTCGTAACTGAAGTGTCTCATGCCTGGGAACATTCTTGTAAACTTCTTCTGCGCTGTCACATCAATCTTGATATATGCCACCCAGAACTGTACACAATAATAAGTTCAGCATGAACTTTTGACTCTTTTATTCAATGGCTGGAATTTCACCGCCCCACCCATCATGGGAATCGGGGCGGGCGCGGGGCGGACAATGGAGAGGTCCATTGAACTCGGGTGGGATTTTACAGCTACGGGACAAGTGAGGCCATAAAATTCTGTCCTTATATATATATATATATAAAAGCCCAGAATATTATATGCTTTATTAACTGCTCACCACTTCTCCTGACATTTTTAATGACGTATGCTCACATACACCCAGGTCCATCTGCTCCTGCACCACTTAAGAATTGTATCCCAGACTGGAGGGCTGCTAATGTCATACCATTGTTAAAAAAGGTGGTGGGGGGAAGGCGAACTTGAGAAATGACAGGTTAGTCAGCCAAAACTTGGGGTTTGGTAAACATAAATTGTCATTTAGAAAGGCACATATCTACCAAAGGATAGTCAGTATGGACTCCATGAATGGAAGAGGATCATTTCAGACTCACTTGATTGAATTTTTTGGGAATGTAACATAAAGGATTATTAGAGAAAGCACATTTGAATTACTATAAATGGATTTTAGCAAGAATTTTCAGAAGGTCTCACATAACAGGCTGGTTAAAAAATTAAAAGCTCATGTGATGCATAGGAGAATGGCAATTTGGATCGAAAGTTTTTGCAGTGGCAGGAAACAAAACTTTGTGGCTGACCAGTGTTCTTTGCAATTGGTAGCTTCTTTTCAGTTTGGTTTGTAAAGCTCAGTAATAGGTCCTTTGTTGTTTCTGGTTTAGATCAATGATTTAGACTTAAATGTAGGAGGCATGACTGTTAGGAAACCAAAGGTAGTTTTAAGGAACTTTTATTTGGATTGATAGATATTAGAAAAAAGCTGACTGGTCCAGTTAAATTTATGATCAATGGTGGCCAAAATAATAAAAGATTCAGTAGTGGTAATGTTACTCAATCTCAAGGGTAGTGTGTTCATGGAATCATAGAATCCCTACTGTGCCCATCAAATGCACACTGACAAAATCCCACCCATTCCCGTAACCCCACATATTTACCCTGCTAATCCCTCCGCTACTAAGGGGCAATTTAGGATTGCCATACCACCTAACCCACACACCTTTTGACTGTGGAAGGAAACTGGAGCACCTGAGGGAAACCCACTCAGACATGGGGAGAATATGCAAACTCCACAGTCACCTGAGGCTGGAATTGAACCTGGTTCCCTGGTGCTGTGAAACAGCAGTGCTAACCACTGCACCACCATGCCGCTCTTAGAGTATTAGATTCTATTTTGTTGGAGCTAGTCATAGACTGTACTTTGTTGGTCATTACTTGACACTTGCATAAAGTAAATGCTCTTTGTCAATTTGCCACTCAAATCTGAATGTTGTCCAGTACTTGCTACAAACAAGCAAGAATTGCTTTGAATTACCTGTGGGGTTGTGAATGGCGCTGAGCACTACAAAATATCCACTTCTGACCTTAAGATGGAGAAAAAGTCATGGATGATTGAGCCTGGCAAACTGACCTAAGGACCTCCAGGTGAGGCGGTTGTCTTCTAATGCATACATTTGTTGTCTTTCCCGACTTAGCACAACTGCAGATGTAACAATCAGCACAGCCACATTATTTGCAACGGAATTGTATTTTTGATGCTAATACCAGTGCTGTTACATTAATGTTTATTATTTGGATAAGGACTAGGTTTTTATTTGACAATGCAGCACATTAATCATCATTGTCATTTGATTTGAATATTTTAATTTACATGAGATTTCAGCAAGTGCTGCTGTTGGAACAGTCAGATATTAGTAGTAAGAGTGATTTACCAAAATAATCATAGTTCTAATGTCATTGCATCTGACAACATGCATTTTAAAATCATAGATTAAAAGGCAGAAAAAAAGATGAGGCATTAATGATGGGATGTTCCCCAAATAAAGCAATGACATTGGGAAGCAATCATACCTGACAAACAGAGACAAATTCTTGGTTGAGATGGAAAGGGAAATAAATGCCTACCCCTGTCAACTGGACTACTCTGTAAAAAATATGCTTTTATTTTAGAAATGGTCAAGGATTTACCCTGACAGGCCATGACTCATTCTAGAGGAATTTCCAATCTTTAGACAAGCCAGCAGAGTCCTGTTTATTTTTTAAAAAGGTACTAATAACCCTTCCTGGAACTCTCTCCACAAATGCTGTCAGATCTGCTGAGTTTCTCCAGCATTTTCTGTTTTTGTTTCAGTTTCTGCAGTATTTTGCCTTTACCTGATGTGTTGTTAATGGCCTGACCATTGTGTGTACCCAAACACAATAGCTTTCAACCAGGGAGAAAAACAGAAAATTCTGGAAAATCTCAGTAGGTCTGACAGCAGCTGTGGAGAGAGAATAGAGCCAACGTTTCAAGTCTAGATGACCTTCCATCAGAGCTTCAACCAGGGGCCTTGTTAATCAGCATGAAACCACAATGTCACATGAACGTTTTTTCAGATTAGCATTTTCATTGGCACACACCGATTTACAGGAATACGAAACTCATTAACGTGTAGGCATTACTTCCAGTTCTATAGTTTGGCACTGGAGTTCACTAATCAAGAAAAATGATTTAACTCGAGGATAGCTATATATTGTGTGTTCGAATACTCCTGCTACCTCTTGACTAGTATATTCAAGAAGTCACTTTGTTTGTGTTTGTTTCATTTCAAGGTTTTTTTTTAAAGTTCAGTTCCAAAGTCCTATGGAAATCTGGAAGCAAAATGACAAAGCTTGTCATTTTATGACAACTGTTCATTACAGACAGCCTTTATTTCAATACCATCCCTTGAACTTTAAATGTTGACTTCCTTTTAGTTTGATTAGCGCTGTTACTAAAAAACTAGCTACAAAGTATTCGACAAGCTAAACTGGCTTAAAATGGCCACATCTCTAGGGCTAAGTGGTTTTTGTCCCCAGTAAAATGAAAGGTAACTATGAAATAAACATCTGAATATTGAAACATAAAAACAAAGCAAGATTTAAAGCACAGGAGGAGGTTATTTGGCCCTTTTTTTTATTCATTTGTGTGACATGGTCGTTGCTGGCTGGCCAGCATTTATTGCCCATCCTTAGTTGCCCTTTAACTGAATAGCTTGCTAGGCCATTTCAGACGGCAGTTGAAAGTCAACCACGTTGCTGTGGCTCAGGGATCACATGTAAGCCAGACCAGATAAGGAAGGCAGATTTCCTTCCCCAAAGGACATTAGTGAACCAGATGGGTTTTTCCAACAATTGACAACGGTTTCATGATCACCAGTAGATTTTTAATTCCAGATTTTTTTGTATTGAATTCAAATTCCACCAGCTGCCCTGGCAGGATTCAAACCCAGGTCCCCAGAACATTAACTGAATATCTGGATTAATAGTCTCGTGATAATACCATCAAGTCACAGTAGCATCCTAGTAAATCTTTTCTGCACTTTTTCAAGTTTAATAATATTCTTTCTATAAGAGGTTGACCGGAACTGCACACAATATTCCAAATGTGGCCTTACTAATGTCTTGTACAACTTCAACAAGACATTCCAACTTCTGTATTCAATGTTCTGACCAATGAAACCAAGCATGCCAAATGCCTTCTTCACCACTCTGTCCATCTGTGACTCCACTGTCAAGGAGCTATGAACCTGCACCCCTAGATCTTTTCATTTGATAACTCTCCACAACATCCTACCATTAACTGAGTAAGTACTTCCCTTGATCGATCTACCAAAATGTATTACCTCACATTTATTAAAATTAAACTCCATCTGCCATTCAACAGCCCATTGGCTCAATTGATCAAGATCCCATTGCAATCCTAGATAACTTTCTTCACTGTCCACTATGCCATCTATTTTGGTGCCATCTGAAAACTTACTAACCATGCCTCCTAAATTCTCATCCAAATCATTGATATAAATGACAAATAATAGAGGGCCTAACACTGACCCCCCCAGGCACACTGTTGGTCACATCCTCCAGTTTGAAAAACAACCCTCTACAACCATCCTCTGGCTTTTCTTATCAAGCCAATTTTCTATCCATTTAGCCACCTCACCCTGGATCCCGTGAGATTTAACCTTATGCAACAACCTACCATGTGCTACCTTGTCAAAAGCCTTGCTAAAGTCCATGTAGACAATATCAGCTGCACTGCTTTCATCTGCCTTCTTGGCTACCCCTTCAAAAAACTCAATCAAATTTGTGAGACATGATCTTCCACTCACAAAGCTATGCTGACTTTCCTAATCAGTCCTTGCGTCTCTAAATGCTTGTAGATCCTATCTCTCAAAGTACCTTCTAACAACTTACCCACTACAGATGTGAGGCTCACTGGCCTGTAGTTTCCAGTCTTTTCCCTGCAGCCCTTCTTAAACAAAGGTACAACATTTGCCACCCTCCAATCTTCAGGCACCTCACCTCTGACTATCGATGATTCAAATATCTCCGCTAGGGCACCCACAATTTCCTCCCTAGCCTCCCACAATATCCTGGGTTACACTTCATCAGGTCCTGGAGATTTGTCTACCTTGATGCACTTTAAGACTCCCAGCACCTCCTTCTCTGTTATCCTCAAGACATCACTATTTATTTCCCCAAGTTCCCCAACATTCATGCTTATCTCAACAGTAAATACTGACGAGAAATATTCATTTAGGATCTCACCCATCTCTTGTGGATCCTCACATAGATGACCTTGTTGATCTTTAAGAGGCCCTACTCTCTCCCTTGTTACTCTTTTGCTCTTTATGTATTTGTAAAAGCTCTTTGGATTTTCCTTTGCCTTATCTGCCAAAACAATCTTGTGTGACCTTTCTGCACCCCTGATTTACTCTTAACTCTACTCCTACACCCCCTATACCCTTCCAGGGATTCACTTGATCCCACTGCCTATGTATATCATATGCCTCCTTCTTATTCTTGACCAGGGCCTCAATATCCCGAGTTCATCCAGAGTTCCCTACTTCTACTAGCCATGCCCATCACTCTAAGGGGAATGTACTTATCCTGGTTAACATACTTTTGAAAGCCTCCCACTTACCTCCCTTTGCCTTCCCACAGACTCCTCCAATTAACTTTTGACAGTTCCTGCCTGATACCATCAAAATTGGCCTTGCGCCAATTTAGGATTTTAACTTTTGGGCCAGACCTATCATTCTCCATAGTTATCTTAAAATGAATAGAATTATGGTCACTGGCCCCAAAGTGGTCCCTCACTAACACTTCTGTCATTTGCCCTTCCTTATTTCCCAAAAGGAGGTCAAGTTTTGTCCTCTCTCTAGTCAGGCCATCCACGTATTGAATGAGAAACTCCTCCTGAATTCAATCAACAAATTTCTCTCCATCCAAACCTCTAACACTATGGCTGTCCCAGTCAATGTTGGGAAAGTTAAAATCCCTTACTATTACCACTCTATTTTTCTTGGAGCTATCTGTAATTTCCTTACATATTGCTCCTCAACTTCCCACTGTCTATTTGGGGGCCTATAGTACAACCCTATTAAAGTGACTTCCTATTTCTTATTTCTCAGTTCTACTCATATAGACTCAGTGGGTGAACCTTCAGATATATTCTCTCTCAGTACTGCCGTGATGTTTTCCTTTATCAAAAGTGCAACTCCCCCTCCCCTCTTACCTCCTGTTCTATCTTTCCAATAGCATCTGTAGCATTGAGCTGCCAGTCCTGTCCTTCCCTTAGCCATGTTTCAGTAATTGCTATAATATCCCAGTCCCGTGTATGCATCCATGCCCTGAGTTCATCTGCCTTGCCTGTCTGGCCTTTTGCATTGAAATAAATGCTGTTTAATCTGGGTGTCCCTTGCACTCTGTTTTGCTTTTGCCTGACCTGTCTAGTACTAGGATTACTGACATTCACACTGTTTTAGACAAGTTCAAAATACCCACCACCCGCTGGATGAAACCTTCCCCCAAATACTTTAATCCTTCTACGAATTACTTTAAATCTATATCCCTGGTTATTGACCCTCTTCTAATGGGGATTGGCCCATCTGATCCATTGTATCTCAGCCCCTCAAAATTTTATACACCTGAATTAGATCTCCCCTTTCTTCCTCAGTCAGAATAGTATATTGTTTGTATTTACAATATATTGTGATTACAGTGCAATTCCTGCATATCTGACGGATTATTTAAAAACTATCTTGAATTGAAAACTGTGCTTTGCTTATGATATGAGGTTTTCCGAAATATATTGGGCGGGATTCTCCAATCCCATCCATGGCTGCTCTGCTGCGAGTAAGGACGGGGAATTTGATATTGCAGTCAAAACTCCATCCAACTTTCAGCAGAATCCCAGCTGCGAATGAAGACGGAGATTTTCGGCGATCCTATAGCTTGCTATAACGATGGCATCACAACTGCTCAACCCTATGGAGATGATCACTTTGGATGTTATGCTGCACATCACAGCAGAACAACATTGGATGGAGAGTTTTTCAGATAGATTACTCAACAACAAAAACTTGTATTTATATAAACATAGAAACATAGAAGCAGGAGTAGGCCACTCGGCCCTTCAAGCCTGCTCCACCATTCATTTAGGTCATGGCCAATCATCAATTTCAATACCCTGATCCCCCCTTCCCCCCATATCCATTGATCCCTTTAGCCCCAAGAGCTCTACCTAATTTCTTCTTGAAATCACACAACGTTTTGGCCTCAACTACTTTCTGTGGGAGACAATTCCACACATTCACCACTCTCCAGATGAAGAAATTTCTCTTCACCTCAGTCCCGAAAGGTGTTCAAAATATGACCCCTAGTTCTAGATACACCCACCATTAGGAACATTCTTTCTGAATCTACCCTGTCAAAATACCAGAAGTTAAATAAGGGGGGATATTGCATTTTATTTTTATTTTTGTCATCATGAAGTAAATATCTCACGTGAGTTCCTTCCTACCCAGGCTATGAATTTTAAATTAACTGGATTTACCATTGTGCAGTGGTTTGGTGGCCAGATTAATTGGAGTTTTGTAATGCGAAAACTGGGTCAGACTGAGCAGTGGGACCAGCAGGTTGTGCAGCATTTTCTTTTGTGTTATATAACTCAAAGGCACATCATTTAGATACTGATTATGCATTCTAAATACTAACTTAGTGTTTGACAGTTGGACGTTTGTGACTTGTAGGGTGGAAAACAATCTGTGGAGCCCATGTAAACCTTTCTGCATATGTTCTGTGAACAGTCTTTAAGGGGGATATCAGCCTTGAAGCTTACAATACATCTGCTACCCTGAATTAGCACAAAAAAAAATCCACCAGAGTTTTCAATGTAAGATGAACCACCAGCACAAGTAGACATCTCCTGCTCCACACTGGAAAAGCCATTTTGTGCTTAATTACCTTGTGATTATGTTAATGATATGTGAACAAGATTGAACAGCGGTACACTGTACTGTCAGAATACTAATACTCAGTGTCCCAGAACAGGTAAGGATAATGATTTTGCAGATGCTTACTTAGTTCATGATTCAAACTGCATTGGTCTACAGGGAATTGAACAAGAGATAAGAGAAAAATTGGACCAGGAGGATGACTTGTAGGTCATAGATGCAAGACATGAATTCTGAAAGTAGGAATACTCCTGCAGCCTCAATATTTGATTGAGGAAGACAGTCATGTTCTTCTCGGCATGAAACAACATCAGCAACCTTACTACAATGCGTGTGCTAACCTACTTCAAGTAACACAGCCTTTGATACAGAGGAGTTAAGATACTCTGGCCACCATGCTAGTGTGGTTGGCTTCTAGAAGCTCTGATGTGCAAGTTGGCGACTCATTGTTCTGGAGGCATTGCCAGCAGTTGATTTATGTTGGATGAGCCACCTGCAAACTGCTTCCCTCAGATTATTGAGGAGTTTTCAGTAACACAGATCCCTAACAGTTCCTTAACAGGAACAGCCAGAGGGCCAGGAACTACTGGAATTTCAGCAGAATGGTCAGTTCAAGCCTTAGGCGGCAGCACAACGCTCCAGCCTGTGGCAGTGTCTGTTTGTGATTGTGTGTCTTGCTTTGATTTATTTTCAGAGTTCCACTCTGTGCAAATTGGAACACTGAAATAGTCGATAGCATATCTGTTTCCGTGAGGGGTAGGTGGGAATGTGGGGGGTTGTTTATTGCATATGCACAGCCAATCAACCTAACCTGCACATCTTTGGACTGCAAGAGGGAACCGGAACACTCAGAGGAAACCTATGCAGACTGTATAACCTCTAGAATTGATCGTGGGTCCCTGGCTCTGTGAGGCAGCAGTGCTAACCATCGTGCCACCGTGCCTCCACTGATCAAGATTTCAAACTAGCACCTGCAAGTTTACAATGTTTAGTTGATGAAAAGATTCTTCTAAATGCTGGGCTTTGACTGATCCCTAATGGGATGGATCTCCTGCCAGAATCCAAGTGGAAATTCTGGACAGTTGCTGTGTCACTATGGTTTCCGCTGAAGTTACAGCTGCAGCTCGGGGTCTCTCCAAGGAAATATGGGTGAGGTATTACATCTTGCGCCTTACCCATCTGATTTGTTAGCATTCCTCCCTCGGTCAACTTGACTGAAAAGCAGATTCATTGATTATTCATCAAACTTGCTGTTGGAGAGCACTGATTGACACAAATAAGCAGAAATGGTGTGGGATCTGACTATGATATTTACTGACTATGAGTAAATTACACAATTTACAAGTGATTGAATAAATTTAATCTGGAAGAGTGGAATATAATGAATGTTTAAAGTTTTTAAAGTTTATTTATTTATCACAGGTAGGCTTACATTAATACTGCATTGAAGTCACTGTGAAAATCCTCTGTGCCACATTTCTTCAAGAAAGCCAGATATGTTATAAGGAGATCCATCAAAGATGCCAAAAGACAGTATTGGACCAAGCTAGAGTCCTAGGCTAGCCACACAGATCTCTGCTGACTATGACAAGGTCTGCAAGACATAACAGGCTTCCGAATGAAGGCATGTAAAATCACGGGCTCCAACGCACACCTCCCTGATGAGCTCAATGCATCCTACGCTTGTTTTGAGCAAGAGGTCAGCGAGAGCATGCCTTCCACCCTGGAAGCTCTGGATGATCCTGTACATAAGAAATAGGAAATAGGAGCAGGAGTAGGCCATCTAGCCCTTCGAGCCTGCCCCGCCATTCAATAAGATCATGGCTGATCTGTTGTGGCTCAGTTCCACTTTCCCGCCCTCTCCCCATAACCCTTAATCCCCTCTCTTATCAAGAACCCATCAACCCGCTTCTTAAAAATATTTAGCGAGGCAGCCTCCACCACTTCAACGGGCAGAGAATTCCAGAGATTCACCACCCTTTGAGTGAAGAAGTTCCTCCTCAACTCCGTTCTAAACCGCCTCCCCTTTATCTTGAGGCTGTGCCCCCTAGTCCTACTGTCTTTTTTGAGCGGGAAGAGTCTCTCCACCTCTATCCTATCCATCCCATTCATCATCTTATACGTCTCAATGAGATCTCCCCTCATTCTTCTAAACTCTAACGCCTGGGATCACATTGCAGATGTCAAGTGCAGCACTAACTCTGACACACACTCACCGACCAACTGTACTGTTATTTTGAGTATTTTCTTCTCAAGCACTCTTGCTTTCAGAAGTAGGCAAAATACAGCTCTCCATTAAGAGGTGCAGGGTGACTTTATGCAGTGAATACTGGGTGATGTTAGACTTACATAAGTTTGGGCCCCCTGCTGCACATGCAGCAACTCAACAGTGCATCGAGGATTTTTTTGTTCATTGGATGTAGGCGTTGCTGGCTGGGCCATCATTTACTGCCCATTCCTGAGGGCAGTTAAGAGTCAACCACATTGCTGTGGATGTGGAGTTACATGTAGACCAGGTCAGGGAAGGACAGCAGATTTCCTTCCCTGAAGGAACAGATGGGATTTTACAGCAATCGGCTATGGTTTTGTGGTCATCATTAGATTTTTAATTCCAGATTTTTATTGAATACAAATTTCACCATCTGCTGTGGTGGGATTCAAACCCAGATCCTCAGATCATTACCCTGGGTCTCTGGATTACTCGATCAATGACAATACCACTATGCCATTGCTTCTCCCCTGCTGGCTGCACTCTGCATTCATGATAGTGAGCAGACAGCACCAAGCTTATACGCTGCTGCATCAGAAGGAATGCGCACAATCTCACTGCACATCACTATCCCCTGCCCTTTTATGGGGTATCTAATTTTGTCTCCATTATCCCTTTTGTAGCTGTTTCCTTTCTCAAAATATTCAAACATCACAGTAAAAAAATTCAGACTGCAGGTTTAATTTATTCCACATTTGGTGGGTTTAAAAAAAACTGGTACAAATCTCACCAGAGTGGTAATGTGTGCAAAGCATAAAATACTCTAGGTTAAGCTCATTTACTTAATTATTCAGCTCCAAGTGCATATTTGGACAGGTACGGGGAGTACTGAGACTGGAGATTTGTTTCCAGAAGAAATTTAAAGCGATGTGGATAATTAAAAGAAGTGGCTAGAGTAGGGAGATATAAATCCTAGCAGACTTTGAAAAGGGTGATAGGCATGTCAACTGCTAACAGCTGTTGTCAAGGGATAGGGAAAAAGAAGGATGACTTGCATTTATTCAGTCCCTTCCATGACTGCAAGATGTCCCAAAATACTTCAGTGCCAATGAAATATTTATGAAGAAGAGTCTGCAGGCAATTAATGGGACCTCTGTTTGATGGCTAATAAAATGCACGTGGTGCTGCATGAGATTGTTGCAAGGAACTTGACCTCGTTTGTTATTCCACGACATCATTCCCGCAGGCTAACACTACAGCAGCTTGGAGAGGGGTGGAGGCCAGAAGCCACAGCTGCAGGCATGGTTGCAAGGATCATAGCAGGAGTAAGCAATTAGACTATGCTGGCTATTTATGCTGTACCACTTACAATATGACATACTGCAAGCGCAGTTCTTTCCAAACAGCCATTCAGCCTTACAGTCGGTCAGGCTTTTGAACAGAGCATTTGTTTCATTGGATCAATTTCCAATAATTTACATTTATACAGCTGCTGGAATGCAGAAAAAATGTACCAAAGGGTTTCATGAGATTTTACCAAACTAAATTTGGCACAAGTCATATATTGTGGGCAGTCACCGTATAGAAACATAGAAAATAAGAGCAGGAGGAGGCCATTTGGCACTTCAAGCGTGCTCCACCATTTGTTAATGTCATGACTGATCATCCAACTCAATCGTCTGATCCTACCTTCTCTCCCACCTCCCCTAACATTTGATCCCCTTTACCCCAAGAACTATAACTAACTCTTTCTTAAAAAATACATGGTTTGGCTTCAGTATGTTGAGGGTCTTGATGTAAACATTTAGAAATCTGTCTCTCTGCTATTTATGTTCAGCAAAATATTGAAAAAAAGATTAGGGTTCTGGTTGAATGAAGTATATTACTGGCAACAACTATATTCAGCTCTGCACCTTGATCTAGTCTGGGTCTTAACAATTACTTGGTGATATACCTGCTCATTAGGTATACATTAAGCCTTACTGATACCAAGTCATAGACAGATGTGAACATCTGCAGTGGGAATCAAAGGCAACATCTAACATGGAGTGAACATCTAACATAGAGGCTGTATATAGAACATTACAGCACAGTACAGGCCCTTCGGCCCTCAATGTTGTGCCGAGCTATGTCCAATCCCAAGATCAAGCTATCCCACTCCCTATCATTCTGGAGTGCTCCATGTGCCTATCCAATAACTGCTTGAAAGTTCCTCAAGTGTCTGACTCCACTATCACAGCAGGCAGTGTATTCCACACCCCAACCACTCTCTGAGTAAAGAATCTATCTCGGACATCCCTCCTATATCTCCCACCATGAACCTTATAGTTATGCCCCCTAGTAATAGTTACATCCACCCAAGGAAATAGTCTGTGCATGTCCACTCTATCAATTCCTCTCATCATCTTATAAATGGTATCCTTCATTCTTTCCCATGGTGATACTATAGTAGTTTCACTATGCAGTTTCTTAAAGGCACATACCATTGTCTACATGGACATGTATACAGTATTGCAACAAGGATGAACCCTGTCATATCTATCACGGGGCAGCTCATTGCTGTTACACAAGTCCAGCAAGCATTTTTTTTATCTTACTTTCAAGCAAGACAGTCCAGTCATGTAGAGTGGCAGATCAAATGGATATGAATTTGGACTTGTCATTAAGAATGGCGTGCATTTTGTTGATGCAGTCAAGGTAGTCAAGGATGAGTATTCCAGTCCCATGGTTGTGCATTCTCAGCTGGTGTTTCTTGGTTGGTGGCTGTGGGATCATCTTATCTTAAAATGTGGGTACCTGTGTGGTCCTCTGCGACTAAAATAGCAATGTTTTGGGTGGAATTTTCCCATCCCACCCACCACGGGAATCACAGTGGGTGGGCAAACAAAGGCCCGTTGACCTCAGACAGGAATTTTTAGCTTTGGAACGAGCACAGCTGGAAAGTTCCACCCTCTGTGTTTGAGTCATCATCATTCTGTGGTTCAGCATGCATAATGTAAATATGCCAAAGGCCTTCTGGTGACCTGTCATCCCAACCTTGGCATCTCAGCCTTGTATGACCATGGCTGTCGGCACTTTGGCAGTACCTTTCCTTGTACCCATGTCTTTGTGTGGTGATCTGGTATGACACACTTTGATCTACATTTAACTGTGGTAACAGTTTTGTTCTTTGGTTGTGCTGCTGGGATAAGCTCTCTCACTCTCTTTTAATAAAAGATCACAAGCTTCCATCTGGATTGGGGGTGGATGGGATGGAAGAGTGGCACAGTCATGTCTCCTAAACACCAAATTGGTGTTTTATGTGGGTGAGAGTAGAGCATCTCCCTATATTGTAACACAAAGATTCAGCATGACAATAGGTAGAAGACAGTGTCTAGAAGGTCCATTTTGATAACCCCTTGGACTGAAGGTAATGCAAAGAAGATGTGATGTGTTTTTTATATCCAATTTTTGCACAAGAGGTGGAAGATTTCCTGAACACTGGGGACAGTTGTTTGAGATGATGTTTTCAGGCACACCAAACATGCTTTAAATCACAATGATTACAGCAACAGCCATAAAGCTGGTAAACAAAAGGCAAACTGGCAATTTACATCAGTTACCAAGATGTAATCTTCACCATCTAGAAGGAAGAAATCAGTGGCTGCTCATAATGGGCAAGTATAGACCAAATCCAACCAGCCCATTCCCTCAAAACTAAAAATACAATGTCCAACATTAGAGTGATTCTACAATTGGATAACATTTGCTAAATAAGCCCTTGGGTGACACAATGGTTAGCACTGCTGCCTCACAGCACCAGAGATTCAGGTTCAATTCCCAGCTTGGGTCTGTGTGGAGTTTGTAGATTCTTCCCGTGTCTGCTTGGTTTCCTCCACGTATTCCAGTTTCCTCCCACAGTCTGAAAGATGTGCTGGTTAGGCGCAATGGCCAATGCAAATTCTCCCCCAGTGTACCCAAACAGGTGCTGGAGTGTGGCAACGAGGGGACTTTTAAATATTCACTCATGGAACATGGGCATCGCTGGTTGGCCAGTATTTATTGCCCATCCCTATTTCCTCTTGTAGCATCATGGTCCAGCATATCCCCCACTATACTGTTACCACCTAGCCAGGGAAGCAAACCTGGTTCAATGGAGAGTGGCATACCAAAGCATAACTAAAAATGAGGTGCCAACCTGGTGAAGCGACAACACAGGACTAATTGCATGCCAAACGGCTTAAGCAGCAAGCAACAGACACAGCTAAGAAATTCCACAACCAATGGATCAGATCTAAGCTCTGCAGCTCTGCTATATCCAGTCATGAATGATGGTAGATAATTGAACAACTCACTGGAGGAGAAGGCTCCATTTATATCCTTATTCTCAATGATGGAAGAACCCAGCACATCAGTACCAAAGATAAGACTAAAGCATTTGCAACAAACTTCAGCCAGATTTCAGGGTGAATGATCCATCTTGGCCTCCTCCAGATGTCTTCAGCATCATGGATGTCAGTCTTCAACCAGTTTGGTTCACTCCATGTGATGTCAAGAAGTGGCTGAAGGCGTTGGATATTACAAAGCCTCTGGACCCCTGGATATTCCGGCAATAGTACTGAAGACTTGTGCTTTCAACTTGCCATGTTCCTTGCCAAGTTGTTCCAGTGTAGCTACAATGCTGGCACCAATGTGATGATTGTCCAGGTATACCCTATACGCAGGACAAATCCAACACATCCAATTATCCTATCAGTCTACTCTTGATCATCAGCAAAGTGACGAAAGAGGTCCACAATGGTGACCCCTGTTGCTGTGTAAGTAGCACTTACACAGCAATGACCTGCTCACTGATGTGCAGGTTTGTCCAGGGTCACTCAGCTCATGACCTGATTACAACCTGGTTCAAACATGACCAAATAAGGTGAACTCCAAAAGTGAGATAGTTGTCATTGCCTTTGACAGCAAGGCGACATTTGACTGAGTATGGCATCATGGAGCCCAGCATATCGGGAAATCGGGGGAAAGCTTTCCACTGATTGGAGCTATAGGTAGCACAAAGGAAACTGATTGCAGTGATTAGAGGTCAAACATCCGACTTCCAGGACACCACTGCAGGTTTTCTCAATATATTGTCCTAGGCTCAACCATCTTCAGCTACTTCATCAATGACCTTCCTTTCATCTTAAAGTTAGAAGGGGTGTTTGCTGATGATTGCACAATGTTCAGAACCATTTGTGATTCCTCAGATACTGAAGCAATCCATGTCCAAATGCAGCAAGGCCAACATTTTACAACCCTGCCAAGGTGTGGCTATCCCTGGTGAATACGGCTGGCCATTTAAATTATTGTTTACCTCAGTGGCACTGTAATATTCCACCAGGTATGAGGGGCTGTAAAATCCTGAATCAAACACCTGAACAATATTCAGGCTTGCATTGACAAGTGGCATGTGAGTTCCTGCCACACAGGTACTAGCCAATGACCATCTTCAACCAGAAAGAAGTGAACCCTTGCTCTTGATATCCAATGACATTACCATTGCAAAAACCCCCATCAATATCCTAGAGGTGACCATTGATCAGAAACTGAACTGGACTGGGCATATAAATAACATGGCTACCAGAGCAGGTCAGATGCTAGGAAAATTGCAATGACTAATCCATCTCCTGACACCCACCCCCCAACCTCCCCCTCCATCCAAGCTCTGTTAATCATCTACAAAGCACATCTCAGGAGTGCAATTGAATACTTTCCATTTGCCTGCATGAGTGCAGTTCCAACAACAGTCAAGAAGCTCGATACCATCCTGGACAAAGCAGCTGGCTTGATTGACACCACATCGAGAAACGTTCATTCCTTCCACCACTGACTACTGTGGCAGTTATGTGTCCCATCACTGCAGGAACTGACTGTAGGAACTCATCAACATCCTTAGATAACACCTTTCAATCCCATGACCGCTACCATCTTGAAAGACTAGGGTAGCAGCCACATGGGAATATCACCACCTGGAAATGCCCCTACAAATCACACACTATCCTGACTTGGAAATATGTTGCTGGATCAAAATTGTTGAACTCCTTTGCTATCAGCACTGTGAGTCTCCATACATCACATGGATTGCAGTGGTTAAAGGGGATTGCTCACCATCACCTTCTCAAAGGCAATTAGGAATGGCCAATAAACACTGGTCCAGCTGTCGATGCCCATGTCCCATGAATGAATAAAATAAAACATTTGCATGTACTGGAAACTAAATATATTGATACACAGGGCCCTGTTCTTTCCAGACAGAAAGAACATATAGAAACATTGAATATGTTTCAGCTAAACAAAATAAGTGACAACCTTTCATAGGTTCATTCCTCAGGGCAATGCCTGATCAAGCTACCTGGTTTAAATTCCAATGAATGTTGCGCAGTTAACTGTCAGGCACAATCAACTGATACATTCTCCATGACAATGCCTTTACCAGAGTCCACTTGCCAACAATCAGCATTCGCTCCTCATACGGTATAAATCTGCTTATTTGTGTCTTATGAATGCCCTGATGATTGCAGGACAAAAAGCTTTGACAAAAGTTTCTTTTTTCAGTAATATTCAAACGCCTTACTGCCAAATGATTATTTTCTGTTGCATAAGACATTCCAACTCACATTTCCTGGTTGAGATGTTGTTTCACTCATTAAGTATTCTTTAGTCTGATTGTTTGAAGAAATGTGCTATTGTTTGTCTTGTTCGCACAGGTCCCAGGTCCCTGGTAAATTGCAATGCTTTAGACACACAATGCCCATAAGTTGCTGGACAAAAGCTGACAAAAAGATTGTGGGCAGCTGTGGGTATGATGAACTATGAATGTGACACAGTCACAAATCTTGGCCATCATCTCCAGTCTTGGTCAAATAATCTGTGTTTCCTCAACTTTTCCACTGCTGTTGTGACATAGAGTGGCATAGTGGCACAGTGGTTAGCACTGTTGCCTCACAACACTGGGGATCCGGGTTAAACTCCGGCCTTGGGTAACTGTCTATGTGGAGTCTGCAATGTATCTGCATGGGTTTCTTATGGGTGCTCTGTTTTCACCCCCAGTCCAATAATGTGCAAGTTAGGTTGATTGGCCATGCTCAATTGCCCCTTAGTGTCAGTGAGACTAGTGGGGTAAATATGTGGGGTTATGGGAATGGGGCCTGGGAGGGATTGTTGTCAGTGCAGGCTCGATGAGCCAAATAGCCTCTTTCTGCACTGGAGGGATCCTATGACAGGCAACTGAGAGAAATTCCCTGGAAATGGGCTCCTCTGTGTGTTTAATTTTGATTTACTAATTCTCACCTTCTTACTGCAGGATAGTACACAGTAAGTAACCGTAACCTGGTCATCATTTCACAAAGTTAAAACTTTTAATTAAAAGGCACCAATTCTTGATTTTCTCACAAGATTTCTGAATTTGACCTTTATCATTGACTGATGGATTTTATAAGATTAGGAAGGCTGTTACAGTGTAGCTCAAGGCTAATTCCTCAGACTTACCATTAAAGTTTTATCGTAATAACCTCATCAGATTTCAGCTCCCAGACGAATTGTTTCCATTGAGCTTGTAGTTGACCAAGAGTAAAGTCGGTGCAGAGAATAAAGTCTGGATTAAAAATTGAAGCCCTGTTTCAGGTGAAGTTATTTTATTGGTATTTGTTTATTCCATGGTGGGAGATGTTGTGCCGGACATATTTGTACAGAGGCAGCAGAGACAGATATTAAATCAGGGAATACATAGTGTAATGGATGTTAATCGTAAGCATTTTTATGTGTGCAGAAGTATTTATGGAAAGAAAATTGCATTATATCATCTACAGGGGCATTTCCTTTAAGATAAAATACCTTTCACTTAGACTCCATTTTGTTACTGCCACCAAATATTTATGGAATCCTAAACAGGGCAGAAACAGGCTCAAAGGTTGGGAGAATGGAATCAAAGGTCATGAGGAAAATTGGTTAAAGAAAGAATAACTGTCAATAATAACTATCCATTCATGAATCTGCAACTATCATTGTCATTCTGTATCCAAGCTCAGAATCACAGAATACAAGAGTGCAGAAGAGGTCCTGTGACCCAACGAGTCTGCATCAATGCATGAAAGGCCCTGACCTGCCTATCTAAACCCCCTTGCCAGCACTTGGCCCATAGCTGTGAATGTTATGTTGTGGTGTGCCAAGTACTCATCCAGGTACTTTTTAAAGGATGTGAGGTATTCCGCCTCCATCACCCTGCTGGGCAGTTCATTCCAGACTCACCACCCTCTGGGTAAAAAGTCTTTCCTCAAATCCCCCAAACCTCCCACCCCTCACTTTTAACTTAAATCCCCTCGTAACTGACCCTTCAACTAAGGGGAACAGCTGCTCCCTAACCACCCTGCCCATACCCCTTATATTCTTGAACACCTCAATCAGTCACTCCTCAAGTCTTCTCTGCTCCAGAGAAAATAACCCAAGTCTATCCAACCTCTCTTCATAACTCAAATGTACCATCCCAGGCAACATCCTGGCAAATCTCCTCTGCATCCCTTCCTGTGCATTCACGGCCTTCTATAATGTGGTGATCAGAACTGCACTCAGTACTCCAGATGTGGCCTCACCAAAGTTCTGTACAACTCCATCATGATCTCTAATCTATGCCCCAATTGATAAAGGTGACTGTGTCATTCAGAGTTCCAGAAGACAGAATTCATCATTGAATTAAATTTCAATCGAGTAGAACGCCACTCTGTTTCTGCGGAAATATTTTTGTGTTTGCAGAAAAAAAATGTCAGCTGCAAACAGTCTTAATTTTAATTAGTGTGTATCTCAGAAAGCCAGCCAATCACTACACTTTTGCTCCTTTAACATTACTTAACCAGCTAATAAGCTACTTAGCTGATTTAAATTATAACAATCTTACTCATCTAGCTATGGAGGAGGCAAAACTTGTCAGTGATGGCTCCGATTCACATGTGCAAAGCCATTTTCCTGATTACACTATCTTTAAGCATTGCATCAAGGAGAAAAAAGATGATTATTTAAGTCAGGCAAAGAGACAAAGGTAAACTCTCTTGTGTGTTGTGAAGATTTATAAATTTGGAAAGGTGTTACAGAGCACTATTGTGGGGAGCAGGAAGAAGCTGTTGGAGAAATTTCACAACTTGAGAAAGGGCATTAAGATTGTTAGGATCATAGTATCCTTACAGGTCATTCGAATTTGAACAAACTCTCTGAAAGAGCATCTTACCCAGTTCCACCCCCTTTTGCCTATCCCCATAACCTCACACATTTACCTTGCTAACTCCCCTACACATCTTAGCAGGGTCAACTCAGAGGCAGAAGGGTGGGTATGAGGGCTGAAGTGAAAAAGACAGTGTAAGACTTGAGGTTATAGTTGAAATTGAATGAAAGATAAGGGAGGCAATGAAGTGTTCTTCTTGACAGGGGCAGGGGCAACCTGGAAGAGGGGCTCTAGCTGCAATGACATCCTTACAGGGCAGGCTGACGAGAAGGACATAGGAAACTGGGGCTGTGGGGATATTTCATTCCAATGGAGGTTCCTCAAACATAGAGGTGAGACGGAAAAGAAGAGAGCAGAGACAAACCAGCCGGCAAACCCATTGAGCGGCAGTGTGATGCTGAAGCATCAGAAAGATGCAGGGCTGGGCTGAGGGCAGGTCTGCCCAAGGAGAAGAGGTAGGATTGAAGGAGAGGGATGCAAAAACTGCTCAAATCATCTGCATGCCTTAAGTGGCTATCTTTCTCCAGGCAGGAAATCACATCTATTTGCAATATGTGTGCAGGGGGGATTATCTCCAATTGTGGGGGTGGTCATCCTGACATCTGTGACTCTGAAGGTGACATTTTATTGAATTTCTATTACTCAGGATCCTTTCAGGGGTCAGCAGGCGATCTCTGCAGAATAGAACAATCAGATGCCCTTTGTTGCAGCAGGCTTGTACAATTGTTCAGGAGGGTGGAAATCCTCACCATATTTAGCACAGATGAAGACAACCATGCTGAGAGGTCAAGAGGCTTTGACGCCATTGCAGGATTCTTGAAGTGAAAGGGGTAATTGATTGCATGCATGTGCCCATGGGATAGCCAGTGGCATTTGTCAACAGGGAGGCATTTCAAAACATTGGTTTCAGTTTGTTTCCTGTCATCCAAGAGCAGGATAAGACCATGACGATCTTAGCGGCTGGGCTTTATTAACAGAATTACTCCAAACATAGGGAATGAATAAGAAGAGGTTTCTGTCTTCTGGAGAATTAATCTTTAGATGAGTGTGAGGAGAAAGGGATAGAAATCTGAACTTTCTCAGGGAGCATTTCTGCTCTTCAGCGAGGAAAATGACACTGAGTGAGAGGACCTGCCAACTTTCTGAACCATTTCAGACTTACCTTCAACTGACAGAAAGAGACATGCTTACTTCTTTGCTCAGGTCAAAGTTGAACTAGCCGTCAGAACCAATGACATCATCAGAACCTGATCACATGCTGAGCTGCCTTTTCAGGAACATCAATAAAATCACAAGCAGGTTCTGGTTGGTTTTCAGCCAGGTAGGAACTTAGTTTCCACCTGGCAGATGGAGTCAAATCCCTTCCCGCCCTCCCAATCCCCTTACCCTCCCCATCCATCTTCCTCCCCGCCCAACCCTCACCCACCCTTTGAGGATCTTTAAAATCTATCTGGGCAAGCCGATGGATCTTGGTATATTGTTTATCATCTCACATGAAGGACAGCATCTCCAAATAAAGCCTCTGGAACTAAGATCTGGAACTAGCTTTGAACACAAAGCCTTTTGTTTATCACCCTTGAGATTACCATTGAGCCAAGCTGACAAACTGATTTTTAAGCTGATGTTTGCAATGAATAATAGCTGAATGCAATCTGAATCATGAAAAGGTTCTACGTATTTTTAATGACTTTCCAGTCCCTTTCGTTTGAGCTGCAGTGAATGTAGTTTGCAGCCTGAGGTACAAAATGTCATCTTTTCTTGACTGAATAGCAAGTTGAAAACTACTTATCACATCCTGAAAACTATCAAATGAAGATGAAATGCTTATAATGGAATCGGATGAGTGGTTGTTTCATGTTTCCTTCTTTAGAGCAGTGGCTACACTTCAAAAGTACTTCACGGACTGCAAGTGATTAGCACTATCGCTTTTATATAAGAAGAAGTCTCACTTTTATCTGTTCAGGAAACACTGTCAATAAATTTGCAAGATAGAACACCTTTTTTTCTTGAATCCAATTTATAATTTCAAAGGAGACAGAAAGTGTAACTTAGCCAGAAAACACGGCTCAACATTTTAAATCCAACAGCTTAACAGAATTGCAAATGACACATTCTTGATTTTCTTTCTACTTGGATGAATTTGAATGCACGATCAGGGAAAAAATATTCTGCTGTGTCATTCCTGGTGCGTGCCAAAAATGTAGGTGGCAAAATTGTACAGTCCCAGATAGCCATTTTCTATCTGTTGACTTCAATGGTTGCGAGGTAGTCTGTGTTTCTGCTTCTTGTGAACTGGTCCAATCCCAGAAACGCAGATATTTTACTTCTATATTTTGAACAATCTTGTTCCTGTTCTGGGGCCACTGATATTCAGTTTGGGTTTGTGGAAGATATAGATCCTCAGTAATTTAATGTTGGTGTAATAACTCAAGGTGACTCAATGTGGCAATTAACAAAGTCAAAGATTTATTGACTGAGAAGAACTATGTACCACTTAGGATTTAATAGCACAACTATACAGGTTTACTCCTGACAACACTCTGACTCCAGCTGAAAACTTCCAGGACCAGGAATGCACTCTCTGATTGGCCCAAGTTCATGCACTCGTGCTCACATTCTATTGGTTCTGACGTGGTCACATGGCCCACAAATGATCACCCATTAAAGGGGCCACACTATCACACTTCTTCGCCTGCTAACTTCTTGGACTACCTATAGTGAAACAAAAATAAAACCAGTTAACACATAGGCAGAAAAACAACAAAAGGCAAACCAAGAAAAAGCAGTTTATAACATTAGCCAGTCCAGAGAATTCCAGATGCTTGCAGAATGCTTTAATTCCTTCAAGGGTCCTTCAGCAGCTGACGACACGGGTTCCTCTGATGGAGCAGACATACTAAACACTTCTGGAACTAAAACCCAGCAGCTCCTTTCTTTGCCTCAGCCATTGAAGTCAGAAGCTGTGTTGTCCCCTTTGTAGGTGTCAAAACCTGTGATTCAAAGGCCAGTACCTGTAAATTGGATGCTTGTCCCCTGGAACTGTCTCTAATTTCTTGTGTAAGTGGTTGACATGGTTCAATGGCCCTGTGTTTACACCACATATGAGGCCAGCCGCATCTTCTCCAAAGAATGTCTACCAGGATCAGGACCATGTGCCATTTGGTTGCCAAAGCTAATGCACACTTGGACAAAAACACCAAAAGGAACATTCAGGTTGATCTAAGATAACACCATCAACAACACAGAGATGATATCAGCCCCACCCGCCTTGAGAGTACAGAACTAAAGAAGGTGTGACAGAGTTTGAAGTATGGCGAGGTAACAGGATATGACAAGATCACGCCAGAATTTAGGAAACACCTGAGGCCCCCAGTTCTTGCCTGGCTGACCTGGTTTTACATAAATGCAATAAATTCCGGTGTCATAAATTCCAATATCTTTCCAAAGAAATGGTGGACGGTAGAAGCCATTGCCATACCAAAACCATTAAAGACCCCTTACTTGCAGCCAGCTAACGTCCAATCTCTCTCCTGTCAGTCCCATAAAAAAACCTTTGAATGCCTCACCCTTTAGCACATATCCCCAACTGTAGAAGAAGTCCTTAACATTGACCAAGCTGGTTCCTGCAAGGACTGCCACACAGGGGAACAGGTACTGGCCCTTACCACTTACATTGAAAAGGCTTTCTGAAAAATATGAAGTCAGGCGCTGTGTTCCTTGACCACACAGCTACCCATGGTATTGTTTGGCACACTGGCCTCTTCCTGAAGTTGCCACATGCCTCCACCCCTGGTGACTAAAAGCGCTAGAACGCTGTTAAACAACTGAAGGTTCAGAATTCACCTTGGACAGACAAAAAGTACATGGAAACGGACTTCCCCAAGGCTCAGTATTAGTTCCAACCCCATTCAACCTGCGCACAAATGATCTTCCAAAAATTACCTCCTAAAAATTCTCATATGTTGACCTCTTAACTCAAGCTCCTGGCTTCAACACCTTGAATTGGATTCTAAACAAGGAATTGTCAAAACTTGAACAACATTGCAAAACTCAAGCCAAACCCTGCAAAAATAGTATCCGGTTTATTACATCTTCACGATGCAAAAATCAAAAAAAAGCTCAATATCCAAATGAATGGCTACAACTTAATACACCACTCAACTCCAACATGCCTCAGAGTGACTCTAGGTAGGGCACTGCCCTTCTGGGAACACCTCAAAACAACTGCAACCAAGGCCCAGTCCTTGATTGCCAAACTAGCTGGCTCAACACAAGTTGCAGCTGCCACCACCCTCCGAAGTTCAGCACTCACACACTGATACTCAGTAACATCCCTCTTTGGTTCAAAATCATCACACACACACACACAATCGGGACCCAACTGAATGCTACCATGTGTATCATTACTGGAACATTATGCTTAACACCACTCCCTGAGCCCCCTATCCTGGCAAACATCACTCCTCCACATATCTGCCAACTTGCAATAATCCACAAAATGATAAAAAATAAGTTCACTGACCCCTCACTCCACCTACCAATTCATGCCAATTTATTGATTTGGTCTGACTTCCATCAAGAAAGCTGATCTGGAGAAACCCTCTCACATAGGACTTCAATGCAAATTCCACTTGGACAAATGAATAGGAATTATTGGAAACCACAAACAAATACCTGGTCTGAAACCCAACACAACAACTGCCTGGCTTCAGCCTTCCAAGGAATGAGTGTTCCCCTCAACAGGTTCAGGACCAGCCATGGCTTCAGCTTGGCCAATTTCCACAGATGGGGCATTAGTGCCACCCCTCTATACGCCTGTGGAGGGAAGCAAACACTGCATCACATAGATTATAGAAACCCTGCAGTGCAGAAAGAGGCCATTTGGCCCATCGGGTCTGCACCGACCACAATCTCACCCAGGCCTTACCCCCATAATTGTGACATATTTATCCACTAACCCCTCTAACCTCCGCATCTCAGGACACTAAGGGACTATTTAGCATGGCCAATCAACCTAATCCACACATCTTTGGTCTATGGGAGGAAACCGGAGCATCTGGAGGAAACCCATGCAGTCAAAAGGGAAATGTGCAAACTCCACACAGACAATGACCCAAGCTGGAAATCGAACCCAGGTCCCAGGAGCTGTGAAGCAGCAGCGCTAACCATTGTGCTACCTGCATTATATAATATTATATAACATCATTTAAGAGTATCCAATCCACAGATTCAGTTGCTGGTCTCGTGAGCTGATAATATATTGTAGACACCTGGAACCTGCGTGAATACAGCAACAACCAGGGTATCTCCTTACAAACAAGATTTAAAGACTTTCAGACCTAAAGGACTGGGGCTCCAGAATGGTAATCATTCTTCTCAGTGCCACAGAAGTTGAGTGACTGTAATTAACATTTATAATGTTACTTTATTTTGCAGATACAAAGTCCCTAAGCCAAACAGTTTCTTCCATTCCTGTTGTGATAATGGGCCTCCACTGAATCTCTTAAGTACTGAAAATAAATGATAATAATTCTGGAGGTATTTCACTCAGGTTCCTGATGCCTACAATACATCATCAGCTCATGTGTCCAGCAACTAAACTGATGGGTGCTGGGCTGTGTCTTAACTCATGTCAAACACCATTAAGTGCCCAGCTACAGCAAATTCTAGCCCATTATTTCCTCCAGTATTTCTCCCGCTCTTTCATTTAATACAACTCTACACAAGCATAACTAAGGTCAAACATAAAGGATAACAGAGGATTTCTCACTGTCAGTGGGTTATGCATTACTTCTTCCTCGTACAGTGTATGCATTTCATTTTAAATATTGCATATTTTGTTGGAATATAATTATGCCAGCTATTGTGCGGCTAGATTATTTTGAATGCTGTCATATCAATTCCATTCTGTATCAGCTAGATATGTTTCTTCAGGGAAATACATGAAATGTCAATCACAAAAAAACATTTGTGTTCATCTCCTGAATGTTCTCAGAACGTGATGTAAAAAGTTGCTCTAATCCCAGGAGTGTAGTACCTAGTTTTTTTTTAAACAGTATGCTTATATCTTTTGTCCTTACAGTCAAATGAATTTTTCTCTTGAAATCTAATGGAACTCATCTCATGATAGTGCTAATATAGGTGAGAGCGAAGTGCCACATTTAACTTAAATGTCTTCTATTCCTATAGATAACTATGGCATCAAGGTTTCCTTTACCCAAATACATCCAATCACACAGTTCTGAATCATAAATAAATGACTCCAAACAAAACACTTTAGTGGTTGACGTTCCTCTATTTTGTCATTTCAATTACATCACATTTGTGTTACCATCAGCTTTAAAGCATGTTAGAATTATTTAAGGCACGCTACTGAATTCCCAAACTTTAACATTCAAATCTATATTGCACACCTTTTGCTAGATATTACTTTCTTTTGGAGCCTTGTCAGCTATACAGAACATTACTGAAATCAAAACTTTCAATTCACCTCATGAAACATTACTCAATAACATCTCGAAATGTTTATGTGTACCAGATCTGTAGGCATGTCTATAGATGTATGACTGGAGAGGACTCAAAAAATTGCATTTACTACAAACTTGTCAACGGGTTAACTGTAGATATTTCAATGGGTAACTGCTTCCACTTGCATTCAAACATTGTTAGTTACGTAAACAAAAGTTCAAATTTTGGTCTTAATTCCATGTAGCATTTTGCGTCAAAGCTACGCAAGATGAAAATATCAAGTTTAGTTTATTTATTAGTGCCACGAGTAGGCTTACATTAATACTGCAGTGAAAATCCCCCAGGTGCCACACTCCAACTCCCATTCAGGTACACCGGGGGAGAATTTAACATGGCCAATGCATCTAACCCGCACTTCTTTTGGGCTGTGGGAGGAAACTCGAGCACCCAGTGGAAACACCGCTCTGACATGGGGAGAACATGCAGACTCCGCAAAGACAGTGACTCAAGCTGGGAATCGAACCCAGGTCCCTGGCACAGTGAGGCAGCAGTTCTAACCACAGTATCACCGAACATCAATCCAGTCGTAACTTGCATTGGTGAACCGAATCAGAAAATAAGACTGAAGTATGATGTTGGATACAAATGTAGGCCGAGTCAAAAACCAAGTAGCATACTAAATTCATCACAACTTATCACAGAGTAAAGGAAACAAAACAAATCAAGTGTGGCCATATACTAAAATGTATTGCATTTAACTGACATGTGTTGCCAAATGTCAGTAAATGAGATTGGGATAGGGAGAGATTCCTTGGCTGGATTTTCCCATCCTGCTGCAGAAAACAGAGATTTGGCTGGCCGCCAAATTCTCCAACCTCGCTGCAGTGGGAACATGGCCTAAATGGCCAGTAAAAATCGCACCCCTTGTGTTGTTTAAAATAAAACTTAAAAAGGATATGAACGTTGGATGTTTGCAATCTACTTTAAGCTTGTGGCTCCCAGTAAATTATTGTTCTTATTTAATTTGTTAAACTGTCAGTCTGTGACGACCACAGAAGGGAAGCAGAAAGATTGCATTATCAAATCTTTCACTGCACTCATCCCAAGATCGGCAAATCCTATCCGAGATGAATGGGCTTTTGCCTGGTCCGTGTCCTGCCTGCGGCAGGTCGGATGGGAAAATTCTGCCCCTTGAAGTGGGCTGATTACTATGTAAGCAATAGAATGCATTTAGATAAATACCAAGTCACGTGTGTGTTACATTTATCCAGTGCCAGCACAAACTGCCATTTTGTTCTTTTTCTACCAGCTAAGAATGAATGATACAGTAGGACACTCTGAGTTAGTCTTTGCCATGTGGGGCTATGGGTCATGATTAAAAGAGCATGGCAGCTTTTGTCCTTTGACTGAACTTTTCTCGTATCAAATATATGACCATTTTAATGGAGTGTTTTTAATCTCTGTTTGCAGCAGTTAGATGCTTCTGCATTTCCACTGGAATGTCACTGACTGCTAGCTTTTAAGAAAGCCCAAGGGCCCTAGCATCTTGGTTCAATTGGCAAAGCTCATTAAACTCTTTGAAGATTATAGGATTATGGGACCATTTTACAGAAATATAAATTTTATTCATTAAAAGTGCATTGTAAATGAGCCGTTCTGTGTAGAACACGCAGTAAGGATCTGGCAAGGGTCTTTTTAATTCAGAATTTTTTTGAGTCCACACATTAAGCGTGACGATTCGTACATTGCAAGTTCATGTCACGTTCTCACATCAGACCACTGAAGATGATTTCAAAAGAGAAAATTAATTCGACACCGCTGTTGGCCTAGAATACTATCCATTACATTCCATTCTTGAACCTATTCCCTTTCATCCATGAAATTAGAAGCCTCTCTCCTCTCTTCCTTCCTCCTCCCACCTCATATGTTTCAAGAGAATCTCGGGGTGTTGGCTGAATGATTTATCCTGAGAGATATTGAATTTTGAAATTGATCTGCCTCAGAGATGATTTTGGCCTCCGAACCTTTCAGAATATTCATATTGATCCTCTTTGAAAAAAGAAGCTACATTTCTGATTAGAATTCTGCTACGCTTGGAGCATTTGAGAAGCATAGTACACATTTTTCGTTCTTTACCAGTGCAAAACTTTTCTTTTATTTCTGAAAATGGTGGGAAAAACATTCAGCACAATCATGATCATGTCAAAAATTAGCTTTAGAAAATAGAATGATAGGATCGTAGAATCCCTAAAGTGCATTCAGCCCATCTAGTCTGCATCCATTCCCTGATAGAGTATCTTACCCAGGCACTCTCCTCCGCTCTATCCCTGTAACCCCACACATTTCCCATGGTTAACCTATCTAACCTATACATCTTTAGAGACAAAAGGGTAATTTAGCATGGTCATTCCACCTAACCTGCAAATCTTTGGACTGTGGGAGGAAACCAAAGAGCCCGGAGAAAATCTACACAGACACAAGAACAATGTGTAAACGCCACACAGTCATCCAAGGTTGGAATCGAACCATGGTACCGGGCACTGTGAGGCTGCAGTGCTAACCATCGTGCCATTGAATTTAAAAATAAATATATATTGCCATTGATATCATCTGGAGGTTACAGTACAACTCACAGGCTATAGCAAATAATTTAGTTTTGGAATGGCTCTTAGATATATGTTAAGAATCCATAGAGTCCCTACAGTGCTGAAGAAGGCCATTTGGCCCATTGAGCCTGCGCCGACAACAATCACACTCAGGCCCCACTCCTGGACCCCACATATTTACCCTGCTAAGCCCCCTGTCACTAGGGTCAATTCAGCGCGGCTAATCATCTTTGGACTTTGGGAGAAAACAGGAGCATCCAGAGAAAACCCATGCAGATGCGGGGAGAATGTGCAAAGTCCACACAGATAGTGACCCGAGACTGGAATTGAACCTGGGTCCCTGGCGTTGTGAGGCAGCAGTGCTAACCACTGTGCCATCATGTTGCCCCAAATCGAGGTTTGGAACCTGCAGCATGACAATGTAAAAGCACATTAAGTTCCTGTTGCTTGCAGTATAAATACTGTAAATTAGTAATGGAATCCAGATTTCTAATGCATTATATAGTACATTTACCTTAACTTGAGGATACTTGTTAATCGTGTGTCATGCTATCCTACTTATGTGAAACAGTTTGTTTTGATATGGGAGGAATTATTACAAAACTAATCCTGACTGTAACAGACAGGATCTCCACCTCCTCCCACCCCCATCCCAACAGGCTCCTGACTTTGACTCAGTCGCTTGCTAATTATTCACAATCACAGCAGTTCAACAGATAGATGGATGAAGAGGGCATTTAAAAACGGCAGCCGGGGTGAGACCTGAAGTCAGACAGGAGAGATGATAGCCAAGTTTCACAAAATCTATCAATTGTTACCAGACAGCAAAGTGGCGCTCAGTTAGGGGACCAAAATTGAATGATGTTGTATCTTTGCATGGAAAGTTAGGAGACCTTAAAAGATATTTCCTCATCCCATCTCCCAAGAGAATCGTAACAGGTGGGGAGCAACCATACAAAGATCCATTGACCTTGAGTGGGATTTTCTGGTTTTGGGCCAAGCATGGCTAGAAAATCCCACCCATTGCTGTGTTTTTCAAAATTGGCATCAACAAAGCCCAGAATTTCTAATCTCCACATGGTCATGCCCCTCAGGTCAGGTACCCTCCCCCAAGATGAGTTGGTGCCGCTCAGAAGATCTGACTTTGCGAGAATTACCTGGAAGGTTTGGACTTCTCTTGGATATTCCCTTGCATGTGGAACCCTCCAAACCTCTGAGCTAAACTCAGAGATTTTGGATAGTTCTGGCTCACTAATCAGAGTAGTTATCCAAGAAAAGTTAGAAGGAATATAACCAGTTCTATCTCCGGGTAACTATCTTACTGAACCCCTGAGTGGTTCTCTCCAATCCCGACTATACCCCATTCATCTGACTACACTACCACTCCACCCCCCGGCTACACATACCTCCACCCCTGACTACCCCCTAACCTTCTGCATAACCACTGGATCAACCAACTATCCCACTGACCAACTCCCAACACCACAATTCCAACCCTAACCTCAAACCACTTACCACAATGCTCTGACTACCCTTCCCCCCACGCATGACCATCGCTCCAGCCCTGCAACTGCCCCATCCTGATCTGACTAACATTCAAACGCCCAATTCTCCTCTGACAACCCAGCTAACCACCTGATTATCCTGTCTGACTGAACCAGATTACAACCCTACCCGATTATCATCCTGACCTGTTTTGCAGCATGAGTGGGTCCTTGAGAAAACACAGAATATTCCAAGTGCTGATTATGTGCGGAGGGTGTGGAGAGTTTACAGAAGGATCTAGATAGGCTGGGCGAATGGGCCAGGAAATGGCAAATGGAATTTAATGTTGGCAAGTGTGAGGTGGTCCACTTTGGTAGGAAGAATGGTAGGAAGGACTATTACTTACGGGGCGAAAAACTGCAGCAGGCAACGGTGCAGAGGGACCTCGGGGTCCTTGTGGATGAGTCGCAAAAACCCAGCTTGCAGGTGCAGCAGGTGGTCAGGAAGGCGAATGGGATGCTGGCCTTCATAGCGAGGGGGATTGAATATAAAAGTAGGGAGGTCTTGCTGCGGCTGTATAGGGCATTGGTGAGGCCGCAGCTGGAGTACTGTGTGCAGTTTTGGGCGCTGTACTTACGCAAGGATATTTTGGCCTTGGAGGGAGTGCAGAGGAGGTTTACTAGGCTGATACCGGAGTTGAGCGGGTTGAGCTATGAGGAGAGGCTGAATAAATTGGGCTTGTACTCGTTAGAGTTTAGAAGAATGAGGGGAGATCTCATTGAGACGTATAAGATGATGAATGGGATGGATAGGATAGAGGTGGAGAGACTCTTCCCGCTCAAAAAAGACAGTAGGACTAGGGGGCACAGCCTCAAGATAAAGGGGGGCGGTTTAGAACGGAGTTGAGGAGGAACTTCTTCACTCAAAGGGTGGTGAATCTCTGGAATTCTTTGCCCGTTGAGGTGGTGGAGGCTGCCTCGCTAAATATTTTTAAGAAGCGGGTTGATGGGTTTTTGATAAGAGAGGGGATTAAGGGTTATGGGGAGAAAGCGGGAAAGTGGAACTGAGCCACGACAGATCAGCCATGATCTTATTGAATGGCGGGGCAGGCTCGAAGGGCTAGATGGCCTACTCCTGCTCCTATTTCTTATGTTCTTATGTTCTTATTAAATCAGATGTCTATTGAACATTGCTTGCTAAAATTGTCAAGGAATCTGCATAACTGCATGTATCAGTGATAAGGATGCAAATGAAGGATTAAAATGATGCTAAATTTGATTGGTTGACAGTACACACCAAACTTTAAGGCTATTGGTGCTTTAACTGGCAAGTTCTCTCTCATTGGCTAAAAAGTGCTATAATTGATATCATAGTGAGATTCTATTCTCCTTGCTAGCAAGTAAAAGTTTTGAAAAGATTGAATATTCGCCACGCGTGGCCTGGTTAATTCTCGACACCCCCAGCACCCCCTCTACTTCTCAACACCCTGACTACCCAAACAACAGTATTCCTGAACACCCTGACTGACTATCAGCTATGTATCTTTGCATCAAATGTTCGGAGACCTTGAGGAATATTTTCTCATCCCACCTCCCATAAGAATCATAGCAGGTGGGGAGCAGCCATACAAAAATCTGTTGACCTTGAGTGAGTCACCACCCACCCTACCCTCTCAACCACCCAGCTGCCAACCTATCCTCTCATCTGTTTATTTTTCACCCGATCACCTCACCCACTTAGCTTACGCCATCTCTCTGGAGCTGCACCAAGCAGCTTCAGGACATTTAAACTTACTGCAATATGGATGGTGGTGCCATTAAAAGGGGCTGTGTCTTGGCTTTACCCAACATTCCTGAACTTCAAGGAAGCGCCCCCAGAACAGTTTCACTAAGCGTCTCTGAGGACGCCTGCTTGGGAAGTTTCGGAGAGAAATGCTGAGTTCCGGAGAATGGTTGCTAAAATGGAGAGAAGCGGAACTCAGATTCAAGTTGCCATTCCTCAGAAGATTTGGCCCAGTCTTATCCATATCTTTTCCATGAAGGATTTGGTAGCATAGAACATGAGCACTGCTGAAAGAAGAGACATGGGAAGCGTGGTGGCACAGTGGTGAGCACTGCTGCCTCAAAGCGCCAGGGACTCGGTTCAATTCCAGCCTCAGGTGACTGTCTATGTGGAGTTTACACTTTCACCCCATGTCTGCGTGGGTTTCCTCTGATTCCTCCAGTTTCCTCCCTCTGTCCAAAGATGTGCGGAATAGGTTGATTGGCCATGCTAAATTGAGCCTAGTGACAGGGGGATTAGGAGGGTAAATACGTGAGGTTATGGGAATAGGATCTGAGTGGGATTGTGGTCAGTACAGACTCGATGGGCTGAATGGCTCCTTCTGCACTGTAGGGATTCTATAGGGGGAGGGATTTTGCATTCCTAATTTGAGGGGGCAGGATCAGCAGTGGGAATCCAAAAATGAGATTTCCATTAGCAGGATTTCCCATTCCAGTTTTCCCTGTCTCCTGCCAATGATCTACCAAGAGTCCTGACATTGAATTTTGGGATTCCCATTTGAATCCATTTATTTACAATTGTGCCTGATAGTATCCCCTCCGCCACCACAGTTAGATTGCTCATTCACACCAGAACACCAAAGCGAATCACCACAGGATTCTGCTTGCCGCACAGTTTGTTTTAACTCTTATACAGTGGACAAAGAACTGTGACTAGATGTCTTGTTAGTACAACCAATATTTATTTAAAACACACAATCAATAATCACCTACCCAACCAACAATAAGTTACCTTAGAGAAAATACTAACGCTCAAGTCCAATATAAGACCTTGACTTAACTTTGTGTGACTGGCAAGTACCCCAGCAGATATTAACCTTTATCTGTGCACTGGTCTTGGTCATCCTCTGTGTAGTCTGGTCCTTTGGTCTGGTCTGGCACTCTGGCTCTGGTCTTCTTCTCTTCTCGGGTGTGGTGGCTCTCCTTGTGCTGTCGTCGCTGGTGACAATCACCACTGTTGTAGCTCATTCATGGGATCAGAGAGAGAGGGATTCTTGGTTGCGCACCTCCCTTTATACCCCATTAGGTTTTGCACCCCTTTTGGCCATTACCAATCAATCGATCACGACTTGATCACCCTGATCGATAAAGTCCAATCGTGTGCTGCCACACCAATCTCTGGGTGTGTCCCCAACGGACATGTCTGTAGGTGCTGGGGGCATGTAGAATACACACCTCTCTCCCAAATAAGGGGTTACGGCGCCCCTTTGTCTGGTAAACAACCCAATTTGACCAGAAAGCCCCTTCTGTCCTGGAGATGACCCATTTCCTGTGTATTCACTCGTCAGAGTTGCAGCCTGTTTATCTCTCTTTTAGGCTGCAGCCTGTCATTTTAGTTCTTGTCCAATTGTCCCAGAGTGCTTTACACATCGCCATTTTAGATGGCCCGTTTGGCCACAATACCCATAGTGTGCCCGTGGTGAACAGAACCCACCAGAAGACTTCACACGAGTACTTGGCTCAGGGGTGGAGTATGTCATGCCTGGGACTGCTCCTGGGACTTGCTGGGCACTTCCCTTGGCACTTACTGCCCTGGCACTGCTCCAATGCCAGGGGAAATACCCAAGCAGTGCCAAGGAGCAGTGCCTGGGCAGTGCCAGTTATGTTCCTTGTGGGCGTTCCATGGGTTGGGGGGGTGGTATTTAGTGGGTGGAGCAGTTTTTAAAGCTTGATGACAAGAAATGAATGAACACTCCAGTTATTGGTCTAACAGGAGCTTTATGAATATTTAGCATGACTTTCCTGCTTTTATACTCAATGGGTGGGATTTTACAGTTTCGCTCAATCCGAGACCAGAAAATCCTGCCCCAGGTCAATGGACCTTCCCATTTTCCACCCCTTGCCTGCTCTGATTCTTGTGGTGGGCAGGGTGGTAGAATTCCAGCGAATATCTCTATTTATGAAAGATCCTATAAGATCTGCTAACTAATCTCTCCTTATGTCTGGTCAAATTCAGAAGTCTATGGGTGGGAATTTCTGGCCGCACTCACCCTGAAACCAAGTTCAATGGACCTTGCCATGGTCTGTCCCAGGCCCACTCCGATTCCTGTAGCGGACAGAACGGGAATATTCACCCCTGTATCTCTGTACACACTTTATTTGTGTAATTAAACGTTTTTTGATCTTCTTTCACTCTATTCTTTCTTCTTAATCTTACATTACTTTGTACTAAATTCCATGTACCACTTGTCTATGCATTCTGCTATCACATCCTTGTCCTGTTGTAGTCGATTGAAATCACCCTCACTGTCATCCATGCATCCACGTTTGGCATCATTGGCAACTTTTGACTCTCAATGAACAGGTCATTTAAGATATCAAAAACAAGTATAGATTAGTTTAACATAACTTCACTACTCTTGACTACTATACACATGAGAATGTATCCTCGTGTTTCATTAGCAATTTTATTGACTTTACTAACCTGTGATGCTGCTGTTAATGATTAGTTCACCTGTATCCCTGGCTCGCTTTTCTCTACTATCCTGCTCAGTCTGCTCGACAGACTGGAGGGACTGATTGTGGACAAGTCCCCAAGACCAGATGGAATGCATCTGAGGGTTCTAAAAGAAATGGCGGAGGTGATAGTGGATGCCTTGGAGGTTATTTTCCAAACGTCGCTGGATTCCGGGGAAGTGCCGGAAGATTGGAAAACGGTTAATGTTACGCCGTTGTTTAAGAAGGGTGGCAGGCAAAAGGCGGGGAATTAAAGGCCGGTTAGTTTAACGTCTATTGTACGTAAAATGTTAGAATCTGTCATCAAGGAGGAAATAGCGAGGCATCTTGAGGGGAATTGCTTGATAGAGCAGACGCAGCACGGATTCGTTAAGGGGAAGTCGTGTCTGACAAATTTATTGGAGTTCTATGAGGATGTGTCCAGGGCGGTGGATAGAGGAGAGCTGGTGGATGTGGTCTTTCTTGATTTTCAGAAGGCGTTTGACAAGGTGCCTCACAAGAGGTTATTGCAGAAGGTAAGGGGGCATGGAGTTGGGGGTAGGGTGTTAGCGTGGATAGAGGATTGGTTGTCAAATAGGAGGCAGAGAGTGGGGGTTAATGGGTGCTATTCGGATTGGCAGTTGGTGACGAGTGGAGTGCCCCAGGGGTCGGTGCTGGGGCCTCAGCTATTTACCATTTATATAGATGATCTGGAGGAGGGAACCGAGTGTATGGTGTCGAAATTTGCTGATGACACCAAGATTGGTGGAACGGCAAATTGCACGGAGGGTGTGGAGAGTCTGCAGAAGGATCTAGATAGGCTGGGCGAATGGGCCAGGAAATGGCAAATGGAATTTAATGTTGGCAAGTGCGAGGTGGTCCACTTTGGTAGGAATAATGGTAGGAAGGACTATTACTTACATGGCGAAAAACTGCAGCAGGCGACGGTGCAGAGGGACTTCAGGGTCCTTGTGCATGAGTCGCAAAAACCCAGCCTGCAGGTGCAGCAGGTGGTCTGGAAGGCTAATGGGATGCTGGCCTTCATAGCGAGGGGGATTGAATATGAAAGTAGGGAGGTCTTGCTGCAGCTGTATAGGGCATTGGTGAGGCCGCAGCTGGAGAACTGTGTGCAGTTTTGGTCACTGCACTTACGCAAGGATATTTTGGCATTGGAGGGAGTGCAGAGGAGGTTTACTAGGCTGATACCAGAGTTGAGGGGGTTGAGCTATGAGGAGAGGCTGAATAAACTAGGCTTGTACTCGTTAGAGTTTAGAAGAATGAGGGGAGATCTCATTGAGACGTATAAGATGATGAATGGGATGGATAGGATAGAGGTGGAGAGACTCTTCCCGCTCAGAAAGGACAGTAGGACTAGGGGGCACAGCCTCAAGATAAAGGGGGGGTGGTTTAGAACGGAGTTGAGGAGGAACTTCTTCACTCAAAGGGTGGTGAATCTCTGGAATTCTGTGCCCATTGAAGTGGTGGAGGCTGCCTCGCTAAATATTTTTAAGACGCGGGTTGATGGGTTTTTGATAAGAGAAGGGATTAAGGGTTATGGGGAGAGGGCGGGAATGTGGAACTGAGCCACGACAGATCAGCCATGATCTTATTGAATGGCGGGGCAGGCTCGAAGAGCTAGATGGCCTACTCCTGCTCCTATTTCTTATGTTCTTATGTTCTTATGTTCAGTTGCTATTTTTTCCACCAAATTATATTACCTCACATTTGTCTTACCATTTGCCACTTAACTGCTCAGTTTGCATGTTTTCCAATATATCCCTGAATTATATTACATTCTTCTTCAGTTCTCCAAGTTCTGTGTCATCTGCAAAGTTTAATATTGAGTTACTTGTTTCTGAGTCTAAATCATTAATATAAATTATGAATAACAGTTGTTCTAGCACAGATCTTTCCTCCAATCTGAGTCATTACATAAAAACATAGAAGTTAGAAACAGGAGGAAGCCATTTGGCCCTTTGAGCCTGTGCCGCCATTCATCAGCATCGTGGCTGATCGTCATAGAGTCATAGAGGTTTACAGCATGGAAACAGGCCATTCGGCCCATCTTGTCCATGCTTCTCTTTTGTTTTTTTAAACACCTGAGCTAATCCCAATTGCCTGCATTTGGCCTATACCCCTCTACACCCATCTTACCCATGTAACTATCTAAATGCTTTTTTCAAGATAAAATTGTACCCACCTCTACTACTATCTCTGACAGCTTGTTCCAGATACTCACCACCTTCTGTATGAAAAAATTGCCCCTCTGGACACTTTTGTATCTCTACCTTCACCCCTTAAACCTATGCCCTCTAATTTTAGACTCCCTTAACTTTGGGAAAAGACATTGACTATCAAGCTGATCTGTGCCCCTCATTATTTTAGAGATCTCTATAAGATCACCCGTCAACCTTCTTGCTCCAGAGAGAAAAGTCCCAATCTATCCAGCCTCTTCTTATTACTCAAAGCATCAAGTCCAGGTAGCATCCTAGTAAATCTTTCCTGCACTCTTTCTGGTTTAATAGTATCCTTTCTATAGTAGGGTGACCAGAACTGTACACACTATTCCAAGTGTGGCCTTACCAATGTCCTGTATAACTTCAACAAGACGTCCCAATTCCTGTATCCAATGTTCTGACCAATGAAACCAAGCATGCTGAATGCCTTCTTCACTATTTTGTTTACCTGTGACTCCACTTTCAAGGAGCGATGAACATGTACCTCTAAATCTCTTTGTTCTGTAACTCTCCCCAACGCCCTACCATTAACTTGGTAAGTCTTGCCCTGGTTCAATCTACCAAAATACATCACCTCGCATTTATCTAAATTAATCTCCATCTGTCATTCGTCAGCCCACTGCCCAATTGACCAAGATCCCATTGCAATCGGAGATAACTTTTTTCACATTCCACTATGCCACCAGCCTTGGTATCATCTGCAAACTTACTAACCATATTCTCATTCAAATTATTAATATAAATGATAAGTAACAACACTGATAAGTAACCAGCACTGACCCTTAGTCACAGGCCTCCAGTTTGAAAAACAACCCTCTACAACCACCCTGTGGCTTAGATACCTCACCCTGGATCCTATGAGATTTAACCTTATGCAACAACTTACCATGCGGTCAAAGACCTTTGCTAAAGTCTATATAGATAACATCAACTACACTGCCCTCATCTACCTTCTTGGTTACCCCTTCAAAAAACACAATCAAATTTGTGAAACATGATTTTCTACTCACAAAGCCATGCTGACTGTCCCTAATCAGTCTAAATGCCTGTAGATCCTGTCTCTCAAAATACCTTCCAACAACTTAGCAACCACAGATGTAAGGCTCACTGGCCTGTAGTTCCCAGACTTTTCCCTGCAGCCCTTTTTAAACAAAGGCACAACATTTGCCAGTTTCCAATCTTCAGGCACCTCACCCAAGACTATCGATGATTTAAATATCTCGGCTAGGGGACCCGCAATTTCCTCCCTAGGAATTCCTATAATTTCTCCAGCTTTCCACTCTCCAATGAATCAGAGGATATTTTAATGGAAATGTGAAAAGGCCACTAAATCTGTTCCCTTGGGGTTAGGGAAAGAACTTTATTAACATGAGAATAGAGTACAAGAAACAGGAAGTTATGTTGAACATCTGCAAGATATTCATTAGACTTCAGCTGAAATATTGTGTACAATTCTGGGCACCATATTATAGAAAAGATGTGCAGAAGAGGTTTACGAGACGGTTTTTGAGAGATTTGATAGAATCAAAGAAACTCGACATTACAGAAAGAGGACATTCAGCCCATTGAGTCTGCACCGACCACAATCCCACACTGGCCCTACCTCCATATCCCTACATATTTACCCACTAATCCCTCTAACCTACACATTTCAGGAAACTAAAGGTAAATTTTTTTTAGCATGGCCAATCAACCTAACCTGCACATCTTTGGACAGTGGGAGGAAACCAGAGAACCTAGAGGAAACCCACGCAGACACCAGGAGAATGTGCAAACTCCACACAGGCAGTGACCCAAGCCAGGAATCGAACCCAGGTCCCTGGAGCTGTGAAGCAGCAGTGTTGGCCACTGTGCTACCGTGCCGCCCAAGAGATGTTGAAAATCATGAGGGGGACAGGATAGAGCGATTAAGGAGAAGCTGTTCCTGCTTGTGAAAGAATTAAGAACAAGAAGGCACAGATTTAAAGAGATTTGCAAAAGAAGCAAATGTGATGGGAGAAGAAACTTTATCACACAAGTGGTTTGGGTTCGGAATGCACTGCCTGGAAGTATGGTGGAGGCAGGATCAACTGAGGCATTCAGAAGTGTGTTAGATGATTATTTGAATAGAAACAATGTGCAGGGGTACAGGGAAAAGACAGGGGAATGGCACTAAGTCATGTTGTTCCTTTGGCGAGCTGGTGCAAACACAATGGGCCAAGGCCTCCTTCTGTGCCATAACAATTCTGCAATTCTGTGAAACAGTACAAATGCACTATATATCAAAGACTTTTAGTTTGAGTTAACGCAAATGACTTCTGGTGGAAACTAACCATAATCTAACCGACCGCAATTGCAAGTTTTATGATTGTGCCCCTAAGTGTAACCCTTATTCAATGCTATATCTCATGTTCAGAGCAAGTCATTGACTTCACAGGAATCCCATGTTCCCTAAGAACTAGATCATGACCTTCAAGAAAGAATATCCACTTCTATCAGGACTTTCACAATCTCAGGACATCAGAAAGCACTTCACAGCCAGTGAAGTATTCTTGAAGTGTTATCATGGCTGTAATATGGGAAAACATTCACTTCAACACATATTATTTGCAAACTAATCTGGGCAATAGTATTCCCAAGGTAAACAATAAATGTTTTACCTTGACGGTAAGTAAATTCATTGATTGAATTACACCTTGCACTTTCTGGCTCTCCATCGATATTACTGAAATAACTGAGATAGAAGTTCAAGTGACCTCAAGGGAATGTTCGGCAAACAGGTACTGATTTAAATTCCTTATCTGTGAGGTAGCAAACAAAAGGAGACCCAATCATTGATCATGCAAAACTCACTTGCCTTTTACCGATGCTCTGATCAAAATCTGATGCCCATTGTTGAATCTCAACATGATGCTTGTGAAACAATGGGTGAATTATGGCCATAAACATCCCACTCATGGGTTCCTGGTTGTACCAGTAGTCCTTCAAGGACTGACTTCATATACTCACAGACCTCCTGCAACTGCCTGCCTCCACCACCCCGAAATATGTTCTAGATTTTGCTGGTAAAGGCGATTGTTTTAGATTTCTCTTATTTTAGACAGAATACAGACACTGATAAGAGCTGAAAATAGGGTGAAGAATATGCCCACATATTAATGCAGTAAGAAATTTAAAATAAGCAACTATGATTTTCAGACATACAAGTCAATATTTTAAATGCATTTCACAGTATTTTATTGTGATTAACATTTCAGTCGATGCAAGGTACCAAAAGGCATAATGGGAAAGTTCAATAGTTTAGAGCCGAAAGTATGGGAAGCCTTAGTTAGCAGACTCATATCTGGGAGATAATTATAAGGAAACAGATTTTGCAATTTTATGAGTAGTTGGTTTGCAGCTCAGGCTTACATTAGGTGTGATCCCGGATGCAGGAGGACATGTCTATTCAACTTGGCGGTGAGCCGGTGGGAACCTCAACTTTCACCCTTATGATGGTGTTTACCGTATCCAGACTATGGGGAAGTAACTTTAGCCTAGAGGGTTGTAATGTCCAGTTAGTAATGGACAAATGAGAAACAATTATGCTGGGAAGCACTAAGCTATTGGCTGAAATAATTGACAAAGATTAATATTGATGTATGGCCATCAAATGAAATTGCTTTTAACCTAACAAAAGGCAGAGAATCAGATTAAGAAAATATAAAACTGTCCTGTTTTTTATTGACAACATTAGAACTTATTCGAGCAGTCCAAGTATTCTGCACCTGAAGCCATCAATATATCTTCTCCCATTGATCACTGGTTTTTAATAAAGCTTTATCTTTATACTATGACATTGGTGTCCTGGCTATATTTGCCACTTTGTCTGAAAACCCCACTAACAGCTAGTCTCTGAATGGTTCATCTGCCCCAGGATTCCTTCATTTATTAGCATTACAAATGTTGAATTCTGTATGAAAACAACCTACACATTGGCCAAAAGAGCTGCTCAGTAGTTAACATCAAGAAACATTAATTGTTTTCACAAGTGAAATGCCTTGAATAGTCATATGAACTACAATGAGAATCAAAATGGGAGAATGGATGCCATAGAATAACAGAATACAATGGTTATAAATATTTGCGCCCAGCTTCTTTTCAGTGTGGAATTTCCTGAGCTTCTGTCAAAATTTGCCTTCCATCTATTTTTGGATTGAAGTTCACCAGTGATAAAATTCACAAAATGCTGTATGATTTATCAGTTTTTACAGAACGTCAGATTCCTCCCAGCGTATTGCTGTGGCTGTCACATCCATCACACAGATCCTTTGTCATGGTTCTTGTCACATCAGAGGCCTTTTTCCATAAATATATAACATGCCCTCATTGCACGCTCTCATTTCCTTGTAAATGTACACAAGCAATTGATGACATTGCTGTTCCTATATTAAGAAATTTGTTTTTCACAGCTTTTCAGGTTTTCTTCATCCTATTTTTCATGGAATTGTTGTATTTCTGCAGAACTAGTTAGTGTATAATAAATATCAAGTGCAGATTGATGGTATAGCCGACAAGCAATAATGGGATGAAACAGAAAAAAAACCCTTTTTATCCCTAACCTTTAAGCCTGCTTTTACCTTTAACAAATTGATGAATCAACATGTGAGAAAATTATCATTCTGATGTTCAACACTTTTCCCCAGGATCATAATCCTCGCAGAGTAACAATTTTTCCCATAATTTATGAATTGCCCTTTCTTTCTATTTGGAGGAGTTTGCTGTTATTTTTCAGTTGTGGGACATGGGCATTCACTGGCTGGCCAGCATTTATTGCCCATCTCTGACAGGGCAGTTGAGAGTCAACTCTGGAATCACATGTCAGCCAGACCAGGTAAGGATGGCAGATTTCCTTCCCTAAAGAGCATCAGTGAACCAGTTGTGTTTTTCCAACAATCGACAATGATTTCAATGGTCATCAGTTGATTTTTAATTCCAGATACATTTTTTTAAAGTTGCCTTTAAAAATTTCACCATCTGCTCTGGTGGGATTCGAACATGGTCCCCAGAACATTAGCTAAATTTCTGGATTAATCGTGTAGCAATAATATCACTAGCCGCCCCCACTATCTGTTGTGCCCATTGTGATGTGTTTTAAATACCTTCCCTCAATTGAGTAATTTATTTTCTAGCTGTTTTAGACAAAATACAAGAGCACAGTAAGGAAGCTCATTCAGCCCATTTTAATCTGTGAATCCAGGGCGACTCCCCTCTCCCCCCATCGCAGTATCTAGTCATTTCTAGATCATTATTCTCTTTACTGTTACTAATATAACTTGCATTTATATAGTTCCTTTAACAAAGTAAAACATCCCCAGACAGTTCACAGTGGCATTATCAATCAAAACTTGACAATGATCCATGTAAGATAATATTAGGACAGATGACAAAGAGCTTGGCCTAAAAGGTATGTTTTAAGGAGCATTCTAAAGGAGGAAAGAGAGACTGAGAATTGTTGGGGGAGGATTCCAGAGCTTATGGCCCATTCAGCTGGAGTTATAACAAGCTGGAATGATTAAAATTAGGGATAAAACCAGAGTTAAATGAGTGCAGATATTCTGGAGGGTTGTGGGGCTAAGTGGCAGAGCCATGGAGGGATTTGAAAGCAAGGATGAGAATTTTAAAATTGAGTCACTGTGCATCCCATTCAAATTCACCCATCTTACCCTTCCAATGTTTATTTTTCTCAAAACTTTCAAACACATTGAATAAAGAGAGGCACTGTTTCTCCTGTTCTTCATGATGTGGAGATGCCAGCGTTGGACTGGGGTAAACACAGTAGGAAGTTTCACAACACCAGGTTAAAGTCCAACAGGTTTACTTGTAGCAAATGCCACTAGCTTTCAGAACTGGAACAGTTAGTGGTGTTTGCTACAAATAAAGCTGTTGGACTTTAACCTGGTGTTGTGAAACTTCCTACAGTGTTCTCCTGTTCTTCACCCAGTTCCTGATGACTTGATGCTTTCACCATGCTTGTATTAACTCACTTTAAGGAGCTTCTGGCCTTGTTAGAATTTTATAGTATTCTATGAGATCCCCTTCATTCTTCTGAATTCCTGTGAATATAATGCTGACCAACTCAATCTATCCTCATACGTCAGTCGTGATATCCCAGGAATCAGTCTGGTAAACCTTCTGTGTATTCCCTCAGATAAACAGACAAAACTGCAGACAATATTCGAGGTGTTGCCTCACCAAGGCTCTACGTAACTGCAGTAAGACATGCCTGCTCATATACTTGAATCTTTTACTATGAAGGCCAACATATCATTTGCTTTCTTCACTACCTATTGTACATGCATGCTTACCTTCAGCAAGTGGTGTACAAGGACAGATTTTGCTCGCCCAGCCTATGTGTTGGAACGTTGGGTGAGAAAGGACCCACCTGAATATTAAGGTAAGAGGCCAGAAGTGGAGTAGCAAACTGACTCTGATTGCCATTCCTTGGAAACTCAGAGTCTAACATCTTGCAAACCACAAACTTGTTGGAGCTGATCGTTGCCTGGCATTTGTATAACACAAATGTTTCTTGCTACTTATCAGCCCAAACCTAAACATTCAAGACTTCAAAATCCAGCCCATCAATGCAGGCCTATTCCATGTATTCCTTCCTTCCTGGAGTGAAGAGGTTGAAACTTAAGGTTTGGTTAGTGCCTGAGATGACTTCTACAGTTGACCAGTTGGTTTTGGCCTTCCTCAAGTGGACTCAGCAGGACAGCAAGTTTTTGGGAGCGAGCAAGGAGGGCAACGATTCTCCCAAAAGCGTTGAATTGGCGGGAAAACTGTTCTAGATCCCGACTGTTTTGTCAGTTCTACTTCTCACCCGACTCTCTGCACTCTGTGCAATGCAGAGGGCCCAATCGGGAATCTCATTAAAAACCCAGAGTTTGACAGTTCTGGAAGTCTGTGCATGTGCAGTGGCCCCGATCTGTCAGACTCCCCGTTTGTTGGCCAGCTCGATTGCTGGCCAGTCCGGGATCCCTGCAATTCTTCCCCTCCTATCCCCTCCTACAGCCTGATCGTGGCCCCCACAACAATTCCCAGGCCAGCCCTGAACCCCCCGCCCTGGAGTGGCCCGATGTCCAGCTCACTCCCCCAGTAGTGGCCATCCCCCCACATCCCCCCACCCTGGCAGGTCCTCCTCCCCCACCCCCAGCAGATCAACCACCCCCCCCCCCCCCCCCCCCCCCCACCCCCAGCCTGCCCAATCACTGGCCTCCTTCCATCCCAGACCGATCCCCATGCAGAGTGGCAGCAAGAACCCTCCACACTTATCGATCACTGCAAGGCCTCACTCACAATAGGCCCTGCTCCCTTGACACTGCTCGATGCCTGATGGGTAGTGCCAAGGTGCCCCCTGGGTATGGACACTTTGCCCCTTGGGCAGTGCCAAAGAGCACTAGGGGGCCCTGATTGCTGCCTCCATTCTGACAGGTCTCCAGCTAGTTCCCCGAATGTGAGAAGCTAGTGTAAACCTCGCTGGAATGAAGTACTCCTAGCAGGATGGAAGATTCAATTGGAACCGGTAATTTCCCGATAATTATGTTTAAAAGATGTTTAAAACATATTAAAAACAGATTCAAATTACTTAACCGCTTTCCCATTTCCAGCGTGGTCTGACCGGTGATTATTCTCCGTCTCTCGGACATGTGAATGCTTTCCCGCCACATGCGCAAATCCCGGAACAAGGCTAGTGATGCGCAGCTCCCACCCCAACCCGCCAGAAAAGTTGTGGGTCAGGATGGGAGAATTGCAGCCCAAGGTTTCCAATTCCTCTCTACTTCTGTGACGCATGTGAAGCCTGGCCAACCAAGAGCAAGGACACATGTCCTGGTGACTGGGAGGAGTTCAGTTGTAGCCAGGGCGAAGAAGGGAGCAGACATGAGCAATGTTTCTGTCAGACACCTCGAGGGAGTCTCACCAAGAAATGGCAGTGTTGTTTCTAGAGAGAAAATCAACGCGTTTCCCTGGACAGAAACATGTCAGTTTTCTTTCCCGATCTTATGACAGTCTGCCAAAACAAAGGGGGTGTGTTTCATGCCGTCATGTCATGGGGGGGATGGGGGCCTCAACACAATGACAAAACACAGCTGCGCAGAGATCAGGGTGCCATCTTTAAAGGACGCCCCAATTCGAATAACAATAGAGAGAACTGCCTGGGGGCATTGATGCAAAGTTGGTGTTTGAAAAAAAATGCACTGCATAGTCCCTTTAAAAGGTAATGTTTTTCTCTGCGCTTAGAAAGTTAAAAAATGCAGATTCATATGGTGCCAGAACACAGACTGAAACATTGTATCAAAGGCCAAGCAGCAGGCCTCAGGCATTTGAATGTTTTGAATTTAGCCAATCAAATTTGAAACAGGCACTCAGCTACCAGAAACCTGTTAGATTTGAAATTGATGTTTTGACAACCTGAGAACAAATCAAATTATAGGGGATGTTGATATGTCATCACAGCTATAAAAGAACAGGCAGTGGGACAAAAAGCAGAGAGACACAGCTACTACCCTCTGTCACAGTTTTTAGCTCAAAGCTTCATCTGGACAGCAAAGGTACCAAAAGAAGACAGAGATTCCAGACAGAAGAAATCAACAGAAAAAACCAGAAGATTCCGGAAGATACCAAACCTGGTTGTAATTTAGAGAGTGACTAAAATTTCTATTTTTTTGTTAATAAGTGGGAATTGGATTTATCTAAACAGCATTCCATTCAAATAGTGTTTTATTCAATTTGTTGACAGTTTAGTTAACCTGTTCACTGTTAGATAAATAAAGTATCATTTGTTGATTTTAAAGAGAGACTCTCAGTAGTTACTTGTGATTAATCACAATAAGTTGCTGCAGAGCAGATTGTATAACTTCTCACACACTTTTACAGATTATGAGGAGAGGTACTTCTCTTTGAGTGGTTAGGCGTTAGTTCTCAGAGAGGGATTTAACCTCTGCCTCATAACAGATTGGGGGCATTTAGCATCAAGGTATTCAATGTAAACAAACTTTTGCATTGCATACAACCCCTCTAGGGAAAGCACTGCAGCTGACCAGCCCTTATAGAGGCAAACATGGAAACCTTTTCAGCAGGCTTCAGCGATCATTCACACTAAACTCACAATGTCTGATATGCCCAGAGGAAGGCCACATGTAAAGGATCCCCTAAGATCCAACAAAGATGATACAGATTTCCAATTCTGTGTACCAATCCTACATCCAATTCTTCTGCCATGAGTTGACCCACAGAAGATAAAGCTTAAAGTTTATTTATTAGTGTCACAAGCAGGCTTACGTTAACACTGCAATGAAGTTACTGTGAAAATCCCCTAGTCCCCACACTCTGGCGCCTGTTCAGATACACTGAGGGAGAATTTAGCATGGCCAATTATCTAACCAAATGAAATCATTTGCAGCTTGGACATGCTCGAACAATGAGGAGTCTACCATGACTCTGCCTTCTCTACAAATTCGATTAGCACATAGTAAGCAGGAAAGATTAGTTGATGTTAGGAGAAACAGCTAAGAGGCTGTGTCAGCTTTGGGTCTTACGTAGCTTGTGGTTCTGTGAAAGTCAAGAGACAAATCCAGACCTACACCTGAAGCAAAATAAAGGTTAGGTCTATTGTCGATGACACAGTGTGTGACTGGGAACTGGTTTTCAATATAAGATAAAGTTGGTAAGTAAAAAAAACGACTGGAAGATTTGTTTATGGGCAAGATAAAGGACAAAACTTGCAGAAATTCTTTCAATAGAAGTTGTAAACCATAGTGTTAATAGTGTTTACCTTGTTTGATTTTTCTTTATATACACAATAATGTTTATTTTTCTTAAAAGAAAAAGTGATATTTTGTGTAGTTCTGTTCGTTAATTGCTAGATATTTGGATTTCTCCTTTAAATGTTAAAGTCATAGAATCATAGAAACCTATAGCACAGAAAGAGGGCATCTGGCCCATCGAGTCTACACCGACCATAACCCCACCCTGGCCCTACCCCCACATCCCTACACATTTTACCCGCTAATCCCTCTAACCTACGCACCTCAGGACACTAAGGGCAATTTTAGCATGGCCAATCAGCCTCAGCCGCACATCTTTGGACTGTGGGAGGAAACCGGAGCACCCGGAGGAAACCCACACAGACACGAGGAGAATGTGCAAACTCCACACAGACAGTGACCAAGCCGGGAATCGACCACAGGTCCCTGGAGCTGTAAAGCAGCAGTGCTAATGACTGTGCCACCAAAATTAGGCCCAAACATGATCCTCCGTTTGCTAGTCTTATTTTCCTCTTCATTTCCCATCTCAACTAAATATATTTAGCCTTGTTCTTGCTTCAAAGATTTACCTGACATAACTTTTCATTTCATCACATTTCCTACGTCCTTCATTATCTGAGGAGCTTGGGCTTAGATTCCCATATGTTTCATCCTTTAGGAATGCTCCTAGCCTGTACTAACATCGCCTCCTAATGGCCATCCATTTTTCCATTACAGCTTGTCCTGGTACCCTTTGTGCCTGTGGTTGTATCCCTTCTCATCCCATTGAAGTTAGCTCACTTCCAATGTAGAAGTTTTCCTTAAGTTTGTTCTTTCATTTTCTGCATTACTAATCAAAATTTTATGATACAGTGGACACTGTTATCCAAGAGATCCTCAGACACATAGGACGGGATTTTACAGCCTCATTCAAGCGAGACCAGAAATTCCTCCCCGAGGTCAATGGGTATTTCCATTGTCCGCTCCTTGCTGGCTCTGGTTGTAGAATTCTGGCATTAGACTGCTTGGCCAACCTCATTTCCCCAGATCCAGGAAAGTCACCTTCTTGGTCACACTGAGAAAATATTAGTCAAGGAAGTTCTCTGGAATACATTTCAGAAATTCATTCTCCTTCTCCTTCATTTTAGTATTGTACCAATTCATATTCAAGTGAATAAAATCTCCCAGTATCAGCACGCTATAACTCTGGCACAACTCTGTGATTTCCCTGATTTGCCCCTCTATCTTTCCGTCGTATGATTTGGAGGTTTTTAGAATACCCCCAGTAGCATGATTAGGCTTTCTTGCCTCTCAACTCTAACCAAATAGATTTCTTCCTAACACTACAATGTGCACTGGACACTATAGCCTCCTAATTTTCTGGTTTCCACAGTATTTATATTGCTGGTCCAATTAAGTTTCTTGTCAATAGTATCCCCAAGATGTTGATACTGGGGGATTCAGTGGTGGTATTGCTATTGAATGTCAAGGGGCAATGCTTAGATTCTCTCTTGTTGTTAATGGCCATTACCTGACGCATCGTAGGGCACTTATGTTACTTTCTATTTGTCAGCCCAAGCCAGTATATTGTACAAGTCTTGTTTCATTTGGACATAGATTGTTTCAGTTTCTGAGGAGTCACCGATGGTGCTGAATATTATGCAATAATTAGTGAATATCCCTATCCCTACCCTTATGATAAAAGGAAGGTCCTTGACGAAGCAGCTGAAGGTGGTTGGGCCTAGGACACTCCTCTGTGGGATGCTGCAGTGATGTCCAGAACTCAGATAACTGATCTCCAACAAACCACAACCATATTGCTTTCTGCTTGATATGATTCCAATTATCAGAACGTTTCATAAGAACATAAGAACATAAGAACATAAGAAATAGGAGCAAGAGTAGGCCATCTAGCCCTTCGAGCCTGCCCCGCCATTCAATAAGATTATGGCTGATCTGTCGTGGCTCAGTTCCACATTCCCGCCCTCTCCCCATAATCCTTAATCCCCTCGCTTATCAAAAACCATTAACCCACGTCTTAAAAATATTTAGCGAGGCAGCATCCACCACCTCAACGGGCAGAGAATTCCAGAGATTCACCACCCTTTGAGTGAAGAAGTTCCTCCTCAACTCCGTTCTAAACCGCCCCCCCTTTATCTTGAGGCTGTGCCCCCTAGTCCTACTGTCCTTTCTGAGCGGGAAGAGTCTCTCCACCTCTATCCTATCCATCCCATTCATCATCTTATATGTCTCAATGAGATCTCCCCTCATTCTTCTAAACTCTAACGAGTACAAGCCTAGTTTATTCAGCCTCTCCTCATAGCTCAAGCCCCTCAACTCTGGTATCAGCCTAGTAAACCTCCTCTGCACTCCCTCCAAGGCCAAAATATCCTTGCGTAAGTACGGCGACCAAAACTGCACACAGTACTCCAGCTGTGGCCTCACCAATGCCCTATACAGCTGCAGCAAGACCTCCCTACTTTTATATTCAATCCCCCTCGCTATGAAGGCCAGCATCCCATTAGCCTTCCTGACCACCTGCTGCACCTGCAGGCTGGGTTTTTGCGACTCATGCACAAGGACCCCGAGGTCCCTCTGCACCGTCGCGTGCTGCAGTTTTTCGCCACGTAAGTAATAGTCCTTCCTACCATTATTCCTACCAAAGTGGGCCACCTCGCACATGCCAACATTAAATTCCATTTGCCATTTCCTGGCCCATTCGCCCAGCCTATCTAAATCCTTCTGCAGACTCTCCACACCCTCCGCACAATTTGCCGTTCCCCCAATCTTGGTGTCATCAGCAAATTTCGACACCATACACTCGGTTCCCTCTTCCAGATCATCTATATAAATGGTAAATAGCTGAGGCCCCAGCACCGACCCCTGGGGCACTCCACTAGTCACCAACTGCCAATCTGAATAGCACCCATTAACCCCCACTCTCTGCCTCCTATTTGACAACCAATCCTCTATCCACGCTAACACCCTACCCCCAACTCCATGCCCCCTTACCTTCTGCAATAACCTCTTGTGAGGTACCTTGTCAAACGCCTCCTGAAAATCAAGAAAGACCACATCCACCGGCTCCCCTCTATCCACCGCCCTAGACACATCCTCATAGAACTCCAATAAATTTGTCAGACACGACTTCCCCTTAACGAATCCGTGCTGCGTCTGCTCTATCAAGCAATTCCCCTCAAAATGCCTCGCTATTTCCTCCTTGATGACGGATTCTAACATTTTACGTACAATAGACGTTAAACTAACTGGCCTATAATTCCCTGCCTTTTGCCTGGCACCCTTCTTAAACAACGGCGTAACATTAGCCGCTTTCCAATCTTCCGGCACTTCCCCGGAATCCAGCGACGTCTGGAAAATAACCACCAAGGCATCCACTATCACCTCCGCCATTTCTTTCAGAACACTCGGATGCATTCCATCCGGTCCTGGGGACTTGTCCACAATCAGTCCCTCCAGTCTGTCGAGCACCACCTCTCTAGTAACAACAATGTCATTGAGACCCTCCAGTCCTACCACCTCTCCATCGCTAACACCCGGCAAATTATTCACGTCTTCCTCCGTGAAGACCGAAACAAAAAAGTTATTCAAGACCTCAGCCATTTCCCCATCCCCTACCACTAAGCCCCCCCTCTCATCCTCTAAGGGTCCAACGTTCACCCTAGCCAGCCTCTTCCTTTTTATATATTTATAAAAACTCTTGCTATCCTTTTTTATATTAAGCGCTAGCCCAGCTTCATAGTTTCTCCTACCCTTCTTTATCAACTTCTTTGTCAATCTTTGTTGACATTTAAACCTCTCCCAGTCCTCTTTTTGCCCACTACTCTTAGCTACTCTAAACGCCTCCACTTTTAATTTAACACATTCCTTCACCTCCTTCGTTATCCACAGCTTATTACCTCTCTAGGCCTCCTTGATGCCACAAAGGGCGGTCACTCTCATCTCATCCCTGGGATTCAGTTCTTCTGTTTGAACCAAGGCTGTATTGAGATAAGGAGCTGAATGACCCTAGCAGAACCCAAACTGGGCATCACTGAGCAGATTATTGCTAGCAAGTACTGCTTGATAGCACTGTTGATAATTGAGAGTAGACAAATGGGGTAGTAATTGTCTGCTTTGGATTTGCCCTTCTCTTTGTTTACAGGACATACCTGTAAACAAAGAGAAGGATACATGCCAGTGTTGTAGCTGTACTGTAACAGCTCGGCTCAGAATGTAGCAAGTTCTGGAGCATAGGTCTTCAAAATATGAAACTGTCTATTTTGGCAGGGAAGATAAAGGATAATTGCTAACACTAAAAAATAAATTATCTGAAAGGTAAAAGATGCAGAAAACTGAGATTCAGAGGGATCACAAAAAGATTAGCATGCAGATGCAACAAGTAGTTAGGCAAGCTAATGGAATGTTATTTTTCATTACAAGAGAATTGAGTACAAGATGAGGGAGATTATGCTTCAGTTGTACAGAACATCAGTGAAACCACATCCTGAGTATTGTGCACAGTTTTGGTCTCTTTATTTAATGAAGGATGTAAATGCATTAGAGGCAGTTTAGGAAAGATTAACCAGACTAATACCAGGAATAGATGAGTTATCTTGTGTAGAAAAGTTGGACAGGTTAAGCTTGTATCTGCCTCTCCGATGAGTAAGAGGCAATTTGTTTGAAATATTTAAGATCCAAAATAAGTAAAACTGACTCCGCATAACCTAAGACATGAATAAGACTGGAGAAGGTCAAGATCTGATAAGGCTGACTCCACATAACTTAAGGCTGGATGAGTGAGACGAGATAAGGTCAGAAATGACAAAGTCATCGACCTTCTTCTGTTCTATCAAGAAGACAAGATAAAAGTATGAATGATGAGACAAAGAGGTCTCGGAAGTCACTGGGTTATAACACAATTAATGATGTTGCTACTGTTTGTATTACTAATCGAATTCCTAAAGTCATGCAAATTGATAAGAAAAAAGTATAACTATTGAATTGATTCTTTATGTAGGGGTGGACTTGAGAGCAGAATTAGCAAGTCGTAACGATGGCTCTCTGAACGCAAGGTCTTGTCATGATAGTTACACCTTGAAGTGAAAATTTTTCCTGCTTCTTGACTGCGGTCGAGAGACTCAACAAAATTCGTTCCAACAAAACAACTTATCTTTATTTCCGAAAGACTGCATGCAGTATTGGCAAAAGCTTGAGTTCAGAGAGCCATCGTTACGACTTGCTAATTCTGCTCTCAAGTCCACCCCTACATAAAGAATCAATTCAATAGTTATACTTTTTTCTTATCAATTTGCATGACTTTAGGAATTCGATTAGTAATACAAACAGTAGCAACATCATTAATTGTGTTATAACCCAATGACTTCTGAGACCTCTTTGTCTCATCATTCATATTTTTATCTTGTCCTCTTGATAGAACAGAAGAAGGTCAATGACTTTGTCATTTCTGACCTTATCTCGCTTCACTCATCCAGACTTAAGTTATGTGGAGTCAGCCTTATCAGATCTTGACCTTCTCCAGTCTTATTCATGTCTTAGGTTATGCGGAGTCAGTTTTACTTATTCTGTACCAAATACTTGACCGATTTTCCCATCATGCCACTACTTCATTTGTACAACTTCACATATGGAGCAGATGTTTCTTCTTGTGAGAGAATCTAGAACTAGGGGGTCACTATTTAAAAAATAAGGGTTGCGCATTTCAGATAAAGATGAGAATTTTTTTCTCACAGAGGTCATGAGTCTTTGGAATGCTCTTTCTCAAAAGGCAGGAGAAGAAGAATCCTTCAGTATTTTTAAAGAGGAGCTAGATAAATTCTTGCTAAGCAAGGGGGTGAAATGCAATTGGGGATAGATGGGAATATGGAGTTGAGGTTGCAATCACGTCATTAAAGATCTTGTTGAATGGAGGAGCAGGCTCAAGGGGCCAAATGGCCTACTCATGCTCGTAACTTGTACGTTAATTTGTTTGCATGTGCAGGCCTGATGAATATCCATCTCCTTTGACTCTCCCAATTCAGTGAGCTGCAGTCTATATCAAACTAAATCTGCAACTGTCCTGTGAGAAACATCCGACTAAATTTAACCAAGAGAACTTGTAAACCACCCCGTCCTCCACTTCCCCTACTCCCCACTGTCCATCTTCATCACAATGTGGCATGCTTTGGGATGTTCTGAAACAGAACTATAAACCCATTGTTTTATCATCAACATAACTCTGATTTTGTAACTCACACGATTAATTGATTTCTCTTGCGGAGTTCACAAACTTCTCTCCCATAATTGCTTGCTCTGTTAAGGAACTCCATTCTTAAATAACTCATTTATCCTCTTTTCATCTGGTAACTCCATACATAATTTAACTCTTTATTGGAGGAAGAGTTATTCTCCTGACACCATTAAGTAACATAGTGGACCTCTATTGCTTATTGAATCAATCTCTGACTCCAAGGCTACTGTTTATCTGTAATTAACTCCAAGCTTATTTAAGTTATATTCATAATAGGGTTGTTTATCAGTTCTCAAACATGCTTCCAGTTATTGTACATTTCACACTTTGATTCCTAATACCAAAAGCTATATTCCAAATCTCTCAAGAGAACAAACTATTTACAGAGAATATCATATTGGTGCTTCAGATTTCTGCCCTTTAGATGGCCTTGGCTCTTCAGTGCAGTGACTCACCAATCTTGAAATGCTACTCCAGCTCTTTGCTGCAATATTGCTCTCCTCTCTCTCCATGAGCCTTCTCAGACTCAAGAGTCTGCCAGCCAGTCTGACTAGGTCACCAATTCCTCTTCCTGGCTCTTTAGTCACCCGCAGTGTCTTCAGACTGCCCTATTCATGAACTTGGCACCAGCCACATTGCAAGTCTCAAGTCCTAGACTTGTCCTTACTGCTTTCTCCCTTGCCTCATGGAACCTGGGTCTGCAAATCAGCTTGCCAAAGGCACTGCATCTTGCAGGAAAAGATCCACAGGGGCCAATCCATCATGCCTTCCCCAACTCAGTGTTCTCACACACCATGACCACCTGCTGCTGAGGCTCTGCTCCTGACCATTTGCTTATTTGTCCATGGGATACATGTAGCTATGGCAAGGCTGACACTTATTGTCAATCTCAACAGCCTTTGAAAAGGTGGTGAGATAGATGTCTTCTTGAACACCTAGCCTGTAAGGTGTAATTACACCTTTGGTGCAGTTAGGAAGGAAGATCCAGGATTTTAATCTCGTGACAGTTCGGAATGGTGATATTGTTCCATGTCAGAATAGTGTATGGCTTGCAGGGAAGCTTGCTGGTGATGGAGTTCCTATGTGCTTACTATTCCATGGTGTAGAGGTTGTGGGTTTGGAAGGTTTTGTCGAAGGCTTATAAATTGTTGCAGTGCATCTTGTGTACTACAAATGTTGCAGGAAGTGAATAATTAAGGTGCTGAGTTAGCTGTCGACGCAGTTGGCTGCTTTCTTTTCAATGCTATCTCAGCTTTCTAAGTGGCTTTCAACCCGCATTCATCCAGATAATTGGTAAGTATTCCATCACATCTCATACCTGTGATTTGTAGATAGTGGATAGGCTTAAGGGAATCAGGCTGTGAGCCAGAGAATTGCCAGTCTATCTCTTGCTTTTGTAGCTCAGTATCTATGTGACTGATCCAGTTAAGTTTCTGATAAATGGTGACACCCCCAGAATACTGATGGTCAATTCAGTCAAGATAATACATTTCAACATCAATAGGAGGTGGTTAGAATTTCTGTTGTTGGAGTTGGTTTTGTTTTGTGCTTGTGGTGTGAATGTTAATTGTTACTTACAGCCCAAACCTGAATATTGACCAGATTTTGCTGAATGCAGGCTCAGACTTTTTCATTAAGTGACAGGGGGGAATCGAACTGAGCATTGTCCAGTGTTTACCCCTGCAGTATCGAAGGAGAGGATGGCTGTTGGGGACCAAGGACAATTTCCCATCACACTTCATTATGATACCTTGCAGAATCCCACACTAGGAAGCTAAGAGTCATATATCCTTAGCTCAACTGGGAAACTGATCAAGGAGATGGTTGGAATCTTCAGGCAATAACTTAGGTATTTAGGCAAGTCTGCTACCATTCGCAATACAAATTATAAATAACCAGCAACAATAAGAAGACAGATTGTTACTAGAATGACTGTAAATTAAGAGAGGTAGATAGTCAGTGAGATATTGGTATCCTCATGCATCAGGCATTAAAGAAGGCAAATGGTATGTTGGCCTTCATAGCAGGAGGATTTGAGTCCAGAATAGAAACCTTTTACTGGAATTGTATAGGGCATTGGTAAGGCCATACCTGGACTATTGTGTGCAGTTTTGGTGTCCTTATCTGAGGAAGGATGTCCTTGCTATAGAGGGAGTACAGCAAAGGTTTACCGGGCTGATTCCTGGGATGGCAGGCCTATCATATGAGGAGAGATTAAATCTGTTAAGATTGTATTCATTAGAAGAGTGAAAGCAGATTTCATAGAAACTTATAAAATTCTAACGGGGTTGTTCAGGGTAGATTCAGAAAGAATGTTGAAATGGTGGGGGAGTCCAGAGCTAGGGGCCATAGTTTGAGGATAAGGATCTAGAACTGAGATGAGGAGAAATTTCTTCATCCAGAGAGTGGTGAATGTATGGAATTTACTACCACAGGATGTAATTGAGGCCAAAATGCTTTGTGATTTCAAGAAGAGATTAGATATAACTCTTGAGGCTGAAGAGATCAAGGGATATGGGGGGGGAAGTGAGAATATTGAATTTGATGATCATAATGAATGGCAGGAGCTGGCTAAAAGGGCTGAATGGCCTACTCCTGCTTCTATTTTCTATGTTTCTATGAAGTATTGCTGTATGTTGCATTGCTTTGTTTTGCAATGCGGACAACACGTGAAACACTTAGTAACTGGATAGCAATGTTCAGCATGGTTAGGGATAGGTCAGTGATGACAGTGGCAAGCCATGAAGCAAAGGGATTCCAGTCGTTATCTGTCAGAGCTATTCAGTAGCAGCACATTGATTAGCCCTTTAACTGAACAGTACCTGTCCTCTCGCATTATCTGCCATGTCCAACATCTCTTCCTGTTCTTCCATCAACAAATAAACTGCATCTGCTCAAATATCAACATACAAATGTTAACTACTGTTGCAGCATTATTCCTCATGCGCAGAATTTCCTTTTAAGTATAATTTTACAAGTTTACACGAATGTGTACAAATGAATGATCGCCCAGGTATAAGTTGTGTCTTGCTCTCGGACCACTTCTTATGTTTCTGCAATGTCTACAGCACGGGAGCTGGACAGCAGATGTAGAGCGGTGAGGAATTCTTGGGATGCTTGTGAATAACTTGAATAACCATGGTCTGGCAGGATCCAATTATAGATTGGAACAACTTTATGGTTTCATTGTCTGGCCACATTGGCTTTCTGGTAACCTGTTGCAGGTTCATGATATGAGTTGTAAATTAATTGTGGTTAATTATGCAGCCCAATAGCGTTCTTTGAAGTTTCACTGGTCTTTGTGACCAATGGTCATTGCAGTTGTTGGGGTGCATCATTAGCCCACTGAACCACATGTTAATTTAATTAGTTTTCTTCAAAAAAATTAGTGGGCTCGGTTCTCAGCCTTCTTCGACTGAAGCCTCCAGGCTCGCTAGTGCTCACTTACCATCCCTTCCCACCCAATGGTCGTTCACTCCAGTGGGGTTTACAACTGCTCCCCTTTAATGGGGAAGAGGCAGTCCAACCCCAATGGAGGGAGCTAAGGTCATTGAGGCTCTGCCAGGAAGTCAGGGGTAAGGGGAAAGGGTGCCCTTGGGAAGTGTCAGCCTGACAGTGCCAACCTGGCACCTTAGTACTGCCCAATGGGGAAACTTGACGCCAGACATTGGGCATTGGGCAGTGTCAAGGGAGGAGTGAGACCAGAGAGGGGGTGGGGCCTATTGGAATGGGGCCTATTGGGGTGATCGGTAGAAGTGGAGGGTTTTGCTGCCACTCTGTACAGGATTTGAAGGCAGAGGGAGTGAGGACAGTAATCAGGGCTGGCCATCCAGGTTGGGGGAAGGGGGTCAGGGCTGCTGGGGGGAGAAATGGAAGATTGGGGCTGGCTGGGGAAGGGCGGGGGGCAGATTGGGGCTTGCTCGGGGAGGTCCAGAAGATCAGCGATTGGGCAGTGGGGAGCTCTGCAGGGTGAGTGATGGGGGCGGTCACGGGGCTGGCCAGCGATCGGAAGGCTGGCAATGCGGGGCAACTGCGTATGAGCCAATCTCCACTCTGACAGATCGGCGCATGTGGCAGTGGCCCACTCAGTGCTAGGCAGCTGGCATCTTGGGCAGGATTAGGCTCCGTTTTTCCTTACAAGTGAATCTTGCTGAGGTATTCTGGGATGCACAGTGTTGCAGATGCGCTCTGGAAATCACACTGAATAAACCAATGGGAGTTACTCCCATTTTCCTGCAAATTGGAGACTTTGAATTTTTTTGAGAGAATCCTGGCCAATAAGTGGATTATATTCAAAACAAATATAAAGAACGCCAGTGCTATTACCTTGAGAGTACCTCATTCCCTGAAGGTAACTTGAAACATTGGCCATTATTCTCCCAAATGTGCTGAATTGGCGGGAAAACTGTTCTAAATCCCAACTGTTCAGTCAGTTCAGTTTCTCACCTGAATCTCAGCACTCTGTGCATCGTAGAGGACTCAGTCATGAATATCATTAAAAACCCAGGGGGGAGGCCTATTCGCACTGGAGTCTGACAGCTCTGGAACCCCGCACATACGCAATGGTCCCAATCTGGCAGTTTCCTGGTTGCTAGCCAGTGACATCACTGGCCAGCCTGGGACCCCCACAGTGCTCCCCCTCCAGCCCACCTCCATGGCCCCATCACAGCTCCCACAACAATTCCCAGGCTAGCACTGACCCCTATCCCACCCCGGAGTGCTCCAAAGCACAGCCCACCATCCCCAGCAGTGGTGATCTCCCTATCCTCTCACACCAGCAGATCCCCCACCTGCCACCACTGACCCCCACCCCGCAGGAGTACATCCCCCTGGGAGGCAGGTCTCTCAGCAAATCAACCCCTCCCCAGCCCGCCCCAGTCGCTGCCCTCTCTCCATCTCAGGCGATCCTGTCTGCAGAGTGGCAACGGGACCCCCCATTCCCACCAATTGCCACAATAGGCCCCATCCCATTGGCACTGCCTGGTGCCTGGTGGGCAGTGCCAAGGAGCACCCTGGGCATGGGCACTTTGCCCCTTGGACAGTGGCAGGGGACACAGGCTGGCACTGCCAGGTGCCCATGCCCAGGAGGAATCATCCTCCACAACCTGACCTCCTGGGAGGGGGCACAATTGCACCCCCTCCACCCTTCATTCAGGCACGGTCTCCCGCTAGCTTCCTGAACCTGAGAGGCTAGTCGGAACGCAGCGGAATGAAGTAATCCTGGTGGGGTGGAAGATTTAACTGGGACCTGAAGGTTCTCGATAATGACCTGGTAAATATATTTAAGATACGTTTTTAAAAGATGCAAATTACTTACCTGCCTTCCAGCCGATTCCCAGCATGGTCTGGATGGTTTGAGTAATGAATCCCTTCCAAATGTTTGGAGCTATAAGGATAGAGTGGAACTTTTTTCCTGGAACATAGGAGGCTTAGGGGTGATCTTATAGAGATCTATAAAATAATAAGGGACATTAGCTAGATTGTCAGCCTTTTTCAAAAAGGAAGGGGAGTCTAAAACTAGAGGTTATAGGTTTAAGGTATGAGCAGAGAGTTACAAAAGGTACAGAGGGGCAATTTTTTCCCTCAGCGTGTGGAGTGTCTGGAATGAACTTCCAGAGATAGTAGCAGAAACAGGTACAATGTTGTCTTTTAAAAAGCATTTAGCTAGTTACATGGGTAAGATGGGTATAGAAGAATATGGACCAAATGCAGGCAATTGGGACTAGTTTGGTGATAAAAACTGGCTGGCATCGACAAGTTGGGCCGAAGGGCCTGTTTCCTCGATGTAAACATCTATGATTCTATGACTATAGTACCTGGGGGGAGTTTTACCAAAAAATTGCAGAATATTGTTTCCAATTTGAAAACAGACATGTTTCTTTCCTACAACAATCTTCTAAAATCTGCCTTAAAAAAAAATCAAGGGGGCAGGATCTCAATAAGCAGGCAAAACCTGGTTGCACTGAGATTGGAGTGCCATCTTTAAAAACTTCCCCGATCGTAACAGGAATAAACCACCTCTCCTTCTCCACAGCCTACCAAGGAGGATGGAGGTATCAGGAGCTGCCCTCTCTACCCCGGTTGGAGTCAGCAGTTCACTCCTCCATCTCCTACCCCCCCCCAATGATTATTGCCCCCCCTCTCCTGGCATAGTATGCTGCCAACCCGGTAGTGCCAAACTGTGCCAAGGGGCAGTGTCGGGGGCACTGACATCACTATCTGGCCATGTCCTTCTCCCTCAGGGGCTAGACTCATCTTTATACAGAACTGGGGGGTTCTGGGGGAGGAACTGGGTGTGCTAATGGGGAAGGGCCTGTGGGGAGCATGGCCAGTGGGGGGGGGGGGGGGGGCAGGATAAATGGGGGAGGGGCCAGTGGGAAAGGGCTAATGGGGCAAGGGGGCCACTGCCACTCTGCAGCAATCATGTGGGGAGGGCAGCTGGGCTTCTGTTGGTGGGGGAGGGAGGGTGTCTGTGATCATTCTGGGCGGTAGAGGGTTTGGCGGGGGCTGTATCTCAGGCCGTGAGCCCCCGCGATTGTAGGGGATTGCTGCTTCAGGCTGCCTGCAGTAGCAGGGGCCTGATAGCTCTCTCTTTGTCTGTTGGATCCCTGTTACTGCTAATGCACGTATGTAGTATTAGAGGCCTGCGCATGCACACTACGTTACTCTGCAGCCTTTCAGGCGCATCAAGTCCCATCCACAGATTTCTGCAGCAAGCAACAGACTCACTCAGAATTTTGCAGGCAGAATACGTATACGGGAGCCTAAAAACACACCCAAAAGACGGATCTGAAACTCTCCCAGTTTCATGTCCACCCAGCACTTAGACAAGAAATGGTAAAATTGCTGCCAATATTTTCTGATAATGGGTCTGTTTCAAAAAACAATTTCATACCAAAGATAGAGCTTCCATTAGTGCAACAGGGAGGTCTCATAATAGTAGCTCTGACATTTCTAAATGCAAATCAAAGCCATAACTTGAATGGATTACAGAATGAAATGAGGGCTTTCAAACAGTTTTAGAACAGAACTTGAAGCAGAAGTCTTCATGACTGTAAAGTTTTGGTAGTGCCAATAACCTTGAAATCCCTCTAAAGAGACACTTAATGAAACTGCGGTCTGGTTGAGTGAAGAGATTTGTACTCTGGCTGCACTTTTCCCAAAACCGGAAAATCCTACCCAAGGTCACCAGGCCTTTGCATGGACTGCACCCCACCCACTCCAATTCCTGTGATGGGCTGGACAGGAAAATTCCCCCTGGAATATTTCACTTTGTGAGTGAAATAAGACAGGTTGTAGATTTCAGTATCGACCTCCACCAACTGTTGTCTAGAGAAGAATACAATTCTGAAAGTGGAGGGGACCAACAGCAACTGGCCCCTTTAAGAGTGACAGGGTCATGCAACCAGATTGTCCAATGGGGAATGGGTGTGGGGATCGCAGTGAAGGGTGCAGACTTGTGCAGCCAGAGTAGGTCCCAGAGCTGGAAGTGTTAACATGGTGAAAGTAATCTGTATGTTTATCTTCGTACAAATAAACTGTTCTAGTTCATTATAATAACTGATGGTCGCCAATCTTTGCAATTACTACAGGATCATATTCCAGTCTCATTACATAAATGACCTAGCTGTCAGCTTTCAGCTCAACTCTCCTGTTGATCTACAGAAGCAGACTGTAGGTCACACGAGATGTAACAAAAACCTCTATTTATCCGATTCCCACTGATGGCATAAATGTTCAGTTTCTAGAAATTCTATTTGTAGAATCAGTGTTTCTTCTAACTCATCTATTTTAATTATCCCTATTATTGTATTACTTTAATTGTGCTTATTCAAGAAGCATAATAGCAAAATACCATCATTGTCGGTAAAAATCGGTATCATGTATTGTGTCAAACCTTGTGAAGACACTAGTGAATAACATTGGAACAAAAGCCTGCTGTGCAGGCATATTGTCCACAGGATTTATAAGCTTTAAGAGGTGAAGATCATGTCCTCATTCTCAACCATCTTCTAAAGGAAATAAATACAGTTTTATAGCTGTAACAAAGTGTCATCCAGACTCGAAAAGCTGGCTCTATTTTCTCTCCACAGATGCTGTCAGACCTGCTGAAATTTTCCAGCTTTTCTATTTTGTTTTCGTTCTATGGGTTTGTCTTCAAATAGAAAACTCTGACACTGACAATCATCTTTAGAGTTTCGAGGTTAGAAGTTGTAAAATTGCATATAATAATTTCAATATGTCAGTGCTATTAAACAGCATGGATGTCATGGTGCCAGGGTACTCCTTTCAGTGTGATGAACCTGGGACACCAACCTGGTATCACCACACCAATCTCATTAATGCAGAAGACAGACCAGCACAAAACAAGTGACCCACTACCCTGTTTTGAAAAAGAATTAACAAGCAATTCAGCTTGTTTACAAGGCAATTGACTGATATTTTGTCTGGCCTACTCTATTTTTTGCTAGGTGTAGGAAAGGTATCAGGTGTGAAGAGGCATTTCAACCTGCTGCTGCTCCAATAGTTCAACGTGTTTAACAGCTCTCCTTTCCATCTTCTTCAAATCAGGATTTCCTCTGCAATTGCCACCAGTTGTGCTAGGGTGCCTTTAAATGGGTGTGGTCACACATTTCTGCCACTGCACATTTCTCCCTGAAGACCCAATTGGGTGTAGAGCTCACCCTTCCTTAAGCTAGTTAGCAGTCTTCCCACCGAGCAGCCACTAATTAGTTGTACCCACCTTAATTATGATTGGAGTTTAATCTGCAGTAAGTTTCAAACATACCGCCAGCCTTGGAAATGCTTTAAGAGTGCTCAAGTTTTTGAAATAAATCTCATGAATTACAGCAATTAATTTGCTCTCTGCCTTTAAGAAGCAGGCGGGGGCAAAAGTCGATGGACCCCACACTTGTGAGTCAGCCTCGATTCCTCATTCCACTGAAAGACTTATTTCTAATTGATAACAGTGCCAGAGGAGCTGGATGTTTTCTGTGAATGTGGCACAGTGGTTAGCACTGCTGCCTCACAGTGCCAGGGATCTGGGTTCAATTCCTGGCTTGGGTGATTGTCTGTATGGAGTATGCACGTTCTCCCTGTATCTGTGTGTGTTACCTCCTGTGGCTCTGGTTCCCTCCCACAGTCCGAAAGGAATGCTGATTAGGTGCATTTGCAATGCTGAATTCTCCCCCAGTATATCTGAACAGAAGCCACAGTGTGGAGACAAGGGGATTTTCACAGTAACTGCATTGCAGTGTTAATGTAAGACTACTTGTGATACTAACAAATAAACATTAAAAAAAAATTGCACAAATAATTTTCTTTTCTACTTGTACTTTGAACAATTTTCATGCGTCTTGTTTTCAGATTTAGATTATTTTATATTTACTGTGCATTCAATCCAGCAGCACTTCCTTTTGCTCTTTCTATTTGATGCTCCAAAGCCCTTGAAATGGTTTGGATCCTCCTGCTACTGGTCGCCTGGCTTCTTGATATTTCAAGTAGTGTTCATTATTATTTATGAAAAGTCTAAATAGCAGTGAATCCAAGACTCCCCTATTTATTGTTTCCAGGATGGAACATTTCTGTTTATCACCTTGTGCTTTTGTTATTATTTTTCAGTCCAGTTAGCTTTAACCACAATGATTTAGCCAGGGATTACTGAAGTATGCACCAGTCCATGGGGAATGGAGGATAAGCTTTGGTTCCCCAGTACAATTTCCCTAAGTCTTTCAATCACCCTGATAAATCTTATCCCAATTAGATTTGTCACCCACTAAATTCAGTTATGCTGCCACAGAAGACATTTACAAATTCATGCCTTTTTATTCAATTGCATTTTTTTTGGTAAACGTATGTCTCGAATGTACTCCATTTTAATAAACTACAACCCCGCAAGTCAAGTAGCTTTTCAATTTGGAGAGCAGGCTACAGTAATCCTCCTGATACTTCGGCCCGCCAACCTGTCAATCAATTTGTCAGATTAAATCACAGAAGTGAACGAGCAAATTGCCCAAAATAAAAGACTGTGAAGTCAGATAAAAGTTGGCTGAGTTAATGCAGAGGTGTGCAAAGCCTGACTGCCCAGGTGCAGCAGTGGTTTATTTCCCAGTCAGAAAAAAGAAGCAAAATTGTAAATTGCATGCCCGAGAATGGAGATGCCTTAATTTAATAACCTGTATGGGATGGTTCCCAGTGAAGCTAGAATACTTTCATACAAGTTCAAAAAGAGAAGCCTTGTGAACCCCAAGCGAGAATCATGCAGGCAATGTTGAGTGCTAAATCTCCCTGTGCTCCACATTTCATCAGCTTTTCCCAGCACATTGCACATAACCGGTGGAAGGGGGCTTAATTGCTGACGGCAAGAGGCCACCAGACGGCACAAAAGGAGGGACCCCAGGCACGAAGGTAATTTATTGGTAGCAGGTCTTGGTTGGATCTCACTACTAGACAGGGGAATAGCCTAGAATATATAAGGTGTAAGCATTACTTGTGAGGCGCAGAGTGGTCCCACAAAAAAAATTTAAAAATAGAAAGCTATCAAGCAATAAAAAAATCAAACTAATTTTCATGACTTAAAAAGTTTAATCTCAACCAATTTGGTTTTAATTGCACATTTAATTAATGCAATTACTGCATCCATGTCTTCAAAGTTTGTTTCAATCCAAGTGATTTTATGGTAATGCAAATCAACCCATCTCTATTAAAAAAAAGCCTATTATTCTATTTCTGCACTGAAGCAAATCTTTTATATAATATGTCCAAGTGAATTGTGCTATTTCCATGCCTCCCCCTTGTGCATTTGTATCAAAGCCACCTGAACACACATGGGCACAGTTACACCAAAGATGGACACATGGACAGAAGAGCTCTGCTCTACAGCATTAGTGGGGAACCTCAAGACAGGACAGCAAAGCAAGTTTAAATCCTGCGCTAATTTTGTCACCAAATTACTGGCAAGCAGGCACAAGGTGAAGACTGCTGATTGTTAACATCAGACAATGATGGCTGCAACGTATGTCTCTTGCTAGCTCCTTGTGACAACAGTGGGACTTGCAAGTTCAGCACTCATAGTATCAGGGGCATGAGATTCCTGCCATACCCCTGAACATAACAGATGGAATTATCCAGCCTTGCTAACCCCAAAACCAGAAAATCCTGCCCGAGGTCAACGGACCTTACAATGGTCCGTTCCTCACCCACTCCAATTTCTATGGCAAGCAGGCCGGTAAAATTCACCCCAAGATGTCCAGAGAGGCTTATGAGATTGACTAGCTGAAGCTTCCATGTGAATATCTAAAGCACAACTTCGATTGTATAATAAAAACTCAATCCCCATAGATCAAGTTTTAAGGCACCAGGCAAACTGACAAATATTTATTAGGTCCACATTTGCCCTCTTTTAACTAGTTTGACAAATGAACAAATATTTCGATAATGGTTTCCTTCTTTTCTGAATGGCCATATTTCAACTATAGGAAATGTGATTATATTGGGATTATTCATAGGATTGTCATTGCCATTGACTCAGCAAAGAAAGCACAGTAACTTACTCAGGAGATCTGCTTCTTTGTCAAATTCCCTTACAGTTCAGTTTTAATTGGAATCTTGTGTTGTACATGTGGATCCAGGAGAACAAAAAAGCTAATGATGTTGTAAAAGGGTTTCTTATTTGCTGCTGTCTGTTTTGAATGAAAACACAAGACTAGATTCATTCAACAGCAAACTAAAGATTAACTCTGTCTCAAAATACTTACATCCAGTACGGCTATTATTCTTACTGAATCTTTCTTAGATTTATACGGCAAATGTCATTTAATTATTTGCTCACTATCCCTGGACTTGAGTGGGACTTGGAGTGTGAGAAGCACAGCAGAGGAGCATGGGTGACATGGTGATTGTGGGACGGAGGGGGAACCTGGTGTCTGGTGTTGGCAAAGGCCAAGGTGACTGAGGAAGAGAAAGGGTTGGATGTGCGAGGGGGAACAACGTTGGCCGAGTTGCAAGAGTATTTACCGTGTACCTGGTGGATGGTATTCTCACATGTGATGATGGTATCCATGTCGATGATCCGGCATGTCTTGCAGAGGTTGCTGTGGCAGGGTTGTGTGGTATTGTGGTCACTGTTCTCCTGAAGGCTGGGTAGTTTGCTGCGAACAACGGTCTGTTTGAGGTTGCGTAGTTGTCTGAAAGCAAGAAGTGGGGGTGTGGGGATGGCCCTGGCGAGATGTTCGTCTTCATCAATGATATGTTGAAGACGCTGGAGAAGATGTCGTAGCTTCTCCGCTCCGCAGTTTACCCCAGTCCAACGCCGGCATATCCACATCATGTGCAAGGGGGTCCAGTGGGAGACTGGGGTTGTCTCGCTTACCCTGCCTGAGCAAAGGCAATCATTCATCTTCTTTTGACACTGCTGCCCTGTCCTTTTCTGGCATGTGCTTGCATTGACCAGGGCATCCCAGGTGGGGCAATGGCCCTGTTGGAAGGCTGCCTCCTAAAGTGGGGATAGAGTATGTCCCGCCTCTTCTCCACTCCATCCAGCAGCCTGGTAGGACCCCTCCAAAAGGTGGGCTTCTTGACTCCCATCTCCTGCAGTTGTTATGGAACAAGCTCTGGGGAGCCATTTATATGGAGCTCCCCAATGCTTGCTGCTATTAAGTCTTTGTGGGGAGGGTGAACCAGAGGAAATACGTTGCAAGCGTTGCATGATACTCGACAGCATAAAAATTATGGCTAATGGGGTATAAGATTTGGCCCAAAAGCTTGCCGGCGCCATTGGCCGGAAACACTAAGTTTTCATGCCAGGGCCAAAACTCTGCCATTTTTTTGGCAAGATTTTTCCCAATAGGTCAATAATGAATAAGAGTGGGGTGTTCTAACCAATGTAATTCATTGCATAACTCTGTCTTCTGTCACTGCCTGAACACACACATGACAGGTTCATAACTGTGCAACAAAGCAATATTCTGTTTTGTAATGGCAGACAGATAAATTCCTACTAAACTTCAACAATGGACTGAAAAAAATTGTGGGCCGATGTTATCATCGTGTTGCATCCATTTTCAGGTGTGAAAACTTGGTAAAGTCGGGCGTGAGGCAACATAAGAACATAAGAACTACGAGCAGGAGTAGGCCATTTGGCTCCTTGAGACTGCTCCACCATTCCATAAGATCATGGCTGATCTTTTCAAGGACTCAGCTCCACTTATCCACCCGCTCACCATAGTCCATAATTCCTTTACTGTTCAAAAATTTATCGATCCTTGCCTTAAAAACATTCAATGAGGTGGCCTCAACTGCTTCACTGGGCAGGGAATTCCACAGATTTACAATCCTTTGTGTGAAAAAGTTCCTCGTCAGCTCATTCCTAAATCTGCTCCCCCTTGTTTTGAGGCTATGCCCCCTAGTTCTAGTTTCACCTGCCAGTGGAAACAACATCTCTGCTTCTTCCTTAGTAAAGTTATTCCTTTCATAACCTTATATATTTCTATAAAACCTCCTCTTGTTCTTCTGAATTCCAGTGAGTATAGCCCCAGCCTACTCAGTGTTTCCTCAGAAGCCAACCTTCTCAACTCTGGAATCAACTTAGTGAATCTCCTCTGCACCCCCTCCAGTGCCTTTTCAAGTAAGGAGACCAAAACTGTACACAGTACTCCAGGTGTGGCCTCACCAGCACTTTATACAGCTGCAACATAACCTCCCTGCTTTTAAACTCCATCCCTCTAGCAACGAAGGGAAAAATGCTATTTGCCTTCTTAATTATCTGCTGCACCTACAAACTTACTCCTTGTGATTCTTGCACAAGGACACCCAGGTCCTTCTGCGCAGCAGCACGCTGCATTTGTTTTCTGTTTCCCAATCTGCGGGAACCACTCCAGAACCCAGCAAATTTTGGTAAATTACCACTAGTGCCTTTGCTACTTCCCCCATCTGATTTGTACCCCCTACCTTTCTGGGGAACATAGGCTCGATATTATCATTGCATCGCGCGAAAACGTGGTAAAGTTGGTGTGAGGCCATTAACGTGATCCGGACCTGCATCTGCGCAGATGACCACTTTACTGAGTGGCAGCAATCCGATTTGCACCCAAAACTGGCGCAATGGCGATTTAAATGCATTTGCATGCATTTAAATTGAAATAATGAACTGCCCGCCCAACTTTATCAGCATTTCTCCCTTCATCATTGCGTTCACCGATCTAGAATCGCGCCAAAATGGACATACTGAATAAAAGTCTGAATCGGGCACTCCAGCTGCTGAAGAGGAGAGTTCAGAGCTTCTAATGGCTCTCTGACTCAGATCGGTGGTGGACAGGAGGAGGGAGGCGGGACAGATCATCCTCTAGTGAGGGGATGGGGAGGGAGGGAGGACCGATCGTTGTCTGGTTGGGGGTGGGAGGAGATGGGTTGGTTATATCTCTGCTGGGGGGGTGGGAGTAAGAGGCCAGATCATTCTGTGCCGGGGGGGTGGGGGGGGGGGTGCGGGTGGGGAGAGGAGTTGGAAAGTGAGGCCAGATCGTTCTCTGGGGGGGGGGGGGGTGTAAAATGGATCTCTGGTGGGGAGACAGGTGGCTGGTGGGGGCAGGGGAGTCCACTGCCACTCTGCAGGCAATCAGTGGGGGTGAAGGAGACAGGGGGTTGCGATCAATTTGGGTAGCGGAGGGGTGGGGGGGGGGGGTAAGAGGGAAAGTGTTGTGCGTGGGGGCCATTGCTCCCGCTTTTCGCTCCCGGGCTGCTTTCTCTGCTTTCTGCGGCTCAGGAGCGATCTGATAAGGGCGCGCTTTTTCAATTCTTTTTCTAGCTGTGCACGTGCAGTTCAGAGCTCCGATCATTTCAGGCGCGCTAAGCCCCGCCCACAGCACGAATGGGACCTGGGATCTTTTATTTCAGGCTGTGTGCATATGGGGGCGCCTGAAAGCAGATTTCTAAGTCGGATCTGAATTAGGCCCAGATTCTGCACTTAGAATGAAAATGGTAAAATCAGGCCCCGTTATGTCTCTATTCCCATCCCATTCACATACCTGTAAAGACATCCTTTAAAGTTCACTATTGTATCTGCTCCTGCGACCTCCTCCAGTGGCAATTTCCAAGCACCCACTACTCTCTCTGTGCAAATAAACATGCCTTGTACATCTCCTTTACACTTTGTCCCTCGCACTCAAAACTCGTGCCCCTGACAAGTTGTTGCAAAGTGAGTGGAAGAATGACAAATGCTCACGTCTTGATGGCAGCCTGACCAAGCTGTGGCTGACAGCTCACATCTCCCCTTCACTTGACAGTTCCAAATCCTCAACCAGACTGAGGACCGGAGGTCTGGCTCACCGCCCCCTGTCTTCACCCTCTCACACGTGTTATGGTTGGTCTTCTCCTGTGGAGACAGAAGGAGCCATGAACAAAATGGTGGCATGATTCCAACGGAGTATCAGGTGGTGGCTTTTAGAGGGCGATCACAGTGGGGCTTATGGGCCGGGATAGGAAGGAGGTCCTTGGGGGTCAGGGGCTGGAAACATGCAGGATGCTGGGGTTGGGAAGATCAGGGGAGATTTAGGGGAAGATGCAAGATGGAGTTCAGCATTCACCTTTGCTGCACAGATGAGGTCAATGACTTTTTTTTTGGCACTGCTTTCCAGCTCGGGGGGGTTCCCTGGCACTAACCGAGGCAGTGACTTCCTCCCAGGCAGCATTTCCATCAGAGCCCCTGGGTCTGTGTCCTCCTGGGGGGAAGAGGATGCCCTGTCTCACTCGTGCTGCATCCAGTGTCCTCCCCAGGTCTCTCTCAGAAAATGAGGGGCTGGTCGTGCGCACATTTTGTGTAGGAATACCTACCTGTCCATTCTTGAGTTTTTAATGGAGCTGTCCATCGTTAGGGCAGATCAACTGCGGGCAGTTTGGCAGAGATTTCCAGCAAGTTCCATGCAATTTGTTTGTTAGCATTGAGGGGAAGGCAAGTGAGAACTTGCAGATGTGCTGATAGCGGGGGCGGGAGGGGGAGGGTGTGTGTGGTGGTTCAGTGCCTCAATGATTGGGGACAGGGGAGAGACAGGGAGATATTACATAGTCATCGGAGCCAGTTGGAGATGGGGGCCTTGTGAGGGCGGGTCTGGGGTGTGGATGAGGGGGGATCACCCTGCCTGATATCTGGAGGTGGGAGGGTGGATCTCTCTGCCTGAGATCAGTGAGGGAAAAGGGGGGTCCACTGCCACTCTGCCTGAGATCAGAGGGGTGTGAAAGGAGGGGTCCGCTGCCACCCCACCTGAGATTAGTGGGGGGGGCGGTGGGGGTTCCCTGCCACTCTGCCTGAGGTCAGTGGGGGGGATAGGGGGCCCCTGCCACTCTGCCTGAGATTAGTGAGGGGGAAAGTGGGGGTCCCCTGCCACCCTGCCTGAGATTGGTGGAGGGCAAGGGGGGTTCCTCTGCCACCCTGCCTGAGACCGGTGGAGGGAAAGGGGCAGAGGGGCCCGCGATCGGTCTGGGTGGCGAGGGTTGGGGAGATAAAAGGGTCAGCAATGTTGTGGGGGGGGTGGGGTAATGTTCGTGGAGGCCATGCAGTGTCGTTATCTGACCAGAGAAGGATGTGGCAGGGGACTTATTCTATCACTTTTTTCCTGCGTATGCGCAGTTGGGCTCACCGATCGGAACTGCAGGATTTCGGGTGTGTTAAGCCCCATCCACGGGCTTGTGCAGCGCGATTCGGAATCGCTGATATCTTTCAGGCAGAGTGCACATGGGGTTGTCTGAGAACAGGTTACCAAAAGTCGGATCTGAAACACTCCCAGTTTCAAGTCTGCCCAGCACTTAGACTCAAGGTGACTTTATGGATTTATTATTCAGAAACAAATTTAATTTTGGCATTTTCATCCAGTTTTTCCATCTCAAATAATCTTTATCATGGGTGAATTTCTGGTGCTCACCAGATAAATGATAAACAGTTGAACAGAATACTGACGATGTCATCAATGTCTTTAATGATGACTTTAATTTCTGTAGCTAAAATGTGGTCGAGGAATATGTGTGGTAAAATTGATCACAATGCTGTAATTACGTTTCATGTTGAATAAACCCAATTTAAATTCATGAATGTACAGGCTACAGACCAAATTGGATCTTCCAGAGCCTGTTTCACGATTGCAAAACTGCTGCAGGCAGTTGAATTTCTGAGCAAGGGTAGAGCAAAGCACCAGCTATCAATGATAAAAAGAGTGACCAGCTGACTCAGATGGTTCCAATTACACATTAAAAATCCATTCAGCTGCCACTTTGGTTGTCCACTCAATTGAGTGCTCGGTAATAGAAATAAGGTTTGTAACCCGACAGAGGTAGAAAATGCTCAAATTTACAACAAGCAATTCCAATTAACCGTAAGAGTTTCAGAGGTTGAAAATTGTTGCAATGACGTTTTCTATGGGCGAAGCTTCAATGTTGAGTACATGGGAGAATGTCATGAAATCACTGGCTGTATCTCCCAACATATATTTATGCTTACAACTCACAGAATTTTAAAATGAATCAACACCAAGCTTCTCGTCCTTCACAAAGCATGTGAGGATTTGCTATTTGTGAGCTGAATCCCCTCTCACGCTCTTATTCGTCAATGAGAAATTCATAGAAGAATGAATTGTTACAGAACAAAACTCCGAGGGAATCCATTATAGGAAGCAATTAAGACAGTACAAATTTATTCCTTTTTTACTACAAGCCAACAAGATAAAGCATGAACAATTCCATGTTTTCAGAGCTAATCATGAAATCAAAAAATGTACACACCATCGTACGACTGTTTGCCCTCAAATGCAGGCAGTAGTTACTGTATGAAACCAGAGATATAACTGGCAGCATGGTGGCACAGTTGTTAGGACTACTGCTTCACAGTGCCAGGGAGCCGCATTTGAGTCCCAGCTTGGGTCTGCATGTTTTCCCCGTGTCTGTGTGGGTTTCCTCCAGGTGCTCAGATTTCCTCCCACAGTCTGAAAGATGTATAGGTAAGGTGCATTGGGCATGCTAAATTCTTGCTCAATGCACCCAAACAAGCGACAGCATGTGGCGACTAGGGGATTTTTGCAGTAGCTTCACTACAGTGTTAATGAAAGCCTATTTGTGACACTAATAAATAAACTTTAAATTCAAATGAACAAATATTAAATGGGAAAAAAGGATTCAGGCAATATTTATAGGTTGTAATGTATTCTGAAACAACTCCATGGAGGTGAAGTTCCCATCACTAAGGTTTCTTTATTTACAAGAATATCTTACAACAGAGCTCTCTCTACCTATTGTTTCCTGCTTCAGCAGGCAGAGAGACTGAAATGCCTGCTTTAAATAGGGAGCATGAGGCTGCCTGATTGAACCATCAATTAGGACCGATTAGGGAGTTCATACTCTAGTAGGCCAACCTCATTAGCCGGACTGAAGTCATCACACTCCTAAATTTTTTTAAAATTATGTTTATACTCAGAATCTAAAAGTAACCATTATTCAAGTAAGAAGCCCCAAAGGAATGTGTCATTATTTAAATCCAGAAAGCAGTTCTGGATAAAAATCTGAAACTAAATCTATATATATATGTATATGTGTATAAAATGTGTGGGTAACACAACGGGCTAACATTTGGCTTACCTCATTTTTCAATGGCAGGTTGGTTTACAACTTGCCGGCATTAGTTCCGCTCCGAGTGAGGATCACCTACATTTGGTGCTGCCACCTCATTACCATGATTATAACATTCGGCTGTGCCAATGCTGTGCTGCTCGTTGCGTATCTACCGAAAATGTAAGCTGCAGCCAGCCTTTTGTTCATTAAGGCAGGAGGTCATCTTGAAGGGAAGAAACATTGAAAAATGTGGCTGCAATTTAAAATGGAACACTGGAATCGAGAGAAGGCTTCAGGCTGATCAATGCTATGTTGGAAGTCTTATTGGTGAAGATGAGCAAAAGGAGAATTGCCATTGTTCCATGGGTCTGGGGTGCCCTCAAAGACTATCCTGAAAAAGGTTTGAAAGCAATAGCCAGAGAGATCTATTTGTGATGTCCAGCCCCTCACAGTGCAGTAGCGAGGCCCAATTCATCATTGTGAAGGATGAACAACAGCTGATGCCATCTGGAGCCGCCTCTCATGTCACCTCTATGGGTACAGCCTCTGCTCTGATCCCTGCCATTGGCAAAGAAACCTGCAGATGCCATGGTAATAGAAGCATTTCTTGCCACTGTGCAGGAGGCTACCCTAAAGCTCGGGTCCTTGTGGCCTCAGGCAACCAGAGGTCAGCTGCCAAAGACATCTGAGACAAAGGGGCGTGAGCATCAGCAGTCTGTCTCCAGAGCAGCTGGCAGCGAAGGGGAGGCACCACACCAAGAAAATCACACATTTGTCACACTTTGGTACACACAGATTTTTTTTTTATTTCTTACATGTGTACATGGTAGCCTCCGACATGGGACGTCACAGTTGCACAGTGGTTAGCAGTGCTGCTTCACAGTGCCAGGGATCTGGGTTTTCCTCATGTCTGCGTGTGTGTCCTCTGGGTGCTCCGGTTTGCTCCCACTGTCTGAAAGACGTGCTGTTTAGGTGCATTGTTTATGCAAAGTCTCCTTTAGTAAACCCAAATAGGCTTATTTATAGAAAACACTGTGAGCTTTCAGAACTGGCTGTTCCTTTGTCAGGTGGTTGGGAGTTCTGATCACAAACAGGGCATATAAACACACAAACTCAATTTACATGAATAATGATTGGAATGTGAGTCTTTACAGCTAATCAAGTCTTAAAGGTACAGACAATGTAAGTGGAGAAAGCATGAAGCACAGGTTAAAGAGATGTGTTTTGTTTCCAGGCAGGAAACTTAGTGAGATTTTGCAAGTCCAGGCAAGTTGTGGGGATTACAAACGGTGCGACATGAACCCAAGATCCCAGTTGAGGCTGTCCTCATGTGTGCGGAACTTGGCTATCAGTCTCTGCTCAGTGACTCTGCACTGTCGTGTGTCATGAAGGCCAGCTTGGAGAACGCTTACCCTAAGATCAGAGGCTGCATGCCCGTGACTGCTGAAGTGTTCCCCAACAGGAAGAGAACAGCCTTGCCTGCCTTTAACCTGGTGTTGTGAGACTTCTTACTGTGTTTACCCCAGTCCAATGCCAGCATCTCCACATCGCGAACAGGCACCAGAGTGTGACGACTAGGGTATTTTCGCAGTAAGTTCATTGCAGTGTTAATGTAAGCCTACTTGTGACACTAATAAGTAAACTTAAACTTAATGACTTTCTGTTATACAAATGAATAATGTTTCCTGTATATGAGCTGGCTGTATGTGTTCATTGACTGTGTGTCAATGTTTGGGAAGAGACTCAACTGATGATCTTATTTGTTTCTATGATGATGTGATTCAGATTGTTTGGCTGGGTAATAAAGCTCATATGTGGGTTTTGTTTTCAGGAGTTTGGAGAAGGAGACATTGGCCATGAATCTGATATAGGCCACAATCTTGCAGTAGTGGCTGCACTGAGCCATTGGCCATTGGTGGGAGATTCCGGTCCTGACCAAAGTCCTTGGGCACGGTCTTACCGGCCATTCACACCACATTCCCGCTGCAGTGAGATCGGAGAATTTGCTGCTCAGCCAAGTATCTGCTCACTGCTAATAGAATGGGAAAATCCCACCGGCGTGAATGGTGGTAACATTCTGGCCTATGGGTTTTTGCATGGCATGCCTACCTCACCACCAGGGAGCCCACCACAAGGTGTTTTCAGTGGGCCTGGAAGAGGGGCTGAAAATCCCACCCTCTTGACACTCATCTACTGGAATCATCTGATGATAATAGCTTTCATGTCACATGGCCATCAAGGCCCTCCCTGGGAGTGGCTAGCACATCGCCTGCTGAAACACAATGGGACTGCTAACTACCTTAACTGGCTCTTTCTTATTCATTTAATTTGATTTTTATGTGACTACTGTAGTTCCACTTCACTACAGAAAATCCCGCCCTGTGTCTGGGATCGCGATTTTTAATTAGCACCCACAGCTGCCTGCCTGCTACAACATCATTTGAAAATCCAACCCTATGAGCCTGAAAACATTAGGAATGTTTAAATATTAGTGCATCATTCTCCTTAAGGCTTGTACAGTACAGTTTCAGCATCCTTCAAAAGGGCTGCAGTTTATGCTTTGATATGAACCATCAGTTGCGCCAGATATGTTTAAATATTCCAACTGCTGCAATATTGTTTACTATCCTCTGTTCAAGTCATCATCAAGCTGAGTGGAAGAGGTAGCCCACAGCACATAATTGCAGCAATGGAATATCACAGGAGATATTCTGAATGCTCGATTTTTGCAAGCTATCCAGTCCACTGTGTGCACAAATCGGAAATGTGGGGGTGACTGCCCATGATTTTGTATCCTGTGCAGCAGCTCAGGTACTTCACTGGGATGAGGAGGTGGAAAATCTCTCCATCGTTGAATTGAGAGTGTATCAAATGGTTCCCATTTAGGTGCAGTCACCAATGTGAAATTACCCTTCACATCTGTTATGTAAGTCTCACCAGGAAGCATCAGTATGCTGAAAGGCTTTAGTGTTCTGCTAATCCTGTAAAGAGTCTTCAGTGTGTGAAATAAATTGGCATCGGAATAGAAGAATATGTAGGAGCAGAATAATCCTACTTTGTCATTAAGCCTATCCGCATCTTGATTGATTTCAATCTCACCCACCCACCAACCCACCATGTCAATAAATCGATTGCCTCTCCCTGAAGCACATTAAGTTGCCTCTTCAACTCAATTGCACTGCTCATTTATTCCTTGGCAACTGATTCTACGAACCTCTTTCCCTGAGAGCTTCTTAAAAAAAAGTTCTGGCTGACTTACCTGATTACTCCTAACTTTCAATGTTTACGCTTGTACCTGCAGCTGTTTGAACTTTCAGCTACAATAAACAATTTGCATGATCGTGCGCCTGATATAGAATCATAGAATCCCTACAGTGCAGAAGGAGACCATTTGGCCCATTGAGTCTGCACCAACCACAATCCTACCCAGGACTATCCCCATTAACCCCATGCATTTACCCTAGCTAGTCCCCCTGACACTAAGGGGCAATTTAGCATGGTTAATCCACCTAACCCGCACATCTTTGGATTGGTTATGTGTAGAGAGGAAAGTCTGCGTTGAGTCATTTGTAAGTTTAACACTATTGATCTGAGTGATAATTGTCACGATTTGTTTAGTACATGTCATATAAAAATAATATCGTGCATACCACGACGTAAGGTTGTGAGATTCATGCCCGTAGTGCCACATCCCACTATCGCTAACAGAAGCTGTTTGTTCTCCAGAGGACATGTGCCAACTACCTCATGAAGAGGGTACATACACCAGTATTCTCGGTGTGGGCTAGAAACAGCTGATAACTGATACTGTCCTAATGCCCAATGCCAAAGCTGACAGATCATAGAATGCCTACACTGCAGAAGAGGCCATTCGGCCTATCGAGTCTATACTGACTCTCTGACAGAGCATTTTACCCAGGCCCTAAGCCCCACTTTATCCCCAAAATCCCACAGGTTTCCCATGGCCAATCCACCTAACCTGCACATATTTGGATTGTGGAAGGAAACTGGGGCACCTGGATAAACCCACGCAGACATGGGGAGAACGGGCAGACTCCACACAGACAGTCAGCCAAGGCTGGAATTGAACCCGGTCCCTGGAGCTGTGAGGTAGCACTGCTAACTACTGTGCTACCATACCACCCATAAATGTGAAGCCCATTGTCCTAATCTGGGACATGCAGGTGCATTCAACAAATTCAGCAGCTGCAGGAAGGGCCCAATACCCAACTTCTAAGTGCGGTGAATTTGAAGAATTACAGTCTCTGGAAGTATTGTGGAGTTCTTCTGGAGGTATCATGGTGAGTTCCTGGATTGGTTATATTCTCACAGACCATGGATTCGGTGAGATGTCCACACAAAATCTGCAATGGAGCCTGCTGTGCCAGTGCCTTTGGTCTGCAGGGCATCGGTGTCAAGAAAACAGAGGTGGTTCAAATGAGCCGAATTTGAGATGTTTCTTAGCAATCGGGACACTTTTAGGGAGAGAGTTTTTGAGTTTTATATTCACCAGAAGTCAGAGTAGAAGGAGCTTCCCAAGGAAAGAGGGATTGTCTCTCACAGCTTTTCCAGATGAAAAGCCATTCAATGGAGCGAAGGGCAAAGAAGACAAGTGTGAGAAATCTGACAAACAATTAGTTAAGGAAACTATCGAAATGAGGAGAAGCTTCCAGGGAGCATAAAGTTAAAGGAACAGAGCAAACTGGAACTAAAATGGGGTATTCTTTATTAAGCCAGAGTCAGAGCTGAGAAGGATTTGACCAGTGAAAGCCAGAACGATATCTGTAGTGTTTCTAATGTTGTGATATCCTACCAAAGACTGTGAAAAGATGAGTAAAATAATTGTGGAGTAATCAGTGCCTGGATCACAAAGTGTGTCAAAGGATTCAAGACAAAGGAATCCTGAAATGACAGTTGGAAGATCTGGAAGTGGATTCTTGTTAGAACAGTGGAGAGCAAGCCTTGTTTGAATGGATAGTTGGGAAATAGAGAGATGAATCCTTGCTGAAAAATGCTGAGGGAAGGCATTGTTTGAAAAAACATTTTAAAATGAACCCTTCTGAAAGTGAACTTTGGATCATCTAGAGAGGAACTTGAGGAAAAATCCACATGAAATCGACTGAGTGGATTTACCATTTAGTTTCAGGGCATGGTGTTTTCCTTGAAGACTCTGTAAATTTATGAAGATAAAGGGGGGGGGTGGTAAAGGAGTATTGTATTGTAATTAAAAACATTTAACAAATGCTTTTCTCCTTGTTAAAAATGAATTAGCAGTTCTGTGACTCTGTTCCTCCACAGTTTCTGAACAAAAGTAACACATTATGGTCTTTTGAGCCAGGGTTGTATTCTGGAATCTTCCTATCCAGTAGTAATATTAATTGGGATTATAACAGCAGGAGAATAGGGCAGAAGTTGTGGAGAGGTCAATCTCTGAGTGATGATGTTCTCTGTGAAGTTAGATCTGGACTTCTCCATGCTGCTTGATTGTGAAAGAATGCTGACTGGCGGGACAATCAATTCAACACACTTCTGTATTGTATACACAAGTCTATTGAAGTCTTCACCTGAGTTCCTATAGACGAATCCATGTGTGACTGACTCCACTGGTGAGCACCATCCTTTCGCGCTGTACTGGCTACTGACCTCTCATGCAAATGACTCACTACATGTAGATCCCAGCTCAGCCTCCAAGATAAGTCCAGAGTCACTATCTGAGGTAACGGCTCTTAGTGTCAAATAGGGTGTCATCATCAGTGTTGCACTAATGCTCTTTTTTGCCTTCTCACACTGATGTTGCTGAAAAGTGGTAGTTCTTGAGTGTCTAAAAAGAAATCAAAAGTGAAGGTGGTTGTGACAAGACGAGAGTGTTAGGTTGAAAACGAGAACTCCATGTCACACCATCTGCAGTTTGCTCATCATCCCAGGTTGCAGGATAAGGTTGATCTGGGAGTTGAATAGCAGTATAAGGTAGGAAGATACCATCGTCCTCAATGTTCTCAGTGATGCCTATTTCTAGGGGCTCTGTCACAACTATAATTAAAAGAATTATCCCCTCCATAGTACTTAGGAGATACAGGATCTGCAGATGCAGAGAAAACTTGTTTCCTCTGTTATGCTACTATAATGATATAATATCTTGGATATATTTACTATAAAAGACCTATGGTACCAATCACACATAAAAGATTGAGTAAATGTGTTGTGGGTTCATTTATTTAGACTAGGCACATGAAAATATGTATATGTATAAAACTTGAAAGAATCAGAGCTGTATGTATGTGCGCTCTGCTCAAATCAACAGTGACAATAAGACTGGATCATATGACACATTTCCCTTCTGGTGATGTCACGCTGATATCCCTTAAAGGCATCTTACTGGTCATTTGCAAATACAGGACTTGAGTATTACTGAAAAAAAGATCAAAACTTTTCATTTTCCACTTGTCTGGATACCTTGCAAGAATTTTCCAACCGTAACAGAGGAACAACAATTTAAATTGTATGAGAAAATTGTGCTGACTGATTGGCAACTGGACACTGATTAGTGGATGTCATGGAGAATGCAGCATGGAACAGTCAACTAGCTAGCTTTGTTCAAATTCAAACTGGGCAGGTTTGATTGTACTAAGAATTACACTGAAAATCAATTAAATCATTAGTCGGGTTTGCAATGTTACTTAATCATGGATGCCAGAAACCACAAATGTTCACGTACAGGGCCATGTCCTTTGCAAACAAAAGGAACATATCCACACTTTATGCCCTTTTCCAACTAAACAAAAGTTTAGGGAACAGTTATTCCCTGGTTCATTCCCCAGGGTGATGCCTTGACCAAGCTAAGTTGACCTGCCCAGTTTTAAAGTCAATCTTTCAAGTCTACATCTCAGGCTACTCACTGCTCATTCATTCACCCACTGACAAAAAAAGGGTTTAAAACATTGGGGGTTGGGGTGGAAATGAGATTTTCCAGCCACACACACTCCAATGCCAGAAAATCCCACCCAAGGTCAATGGACCTTTTCTTGGTCCACTCCCCCCCCTCCACCCCCCACCCCCGACTTTCTCATGGTACGATTCCTATGGCGAGCAGGATGGGAAAATTCTGCCTCGTGTCTCTGGGCATGGGAGCTGAAAACAATTCCATGTGCAGAAAGCACTGGGAAAAGGGTTTAGAGGTAACATGCACAAAGAAAGACAATCAGGATATTGGAGTGGGGGAAGTAGGATCCAGCAAGAATGAGCTGGAGAGTTCAAAACACAAAGCAACTGTGCATCGAAGGGTTCTTGTGACATGACAGTATGAAGGATTGTACAGTCTTGAAACCTTACAGAGTAGCCAAGGAGAATATGATCTGAACTTCCTCTCAGCCTTCTTGATCATCAGACAGCACCTTCTTTCTTGGCAATATCCTCTATGGACCAGTCCACAGCCCTTTCTGTCCCTTCAGCTATTTAACCCTCTGCCCCCTCAGTCACCACCCTTTCTCTGTCGCCCACCATTTCCTGTCTTTATGATCATAATTGAAAGGGCATAAATTGGCTGTCAAAACAGGGCATGGCGAATGGTCTGCCCATTTTACACTGCACCCATGCTCCTTCCCATCAACTCTGAGTGCATTGCCAATTTGTTGTCAACTAGAATGAAGACCTGTGAACTCACCAATTATCCATCATTACCTTTTCATATAGATTTACTATCTAATGCGCAAGCTCACACAAAACGTTTAAGTAACCTCATTATTTATGTTGTTTCCATGTTATTATATGAAGAAAAATTCTCAAAATGGTTTGGAAGAAAAATGTTTCTGATTTGAATGTTCAGTTAAATGAAGGTGCATTTTTCCATTGATGACCAAGCTCCCTCCAATGTAGTTTTCAATAGGCCTACAGTACTCCTACCTCATTTGACAGCAAAATGCTTTTTTTTACTGAATGTAATTTAGGCTACCAAGTTATTCTAGGGCTTCAAAGGCAAACACTTGGATCGTGCTGAATCTTAAAAGGAACTTTGGTTACTGCCCAGAAGGAAGTTTCAATAATACTGGTATTATTGACCCTTTATTCTTGGTTCATTCTGAGTTTTCTGCTGCCTGTGAGAAATGAAGAACTTTCATTTTCTATGTTTGGCATTTTTTACAATAAAATGTTCACCGTTTTTAAGTTTACTTTTGTCCTTGAGTGTTTGGCCTTCCCTAATTAATGGTATTAATTTGGGACAGCACAGTGGCACAGTGGTTAGCACTACTGCTTCACAGCTCCAGGGATCTGGGTTTGATTCCCAGCTTGGTCACTGTCTGTGTGGAGATTGCATGCTGTGGAGATTGCATGTTCTCCTCGTGTCTGCGTGGGTTTCTTCTGGGTGTTCTGGTTTCCTCCCACAGTCTAAAGATATGCGCATTGGGTTAATTGGCCATGCGAAAAATGGCCCTTAGTGTCCCAGGATGTATAGATTAAAGGGATTAGCGGGTAAATGTGTTGGGATAAGGGGTAGGGCCTGAGTGGGATTGTGGTTGATGCAGACTCGATGGACCAGATGGCCTGTTTCTGCATTGTAGGGTTTCTATGATTTCTATGGTACCAACTGGAATCAGTTCTGACCGGGGAAATTAGAACAGCGCTGAACTGGCGTTCCAGTAGAAATTGCAAGTTCATATTGTTACCAGCTCGTGAACTGGATGATGGTGCCAGTAATTTTGGTGATGTGGCCAGTACTGGTCTGAACTGGTAATTTTTCCAGTTTATCCTCTGTTCTTCATATTACACTTGTCTTTATTGCTGATATGCTTTCATTTATCACATTTATGTTGGCACAGACTGAAGTGTCAATTGATGTCAATTACCCCCCCCCACCCCCTTACAGTGCGTATGTCTGTGGATGGAAATATGGAAGATTAATCAGTGTGGTTCTGCAAATTTGCAGGGAAGGCCAAACACTCAACAACAAAAGTAAACTTAAAGACTGTGAACATTTTATTGTGTAAAATGCCAAATATACTAAATAAAAATTCTTCATTCCTCACAGGCAGCAGAAAACTCAGAATGAACCAAGGAATAAAGGGTCAACAACTTCATTCCTAGAAAAAAAAGCGTGAGAAAATACAGATCTCATATCATAAAGCCGATCGATTTCGGGGCTGAATTTGCTCACAGTTCTGATCCATTATTTTCTCGCTTTAACTGATCAGCTTGCTTTGCTCCTCTGAGACCATATCCTTGCTTAACCTGTTCTTTGGATAATGAGTGAAACATGATGCAGGTGGGGAAAGGAAAGGGAAAACATAGAGGATTGACTCATTGAAACTGCTCAAGTTAAATATATAGCGAGTTTGCCCTCTGTCCTGTTCAGCTCACACATTGCTGAGCTCCAGAGCATCCTGCAAATGAAGGCCAATGTTTTGCCTTCCCTGCAAATATGTAGAGTCACACTGACTAATCTTCCGTATTTCCATCCACAAATATACACACTGTAAGGGGGAGGGGGGATGGTGATTGATATCAATTGACACTTGAGCATGTACCAACATAAATGTGCGAAATGAAGGCATATCAGCAATGCAGGGGCAAAAAGAAATATATCAATAGTCTGCAGCCATTCTATAAAACAAATTAAATTGCAGTACATAAACAGACTGCATGAAAGCAGATGATATATGTCACGCCGTCTCATCTCCATCACTTTTAAAGAAATGCTTTGTATATGAACCAGCACCGTTTTTATCTGAAACATTTGAAAAATCACACCATCCCATTTTTTGGAGTGTAAAGCACCTCTGCATCATTGCTTGCCCCAACCGTGTGAGCAAAAATTTCAACCTATGCAGAGTTATTTCTCTGAGAGCTATGGTTAAGGGCCACAGCATCCCCACATCGCAGGTGCTGTGGTCCCCAGGCTGCGACAGGATGCGAGAGAAATAGTGAATCTTATATAATTCCTCAGCACTAGGATAGCAGTTACATAAGGGTTACAGTTAGCCGAATGCATATCACTCCATGTGCAAGTGCTGCAATTGGTCCTGGAGCCTATAGTTGAGCCTTGGTAACTCCTGTAATCTTTTCTGGAGGCCTCAATTGATTTGGGAACACTTCTCCAATTTCTTAGCCGTTGAAATTCGGTAACTCTTTCTGATTCTGGGCAGGTTCTGCATTATCCTCCAGCTGCATTGTTACCCTGGATACGCTAGCTTCATTACCCCTGATTGCTAGATATTTGGTCACCGCGCTTCTCAGCTTCTAGTGTTGAGCAGTAGTTTTATCCTTCTATCAAGGACAATAAGTGAGATGTTAACAAAGTTGTTGGCATTTTTGATGTAAACAGGTATACAAGTTCTTTGCACTATTTGATTTTAGGCACATAATTGTGAAAACACAATATTTGCCAACATGATGATGAACAATGAGTTGACAGCTATACCCTGATCTTCCAGTGCCCACTTCACTCCAAGGGTAGTGAGGAGTATATCATTGGCATTGGTGTCTCTCTCTACAGTCATGTACCAAACCTTTGAAATTCAGATTGACCTTGTCAAGAATCATGTCACCTCTTGCTCTTCTAAACTTCAACCGAAACAAGCCTCGTCTATACAATGATTCCTCATAAGATAACCTGCCATTCCTAGTATTAGTCTAATAAGCCTTATCTGAACTGCTTCTAATGCATTTACATCCTTCCTTAAATAAGAAGATCAATAGTGCGCACAATACTCCAGATGTAGTCTCACTAATGCCCTATATAACTGAAACATTTAAAACGTAGTCTCCCTACTTTGGTATACAATTCCACTTGCAGTAAACAATAACATTTCCGAATTGCTTGCTCTACTAGTATACCAGCCTTTTCCAATCATGCATTTGGACATTCAGATCCCTCTGAACCTCAGAGCTCTGCAACTTCTCGCCTTTTACATAACATTCTTCTCTTTTATTTTTCCAGCCAAATTGAATAATTTCACTTTTGCCCACATTATTTCCATTTGCCGGATCTTTGCTCACTCACTTAACTTTTCTGTATCCCTTGTCACCTCATGTCATTTTCAGTACTGATCTTTGTATCATCAGCAAATTTAGGAATCATATCTTTGATCCCTTCATAATGTCACTTTTATAAATTATATACAGCTCAGGTCGCAACACTGATTCCTGTAACACACCACTCTCACATCCCTCCAAATAGAAAAATGCTCTTTTCTGGCTACCCTCTGTTTCCTGTTAGTCCATCAATCTTCTATCCATGCCAATATATTACCCCTTACAGCCATGAATTTTCATTTTCTGCATTATCCCCAATCTATATCTCCCCTCAGACAATCAATCTCATGCCTCTCCCCAACCCCTTCAGAGAACTTCTCTGCCCCCTCTCCCTCCCTGGCCTCAAAACTCACCCTCTCCCTCCCTATAGACTCCAACCTATCACCTCTCTCCCTCTTCAGCCTTGACTCTTAGGGTGGCATAGTGGCACAGCGCTTAGTGCTGCTGCCTCACAGAGCCAGGGACCCGGATTCGATTCTTGGTTTGGGTCACTGTCTGTGTGAAGTTTGTACATTCTCCGTGTCTACGTGGATTTCCTCCAGGTGCTTTGGTTTCCTTCCACAGTCCAAAGGTGCGCTGGTTAGGTGCACTAGCCATGCTAAATTCTCCCTCAGTGTACCCAAATAGGCATCAGAATGTGGCGACTAGGAAATTGTCACAGTAACTTCATTGCAGTGCTAATATAAGCCTACTTGAGACACTAATAAGTAAATGAAAAAAAACACTTTGCTCTGCTCTTTCCAGCCTGAAAACTTTCCCTCCCCTTCCCTCCAGCCTCCAAACTCTCCCCCCGCCCCCCTGCAGCCTTCTCCACAAAACTTTTTTTTACTTTGAGGCGAGAGGAGGAAGGTTGATGTTCCTTCCCCTCAAAATGACAGCAGCTTCCTGGAGGCCCATGTTTGACCCCTCCAGTAATTCCTGCACACAAGGTACAGCCCACTGGAAAGTCCATTACGGAAGTCAGCCAATTTCTCACCCTCCCACAATGGATAGATAGAATTGGAACAGGATTTAGTACTTTCCTAAATGTATGAGCCCCTGACACTAGCTTTGTGTGGTTGGCATAGTCATTCCATCAAATTTGTGCCCATTTTTGGCATACATTCAGAACTGTCCATAGTTCAAAAATATCCCACTTCTTTTAGTATTATTTGGAATAATGAATTGGGATCTGCTTTCAATGTCCTCAGTAAACAACATGTTTTCTCTGCTAATTACCACAAGTGAGCCCTAACACTATTCATAGTGGACACCAGGGGCATGTTCAAAGTCATGTTCATGCTTGTCTGTCATAATACAGGAAGAGCTCTAATGAGAGCTGTTGACCATGTGTATAATGAGTTACAGTACAGAGACATCACTCACTGCAGAGAGATGAGGGTGAAGCATTTCAGGAAGTGGATCCCACTGTCACCAAAATCTTGGCTGCCATTTATGTTGGCAGGATCATATTGCCCCGCTGACGGTGCACTCCCACCACAGTTTCCCAGCAGTGAAGGAACAGGAAACTCCATTGACAGTGGCAGGACCATTGATCCTACCACCAGCAAGTGCTGTGTCTCCTCCTGCCATCACAAAACACACAACATGGGAGAGGAAAATTCATTCTGCTTTAAATCTTGGTCTTCCTTAACCTTTGTATATCATTTCTTTTGAACAAAAGACCATTCCTCTAGCAAGATCTGTTCCAGATAAGAAGCCAACTAATTCACAGTAACAGAGTCTGCATCACATTAATATGGTGCCTCACCTCACTGGACACCAATAGTGGGTGTAAAACAATCACAAGACTCATAACTGGAGAAATTTTGGGCCCTGGACTTTTAATACTCAATGACCACGTAAAATACTTCTCCATTGATATTTCTTGTTCCCATCTGTCTTCTCTCATCATATATAACACTTAGCTGTTATAATATCGATCCACTGATATGTATAACCGTTTTTTCCCATATTATTTCATGGACATCACTGGCAAGGCCAACATTTGTTGCCTATTCCTAATTGTCCTTGACCTAAGTGGCTGACTGTGCCATTTCAGAGGGGCAGTTAAGAATCGACCACATTGCTGTAATTTTGGAGTCACATGTGAGGAAAGCAGATTTTCTTCCATGCCGACACGGGGAGACCGTGCAAAATCCACACAGAATTTTTCAGTTTAAGGGCTAGTATGGCTAGAAAATCTCACCCAAGGCCAAAGGACCCTTGCATGGCTCACCCCTGCCAACTTCAATTCATGTGGTGGGATGATGGGACAATTCTGGTCACAGGCAGTCACCCAAGGCAGGAATCGAACCTGGGTCCCTGGCACTGTGAGGCAGCAGTGTTAACCGACATGCCACCATGCCACCTATATCTCATCGAATAAAATACATGGATAACAATGTAGTACTTTAACATTATTTCTGAGCGACATATTAACGTAATCATTACGGAAGGCACTTTGTCAACATCAATAGCTTCCGCAGCTGTCACTTCAACCTCTAGTATTTTGCAACTCCACTTTTCTGGCATGAACAGCTGTGGTGAACTTCCCGCGACCCTTCAGGGTACGACCATCATAAAAATGTCAGGCTTAGTGCAGATTGGTAGTGACAAGATTTTAAATCGGAGTGGAAATAACAGCGCTAAAAAGGCCACAGGCTCACAGGGAATGGATTATGGTGACCTTTAGAGAAGGATGAAAAAGGAAGAACTGAACAATTACTGCAGTAATTGTTCAACAAAATATGCAGAATCCACACGGATCATCTGTTAAATGAGAAATATAATTCTGTGTAATTTCACAGTGTTTATTGAGTGCCAGTGCTATTTTAGAATTGTTACAGTGCAATATTTTCTGGTGTGCATTATAGCTAGGCACATCTTTTTATTAGCGGGGGTGAAATAGTGACCATTATACAGCCCTACTTGTGTTATTCAATCAATGATATAATTATCATTGCTTGTCAAATTGTGTGATTTGATCAGAGCAGTCAATTATCCACTGTCAAAAATGAAAAATTGTATATTGATGAAAAGATTACTGTGTTTGACCTTTTTACCAGAAGCTTCACACTCTTAGGTGGCACATATCAGAGTTAAGATCATCCCAACTAATCAATATGACGTTGCCTTGTCTCGTGTCAACTATTATTCACCATACTTAACACTACATCTAATCTTTAACATCATATTAATATGATTTTTCATTCTTAATATCTGAAATCATATCAGTGTATGTCCATTTAAAAAAGCAGGATACGTAGGATGAATATGTGGGTGAAAAGATGGTGTGAAGGGGAGGGTTTCAGATTCCTAGGACATTGGGACCATTTCTGGGGGAGGTGGGACCTGTACAAACTGGACGGGTTACACCTGGGCAGGATTGGGACTGATGTCCTTGAGGTGGGGAGGGTACTTGCTTGAATGGTTGGGGAGAGTTTAAACTAATGTGGCAGGGGGGTGGGAACCTTTGCAAGAATTCAGAGCAAGGGGAATTAAGAACAAGAGGCAAAAGCAGTAAGGAGAATAAGGAAAGCGATAGAGAAATCAAGGGTTAGAGTCAGATAAGCACCATGTAAAAAATAGTAGGAAAGAGAAAACAAACACTAAAAGTGCTTTCCTTTGTTCCTGAAGACTTGGAGCATTTGAAATAAAAATGGGTGGATTAGTTGCACAGATAGATGTAAAGGGACATGATATTTTGGCATTACAAAGACATGGCTCCAAGGTGAGCAAGGATGGGAAGTGAGCATTGAGAGCTATTCAGTATTTCGGAAGGACAGACGGAAAGGAAAAGGCAGTGGAATTGCATGGTTGATTAACGATTATATTGATACGATATTGAGGAGAGATATTAGCATAGATGTGTGGAATCTGTAAGAGACGAGGTAGGAAACAACAAGAGGCAAAAAATATTGGTGGGGGTGGTATACAGACCATAAAACTGTAGTGGTAATGTTGGGAAAAGCGTTCGACAGGAAATCAGAGATGTATGTGTTAGAGGAACACCTGTGAAGATGGGCGACCTTAATCTACACATAGATTGGGAGAGTCAAATTGGTCATAGTACAATAGAGGAGGAATTTCTGGAGTGCATACGGGATGGTTTTCTGGAGCAATACATTGAGGAACCAATAAGGAAGCAGACCATCTTATGCTGGGTGTTGTGCAATAAGAAAGGATTAGTTGGCAATCCAGTTGAGAGAGAACCCTTGGGGACGAGTGACCATAATATGGTAGAATTCTTTGTCAAAGTCGATAATGATGTAATTGATTCTGAGACCAGGGTCCTGAATCTCAATAAAGATAACTATGATAGTATGAATTGGCCATGAAGAACTAGGAAACATTACTGAAAGAAAAGGCAACGGACAGGCAACGGCAGGCATTTAAAGAACGAATAGGTGAACTCAAGAAGTTGTTTATTCCTTTTTGGCGCAAGAGTCATAAGGGAAATTAGAGACTATATCAGATTCAAGGAAGAAACATACAAATTAGCAAGAAAAAGCAATAGGCCTAAGAATTAGGAGCAGTTCAAAATTCAGCCAAGGAGGACTAAGGATTGATTAAGAAGGGAAAAACAGAGTATGAAAGTAAACTAGCAGGGAACAAAACTTACTGTAAAAGTTTCTATAGATATGTAAAAAGAAAAAGATTGACAAAAATGAATGTAGGCCCCTTAAAATCAGAAACTGAAAAAAATTATAATGGTAATAAAGAATTGGCTGAGGAATTAAAATTGTACTTTGCTTCAATCTTCACAAAGGAAGACATGAATGATGTACCAGAAGTGCTGAGAGAAACATGTTTTAGTGAGGGCATGAAGGAAATCAGAATAAGTAGATAAATAGTTTTGGGGAAATTGATGGGATTGTAGGTGGGTAAATCTCTAGGCCCTGATAATCTTTATCACAGAACACTTAAGTAAGTGGCCCTGGAAATCCATTGGTGGTTATTTTCCAAAATTCTTTGGACTCTGGGATAGTTCCAACAGATTGAAGGGTTGCTAATGTAACCCCACTATTCAAAAAGGGAGGTAGGGAGAAAATAGGGAACAATAGATCAGTGAGCCTAACGTCAGTGCTGGGGAAGTTGCCAGAGGCTATTTTCAAGGATTTCATTATTCAGCATTTGGAAGGCAGTGGTGTAATCCGACTAGATCATTATGGATTTACAAAAGAGAAATTATGCTTGACAGATCTATTGGAATTATTTGAGGGTGTAACTAGTAGAGTTGGCCATGGAAAACCAATGGATGTGGTGTATTTAGACTTTCAGAAGGCTTTCGACAAGGTCTCACATGACAGACTACATTGTAAAGTTAAAGCACATGGGATTGCAGGTAATGTCTTGAAATGGATAGAAGGCTGGTTAACAGATAGGAAGCTAAGAGTTGGCATAAGTGGATTTCTTTCAAAATTGGCAGTCAGTTCCAAAGGGATCTGTGCTAGGACACCAACTGTTCACATTATATATTAATGATTTGGAAAAGGGAACTGAATGCATTATCTCCAAATTTGCAGATGATACAAAGTTGGGTGGGAGGGTAAGCTGTGAGGAGGATGCTGAGATGCTTCAGCATGATTTGGACAGGCTGAGTGTGTAGGCATCTGTATGACAGATGCAGTATTGTGTGGATAAATGTGAGGTTATCCACTTTGGTAGCAATAATAGGAAGGCAGTTTATTACTTGAGTGGGTGTAAAGTGAGAGAGGTGTTTACTCAATGAGACCTTAGAGTCCTTGTGTGTCAGTTGCTGAAGGTAAGTGCACAGGTAGAGCAAGCTGTAAAGAAGGCACATGGTATGTTGACCTTCATAGCGAGAGGATTTGAGTATAGGAATAGGGATGTTTTGCAGCAATTGTATAAGATGTTGGTGAGGTGACATCTGGAATACTGTATGCAGTTTTGGTGTCTTGATCTGAGGAAAGATGTCCTTGCTATAGAGGAAATACAGCAAAGGTTTAATAGTCCGATTCCTGGGATGGCAGGTCTGTCAATATGAGGAGAATTAGAATTATATTCACGGGAGTTTAGAGGAGTGAGAGGGAATCTCAGGGAAACTTATAAAATTTGAACAGGATTAGACAGTGTAGATTCAGAAAGAATGTTCCCAATGGTAGGAGAGTCAGAACTTGGCATTATAGTTTGAGGATAAGGAGTGAAGCTTTTAGAACTGAGGTGAGGAGAAATTTCTTCATCTAGAGGTGGTGAACATATGTAATTCACTACTGCAGAATGTAGTTGAGGCTAAAATGTTGTCTGATTTCAAGAAGAAACATGATATAGCTCTTGGGGCTAAAGGGATCAAGAGATATGGGAGGGGAAGGGGGAGAATCAGGATATTGAATTTGATGATTAGCTATGATCATAATGAATGGAAGTGCAGGCTCATAGAGCCAAATGGCCTACTCTTTCTTCTAGTTTCTATGTTTCTGTACAAGCCCTTTCTCTCACATCAATATTGCAGTTTATCATTTATTATCATGTAAACAGTTGTCAATGCTCCATAACACTTTATTTTTTTCATTCTTGGGATATGGTCGTTGTTGGCTGGCCAGCATTTATTGTCCATGTGATTTGCCCATGTTCAGTGGGCAGTTGAGAGTCAACTACATTGCTGTGGCTCTGGAGTTCACATTTAGGTCAGACCAGGTAAGGACAGGCAGATTTCCTTTCCTAAAGTACATTAGTGAACAGGTAGGTTTTTCCAACAATCGGCAATGGTTTCATGGTCATCAGTAGATTCTTAATTCCAGATATTTTTTAATTAATTAAAATTCCACCAGCTGCCTTGGTGGGATTTGAACCCTGGTCCCGAGAACATTAGTTGAGTTTCTGGATTAATAGTCAATAGAAGTCAGCCATTGCCTCCCTGAACAGTGCTTACATTGCATTATACATTGAATTGCCAAACTCAATGGAATGGTCCACTGTTTTTGAGGAATGTATATATTAAAGTCAACTGTAGTGATATCATTGTTGTAAATAGTCTAATCAACACCTGAAAGCCCAGTAAGATTTTAGAAATACACATTAATGAATCTAAAAGTGTATTTGTTCTCAGTTAAAAATATGTATATCAAGAGGACAAACAAACAGTGTGGCGTAAGTGGCGAAATGCGCAGTTACATGAACAATGAGTCTTATTGGAATTGGAGAGATCAAATGGGGGTGACCTTGAGCCCATGTTCTCCATCAGCAGGAATGGCAGTGGGGGCTCAAAATCCAGCAAAGCAGAGAAATCATGAATCCTACCACCAAGATCACAATCTCCAATTCTTGCAGCCTCTCACTGATGATACAGTGATTTTAGTACATTTTAATAAATGTAAATATAATTAAAGACTCCCCACCATATTTTCAAGCCTTTACAACAGGTTGAATCTGTCATGGGGATTCACCCCCCCCCCCCAATCCCCTCACCTCCCCAGGGGCATAAAGTTAATTATAGTCCCCAGGGCAAAGGGACACAACCAGGCAGTAAGTACCCTGTCACTGCTCCCTTGCATGGTGGCACTGCCAGATTAGCATGGTGTCATCCTGGCAGTACCAATGTGGCAGTGCCAGGAGGCAGTGCTTGGGATGGAACCTCATGGGAGCCTTATGGGGTGGAGGTTTTGGGGATTCATTTATTTTTGGTAGTGAGGAAGCAGATGGAGGAGCTGGGGATGCCAGCATTGACTGTTGGTGATTGGGGTGAGGAGCAATGCCAATGATGTTCCAGGGAAGTGGGGGGATGGAGGGGTATGTGTGCCAGCATTAACAGTTTTGTTGGGGCAGGCGTCCGATGCTGAAAATGTCTGGGCGGATGGTGTTATCCGCAGGTATCGGGGCTCTCCTCTTGCCTCTTATCTGGTACAGGAAGAAAGATGCCAGCTCTGATCGCGGGTTGGGGGGACAAGGGGGTGGCAAGAGAGATGTGTCTCTGATCACATAGGGGGTACGGGGGGGGGGGCAAGAGAGATAACAGGAGGATCGTGGGGGGATAGAATCACAGGAGGAGGGAGAGAGGCCAGCTCTGATGGCACTGGCACCTAAACTGGGGGGTGCCAGCTCTGATTGCAGCAGAGGGGATGGGGGGTGGGTAGTAGTGCTCAGTGTGAGCTCTGAGACTCTGTGGTGATGGGAGGGTGTGGGAGTTTATTCTTTAGAATTGATCAGGGTGCCCTTTAAGAACAGCTCCCTGATCTCAGTGCAGTCGGGTTTGGCTGGTGCATTTAGGCCCTGCCCCTCATCAATGGGTGAAACATGCCCCCTGTTTTTTTCCCACAAGGTGTCAAAAGATTTGGAGAGAAAACTTGCCCTTGGGTTTTCAGTTAGGCCCTGACCCTTGGCCATTTTTGGTAAGATTCTGATGTATGAGATTATTTTCAGTCACGACACTGGGAGCATTTGCACATTAAATAATCCACAGGATCTGATTTTACATTTTTATATGTGTCATATTTGTATCAACAAAATCAGATCAAAGCAGAATAAGTGAACAGGGATCTGAACTCCCTGGCAAATAAGTATCAGGCATTCATGTGCATTTTTTTCAGTTTTGTATAATGCATTCACTGCACATAATGTTGTCTCCTCTACATTTGGAGACCTAAACACAGAATGGGGAACATCTCTATTCAATCTAAAAGTGTGACCCTGAGCTTTTTGGTTGACCCTCATTTTCATTCTCTGCCCCACTCTCACCCCACTGTGGTTTTGGCTCCAAATCATACCCCACACTGGCACGAAGAAACGGCTAGGCATTTTTCACACTATAATAGAGGGGGGCGGGTGGCAGACTCTCAACATGTTGACAAAACCCAGCTGCAGTGAGATCTTGGCATCATGCTTAAAGGGCACCCGGTTAGAGCATGAATAAACCTCCAGGAGGTATCAGGGGCTGTCCTCATACCCTTTATTTGGAGCAGCCCTCACTCACACACCACTGCCCAATTGAAGTCGATACCGCTACCGCCCCCCCCCCCCCCCACCCCCCCCCCCCCCCCCCCCCCCACCCCCCCCCCCCCCAACAGTCAGTACTATCGGTCCCCCTCCACCCACCCAGGCAGCCTTCGCCGGCATCCCAGTTCCCATGCCTGCTCCCAGCTACAAGTCGCTGTGGAATAAGTGCCTGGGAACTGTTTATACACATCTCCCTAGTAATTGTCGTGATTAAGTGGAGCTGTGGTGGGCGAATCGGAGGGAGGCCACCGCAGGCCCACCATTATTCTCGTGGTCATCAAAAGGTTCAAGATTCGGTCAGATATTACGCTGGAACTGTCAGTGGGATACACACCATTTTTCCTCACCAGAACTGACTCTCTGTCTAAATCTGGTAAGATCCCCCATTCAATAATCCAAATGTGTTGCTATTATTTCCTTAATAATTGGTTCCAACAGTTTTCCAATAATAGACGTGAAGCTAATTAGTTTATAGTTGCCCATTATTTATCTCCCTCCCTTTTTGAATAGGGATGTCACAAAGTCAGTTTTCCAATCCTCCAGTACTTCTGCAGGATCCAAGAAGTTTTGGAAAATTACAATAAATGCATCCACTATCTCTGTCGCTACTACTTTTAAGTTCCTAGGATGCAAGCCATCAGGGCCAGGAGACTTATCTACATTTAGCCCCTCAAGTTTGTCTACTGCTACTTCCCTAGTGACTTCCTTCTCTGTACTCTTTAGTGTTCATGGGATGTTCGAAGTATTTTCTATGTTTCTACATTTCCACTGTACAGACTGATGCAAAATACCTGTTTAACTCCTCTGCCATATTCTTGTTCTAATAACTATCTTCCCAGATTCATGCTCTAAGGAGTCTATGTTTTGTCCTCCTCTGGATTCAGCTATGCTTAAATTCCACATATATAACTTACTGCACATGGAAACACAGAAATATTTAAGAGCAGAATTAGGCCATTCAGCCCTTCCAGCTTGCTCCACCTTTCATGATAATCTAATTAATCAACTCAGTAACCTGTTCTCACTTTCCCTCCATATCCTTTTATTCCTTTAGCCCCGAGAACTATATTTAATTCCTTGAAAATTTACATTATTTTTCCCTCAACAGCTTTCTGTGGTAAAGAATTCCATAGGCTCATCGCTCTCTAGGTAAAAAATTTCCCCACATCTTAGTCTTAAATGGTTTACCCCATATCCTTAAACTCTGACTCCCTTCTTTGAGGTTCCTCCACTAAAGGGAACATTCTTCTTACACCAACCTTGTCTAGTCCTGTTAGAAATTTTTAGATCTCTATGAGATTCCCCTCCTTATTCTTCTAAACTCCAGCGACTACAATCTGTACCAACTCAATTTCTCCTCAAATGTCAATCCCAGCCTTTCAGGAATTAGTCTAGTAAACTTGTGCTGCAATCCTTCCATGGCAAGAACACCTTTCCTCAGACAGGGAGACCAAGACTGCAGACGATAGTCCATCTGTGAATACATAACATGGATCTGAAAAGGCCTTTGTAATGGTTATGGGGCAACTTTTGTGAAGATAACTGTGATTTTCAGCATTACCCTAACAAATTTGTTTGTTTTGATGTTTTGCATTTGAAAGAACACTGAGCATTTTTCTATCAAAGCGTGATCATCCCATTACTTCAGCCATGTGCTTCAGCTTGTACTTGACTCTAAGAGTTTAAGGTGCTGAAGCACTGATCTATCAACCAGTGCATGCATTACTTTGTTTCTGAATTATTTTACCATTACTGGGTATTTCAGGAATCTTTACGCTGTATTAGTTTTATTGATCCTCTGTTGCTTCAATGCAATATTTTCTGACAAGCGATATCACCATTGTTCCTTGAATTAAATAAGTTTGGATACAACCATCAATTGAAAACTCTACATTGATATTACATAATCTATCCTTGTGACAAGATGCAACTATTGACTAATGCAATTTAGACCTGCCTGTTCAATTTTTTAATCACGATTCCTTTCATTCTGCCTCTTCCTTATGCTGGAATTAAAGATAGATTGCATGGTTACGTGAAAGTATTACAGGATTCATCAAAGTTCTTTAGAATTTTGCGACAGGTCCTTCCACAGAATTCTATGGGCATCCTCGCTGGACGGGTCTGGAGAGAAAAGGGCAATGTGGTAATCTCAGGCAATGGTCCTGATGCCCTCCGGATCTGGGCATGGGGTCCGTCATTGACCCACAGCATAAGGAATGCTGATGGGTTCCATATCTTTTTTTCCAGTGAGTAGAAGAAGGGGGAGCTGTGGTCCATGGCCGTACCGATCTGAAACTACGACGTGCACCGTGGGACCTGACAAGTTGCAAGTCCCACAGCACGCCCTTCTTACTTCGCCGCCACAGGGCCGGGTCCCCATCAGGCTGAACGAGGCATGACTCCAGGTCGAGAACCTCCTGCTCCAATTCCTCGATCCTAGATTTTCTGTCGACCCCCTCACATCTTCCTGACAGAAAGTACGGATCTGACTCTGACACACATCCCGTCATAACCTCAAGGAGGGGAAGCCTTTCCACTTCCTTTTGGACCCAACCAAGTCCTGCAACCTCACCATCGCCAGTGTGCAACGCCTGGGGCTGGTGCGGTCCCAGGCTTTGAGGGTGCAATTGAAATCCGCCTCCCTCCGAGGACAACGAACTGTCTCATAGAATGTTGCTTTCTGCGGTCCACCTAGTGGAGCGAAGATGCCCACAAAGTGATAGTCCATGTCCCTCACGTGGACCGCTAAGTGCAGCAATCGGCCAGGCACAGACCTCCAGCTGAAACTATGGGGCCAACACGATAGCCATCCCACTGGAATTAGGTGTGAGGTGTCTCATGTAGACTCCCCCTTGCCACTCCAGGAGTCGCATGTCTTGGTCTCCCAGGATGGTGTGGGTGTCCTGCAGGAATCACTTCCTGCATACTTCCTGAGCTGGAGGACCGAGAACTTCTGGAACCTGCATTGTGTCTCTCTGGTGCCACTGATGTTGAGGCTAGCTGTAGATACCTTCATGTCAAAAGCTTAGTGCTCCTGTCACCAACTTCCTAGTGCTTGCAAGATGCGTCCATCCACTCCATTGTGAGCCTGGCAAGGGAACCTTGCAACCAGCGCTGTTCATTGAGGTCTGAGTCCTTTGAATAGACACGCACAGACCAGGCCAACAGTGCCAGATTAAACCAATGGTTGAGGGCTAGCTGTACTTTATTCCGGTGACTGCAATGTTCTAGTAAAAAGTTCCGGGGTTCTCAGAGGAGGGGTGACTCAGTAGGGGGCACGAGGGAGTACACAGTCTCACTGCTAATGGACTTCAAATCATCCCAAGTGCCCACAACCAAGCAGCCTTCCTCCTTTGATCAGTCACTGCCAGGATCCGAGACCCCGCTGCAGGGAGTGCAACGGGTGGCATGGACCCGCCAACTAGCCCTAACTCAATTCAACCCCCAGGATGGATGGAGGAGGGGATCTCTGCAGACTCCTCGCAGGTTTCTGAGTCAGAAGGGCGCAGTGGCTCAGACCCCACTCTATCCCAGATACTGGGACACACCAAGAGTCCGGAAAAAACTCCAGTTCTGGGATGGGGGTGCCCAGTGCTTGGGGCTGGGGAGGAAAGGGGGACCCTCCTTGCCAACACTGCCCAGAGACCCAAACAACAGTGTGCCATTGCAGCAACCTAGCATTCTAAAAATGAACTCCTGTGAGGTGCAAAATTGCAGTGGGCAGAGCGGGGCCTCGGGGTCCCGCTCATGCCGACGGAATCCCACTTAGGAGATTGTGCCTGCAGGTATTTCATTTACTTCTTTTCCCTGTTCAGGTGCAAGATACAAAAACAGGTTGGGGCAGGGCATGGCATGAAGTGAGGGGGTGGGGGGGTAGGATAGGGAGGCCACTACCTCTTCATTGGTAGTGGAGGTGTTGATAACTCCACAAACTGCGTGGGCCTCCCCCTATGAGGTGTAGCATCCTTACTTTAGGGGGAACCTGGACAGGGGATACCTCACCAATGGGTGCTTCCCTTATCCCCCACCTTGGTGCACCCAACCTTGGGCCTGGCTATCATATCCCCTTTCAAGGAGAACACCGACTTAGAGATGCATGCCTCACCACGAAAAGACTCAGGGACCCATGCAGAAATGATGCCACGCCCAGCACAGGCACTGGGTTTCATTATTGTGACAGGCCTGGAAGTGTTCTTATCCCCTGACCCAGTGATCAATGTCTCCGGGGTAGTAAGTATGTGGTGATATGCCCCCTTTCTGCCTTCCACTGCACATTCCAGTTACACAGATGCTCTTCCCCTCCCCACCGGCAGTCAAGCTCGGAGCTGCTGACGCTGTGGCTTCCCCTTGTGGTGAGCCAGTTGTAGTGTCAGTGAGAGAGAGAGGGGCAGCAATGCTATCTGCAGCCATCTTGGTGGTTTCAGCTGCCTTGGAGGCAGGGTAGTTCTTCCAGTCATGCCCCGCCTCCTTGAATGCATGGCACCGCACGCCATCCAGGGACAAGAAGACATGGTATGTGATGCCCTCTTGGGAGGCCTCATAACGTCTTTCCAGGGAATCGTCACTCACTAGGCTTACAAACACCTGGCGCCTGAAGGAATAGACGTGATGCAGGTTGGCTTCCTGCAGACTGAGTGGGACTGGTATCACCAAGGAATGGACCTCCCTAAGATGGTGAAGGTGGGGGAGGCTGATCCACTGGGAACAAAGGGCGGGAATTTCGATAATATTAGTCTCTGGGTGGTGGCCTCAAGAAGGTCTACTGCCAGGACAAGCCCCTTTTCCAGGGTGAGGTGGACCACCCACTTGTTTTCCAGGAAGTAGATGATCCTCCCTTACATTTTCAAGGCTGCTACAATGGGGGCCCGACCAGCCTAGCCATTGCCGAGACACAAGCCTTGATAATCATGGTGGGGTGGGTGTAGCACTTCACCCAGCGGGTTCGGGAGCTTACCATTCCTGCGTAGGTAGTCCTGGAAGGCCCCACCCCTGGCGTGGTGTGGTTGCCATCCAGATAGAGCTCACACCAGGCAGTTGTTTGGCAATATGTAATCATCTCTTGGGGATGGGGGATGCTGTCGAGTTGGAAAGATATCACTCCCTTCCCTTAGGTGTAGAGATAGCTCGGAGAAAGGAGAGGGCAGGGGAAGAGAGGGAAGGGGAGGGGGGGGGAGGTGGCAGCAGCAGCAATCAGGATCCAGGCATTCCCAATCTCCTTACAACCAATAGCATGGGTGAAGAGCAACACTAGTTAGATAGTCTCACGTTCACACATTTTTATATTAGCACTTATTTTGAAGACACTTTTATTGGCACTAATAAATGTTATTACATCCTACACCTGTGACTAACTTGTTTCTGATTAGCCTTTAACAGGGATGTATTTACCCTGATGGTCACCAGAGGGACCTTGCATGTAGATGTCAGTGGGGGATATCCCTTAGCGCACTGTTACTGTGAAAATCAAGGCACTCAAATAATTCACTAGCTACTTACATCATCTGCCATGGCATCCCTAGGAGAGATTGCACCATCCCACGCCACCCACCCCGTGGCCCTGCATGAGGGTTTAGTGCTCCCCTACCCACTACACAGAAGTGGTCCCAGGTGCCAGCGTGCATGTGGAGCTCAGGTCAGAATCAGACTAGTTTGCACCAGGGTATCATCACAATGACACATAGCAAGTCATCATCACCCTCCTGCCTGCCATCAGAGCTCACTAACACAGCACGCCCCAGGCCCACCACTCCGGTGTTACAATGTTTTCACAGAATTTCACAGTAACTTCATTGCATTGTTAATGTAAGCTTCACTTGTGACTAATAAGTAAACTTTTTAAAGGGGGTGATATTGGAGGGCCCCGCCAGTGGGGTCCAGGCATCTGAAGCGCATTTTGAGGAGCCCTCCACTATTCCATGGGTGGCACCATGAGCCTCATTATACTGGGTAACTGCCTCAGTCTCTCACACAGACCAAGTCCAAAGTAGGTACCCCATGTCCACCATGAGCCAGCCCAGGCATTTTGGGCATTCATGACCTCCTTCACATACTTGTGGATGAATGATTGTGAGATGCTACAAAGGTCTCCTCTAGTGGTCTGTAAGAACCTGGTGGCATAAAAGTTTAAGGCAACCATCATTTTCACAGCCACTGGCCACTGGGAATGGTTGCCCAACCCCCACCCCCACTACCCACCCACCTCCACCCCTGCCCCATGCCCTGAGATGCCAGCTCCTCCAACAAATGGCACAGATATTGCACTGTCTCCTTTCAGAGCCAGAGCTATCGGTGGCATGCGATGTCCAACAGTTGCTCGAAGGACATTCGTGTGCGGAACTGCTGGTATGGCTGCCCAAGACCGCAAGGTTGTGAATGAAGCCCAATCCATCACGCAAACCAGTCTCCCATCCATTGACTCTGTCTACACTTCCCGCTGCCTTGGAAAAGCAGCCAGCGTAATTAAGGTCCCCACACACCTCGGACATTCTCTCTTCCATCTTCTTCCTTCGGGAAAAAGATACAAAATCCTGAGGTCATGGACCAACTGACTCAAGAACAGCCTCTTCCCTGCTGCTGTCAGACTTTTGAATGGACTTACCTTGCATTAAGTTGGTCTTTCTCTATATCCTACCTATGTCTGTAACACTACATTCTTCATTCTCTCGTTCTCTTCTCTATGAACGATATGTTTTGTCTGCATAGCGCACAAGAAACAATACTTTTCACTGTGTGTTAATACATGTGACAATAATAAATCAAATTAAAGACAGTGCTGCTTGACAAGTCCTGAGGCGGCAGCACTGCCACTTCAGAGAGTTTCCAGCCCATCCCCCACCAGCAACATGGCTTGCTGCTGCCAGAACTAGGACCCAGAGTCAGCACTAAGATCTGAAGTCAGACATTTGAGCAACAACAGGCCCCCACCCCCTTACACACTCGCAGGCACCCCCCTGACCTGAAATGCAACATGGCCACCACAAAACAAACCCTCCCCTGAGCAACATGGAGCAATTTGAAACCTCCTCGCTCATCTCCCCTGCTCAAGCACCTGAATCTGACTTTTACCCTTGAAGTGTTTTCCTGACCAATCCAGCTGCAGTGAACAAGATGGTTAAGGCAGGTGAGCTGGGACGATTGGGAGTGAAGCTCACTAATTACATTGTGATGAATGTAAAAAAGATGCAAATTGGCATTTTACCCGTTTTGGGCGAGGTCCCGATCGTGTTGATCTTTTCCTCTATAAAATGGGAATGACCGCGAAAACTCCACCATTCCCGCTTGTTGATTTTATGCCCAATTTCATTACTTGTCCCCACTGCAAAATGGGCACGATAGGGTCATAAAATTCCACCCAATATCTGTTCTACTTTGTCTTCATTTACCAATCTTGGCCAAAAATTGAGAGTGGGCTGAATCTATGCATAGAACCCAATCAGGAAAACTTCATACCAAATGCATTCCTGAACATTGTGGATTAACCTGTGTAATCTGCTGCTCTGCTTGGTGATCGAACTCATTTGATGACAGCATGAAAAAATACAAGGAAAGCTGAGAGCACATACAAAATTGTCACAAATATTCTCATACATTATCAACTGATACAGGTTAGTCTAGTCTACTTCAGCATTCAAGAAATATAAATGTCATCAAATGTTTAATTTCCTTTCTATTTTTCAGCACTTTTATGTTATGTGCCTATCAGACAGAATATTGGTTAATCAGTAGATAAACTAGTTATGCCACATGATATCTAATATTTGACATGTTGTTGCAAAAGCAGCTTTTGTGGTCAGCCTGTGGTTTGACTGATTAGATTCATAGGATAGGAGTTTCCACGGTCCCTATGGCAGTGGAGGGAGCTGCTGGCAGGATCATTTGATCTCGCTGTTATCAATGGGATATCCCATTCTATGCACATCACCCCCACCCTCGTCTCACGGCTGTCAAGAGGCCTGTGATGGGGTTTGTCAATGAGCTGGAAGATCATTCCAGCGATAACATCTGGAATATTCTGGCTTCTGGCCATGGTGCCTGTGTCATTTACATCACAGGAGGGAGACCATCGAATTCATGCCAGCTCCCCACAGAGCAATCCAGTGAGTCCCACTTGCCTGCCCAGTCCCCATAGCCCTTCACGTTTATTTCCTTTAATTACCCATCCAATTTCCCTTTGGAATCATTGATTGTTTCTGGATCCACCACCCTCATAGGCAGCGAATTCCAGATTATTGTCACTCACTGAGTAAAAATGTTCTTCAGCACATTCCTGCTGCATCCCAAAACCTTAAGTCTATGCCTCCTCCTTCTTGTATATCGGTTGACAGGAAGAGATTTCCTCATCTACCTTAGTTAAATCTGTCATAATCTTGTGCATCAAATCTCCAACGCCCAACCCCATCCCCTGCTGAGTCATCTTTGCTCTAAGGAGAGTACCAATCTACCCTTGTAACTAATCACATCCACTCCCCCCTCCCATGTCACCTCATTATCAGCATGAAATTCAAGTGGAAGTGGGAAACGTAGATTAAGGAGATCAGTTTTGGGTAAACAAGTCAAGCAAAACACTATAAGTGGTGTGATATTGGGAAACTATTAGAGAAACGTCTGAAGGAGAACATCTATCTCCATTTGGAGTGGCAAAGCTTGGTCAGTCAGCATGGCTGTGTCAAAGGGAGATCATGCCTAAGAAACTTGATTGAATTTTTTGAGGAGGTGAGCAGGTGTGTAGACAAGGGTAGTGCAGTTGGTGTAGTTTATATGGATTTCAGCAAAGCCTTTGACAAGGTCCCACATGAGAGACCTATAAAGAAGGTAATTTCACATGGGATACAAGGTAATTTGATGGAGTGGATTCAAAATTGGCTGAGTTGTAACAGACAGAGGGTGATGACAGAAGGATGCTTTGCTGACTGGAAGCCAGTGTCCAGTGGTGTACCGTACAACAGGGATTTGTGTTGAGCCCCCTATTATTCATCGTTTATATAAATGACATTGATGACTATAAAGGGGTAGGATTAATATGTTTGCAGATGACACAAAGATTGGACAAGTGGTTAACAGTGAGGTAGATTGGCTTGGGCTCCAAGAAGATAGAGATGGAATGGTCAAATGGGCAGATAAGTGGTAGGTGGAATTTAATCCTGAAAAGTGTGAGATGATAGACTTTTGAAGGAGTAACTTGACAAGAAAATGTTCAACAAATGGGAGGACACTGGGTAGTTCTGTGGAAAAAAGGACCTTGGTGTGTTTGTCCACAGATCTCTGAAAGCGAAGGGCTGTTAGCAAGGTAGTGAAAAGTCATATGGGTGGACAGTTGCCTTTATCATTCGAGGCATAGCAGGGAAATCATGTTAGAGTTGTATAGAACTTTGGTGAGGCCACAGCTAGAGTACTATGTGTAGTTCTGATTGCCACATTGTGGGAAGAAAATGATTGCGCTGGAGGGGGTGCAGAGAAGATTCACCAGGATGCTGACTGGTCGGGACAGTTAAGTTATACAAGAGGTTGGATAGGCCTGGGTTGTTTCTGTTGGACAGGGAAAATTGAGGGGTGACCTGATCTAGGTGCACAAGAGAGACATGAACAGAGTGGATAAGGAGCAACTGTTCCTCTTAGTTGAAGGATCAGGGGACATAGGTTCAAGGTGAGAGGCAGAAGGTTTAAGGGGGATGTGAGGAAACCATTTTATCCAGAGAGTGGTGATGGTCTGGAATGCGCTGCCTGGGAGGGTGGTAGGGGCAGGTTGCCTCATAATCTTTAAAAAGTATCTGGATGAGCGCTTGGCATGTCATAACATTCATAGCTCAGGGCCAAGTGCTGGCAGATGAGATTAGGTGGGAGTTAAGGCGTTTCTAATGTGTTTGCGAGGACTCGATAGGCCGAAGGGCCTCTGCTGCGCTGTATGATTCTATGATTCTTTGAATCCTTGATATAATTCAAGATTCCCATAACAATCTATATTCACGCTTACAAGCTAGGCTGTTTCCAGAGGCAGATTTGTGCCTCCCAAGAACTGAAATTGTACATGTCAGACATCTTGAGTAAATAGGGCACCAGATCACAGGAATAATATTCAAATTCTCTCAATAATGGAAGCAAACATACCGGCAGAACTTAAATATTGTGCCAATCCGTAAGTATAAGGTGGAAACTCATTTGGAAGTAAAATAGAGCAGCAGATAAACAGCAATACTGGGTGGATTCTCTGGGTCCATTAGGTCCAATCGTAAAGTGCAATTGTCTAGAGAATCGGGAATCAGCAGAAAAGCGGGATTCGTGCTTGGCATCAAACCCAAGCCATGCTTCTAGCTCCAATCAGATTCCATTCACTCGTTATTCGCCCACCTCCCCTACAGAATCTGCACTGGGCGGGCATTCATACAGGTCCTCACAAGCGAGGACCTAGCGTGTTGGCCCCCTGAGGGTCAAGGAAGCACAAGGAACCCCTCATTAATGATAGACATCCTCCCCCTCCCCACACCACAGAGGCATAAAGTTATCTGATCTGACCCAACCCCCCCCACTCAAGTCCCCTTCCTATTCAGATGCCCTACACACTCTCCCTTCAGGCCACACATCTTGGCAGTGCCAACAGTGCACTTCCCCCTGTAACCCTGGAATTGATACACTGTCTGATGCCTTAGATCCTGGGGTGGAGGGATCTGAGTCTAGAGAAGGTAGGTCCAGTGACCATTTCCTCTTCTGCTGCTGCCAGGCCATAGAGAAAGGGTTTCTCAAGGGTCCTGGTGGTTGGCTAGGCTCAGGTTAATCTTACCACTCTACACTGGGATAAGGGTGTCATGGCTCCTTCTAGCCCTGGGAAATCTGAAGATCATCCCTGGCATGGTGAGTTCAGGTGGCCCTATGATCGATTTTGACATTCCTGCCTGTCACCTGCACAAATTCTGAAGTGGCCAGGTCATTATAATTTCCATGCTCCCTGCTAACCTGGCAGGATTTTAAATCACTGCAGCATTCCATTCTGCAGCAGGGATTTTCCCTCTGCCGTGTCAGAAGCTGCAGGTGAGAGCAGATCCCTTTGAAGTCCTCTGAAAGAGAAGAAATGTCACTTTCACCTGTTGTTGTTGTTTTCCAGGCTGCTGAGCTGTGCACTTAGCCCCAGTGTATACACACAGCTTTGATTTGCAGTTGCTGTGGCTTCCCAGAAAACATCTTTTCCATTGAAATTGAAGCGTTTGAGCATAGAATCCCTACAATGCAGAAGGAGGCCATTCAGCCCATCAAGTCTGCATTGACCACAATCCCACTCTGGCCCTATCCCCATAACCCCATACATTTACCCTAGCTAGTCCCCCTGACACTAAGGTGCAATTTAGCATGGCCAATCAACCTAACCTACACATCTTTGGACTGTAGGAGGGAACAGGAGCACCTGAAGAAACCCACACAGACATGGGGAGGATATGCAAACTCCACACAGACAGTAACCCAAGCCAAGAATTGAACCTGGGTCCCTGGCACTGTGAGGCAGCAGTGCTAACCACTGTGCCACCGTGCTGCCTACAATATAACACGTTCAATGTGCAGTCCCTCTCAGAAGGGAGGTGGCCAGGAAGGTCAACTCTTTGAGTCTGGATTGCAGACCGGGCAGTAATGACTGAAGATGTGGAGTAACCATATTCGGGTGGTTAAGGTCAGTGAGTGAATCTTCAACATACCATCTGTTACCTACCAGCCTCTCTCACATCACTAAATGCATCAGACTCCATTGTTCACTCAGCAGCAATCCCTGGCTGGCACTCAGGACATGTGCCACACAACCATATATTCTAATCTACTCTCACACCTCTACCAATGCAGCCAGCCCCTCACCCACATCTCACTGCCTCCACAGACTTCCAGCTGTAATATCATATTACCCCAAACATGGACATTCTGCCCTCTCTCTTGTAGGACAAGATGACAAATAGTAGAAATGGGTGGCATGGTGGCACAGTGGTTAGCACTGCTACCTCACAGTGACAGAGACCCGGGTTTGATTCCTGGCTTGAGGCACTGTCTGAATGTTCTAACACATCTCTGCATAGGTTTCCTCCCACAATCTCAAAGACATGCTGGTTAGATATATTGGCCATACCAAATTCTCCCTCAGTGTACCCGAACAGATGCCAGAGTGTGCGACTAGGGGATTTTCACAGTAACTTCTTTGCAGTGTTAATGTAAACCCTACTTGTGACACAAATAAATAAACTTCAAAGGAGCAGAGCCGAGGCAAGGAGGGACAAGGGTACCTGTACATCCTCAGCCCTATAGAGGAGATAGTTTGTTCTATCATGGGATCAGGGAACAGTAAAGATGGTGCTATTTTACTGCTACCACCTGCCCCATCTGAACTCTCAGTTCATTCTCATCCTGCTATCTGGCATGATAAGTAAGCTGCTGATTGTATGATCATTTCCCTCTTGCTTTTCATTCTGTCCCATCCTCCCTCATGCCAACCTTCCGCTTCTGAATTCCTCCTTTCGAACATCCGGGAACTTCCACCTGCGACAGGAAGAGGAAAGAGTGCGCACCTTAGACACTGACACTGCATCCATCTTGAAGACAAGAATGAAGTTGAGTTTAGTGCATTGTGAGTATCAGCAGTACCATTGTGAGGACTAAGGGGTAAAGGCTGGTTGCCAGTTGCCAGCTCACTGGAGGCCATGGAGCCAATCACTCAAACGAGGACCTCAGAAAGACAGCATTCATAGAGTGCTGAATGGGCATGCACATTGAGATGAAATTTAAAATCCAATACAAATTTGAAATCCAACCAGCTGATGTGATAGCAGGATGGTGCCAGTTCAGTGTGTTCCTGCAAATACAACGGATGCTCCTGCAGATGGTCAGATGGCTGTACAGACCGATCTTACTCAAGATGCCAGAGGCAGTTTTCCAGTAGCAGTGACCCCATTTTCCCCTCTCAAAGGAAAGATAACACTAGTCACAGCAGAGGGAAGGCGTGAGTGCTGAATTGCGGGAGGTGGCTCAGACACACAGCTGAGGCCTTTATTAGCTACAGTGGGAGAGGAAAGAGGAAATCATATCAGTGGAGCTGCTTCCAATTCCATTCCAGCCAAACCATAATTTTAAAATATGCTACAAATATATATGTTTATGCAATAACTGGTGTGCTTTTTAAAAGTGTCAATGAACAAGAATGAGCAAAGAGACCTTGGTATCCGTACACACAAATCCTTAAAGCTGACAGACTAGTTTATAAGCTGGTTAAATAGCGCACACTAGTTTTTAAATATAGACATAGAAAATAAAAGCAAAGATATTATGATAGTACTTTATTACTCACTGATTACACCTCAAATGGAGTGTCGGAAACAATTCTGGCAGCCACACTTTGGGAAAAATGTAAAGACCTTAGAAAGGATACAGAGGAGGGTTACCAGGCTCTTACTACTGATGAGGGCTGGCACTGTGGCACAGGGGTTACGTTGACTGGCCATGCTAAATTGCCTGTTAGTGTCAGGGGGAATAGCAGGGTAAATAGGTAACGTTGTGGAAATAGGGACTGGATAGGATTGTTGTTGATGGGCCAAATGGCCTCCTTCTACACTATAAAGATTGTATAATAATAATTCTAGTTAAGAGGAGTGATTGAAAAAGTAAGGATGGTTCATGTGGGAACATAACTGGAAAAAGATCTCATGGGAAACTGCGGAGACTTCTTTTCAATCAGGAAGTTGTCGGGATCTGGAATGCTCTGTCACATAAGTCATTGTAAAAGTGCATTGCACAAGTATTGAGGATGAGGAACATGCTGGATTACAGACAAAAAGCAAAGATATGACTTTAAGCACAGCTGCTCTTTCAAAGGGGCTCTGGTTCTGGTTTTCTATGATTCTATAATTCTATGATATACCAATTGAATTATAACTTACAATCTTGATATTTAATGTCAGAAAAATGTAAAGAGTTCAGACTGGATGCAGAGGCATATGTTGGCAATTCTATATTGCCTAGCTTCACATTTCAAATTGTGGTAATAGACAGAGATAAGAAAAAGCAGACCAGACGGAATGGAGAAAACAGTGCTGTTCAACATTGACATATTCTAATTAACGCTATCACAGGTATCTCCTTTGGCATACTCACTTCCCTAAGTTTGCAAAATATAGTTGATCACATTAAGATATCGCGCCAAAGTGGTCAATAAGTACCTTTGGTCTTGTCCCTGAAGCTTGTGATTTCCAACACAAAGAAGTCTGTGCCTACATTGCACTGCTTAGGAGATTTTGTTCCAATTTGAGTTCTCATTGTTAGCAGACATCAGAACAAACTCACTGTTCATTTTAAAATGGCACTAGGCAGTCTTATATAGCCGATGGCCATATATTGTGCAACTTGTTCAATATAGATGAGGGTGCATTTTTAGACAGGTTAAGAATAAGTTTGTACATCAAGAAAGCATACCTTGGGGGCTGGCTTGCTCAATTGGCTGGAAGGCTTGTGAGTTGTTTAGAATAAAGCCAAGAGCACAGGGTTGATTCCTGTTCCCACTGAGATAGATTTGGGCCGTGCCTCCTCGCCCTGCCCTGAGGGTGGAAGGCAAGGGCAACTCACCACTGCCAAGAGAAACAGCTCAGAATAAAGCATCAGAAGACAATGAGCCAAAGACTGCCTTCGGGCAGAGCATACATGACAAGAATACATCACTTTAAAAACAATGAATGTTCTGTACCTGACAAAAGAAGCAAACAAAAACAGTTGTTGGTGGCACATCTTCACATCCATGCTGTTTTTAGCGGGGGAAGGATTTTCGAGCTGATTATCAGCCCATTAAACATTGCTAACATGCCTTCTGTGGCCAACAAGTCCTGGTGTTGGACTCAAACTCAGAACTTCTGGTCTGGTGGTAGGAATGCCACAAGGCCTCCATAGTAGAACCATAGAATCCCTACAATATAGAAGGCCATTCGGCCCACCAAGTCTGTTTCGATCACAATCCCATCCTATTCCCGTAACCCCACACATTTACCCTGATAATCCCCCAGACACTAAGGACCCCATTCTACCTTCAAGTTGCACCCATTTTAGGGTGCAAAAATTTGGTGAAGTTGGATGTGAGGCGAGTTGCGTGCTCCACGCCTGCCTCTGCACCGGTTCCCACTTTACCAAGACCCGAAAATGGACTGCGCCCAAAACGGGTGTGGCGGCCATGTAAATGCATTTAAATTGAATTAATGGGCTGCAACGCCCACCTTTACCAGCACTTCCCCCTTGACCACAGCATTCGCCAATCCCGAACTGGCGCGAATCAGACTTGCTCAATAAAAGTCTGACTCGGGTGCTCCATCAGTGATGGTTAAGGAGACGCTAAGTCTGTAACATTCGAAGGCTCTCTACTGCTCATGCGTGTCCTTTCGTCACGGCCATTTTCTTTCTAGAGTTGGTAGTGGCTCCGTGAGTGTATGGGGGAGATGGGGCGCTGTTGCTCTGCAGGGTCCCCAATGTCTGACTTGTAGCACGGACCCGGGTCTCAGTACTGACTTAGGGTCTTGTGGTGCAGCTGGGTCCCAGTGCACTCAGCTCACTTCCAGCTGAAGGATGTGCACAAAGCCCTTACAAAATACACTGCTACAGCCTCTCAATTTTACCATGAGCTGTGATTGTGGGGAGCATGTGGCTGGGGAAATTGCGGGGGGCTATGATTATAGGGAGTATGTGGCTGGGGTAATTGCGGGGGGGGCTGTGATTATGGGGAGCATGTAGCTGGGGGAATTGGGGGGGCTGTGATTGTGGGGAGCATGTGGCTAGGGGAATTGGGGGGGCTGTGATTGTGGGGAGCATGTGGCTGGGGGAATTGGGGGGGCTGTGATTGTGGGGAGTATGTGGCTGGGGGAATTGGGGGGCTGTGATTGTGGGGAGCATGTGGCTGGGAGAATTGGGGGGCTGTGATTGTGGGGAGAATGTGGCTGGGGGAATTGGGGGCTGTGATTGTGGGGAGCATGTGGCTGGGGGAATTGGGGGGGGCTGTGATTGTGGGGAGCATGTGGCTGGGGGAATTGGGGGGCTGTGATTGTGGGGAGCATGTGGCTGGGGGAATTGGGGGGGCTGTGATTGTGGGGAGCATGTGGCTGGGGGAATTGGGGGGCTGTGATTGTGGGGAGAATGTGGCTGGGGGAATTGGGGGGGCTGTGATTGTGGGGAGCATGTGGCTGGGGGAATTGGGGGGCTGTGATTGTGGGGAGCATGTGGCTGGGAGAATTGGGGGGCTGTGATTGTGGGGAGCGTGTGGCTGGGGGGATTGGGGGGGATGTGATTGTGGGGAACATGTGGCTGGGGGAATTGGGGGGCTGTGATTGTGGGGAGTTTGTGGCTGGGGGAATTGGGGGGCTGTGATTGTGGGGAGCATGTGGCTGGGAGAATTGGGGGGGCTGTGATTGTGGGGAGAATGTGGCTGGGGGAATTGGGGGGGCTGTGATTGTGGGGAGTATGTGGCTGGGAGAATTGGGGGGGCTGTGATTGTGGGGAGAATGTGGCTGGGGGAATTGGGGGGGGCTGTGATTGTGGGGAGCGTGTGGCTGGGGGAATTGGGGGGCTGTGATTGTGGGGAGCATGTGGCTGGGGGAATTGGGGGGCTGTGATTGTGGGGAGCATGTGGCTGGGGGAATTGGGGGGCTGTGATTATGGGGAGCATGTGGCTGGGAGAATTGGGGGGGCTGTGATTGTGGGGAGCATGTGACTGGGGGAATTGGGGGGCTGTGATTATGGGGAGCATGTGGCTGGGAGAATTGGGGGGGCTGTGATTATGGGGGGCATGTGGCTGGGGGAATTGGGGGGCTGTGATTGTGGGGAGCATGTGGCTGGGGGAATTGGGGGGCTGTGATTATGGGGAGCATGTGGCTGGGAGAATTGGGGGGGCTGTGATTGTGGGGAGAATGTGGCTGGGGGAATTGGGGGGGCTGTGATTGTGGGGAGTATGTGGCTGGGGGAATTGGGGGGGCTGTGATTATGGGGGGCATGTGGCTGGGGGAATTGGGGGGGCTGTGATTGTGGGGGGCATGTGGCTGGGGGAATTGGGGGGCTGTGATTGTGGGGAGCATGTGGCTGGGGGAATTGGGGGGGCTGTGATTGTGGGGAGCATGTGGCTGGGGGAATTGGGGGGGGGATCTGTGATTGTGGATGTGCTAGGGACAAGCAGCGTTCCTTAACCTCTACATGTGATCCTCTCCATCCCCCCCCACCCCCCTTCAGGCAAGATGGCTTTTGCAATGCAACCAATAGATCTTGCTGTTCTTTCAGATGCTGCTGGAGCAGAGGATGAGGAGCTGGAGGAAGAATCACGGGCATGAGAAGCCCAGGCCTTACCACTTGCAGGACCAGAGGGTGACGACCACCAGAGGCAGGAGGCGGCCGCCATTCACTCAAAGGGAGTGTGTAGGAGATGAGGGAGCAGAGACTCTGGCAGTTCCGTGCACGAGGGTCATTCGAACAGATGTCGAACGCTATGTGCTGCCAACATCTCCACCTCTGAAAGGAAACCATGCAACCTGTTGCAACTACAGGCAAGCGGGTGGGGTGGCCGGGGTGCGGGGGGCTGCGGGGGGGGGAGGGGTGGCACCCTATATGCAACTGGCTCCTTCCAAACTCCTAGCAGGGATGTCTGTGGCATCTTCCAATGGGCTGTGAACATCTGTGTTAAGAAGGGCACAGAAGCCCTGTGTACCCAGACTGGGCAGTACATCGAATTTAACCCGGAGCAGGCCCAACCAGAAGCCTGGGCTGCAGGGCTCACAGCCATTGCAGTGATGCCTAACGTATAGGGAGCATCGACAGCACCCACGTCACCCTCAAGGCCCCCATACACATCCACAGATCCCAATCAACAGGTTCCACTCCCTGAATGTACAACTAGTGTGTGATCATAATATGAATATTATGCACGCCTGCGCAAGGCATCCAGGTTGTGTGCTCGACCGTTTCGTTGTCAGGAACTCAGACCTCCCGGAGGTATTTGAGGAGGAGTCCAGGCCGTGGGGGTGGCTCGTGGGTGATATGGCTGATGATGCCTGCGCAGTAGCCTGTGTCTGAGGCGGAGACACATTATAATTAGGCCCATTTAGCCACCCGCGCGATAGTGGAGAGGTGCTTTGCGCCCTACGATTCCAAGTAATCTCTTCCCTTGCACAATCTGGCTCTACAGAGAGGTGACCTATTGGAGGAGGAGGAGGATGATGTGGAGGCTGACCAGCCGGGTGTTGCTGGGGAGGATGACCAGCAGGAGGAGGAGGAAGAGGAAGATGAAAAACAGCATGCCGAGGAACACCAACCAGGGGCTTGAGGGTGATAGCCCAAGAGAGGCATGCGAGGGTGGCAAGGGAGGCCCTGATCACCAGGTGGTTCACTCGCTAGGGTTCCCTTCCCACCTCTCAAATTCCTTCTATATCCTGCAACATTGTCACACCAGAGTGGTGGGCCTGGGTAATCTGTGTTAGTGAGTTTTTTGGCAGGCAGGAAGGTGATGACAACTTGTTAAGCACCATTCTGATGATGCCCTGGTGTAGTCTGACTCTTACCTGAGCTCCACATGCCCACTGGCACCTGAGCCCATGTCTCTGTAGCGGGTAAGGGATCTGAAACCCCCTGGAGTGGAGGAGGTGGGGGTTGGGAGGGAATCGCCCGTGGGGTCTGGGGAACCAATGCCTTTCTTTTCTCAGTGACACAGCATTGAGGGGTCTCCCCAACTGACATCAACATGGAGCATCCCTCTGGTGATCACCAATGGAAAAGAATTCCTATTTGAGACAAATCTGAGACAAATTAGTCACAGGTGGGTGGTGAAAAAACATTTAATGATTGCAATAAATATAACATAAAAACTCGTGAACAGAAAACGTGAACAGAAAGCTCCCCAGAATGTACATTGGAGCTGGAGTGGACCAACTACCCACCATGCCCCATGCCCTGTGATGCGTGTGGCGGATATCCTCTGGATCTGGGCCTGCTTCCAGGTCTGGGATGTTTCCATGACACCGTCTTTGTCCCACTGTCCCTGAAATGCCATGTGTCAGGAAGGGGGGAGTCGGACGGTGTAGCCACAGTCACAGTCTGCTGGATTGAAGGCTATTAACTCGAGCCCCTCCTCATCCCTTGGGTTCCTATGGGCCCCAGGGTCACTCCATAGGACGGCAGTGCTACTGCAGTGTGCTCCAGAAGCTCTGGCATCATCTGGTACTACCAGTGCTGGAGGACCGCCTGCTTCTTACCCACGGTGTTCGAGCTCTCTGTGATGGCCACTTGAATCGGGGACCACCTCCCAATGGCCGAAGCAAGTGCCTCTAAGACTGGGCCATGCTCTGCAAGCCGTGATTCATGACCCTCTGTGACTGGGCAACATTCTCAAGGGTTGCTGCCACAGCCCGCTGTGTCTCAGCGCTGTCCCTCTGGGTCTCTTGCAAGCTCTCAGGCATCTCAGCCATGGGCCACAGAATCTCGAGAACCCTGCTCAGTCCCTCAGCTGTGGCCTGCTGTGACTCGGCCTTCACTTGGAGCCTGCCACTCCTGGTGAGGATCCCCTGCCCCAGGCTTTCCACTGCAGACGCCACTCTTGCAGTGTTGGCCTGGGAAGACTCAAGATGGGCAATAGATAGTCTGCTTGAAAGCTTCGGAACTTCTCCCAACAGTCTTGCAGTTGGTCCAGTGTGTCCATCAGCCCCTCCTGCATTCTCTGGCTCTGTCGCTGCATCTCCAGCAACTGAGGGAGATGTAGCCCGGAGCCAGCTAAGACTTCGCCTCCGGCAGGCCCCCACCTGCCAGAGGCCTCGGACATTCCCTCCTACACCCGATGTACATTATCAGATGTGTTGTGCTCATCAGGGAGTGACGCAGAAGCCTCACCACTAACTGGACCCTACAGATACATATCAGTATCTGGGATGATGAGTTGGGAGGTGGAAGCTAACACAAAAATGGTGCCACCCTAGGAGATCCCTTCACCCATATCCTCCGAGGACTCATCCAAACTGTCTGGACCAGGATGGACAGGAACTGCAGTACTGGCCTGGAGTCCAGAGGCCCCAGGGCATCCATATCTGTCCCTATAGCACAGAGCACAAGGTTAAGTGCAAGCGAGGGAGAGGAATCTAGGATGCAAAACATAAGAACATAAGAAATAGGAGCAGGAGTAGGCCATCTAGCCCTTCGAGCCTGCCCTGCCATTCAATAAGATCATGGCTGATCTTTCGTGGCTCAGTTCCACTTTCCCGCCCTCTCTCCATAACTCTTAATCCCCTTGCCTATCAAAAACCTATCAACCCGCATCTTAGAAATATTGAGCGAGGCAGCCTCCATCACTTCAACGGGCAGAGAATTCCAGAGATTCACCACCCTTTGAGTGAAGAAGTTCCTCCTCAACTCCGTTCTAAACCGCCCCCCCTTTATCTTGAGGCTGTGCCCCCTAGTCCTACTGTCCTTTCTGAGCAGGAAGAGTCTCTCCACCTCTATCCTATCCATCCCATTCATCATCTTATATGTCTCAATGAGATCTCCCCTCATTCTTCTAAACTCTAACGAGTACAAGCCTAGTTTATTCAGCCTCTCCTCATAGTTCAACCCCCTCAACTCCGGAATCAGCCTAGTAAACCTCCTCTGCACTCCCTCCAAGGCCAAAATATCCTTGCGTAAGTGCGGCGACCAAAACTGCACACAGTTTTGATTCACTTGATTCACAGTTCTCCGTTGAACTTACAACAAAGTGTAAGTTTTTCTTGGCCCCCGAGCCTGTAGCAATCAGGCTGCCCATCTGATTTGTTACCCCCTACCCTTCCAGGGGCCAGATGCCTCCACTACCATCCCATAGGCTTCGCTGTAGAGATGCCTCTTAAAGGTCGCTATAGTATCTGCATCCATGACATCCCCGGGCAGCGAGTTCCAGGCACCCATTACTCTCTCTGTGCAAATAAACATGCCTCATACATCTCCTTGAAATCTTGCTCCTCGCACCCAAAACTCGTGCCCCAGAGAATTTGGCTCAAATTGAGTGGAGGAATGACAGGTGCTCACATCTTGATGGCAACCTAACCATGCTGTCACTGACAGCCCGCATCTCCCTTTCTCTTTTAAGCTCCAGAGCCTTCGCCTCAAAGAGGGTGAGGACTGGAGGTCTGACTCACCAACTCTTGTCATCGTCCTCTCACATGGTCGCTCTTCTCCTGTGGAGACAGAAGGAGCCATGAAAGAAATGATGGTGTGACTCCTGCAGAGAGGGTAAACGCAATGGAGCTCTTGGGGTGGGGTAGGAAGGAGGTGCTTGGGTCAGGAGCTGGAAGCATACAGGGTGCTGGGGATGGGAGGATCTGGGGGAGATTTGGGGAAGATGCAAGGTGGGGGTCAGTACTCACCCTTGCTGCACAGATGAGGTCATTGACTTTTTTGTGGCACTGTTTTGTAGTTCAGGGGGCCAGTGCCCTGGCACTGACTAAGGTGGTAACTTCCTCCCAGACCGCATTTCCATCAGATCCCCTGGGCCTGTGTCCTCTGGGGGGGTGGGGTCCCACCTTCCCTTGGCTGCATCCAATAGCCTCTCCAGGTCACCCTCAGAGAATCAGAGGGCTGGTTGAACTCATATTTTGCCTGCCTGCCAGTCCATTCTTGAATTTTTTATGGAGCTGCCCCTTGTTAGGGCAGATCAGCTGCAGGCAGTTAAATGCAATTTGCTTGTTCACATTGAGGGGAAGGCAAGTGAGCACTTGCAGTTGTGCTGATGGGGAGGGGGTGGGGATGGTGATGGATCAGTGCCTCAATGATTGGGGACAGGGGAGAGAGAGAGAGTCCACAGGACTTGGGGGCCGTGTGCAGGAGGGTCTGGGGTGGGGGTGAGGGGGATTACCCTCCCTGATATCTGTAGAGTGGAGGGTGGATCTCTCTGCCTGAGATCGGTATGGAGGGGAAGGAGGGGGGGGTCCACTGCCACTCTGCCTGAGATCGGTGTAGGGGAAGGGGGATCTGTCGCCATTCTGCCTGAGATCACTGGGGGGAGGAAGAGGGGGGAGGTCCACTGCCACTATGCCTGAGATCATTGGTGGGGATGGGTTTCCGCTGCCACTCTGCTTGAGATCAGTGGGGGAAAGGAGGGGAGGGACCGGGATCATTCTGGGTGGCGGTTGGGTGGAGGGATAAGGGGGTCAATAATGGTATAGGGGTGAGGCAATGTCTTTGGGGGCTAGGGGGTGGAATTATCCAGCCCAGGAGCAAAGTTGTTGGGGAGCGTTATTCTACCATCTTTTTCTGTGCATGCACAGCTGGAGGTACCGATCAGAGCTGCAGTGTTTTGGACACCTTATGCCTCACCGACAAGCTTGTGCAGTGTGATTCAAACTCGTTGATATTTGTTCAGGAAGTGTATGTATGGGTGTGCTGGAGAACGGGTCTAAAAGTCGGATCTGAAACATTCCCCGAGTCAAGCCCGCCCAGCACTTAGAATCAAAACGGTAAAATAGGACCCTCAGGGTCAATTTACTTTGGCTTTCCACCTAACCCGCACATCTTTGGCCTATGGGAGGAAACCGGAGCACCCAGAGGAAACACACATAGACACGGGGGTGTACTTTTACATAATAATAAAAATGGTACAATCGTCATCTGTGATCCTTGTGTTTATTGACAGCATTCTTGCCGCTGAAACAAAGGTGAAGGGTTTGAACACTACAGAAGATGTGCTTGGTTAAGAAAGCATACAGCTTTAAAATACTGACCTCCATTAGTTAACTATTTGGATGGGGTTCCCACCAACTCAGCAGTAATATTCCAACCTCTGAGTCAGAGCATTTGATTCTAGCCTCACTCTCAGCAGCACCAATGAGCAGAGACAGTGACAGCATCTCACATTTAAATAGCACCTTTCCCACTCTACAGCAGATCACTAGCTCTGAATATTGGATTGATGCAGTAGAAAGTCTGACAACACCAGGTTTAAGTCCAACCGATTTATTTGATAGTACACTCACTAGTTTTCAGGGTTAGTCCCTTCGTCAGGTGAATGGAGAGTTCTGGCCTCAGACAGAGCATATAAAGCACAGACAGTTTACAGATTACTGATTAGAATACGAATCTTTACACCTAACCTGCTGTTCAAGTCTTAAAGTGGCTGACAATGTGAGTGGAAGGAGCACTGATCACAGGTTACAGAGATGTGTATTGTCTCCAGACAATACAGTAAGTGAGGTTTTGCAAACCCAGGCAAGTCACGGGGGTTACAGATAGTGCGACATGAACCCAAGATCCTTGTTGAGACCGTCCTCATGTGTGCGGAACTTGGCTATCAGTCTCTGCTCAGCGACTCTGCGCTGTCGTGTGTCGTGAAGGCCGCCTTGGAGAATGCTTACCCGAAGGTCAGAGGCTGAATGCCTGTGACCACTGAAGTGTTCGCCAACAGGAAGTGAACAGTCTTGTCTGGTGATTGTCGAGTGATGTTCATTCATCCGTTGTCTTAGCGTCTGCATGGTCTCCCCAGTGTACCATGCTTCAGTCCCGAATGAATGACAACGGATGAATGAACATCACTCGACAATCACCAGGCAAGACTGTTCCCTTCCTGTTGGCGAACACTTCAGTGGTCACGGGCATTCAGCCTCTGACCTTCGGGTAAGCATTCTCCAAGGCGGCCTTCACGACACATGACAGTGCAGAGTTGCTGAGCAGAGACCGATAGGCAAGTTCCGCACACATGAGGACGGTCTCAACAGGGATCTTGGGTTCATGTCGCACTATCTGTAACCCCCGTGACTTGCCTGGGTTTGCAAAACCTCACTTACTGTACTGTCTGGAGACAATACACATCTCTTTAACCTGTGATCAGTGCTCCTTCCACTCACATTGTCAGCCACTTTAAGACTTGAACAGCAGGTTAGGTGTAAAGATTCGTATTCTAATCAGTAATCTGTAAACTGTCTGTGCTTTATATGCTCTGTCTGAGGCCAGAACTCTCCATTCACCTGACGAAGGGACTAACCCCGAAAGCTCGTGAGTGTACTATCAAATAAATCGGTTGGACTTAAACCTGGTGTTGTCAGATTTTTTACTGTGTTTATCCCAGTCCAACGCCAGCATATCCACATATTGGATTGCTGTCCAGTGAAGGTTCTTGTGTCCAATGCATGCAAATGATGTATCATTTGGCTTTATTGCAGTCCATTTGGGAATTGGTACTTCAAAGATAAAAATTGCGTGAGAAGCAATTGCAAACCATCTCAGTTCCACTCTACAGTAAGTGGCTAATGTGTAACAGTTGAGTTAGAGCCTGCTATAATGCAGAACACATCAGAAGGATGCACTACACACCTTATCATAATTGCCAACTGTTGAAAAACAACAACAGAATATATTTACGTGGCAACCTTAGCAGAGTAAAACATTGCAAGGCACTTCATTGCGGCATTATCAAACACAACTTGGCACCAATCTGTAAAAGGGAGGGATTAGGGAAGAAGGGAGAAGTATAAAAGTGATTCGATCAAAATGCACAAAAGCAATTCTGAGACCTTAAGTAACATTTTGTTTTGACCCAGGTGAGAAGGAGTGAAGTAGCTCCCCTCTATTCAGCCACCTTAGCTAGTCACAACGAAAGTGTATTTTTTTTTATCACGAGGACTCATCTTTTCCGAATCAGAATGTATTTAAATATTTATGTAGTGAGCAATAAGGAGCCAGTCAAAAAGGCTTGCTTGAGTTAAAAGAATCAACTTACGATCCACTAAACCCATGAAATTAATAACTAACATCATATACACAGGTATCACAAACAAGGGAAGTCAGAGTCTAACAAAGAAGTGAGAAGAATATACAAATATGTGTCCTTTAATTGTCCTTGAGTCATGGATTTTTAAACATTGCAGCCAATTTGAATGAGCTGGTTTGTGATATGGCCAGATGTAGAAAATGTTGCAATCATTATGAGCTCTCTATTTGCTGGCAAATTTCCAGGAAGGTAAATTTGGCTTCTCAGCCGGGTAATGCACTTACTCCAAAAGAAAGAGGGAGAGAGAAAGAGCTTTCAGCCTGTCTCTTTTGCTGTAGTCTTTTTTGTAATCCCTCTGATGGCAGCCAGGCCTGTTATGCTTCACCCATTGTGTATTTCCAAGGGTTTTGGGTGGGTCTCCATATGGCACCCAAGGTTTCAATATCCTCCTTAGAAAGTAATGACTCCTCCTTGGAAAGGATGAGTTTGAATGTGTCTCTGAATTATAGGAAATGTCTCTCTCTTCACACTCCCGTGATGGTGCCTTGTTTGCTTTCTCACCTTTGCCTTGGAAAGTGACCTTGTATTGTTAAATAGGTTGTTCTATCTCATTTCAAATTGTAAAATTTCTAAAATTGAAAGTCATAGTTTTCAAAAACAAAGGTGCATGGCCTCATGATATTATATAAGATACGGCCTAGATCATGAAGGGGTACCTGAGACTTGTTGCTTGCAATTTCTGTGCAATGTGGGAACTTCATTACACTCCACCGCTGAAATTCTACCTCCCCATCTTCCATGAAATGGGACCGGGCGAGGGGTGGACAATGGAAATGTCTGTTGACCACAGGCGAGATTTTCTGGTCTCGGCTCAAGCGAGCTGTAAAATCCCGCTTCATGTGTCTCGGGGGTTCAGGTTTGTTGGAAGCCTCTCAATCTGCTTGAGGTCAAACTCAGGATTGCTGAGGTGAAGTGGTAGCTGGAGTCATGGTAAGAAACCAGGGAGGGCGAATGTTTCCTAAATCAAACATTCCAGGATGTGGCCTCTCCACAGGCAGTAAGAGTTAAAGAAACCAAGAAAAATGTGTCTCAGTTTGCTAATGATGCAAAGTTAGGTGGAATGTAAGCTGTGAGGAAAGGCATCAGAGAGATTACATAAAGATATCTACAGGTTAGCTGAGTGTACAACAAGGTGGCAGATGGAGTACAACATAAAAGCTAATTCTGAATAGTTAATTAATTTGTATATATACACAGGGGATTTCCCTGGAAACCAGCAGAGGCCAACGGTGATTGGGAAAAGCAGGGTTGGGCCTACTGACAGAAATGGCAGCTTCTCCTGCCTTATGGTGTGGCACTTGGTGCCAGGCATTTTCATCCATGGGTTCCAAGTCGTATCACCAGTGGGATGGCCTCTGATTCTCAAGTGGTGAGGATAACACAAAGGGCCCGATTTTACCATTTTCATTCTAAGTGCTGAATCTGGGCACAATTCAAATCCAACCTGGAAATCTCTCAGGCGCCCTCATACGCACTCAGCCTGAAACAAAAATCATGAGTCTGTGTGGGTGGGGCTTAGCACACCCAAAACGATCGGAGCTCTGAACTGCACATGCGCAGTTAGAAGAAAAATTTGAAACAGCCGGTGTCACAAGGCTCCCGGGCCACAAAAAGCGGATAAAGCGGCCCAGGAGTGAAAAGTGGGAGCGATGGTCCCTACCGATATCACCCCACCTCTACAACATATCTTTCACCTTTATCTACCCACCCACACACCCCCCCCCCACTGCCCAGACCAATCACGACCCCCTGCATCCTTTCCCCCCACTGATCGCCGGCATAGTGGTAGCAGACCCCCTCTGCTCTGCCCTCCCTGCCCCCCCCCCCACCAGTAAGCAATTGGGCCTCCCCACCCTGCACCCTCTCCCAGAGAATGATCTGGCATCCTTCCCCTCCCGTTCCCCCCCTACCCCACAAGAATGATCTGGCCTACCCCCCACCCCCCAGGGGTACATCTGACCATCTGACCAGCTTCCTTCTCCCTCCCTACCCCCTTGCCAGAGAATGACCTGGCCTCCCTCAGTCCTCTTCTCCCAGCCCTCCACCCCCCCAAACCAGAGATACATCTGATCTACCTCCTCCTCCCCCCCCCCCAAAACCAGGCAACAATAGGGCCTCCCTCCTCCCTCACCCTAGCATGATCAGACCCACCTCCCTCTCTCCCCCCCATCACCGATCTGAGTCAGAGAGCCACTGGAAGCTCTGAACTTCCTCTTCAGCAGCTGGAGTGCCTGAATCAGACTTTTATTTAGCAGGTCCATTTCGGCCCGGTTCCGGATTGGCGAACTGGGTAGTAAAGGGGGAAGTGCTAATGAAGTTGGACGGGCAGTTCATTAATTCAATTTAAATGCGTGCAAATGCACTTTGGTAGAAAGAATAAAGGAGCCGAATATTATTTAAATAGAGAAAGTTGCAGCACAGAGGAATTTGGGGGTCCTTGTGCTTAAATCATAAAAGGCGTGCATCCAAGTTCAGCAGGTAATAGGAAAAGCAAACGGAATATTGGCCTTTATTTCAAAGGGAATGGAATACAAAACTAGGGAAGTCTTTCTTAAACAATACAAAGCACGAGTTAGACCACACCTGGAATACAGTGAGCAGTTTTGGCCCCCTTATCAAAGAAATATATGCTAGCATTGGAAGCAGGCCAGAGAAGGTTCACTAGGTTGATTCTGGGTATGGAGGGATTTTCTTAGAGAGATTGAATGGGTTGGGCCTGTCCTTATTGGAGTTTAGAAGAACGAGAGGTGACCTTATTGAGACATATAGGATTCTCGGGTGACTTAACAGGGTAGAGGCTGAGAGATTGTTTGCCCTTGCAGGAAAGCCTAATACCGGACAGCATCATTTCAGAGTGAGGGATCGCCCATTTCAGACAGAGATGAGGAGAAATTTCTTCTCTTAGAAGGCAGTGAATCTGTAGAATTCTTTACTGCACAGAACTGTAGAGGCTGCGTTGTTCACTATATTCAAGACTGAGATAGACTGATTTTTTAATCAGTAAGGGAATCAAGTGTTATGGGGATAAGGCAGGAAAGTGAAGTTGAAGATTATCAGATCAGATCACTCATGATCACTTTGAATGGAGGAACAGAGTTAATGGGCCAAATGACCTACTTCTACTCCTATACAAGTCCAATAAGGATTTATAAGATGTAAATTTCTCCCTAAATGTGGCAGAAGTCTTGCCCTGAGCTAATTAACTCCTTATTAAGTGTAAAATGGCTCTGGAACACCCAGCTTTTTCATGTATGATCTCCCTGCTTTTTAGTTGGGATGAGGCCCGGGCAGAATCATAGAATCCTACAGTGCACAAGGAGGCCATTCAGCCCATCGAGTCTGCACTGACCACAGTCCCACCCAGGCCCTATCGCCATAATCCCATGCATTTACCCTTGTTAGTGCCCCTGGCACTAATGGGCAATTTAGCATGGCCAACCTACTTTTATCTTTTAGGCCATGGGAGGAAACCGGAGCACCCAGAGGAAACCCACACAGACACGGGGAGAACATGCAAACTCCACACAAGACAGTGACCCAAGCCGGGAATCAAGCCAGATCTCTGGCGCTGTGAGGCAGTAATGCTCACCACTGTGCCACCATGTTGTCCAAATCCTATGGAGAATGCAACAATGTAAGATTCTGCCCAGCGATTCTATGACTCTTGAACTAATTTGATGTTTTTAAAAGCTCCAATAATAATTTATAACCTGAAGGAACGTCAGTCCACAATTTTAATTGTTGACTTTCTCAATAAGCGAGATTGATTGGCAGTCATTACAATTACAGCATTGCTAAAAGGGTACTTAGACTGTTAATTATCAGAGTTAACTCATATCAACAGTTTAATTAGCAATTAATGTGCAAATGCAGGAACTTCATGAAAATCACTGAGACAAATGTCATTTTCACAAAGCTGATGGTGGACCAGTGCAAATATACTGGTAAATTGTATCCATTTACAATTCACTGGTTTTCTCATCTATGCCATATGTTGGGCATAGCTCATTCATAACAAGATGCATCATTCCCACACCATATTTTCTCAGCAAAATCTAGGACTTTCTCTTTAGTTTCAATAATTCTGCTTCTAGGTCAACCTAGAACCTTTTCATTCAACTGGCCTCCTATCATGCATGTCATACAAATATCATGGTTTGCCTAAAAATAATTTGCTGTGATTTTGTATATTGGATATAAATTTCCTGAAATCATAATATTTGTTTTTTTTTAACAAGTTGGAATGTAAATTGACCTTAACTGCCTTTGATATCACATGACGGTATTTTCAATTCGTTGCTAATTTCTATCTTATTGCTCATCCATAGTTTCCACACAGTCACATTCTTTGAAACATTTGTTAACTGCTTGATCTCTATTGGATTGAAATACCGTCTTGCCCTAAAGGTCCTACTTAGCCTGCCATAGTCACCTGACCGTTGCCATGAGAGACAGGCTGCAGACAGCCATGTTCCACTTACGCCATGTACGAAACACAACTAATATCATGCCTTACCCAATTTGTTCTCTCTCATCTGGCAAAAATTGTTACTGAAACCAGAGGTAGTAAGAGGCCTGGGTGAAAAAAATCAAAGATGGACCAACAGAAAGCTAAAATTTCAATTCAACAACACTGCCAAACCATTGCCAGAGTTAAGCATTGGAGAGCCAGTCAGGATGCAAACTTTCAACACTCCCAACAGGAGTCAGCCCACATAATAACTTGGGACAGATGTAGAGCAGTGGTTTCATCGATGGTACGCGATAGACATGAATGAAAAAATATACCAATAAAACTGCAGGTTTATACAAACAACTAGAGAAGCTGCTCCTTCACTGCTCGTGACCATCAGCAAGGTGGGATCTCACCAACCACAAAGAGTACAGAATAATCAACACTTCTAGAGGTCTACCGGTCCCCAACAATGGAAATGGAACAATAACAACAGTGACCATTGACATAACAAGTACCATGGGAATGACATTCCCTGGAGAGGAAACATCACCCATACAGACAGACAATGACAGTGAGCACGCATACCATTAAAACACATGGAATATTTAACAACTATGTATGCTATGCATGTGCAGAGACTGACAAGAATGATGAACAGTTTGTTAATGCATGAGAACAGTAGTTGATTAGTGGGTAGTTTGGCAAACTCACAGTTTCACATCATAGTGCATGCAAATTTGGGTTTGTTAATGGAAAGGATTGAAATTCAAGCTTACACTAAAGGTCCTACCTGGCTTTGTCATAGTCATGTGACCTCTGTAAGGAGCGACAGGCTGCTAGCAGCCATGTTGCACTCAGTTCAAATAATGACGGAACCAATTTACTCTTTGAGCATGCAACAATCTCCAGAGTCAAGTTTGTCACCTGAAAGACCTCCCCCCCACCACAGAGTCAAGTTTGTCTGCCTTATCTTCATGCCTATTTAACAACTTTTTGTATACCTTTGAAAGGTGCTATCGTTGTGACGAAGTACAGTGAACTGTGATCCATATTTGGATCCTATTGCTCACCTTCCAGCTTGTTTTGGGTGAATAAGGAGAATGAAGCATTTAGTTCAGCAGCTTTGTGTGAAACTTCCGTTTGATCCAAACTGTTTCAAGTTGAGAAGCAACCCCGTAAGTCTTCTGGAAATGATATTGCACTTGGGAATCTTTAATGGATAACAAAGGTATAATGCAAATTCTCTTGGGATTTTACCTAAAAAAAAGCAGTCAAACAACATCTTTCTCTGCGCTAAAATTGATGCTAAATTAGATTTGTCTGTCAATTTTCTCTCTATTTAGCCAGATGCTTGTACTTTATCAGTAACAGCATTTCAACTTGTGCTGCTATTAAGTGAAAGCCCAAACCCCAGCATGAATCTATTTTATTCTGACAAGAATTCTCCTTTAAGTTATAAGCTAATGTAAAAACTCCTCCATTTTTGATTGGACTTACAATTGTTCAATAAAACTAAAGGAGAAGCAGACCAGAATTGTCAAGTTATATCTCACTACATTGGAAAAGATTTTGCCTATTTTTATCAATGGCATGCTCAGCTAAAACATGACATTTGAATGTTTTACTCAATAAGAAAAGTTTTCTTTTATTCATTTGTGGGACATAGGCATTGGTGGCTGGCCAGCATTTATTGCCCATCCCTAATTGCCCTTGAGAAGGTGGTGATGAGTTGCCTTCTTGTTAAACTGAGTGACTTACTAGGCCATTTCAGAGAACAGTTTAGTGTCAATTACATTGCTGTGACTCTGGAGTCACATGTAGTCCAGACTGGGTAAGGACAGTAGATTTCTTTATATAAAGGACATTAGTGGACCAGATGGGTTTTCCCGACAATCATTTCATGGTCATCAGTAGATCCTTAATTCCAAATATTTTTTATTGAGGCCACCATCAGCCATGGTGGGGTTTGAACCTGGGTCTCCAGATGTTAATTGAATTTCTGAATTAATAGTCTAGCAATAATACTACTAGGCCATCTCCTCCCTTTATTAAATGTGTAAGGTGAATATGTGTATATGTAAGTTAAAAATGTATATGTGTACAATTATTTTGTCTCATTTAATCGTAGGGATGGCGGATTCATTATGGCTGACTGGTATAAAATTTTGACAAATATAAATAATTTTTACAAAAGAAATACATGTTTGGACTTATAAACCCAAAAGTAAATTCCCAATTCCCTTCCCTGGTGTTAAAAAATGATGCTATGAAATGAAAATGACAGCAGCACTATTCCGCCATCCTGATCACACAGCTTGTGATGGTTATGGTAATGTTTTCTAGTAATAAAACAACAACAATGTAAATGAACATGTAGGCCTTTAGTGTCTGCTCATTTGTGCTGGTTTATTTGGAGTAATTCAGTTGTTACCTACGTACCAAGAATGAAAGATCACAGAATCTTAAGTGTGAATTATATTCAGTGAGTAAAAGGTTTCTGAAATCTCTTCTGCTAATCTGAAAAACATTGCGGTGGAAGGTGCTGGGGGCTGGGTATTATGAAGACCACAAGAATTGGGAAATGTAGCATGCCGGGTGTCTTCATTGGGTGGAAAGGGAGATTTTGAATTCTCGATGGCGAGTTAGAATACAGAGATAAAGACTGTGGTGTGTTGAGCATCATGACAGCCTGTGGCCAGTTCATAGTTGCAATATATTTCCATGTTATGAATACGCATAAGTATAACATTTTTTAATTAAGCCCCAGCTTTGAGATGAAGCCAGCAGAACACAAGAATCTCGTGACGCCCAGTTCACAATCGTTTATAGGTGGTATGCATTGTCAGCTTTTTGCAGTTGTGTCTGAGGTTAGCAGCTTTCTTTATTTAACTCTACGGCACAAGGGAGGCAAGCAGGAGAATGGACTTGTGCGTGAAAGTTCGGGACCTGTGAATCATTGATGAGGGAGGTTGTGAAGTAGGCTGGGGCCTAGCAGAAAAAAGTAGTAAGAATCTAGCATCCTGGGTGTGGCAGGGGTGGGGTAAGGAGGGGTTGACAGAGACAGTCAGTCAAGATGAGAAAGAAGGGTCTAAAGGGCAATGACAATACTATCCAAATAATTGTCTATCTCAGGCTGGTGGAATCTTCACAAGGCTTTGAGTTCACCTCACAATTAGCCACACTAAGGTTGGTCTCGGACAATGTCATTTACAACACATAGAAGGAAAGTCCAGCCGAGCCTACACGTTCAGCCATGCCCCACAAAGTGGTAAGTGTAATATTGGATGCTAATGCTCAATAATGAGTGAATACAAAGCACAACATTGTTCCTTCCATACTGAAGGAAATGTCTCCAACCCGCCTGTAACCATCAATGTGTTACAACCACATGGCATGCCAGTACATTTAGCCCCCTGACTAAACTAATCTCAACAAAAAATCGTGATGCATATATGAATAAAGTAGAACCAACGTAACGTGAAAGCGTAATTTAATTTTGAAAGACACTCTTGCTACCATTGTGCTCTAAACTCTTGTGTTAATGGCAATGAGGTTGATTTATTATTGTCTGAAGTGTGATTAGATTTGATTTATTATTGTCACATGTATTAGTATACAGTGAAAATTATTGTTTCTTGCATGCTATACAGACAAAACACACTGTATATAGAGAAGGAAAAGAGAGAGTGCAGAATGTAGTCATAGCTAGGGTGCAGAGAAAGATCAACTTAATACAAGGTAAGTCCATTCAAAAGTCTGATGCCAGTAGGGAAGAAGCTGTTCTTGAGTTGATTGGTATGTGAACTCAGACTTTTGTATCTTTTACCCAATGGAAGAAAGTATGTCATGGGTGCGTGGGGTCCTTGATTATGCTGGCTCCGAGGCAGCAAGAAATGTAGCCAGAGTCAATGGATGGGAGACTGATTTGCATGATGGATTGGGCATCATTCACGATCCTTTGTAGTTTTTTGCAGTCTTGGACAGAGCAGGTATCATACCAAGCTGTGATACAACCAGGAAGAATGCTTTCTATGGTGCATCTGTAAAAGTTGGTGAGAATTGTAGCTGACATGCCAAATTTCCTTAGCCTCCTGAGAAAGTAGAGGCATTGGTGGGCTTTCCTAACTATAGCATCAATGTGGAGGGATCAGGACTGGTAGTTGGTGATCTGGACATCTAGAAACATGAAGCTGTCAACGATTTGCACTTCATCCCCATTGATGTAGACCTTGGGTGTGTCCTCCATGACTCCTCCTGAAGCTGACGACCATCTCCTTCGTTTTGTTGACATTGCGGGAAAGATTATCATCATCGCATCAGTGCAGCAGATTCTCTACCTTATTCCTGTACATCCGTGTTGCAGAGCATCCCTGCTCCTTAACAGGTTGAAGATGGATTTCATCAATGGAAACCTTCCCCCAACACTAAATCAAATATGTTCAGAATGCTCACCAGTGGCATTTATAGCTTTAATTAGAATTGTGTGGGAAATGGCAAGGAGAGTGAATGCCAGCTGTGATGTCAGGAATGGAACGCTGTTGACAAAATCTCAACCTCTGTCTTATGATTGGACCCCACCCATAAATTCACTCATGCCTCCATTGTGAATTAATCGCCCTTGGGTGTTCCCACTTGTTTTCAGGATTTCAGAAATGCTTTAAAAATTGAACTGGACCTTTTTGGTCCTTAACAAGGTCACTAACAAGAATATTTGAGAGGTTTTTGAATGTAGAATCATAGAATGGAGATTTTTAGAAAGAATTACAAAGAGGCTGACGATAATGAGGGAATGGTGCTGCATATTATTTGAAGAATAATTTTTAATTATTTAAAATTGATTCCTGTGTTTGGATTGACACAGATTAAAAATGCTTATTTTTTGTGATAAACACATTTTCAGTATTTTAATCAAACTGCCTGGTTACTATTTTTAACTATAATCAAGGAGCCTATCCCATGCACTGTGATCACCCACCACTCCCCCCCACCCTCTCCTGAGCCTCCCACAGGCGTCATCTTTCCTCCTGCCCCTGGGACTCCTCGGAATTACCTTTTCAATGGTTCCGGGAATCAGTCCCAGGCAGAGTACAGCAGTACTTCTTCTGGCCACCACAGCACTGCGTCTGGTCGAGTTAAAGAGTGATGCAAATTTGTTTGGAGAGGGGTCAGCATCATGATGAAAAGAAATGATTAATAGAATATCACTGGGTACATTATCAAATTGGATGACTTCTGAGCAATGGATAATGTCCATTCTAATTAATTTACAAACATTTAATTGAAAGAAAAATACCTTGCATTTATATAAAGCACATCACTGTGAACATTTGGTTAGGAGCCAGGACAGCTATGAAATTACGAGAATATATTCTTCTCAGAGGAAACACTGTTTGATTGACAGCTCAGGCCCTCTCATCTCTGCAGTCAAATTCATAATGTTTGTTGACATAAGTCAAATGACTTCAATTGTTTGTGATTTTTGAAAGTTAAAAGGGCCTAAATGATTTTATTAGCTTACTGTCCTGAACATATTTGTAGATGAAAATTATCAATGGATTTCAATTTTTTTGACTTCTTTTTTTTACAGATTTCAGCATGGAAATGCCAGAGCTTTGCATAGGGAATATTTAAAGATATAGAGGTAGGTGGGAGGGTATAGTCTGACATAGGAGGCAGGAGGGGCCTAAAGGGATGGGTCCAAAGGCATAACTTGGTTTAGAGAGTGGCAGGTTGCTGAGAGAGGTTAAAGGGGCATATCATGGCATAGGAGCATTTAGAGGATATAGGGGATAGGTGGAAGGACAGAGCTGGGTAAAGAGAACATGAGGGACCTGAAGGCGTAGTTGGAATGGCAGAGCCTGGCACAAAGAACATGACTAGACGTAGAGTGTGGTTGGGAATATGAAGTGGCATGGACAGTGCATCAGAAGCGATCGAAGGATTAACAGGTGGGTGAATGCCGGAGGGCAAAGCCCACAGCACTGAGCTGTTCCTTTTAAACAGACCACTACCACATTTAACAGCCCCTATCACTGACTCTGCACTTTTTCCCATGTTGGCCTGCCTGAGTCCAGCTTGCCACCTACTCCCAGCAGTGAAGATCCCATCTCAGCTGCACTTACTGTGGAGGCAGGCAAGACAAGTGAGAACCTTCTGCCTATTTGCATCAAGGATGAAGATTCAGCCCACAGTAATCACTTAGAGTAAGACTTGAGTAGTCTGTTTTAAGCTGAAACAATGCCTGAGGTGGACAATAGAATCAGCATCAAAGATACAAAGATTGTACTCAGGGGCACCCCAACAATAGCAACACTTTCTTCACTGGAACCATAGGTTTAAAATGAAAATAACTGATTTCTTAAGTTTCCCTCAATATAAATTACAAACGAAATATTTCACATTTCTGCCAATCCATTACATGATATTTTTAATAGCATTGTATAGGCCTTTTTATATTGTTGCAATCATTGGTGTAACAACAACATTGAAAGATTGCAACTGTACAAACAGTTTATTATAAGGAGCACTTAAAGTAATTGAGCTTGACAGACAACATTAACAATTGTGGTGAATACATTAAAGGTTCCTATTCTTATTCAACCTTCCACAAAGCTTCACATGTTACAACTCTTGAAGTGATTCAACATTGCGAGTTAGGGTTTTCTCTTATTGTGATTTGCCTAGGAAGCTTTGTGTTGCACACAGTTAAAATTTTAAGTCTTCCACGTGGGCAGCACGGTGGCACAATGGTTAGCATGCTGCCTCACAGTGCCAGGGACCCAGATTTGATTCCAACCTTGGAGTTTGATGTTCTGTGCATGTCTAAGTGTGTTTCCTCTGGGTTTTCTGGCTTTTTTCCCACAGTTCAAAGATGTGCAGGTTAGGTGGATTAGCCATGCTAAATTGTTCATTAGTGTCTCAAGATGTGTAGGTTAAGGGTAAATGTGCAGGGTTATAGGAATAGTGTGCAGGGTGGGCCTGGGTAAGGTGCTCTGTCGGAGCATCGGTGCAGGCTCGATGGACTGAATGGCTTCCTTCTGCACTGTACAGATTATATGATTCTATGTGGGATACATGTATTTAAGTTGGTCCTTTATTTTCATTAAGCAGATGCATGACATTTATTAACAAAATTATGATGCGTCAATAGGCTTTCAGAATAATGATACATTTTAATGGAACTAAGATAATCAAAATCATGAACTGGTCCCACTTTCAGACATGGAGAAGAATGGTTGATAGGACAGTTAACATAGATTCTTCCTACGTACATCAAATCCAAAATTATATACTCCATACTTTTGGATTAGCAGCATATGATAAATAGTGGTATGCAAGGTCTCCACCTCTGTGCCGTCTGATTGTGCATGAACTATTTTCTGGGAGACAAACTTGAACATTTTTGTCAGGTTCAGAGAACCTAATCATCTTCTCTTCTGGCATTCCAAGGCAACTTGTTTTAGGCATACGAAGTAGACTTTGTCTGTATCTGGAAAACAAGAATATTAAAGGCTTCTGTTGGTAGATAATTTATGATGTGGAGATGCCAGCATTGGACTGGGGTAAACACAGTAAGAAGTCTCACAGCACCAGGTTAAAGTCTAACAGGTTTATTTGGTAAACACCACTAGTTTTCGGGATTTGCCCCTTTGTCAGGTGAGTGGGAGTTCTGATCACAATCAGTTTGTGATCTGTTTATGTTGTGATACTTCTTACTCGATAATTTATATCAGGGGTTCAGTTATGCCCTACTTTCTGACCACCTAATTCATCAAACATCAAACTTGTTCTGCATTATTTATCTTTTGTGTAAAATGTATGAGGAAGGTGAACAAAGCTTGGAACCATTATTCACTGGAATGTTCAAAATTTAATTAAGTCCTGGTTTTTAAGACAGTAATTCGAAGACTCATGTGAACACAAAGGATATTGTTCTGGAATTTTTCCATCTATGAAGACAGTGGATGTCTGGCAAACAATCCATTTCAGATGAGGTGCCTTCATTTGGCAAACCTTTCCTAATGAATGAAAAGGCCAATCCTTGAGAGGGAAGATTTTGCCATAATGCCACATATGTAACTATCAAATGTCATAATGGGTTGTTTCTTTTGACTTGTATGTCAATTGCCGAGTCATTGTCGCTACTTCATCATGCCAGCCACAGGAGAAGCCACCATTTTCTTTTATCATCAGCTAGTGCCTCTCATCCATTTGTGATAATCAATGTTTATAGGGTCTTAATGTCAAGCTTGCATGCATCCTTGAGGCAGAACTTCTGAACATCCTACTGGCCATTTGACTCTGGCTATATAACCACAGCCAGATGACCAATAGGATGTCCAAAGGCTCTGCTTCAAGGATGCCGACAAGCATTATACAGAAGGTCTGTGATTATACAACTGTCTTCCATCCTGTGGACACGTCCACGTCAAGAAAGATGTCTCTGTCTGATGATTGTTAACAAACTTGGGGGCTGTGTCTTTGAGAGCACATTTGTGATGTTGTCCCACTAGGATATATACAACATGTGCTGTAGATAGTGAAGATGGAAGCTTATGAGCTTCTTTTCTTGATACATGTAAGCCGTCCATGTTTCACAGCCATACAGCAAGGCGCTGAGTACAGAAACCATCAGCTTGGTCCTCAGGGTTCAGTTCAGGTTACTCCATCCATGTTTCATGCATTAGCCAAAATTAGCAGTTGCTTTTCTTCTGGGTATAGAGTTCTGCAATAAGGCACAGATAGTCTGTCACTGTGGATTTGAGGTAGCAGAATTTGCTAATATTTTTAGCTGGATGTTATTTAGTGTGAGTGGGGGTTGGAGTTAATGTGAACGGGGGTGGAACATTATGCGCAGGGGTGGATTTAGTGTGAGTGGGTTTGGATTCATTGTGAACAGGGGTGGATTTAGTGTGAAGGGGGTGGATTCAATGCGAAAGGGGTGGATTCAGTGTGAGCGGGGGGGATCGTGTGTGTAACATTTTGTCCTGTGATCATGGTTTTTTCGATGTTTATAATCATGAAGAACAAGTTACAAGTATGGAGGAGACAGTACATGAATCCTTGTAACTGAGTTCCCATGTGGGCGACTTGCACAGCATCATCAGCATCAGAGAATTCTCTGAATAATGTGATATATTTTGTCTTCACATACCGCCTTGATGGATTGTGGAGCAAATTGCATCCATGTTCCATTGTAGGTCAGACAAAAAGCTCCACAATCTATCAAAGATACAAAGCAGATAACCAGGTACATTAAAATATAGCAGCGCCTTTAAATTTAACTTATATGAATCAAGAAATGGGATACATTTTCTTTCAAAACTTTCCTTCACTATTTTCTCAAATATCAGAGTTTCAAATCAGATGATTAAGAAACTGTAATTATTTTAAAAATTTGGAACTAAAAGTTCTAAGACAAATATTTGGATGCAAGTTAAAAAAGGTAATCAGATATATCCAAATATAAGTAGTAATTGGTGATCATCAATTCATATAATGAACAATAATTGTCTAATTACAAACAAAACACACAGAGTACTTTCACAACGTTCACACTTCTAGCTCGAGGATATTCTGTCTTCAAAAGCATGCCCTCTACACCAAGATCCATGCACTTGTCCCCATTGGGCAATCAGGTCACATGGGGGAGCCAGTTATCACACCCCTTCCCCTTTTAAGTCCCTTATCGTATAATTACATAGATAACTTATTACAATTTCCAAAACAGTAACAATATTGAAAAATTTTAACTCAGTTTATCAGAAATTCAATCTGTTAGGAAACTTTCTCTTTCTCTGGGAGCGACAAGGTTCAAATTTTGAGGTAGTTTTGATTCGCAGGGACTCTCTGCTGGAATCTGTGCCTCACTTCCCACTATTTCCTCAATTTCATTGGGAGCATTACTTTGGCCTACTGATCAGCCACTTCACTCTGTGGACAAACTACTTGGTGACACATTTGGATCAGGCAGTAGCACTGGGTCTTCGGGCAGCTCCAATCTCCGCAAACATGTTTCTTCCAAAACTTGTCCTGCATTTTCATTTCTTTGGACAGTGGCCCCATCCTGGCCACAACTCCTGGGACCCAATTTGGTCCATTTCCAGAATTCTTTACAAAAATTGGATCATCTGTCTCAAATGTTCTCTCCACTTTTAACAAATTATCATTCCTTTATTGGCAACTCTGCCTTGCCTCCAGCCTTCCCACCAAATTAGGAGCTACCCAGCTCAGTCTGGTTCTCTATTGTTGACCCATCAGCAGCTCAGCTGGAGTTATTCCAGTAGTGGTCTACTGGGTGGTTCTGTAGGCTAACAGGAACTATGCTATCTTAATTTCTAGTGACACAGGTTGTCACTTTTTCTTGCCAGTTTTGAAAGTCTGAACTGCGCATTCAGCCAATCTGTTTGAAGAAGGGCGATATGGTGCAGTTAGGATATATTTTACTCGATTGAATGTCACGAACTTCTGGAATTCGGTACTTGTGAACATCGTTCTGTTGCCCGAGACAAGTACTTCTGGCATGCTGTGGGTGGTGAAAGATTGGTACAGTTTCTCGACCATGGAATATGAACCTATGAACTTACTTTCAAATACCCCTGTCCATTTTGAATGGGTGTCCACTAATAAAATGAACAATGTATCCATAAATGGACCAATGTAATACATGCAAATTCTTTTCTATGGCTGACCTGACCACTTCCACAGATTCCAGATGTCTGGTAGCTTTTATTGGAGCTGACACTGATCATATTGTTTGACCATCATTCTGTATCAGCATCAATGTGAGGCCACCAAATATGGTTTCTCATGAGCATTTCATCATTAACATTCCTGGATGGGCACTATGCAATTCTTCCAGCAATAAATACCTGGTATGGGGACAACTGCTCTCGTTCCCCATATTACTGAACCATCCCCAGGAAAGATAGGAGTTCTGAGATATTCCTAGGGGCAGGTGTGTCCTTAATCACTTTCATCTTGCCCTCCATTGGGTGTAATCCCTGATTGTTGACCCGATACCAAGATAAGCCACCTCATCTGCTTGGAAGGTGTACCTTTCCCTTTTAGGCTTACTGCTACCTTCTGGAATCTCATTATGGCCTCACTGGTATACATAACTAGTCTAACTGCATTTTTTATCAACCTCAGGCATCAAAGGCCTTCTCTGAAATACCACTAGATCTACTTGCTCATAACAGTAGTCGACACCCCCATGTCTACCTCCATCTTCAGTGACTGACCATTTGCTATCAATACTGCTTTGCCCGTTCTCACATTGTTTAGTGGCATGGCATTTCATTCCCCCACTGGGCAATCCTTCATACAATGCACTGTGGCTGGATTATTTACTCTGCTTATACTGGGTGGCCCTGCTTACTTTTGTACTTGTGCCTCTAATGACCTTTTCTTCCACATTTAAAGCACTCTGCTCTTCTAAATTTACACACTGAGGAATAGCTTCTCCAACATCAAAAACACTCTGTGTTACTCCTAGGCTGCTTAAATCTTTGGTATTTGGTGATGTTTCCTGCTTCTGCATTCAATTCACTGCTTGAACTTGATCCAACACCCTTGCTTCTGGTGCCAATAATATTCATGGTTTCCTGCCCTAACCGGTAGAACATGATGCTTCGTTCACTTTATAACGCCTAGTAAGGCGGCAGGTGGGTGAGGTGGATTGAGGTAGTCAGCTGGGAAGGGTTTTCAGGTCTGGAGTTAGTCATGTCAGGTCAGGGGATAGTCAGGTGGTAGGGACTGGTCATCTTGGTTGGAGGGGTAGTTGTGGTGGTCAGTATAAATGATTAGGAAGTCAATACTGTAAATGCCCAGGAGTTAGACTAGGATTTATCTATCTAACATTTCCTGGTTAAGTACCACAGAACCGCATGAAAAAATCTAACCCAGAATTGGAGACTTTATTCAGAGGGTCTTCAGTAAAAGGAGAATTGCCCATCAGAGGTTCACACTTTCTGTAGAGTCTGCACCAATGTTTTGGAGACAGGAAGATCAGAGCAACTATTTTTAATGGAAAAGTCAACATCTTCTTGCCTTCAGACTCCCTTCAGTGTATCGTATACTTCGTTCCATAGAAATGAAGAAATGTTGTGTATATTTACATCACAAATTACAAGGACCGCAAAACTACATTTTCTTATGTATTAACTCTTTACTGCCCCTTTCAACTATTGATGGTGTTCCAGATTGTCATGTGTAGATATATGCTTTATGGAGTTGTATTGCTAATAAAGTAACAGATGTCGTAAATATTTTACCTTTGCTGTGTTGTTCAGTCGCCTCAATGCAACATGCAAAGAAGCACAGCGCAGCACTTGTGCAATATATAACTACTTCCAGCATTGCCTGGCTTTGCCGAGTTTGAATTTACGTTGCGTTTTAAAGTCTGTAACATTTTGCCTGGTTTTGATTTTGAGAAGCGTTCCATTCAGTAATATATCAGTAAGAGCAATTTAGTATCTGAGATCCTTTCTGCCAACAGCATCTTGAGCTGTGTTCAGTACAACATTAATAACATTGACTGAAGTTGCTTGAGGAAACATAATTGGGCGACAAAGCTTAATTGTGTGGGCGCCGCACTAAAATGAGGTGGAAGACTACTACTGAATAGTTTAATTAGCTCTAAGTTGTCTCACACAGTGTGATCTGTGTGGTTCTGTCTGAAAATATTTAATAAACAACATGGGCAAACCATTTTTTTATTTTGAATAAACATTTTGATTGTGACGTTTTTTTTCTTAGCCTGCTGTTCATTCAATAAGGATTGTTTAAGGTAAGCCAAACTACCCACCTGTCACTCTACCACCTGCCAACCTACTACCTTTCCCACTTGCCACACGACACATCTGCCACCTTTTACACTAGGAATACACTGAGAGCACTCAGTTAATGATTGCCAACATTCTGAATCTTAGGTTCAACACTAGTGGAACTTCAGTTCCTGGGTAATTAGATTAGAAGCAAATGGACATTAATATGAAAGCAAAATACTATTGGAGTGCTGGAAAAACTCAGCAGGTTCGACACAGTGATCCAAAAATTAAGCCCTCGAAAGCAAGGTGGAGGTGGTATGATGGCACAATCCTCATGCCAAGACGACAAAGAAGTCTGAAAGGCCAATGCAGTGAAAAGAAGGACAATCTAGATAAGACTCAGTTTAAAGTGTGTTTGTTTATTAATGTCACAAGTGGGCTTACATTAGCACTGAACTGAAGTAGCTGTGAAAATCCCCTAGTTGCCACACTCTGGCGTCTGTTCAGGTACACTGAGAGAGAATTTAGCGTGGCCAATGCACCTAACTGGCACATCTTTCAGACTGTGAGAAGAAACTGGAGCAAACCCACGGACACAGGGGGCCCTACTTTACCACTGAGTCAGGTAGGTGCAAAAATGTGGTAAAGTCGGGTGTGAAGCTATTAACGTGAACCGTGCCCGCATCCGCGCAGATTGGCACTTTACCGAAACCCAGAAATGGTTCATGCCCAAAACGGGTGCAACTTTGATTTAAATGTATTTGCATGCATTTCAATTGAATTAATGAGCTGCCCACCCAACTTTATCAGCATTTCCCCCTTTACCACCACGTTCACCGATCCGAAATTGCGCCGAAATGAACTTGCTGAATAAAAGTCTGAATCGGGCGCTCCAGCTGCCGAAGAGTCAAGTTCAGAGCTTCCAATGGCTCTCTGACTCAGATCAGTGGGTGGGGGGGGGAGGAGGACGGTGGGTCAGATCATTCTCTGGCTGGGGGGGAGGGGAATGAGGCCAGATCATCGTCTGGTTGTGGGGCAGTGGGGGGGGAGGAGGAGGTGGAGGTAGGTCAGATGTGTTTCTGGTGGTGGGGGTGCTGGGAAGGGCCAATCATTGTCTGGTGTTGGGAGTTGGGGGGGCAATTGTTGTCTGGTGGTGGGAGGGTTGGGGAGGGCCAATCGTTGTCTGGTGAGGGGAAGGGCCAATCATTGCCTGATTGTGGGGGGGGGGGGGATTGTTTTCTGGTGGGGGGGGGGCGATCATTGTCTGGTGGGGAAGGAAGAGAAGGCAGGATGGATGTTCCTCGGTGGGGGGGGGGAAGGAGTGAGGCCAGATCGTTTCCTGGGTGGAGGGGTGTGTGAGTGAGACTAGGCCATTCTCTGCAGGGGGGGGGTGCTGCAGGAAAGTGAGGCCAGACCATTCTTGGGGGGGGGGGAGGGGGAGGCAGGAAAGATGTATCTCTGGTGGGAGAGGAGGCCCAATCACACACTGTTTGGGGGGGCAGATGGATCTCTGGTCGAGTAGGAGGGGAGACGGGGTGTCCGCAGCCACTCTGCGGGCGATCGGAGGTGGGGGAAGGGAAACTTTTTTTCAGGCTAAGTGCATACGGGGGGGGCGCCTGAAAGCAGATTTCCAAGTTGGATCTGAATTGCGCTCAGGTTCAGCACTTAGAATGAAAACAGTAAAATTGGGCCCAGGGAGAACATACAAACTCAACACAGACCCAAGTGATCCAAGTTGGAAACCAAACCTGGATCACTGGCACTGTGAGGTAGCATTGCTAGCCACTGTGCCACTGTGCTGTACCATTTTTCCAACAGGAAAGGGGAGATGTTTGGAGTTTGAAATACAACAACGCACATGTATGATCTGCCTTGCCATAGTCTTGTTACTGTGGCATGAGGCAACCTCACTGTAGGCTGCCATCTTAGATCAGTCCAACAAACCCTCTCACTGAGAACACACTGAAGAAGTACAGTTATCCTTAAACATGAAATAAATACCACTCAGCTCCCACCTCCCCCATTCCTTGTTCCACTTTTAAAAGTTTACAGTGCATTCTAGAAATGGTGGAATATTGATACACAACTAAAAGCACTATTTTCAAAATGCACCCATATCTGACTTTGGCCCCATCCTGGGTATTTAACAATTAGACCTCAAACCTGAGACATAGGACCCAAACCAATGCTTGAGTCAAATTTCAGTTTTATAGTACAGAATGCCAACAGAAACATTTCAAATGGTTAGGTACCATCTTTTACACAATGATTTAGAAGGGGAAACCATTAAATAACCAAAAAACCAGGGCTACAATAACAGCGGCAAGTGAATAGACCACAAATTAATACAAGTCTTTAATTGTTGTCTGACACAGATTATATTTACATGCTGCCAGAGATTATATTGATTAAAGATATGTCTTAGACTGTTGCCCAGGTCACACCAGTTACAACCAACCATTGATTTCAAGCTCAACTTCATCTCCATTTTTCAAGTAGCATAACTACTGTGCTATCTTCTCTTTTGATGTCAGTCCTGACTGAAAAACTCTTGAGTTGAGCTTTATCTGCATCCTGACTTTTAAAATCAGGTCCCTGACTATAGAGTGAATCATTTCTGTCTCTACCACCATGGGAGAATTTTACTGACCTCAGGGTGATGGGTTGGGAGGATATGGGCCAGGAAAAATGGTAGAATGGGAGCCTGGCACATTCCCACCACTGATGATGTTTCCTGCAGGAGAGGTTCAACAACCCATATAGCAGTAGCAGGCAGGCAGATACGTTTGTTCACAAACCCATTGACAGCAATTTTGTGGAGCCTTTTAAATGAACTAGGAGTACACAGGACACATGGAATCCCACCAGTTATAAGAAGCAAATCCCCAGTAGTACTGTTAACTGAGGATGCAAATCATTAAGAGGAACAGCATTGCAACACAAGGAGGGTAAGAAGCAATAAAACATGGAAGGGAAGAGCTGGCATTTCAGCAAAGTGGGTGCCCACATTGGAGACAGAGTATTAGAAGGGTCCCTCCAAGGTGCAATCCATACTTTGGTATTAATAGATCTTGAGTTATGAGCAGTTCAAATTAACATGGGTTCTTCTGCATCTGGTTTTCAAGTCCTCCAGCAAGGAGGAGAATGAAAGAGAAAGGCAGGTGCAGCCAGAGGGAGCAGGTTCATATGAATGAATGGGAGGTGGAAGGAGAGGACACAGAGGGCCACACAACCAGGTTCATGACTACAGAAGCACCAGCCCATTGAAAGACTTCACTGAGAGAAGATTGCTCTGGAGATGTCAAAGCATCAGTGCTGTTGACAATTGTGTCTGTTCACAGAGGCAGTCAGAGAGCTGTGCACTATGATGGAAGAGGATCTGAGCCCGGTGAGATATGGTGGCCATGCACTGTCTGTGCCTATGGATGTTACTGTGGCACTTAACTTTTACACCTCAAGGTTATTCTAGAGATCTACTGGGGGCAGAGGGGGAAATCCCATTCTATAGCCCTTCGCTGCACTGAGATATGTACAAGGAGGCAGGCCAATACATATACTTTCACACCAATACAGTCAGGCCAAGAGGGCATAGAACATCACTGGATTCTCCCAGAGACAATTAACTGAAAACATGTAGCCCTCCAGATTCTCACAGGGCAGATAGGAGCTTTCAGCATCAGGAAGGATTTTCTCTTGCTCAGTGTGCAACTGGTTTATTATCATTGCAGACAGATCGATCCATCAGGTGTGTAGAGGTTTTGAGAGGCTGCCACATCAGCCACAGGTGCCCCCACCTTTTCAGTCTGTCACAGTGCCTTTGTGGATGGATGGAACCCCAACGCAGAGGAAACCTATAACTGCTGCCATGTGTCAACAAGGCTGTAAGATTTCTGAAAATGTGGTTCTCATGCCAGGATAGATGTGGTGGAACTTTGCAATACACCGCAGCATAACAGGGTGCTGTACTGTGTTCTGCACAGCCCTGGCACTCCAGGGAGGAGAAGCCTTGAAGAGTGACAACTTCCTTGAATGTGCAACGAGTGTCAATTGAGATCTAATTAATGCTAACAGGCCTATGAAAGACCGATTCATAGAATTATAGAATCCCCTACCGTGCAGAAGGAGGCCATTCAGCCCATCAAGCCTGCACCAACAACAATCCCACCCAGGTCCCATCCCGGCAACCTCACATATTCACACTGCTAGCCCCCCCAACACTAAGGAGCAATTTAGCATTGCCCATCAACCTAATCTACACATCTATGGATTGTGGGATGAAACTGGAGCACCCCACGCAGACATGGGGAGAATGTGCAAACTCCACACAGACAGTGACCCGGGGCCAGAATTGAACCCGGTTCCCTGGTGCTGTGAGGCAGCAGTGCTAACCACTGTGCCACTGTTCTTGCACTGACTGGGATTTCCAGATGAACATTAATATTTATTTTGTAGATGGTGACAGGTCTGTCACGTATTTCAAGCAATTGTGATTGTGATTTCTTCAACTATTTAGATCTGATTAGTTTTCAGTAAGAGGTGGACTCATTTCAAAGCGTCTAAGTTAATCGTAACTCTGGTATTTAGATATGTGCGAACTGCTTGTGAAGGGCGGGTCTTGGAAATAATCCAGAATGCCAAGTCGAAGAAGTAGCCTGAGCAAGAAAGGGGCTCAGAAAAATTAAGCTTTTTGTGACATCCTATTTATTGTAGTGTTTTACTAATGCACCACTCTGTTATTATGGCCCTACATAATGACAACTGACAGGTAAATATTATTGTGGCATATAAACAGTGGAGTTGTACGTATGCAGTTAAAACAAAACATGAAACCTGACATCCTTATGATAGTATTAACACTTAAAATAGCAAAATTGAAATGCTGTACAAGACTCTGCAAAACTTGACAATAGGAGCAGTGGCTAGAAACTGAAAAGTCAGCCAACTGTTAAGTTTTAAAATTATCCAGTGCATTATACATCAAATCCAAAATATTATTCAGCTGGGAGCATGTTCAGGATGAAACACAACCACAGATTTTTCATGACTGTATAGCTGAATCAATCTTCACTCACTGTATGAACCATCAAAAACCCTCAACTGTCTTTCAATCTTGTAACATACTTCAAACTGACTGCCCATTCTTCTGAAGAGATGCAGACTTGGATCAGGCCTCAGACAGGCAGGTCTGGGGTTCAGTTTGAAGCAATTATCTGAATACAATTATTGTTTTATGTAACAGACTGTTGGATGAGAGGTTGCCAGGGACCAGTCCGACCACCTCCGCCGTGGGATGGACAGATTGTCCTTCTGGAGGCAAGTGGGGCCAGATTGGCGCACAACATGGAAGACCAGCCCAGTGTCACCCCTTTGGAACAGTCAGACCTGACGGCAGTCTTTAGACCAGGTGTCTAACTGACCTGTGGGGCTACAGATCCCAGGATGCAGCAGATTGACAATTTCTGGAGGCCTTGCACTCAATATAGATGTTTTTCAGGGCTGCAATATATGCTGGGACACACCAGTCCCTGTCAGAACACAAAGACTGTTGATGGTGGTGGGCAAAGCAAGGTTAACAAGCATCCTATGGTTCAAAGTGAATGTGATGTGGCAGCTGCCCATGTGTCTGGACTCTGGGGAAGCTAGTAATACAATACAATTCCCAGCTTGCTCTCTCTCACTCCCTCATTTGCTCTCACTGTTTGCTTTTGTGATGTCAAGTGGGTGAACTTTCCAACTCTGCTGAAGATCAAATCAATGACCGATTGAGTGGCTGGGATTTCATGACGATTCCTTGGCTGATATTACACAGATTTCCTGTGGCACCTTGAAAGGAACCAATGTCAAAATATTTCAGAGTAGTTACCACCTTCATTTGGACAAGCTGATCTGTTCTGACAGTGAGGAAGCCTGAAGAACTTTGCAAAGAAAGTTGGAGAAATGAAAGCGGACCTCTGCTGAAATATTCTCATAGAATCTGGCGGCCTGTGGGCACAAATTTAAGTGTCATTCTTTATGGCCTAATGTCTTCTCCCATGTTACCTTGTTCTCCTAGCTCCATGTGCTCCAGTTGCTATCTCTCTTCCATAATGTTGACAAACAGAAGAATCCTATCTCAGATCCAAATCTGCCCCAAGTACATGGAAGGCCAGGGAAAGGTAATGTCTTGAAACACAAATTTCCTCAAATTTTTTGATGTTGTACAATGTGATTATACAAGATTGCAGAGAATTCCGCCCCCTAAATGTTACTCAACACCAGTCCTGAGAGAGTGTTGCATTGTTGGAGGTGTTGTCTTTCAGGTGAGATTTTAAATCGAGGTGCTGTCTGCTCTTACCAGTGGAAGTAAAATAGCTCATATCATGGTATGGAAGAACAGGAGGGGTGTTCTCTACATGTTCTGGCCAATGAAATCCCTACAGTGCAAAAGGAGGCCATTTGGCTCAACAAGTCTACATTGGCCACAATCCCACAGGGTTCTATTCCTGTAACCCCATATATTTACCTTGCTAATCCCTCTGACACTAGGGCCAATTTCGCATCACCAATCAACCTAACCTGCACATTTTTGGATTGTGGGGGGAAACCTGAACGAAACCCACGCAGGCATGGAGGGAATGTGTAAACTCTACACAGACAGTGACCTGAGACCAGAATCGAACCCAGATCCCTGGCATTGTGAGGCAGCAGTGCTAACCACTATGCCACTGTGCTGCCCTATATTTGTGCCTCAATTCACCTCAATCAACAAATTATGTTCATTATCACATTGCTGCTTGTGCAAAATTGTGTGCAAATTGGCTGCCTTGTTTTTTGCATTAAAACAGTGATTTTATTTCAAAAATAATGCATTGGTTGAAAGCATTTTGGACAGCCTGATGTTATGAAAGGCATAGTAAAGTATTTTATATGCGCTTTGTACAGTCTTTTCACCTTGCATATAAGATCATTAGCGTTAGTATAGTAATTATTGATCTCTGCAAGACACAAAGGAGATTAAACACACATTAAACAAAAAGTTATTTTGATTACCTTTATATGACTCTTTCAATCTAATGATTTTTGTAGCCTGAGTTAACACTTGTATCTACCCAAATGTGTATGAATTCCTAACAGTAATGACCAGTGATTTTCAGTTTTCTTGACAAAATGGATAGGATTCCTGAATAAAGGTGGGAAAATAGTGACAGAATTCGTGGGAATTCCAATGGAATATACGTAGGATTGGGCTTAATTCTAAATGGATTATGTTATGGAATGTCAACCATTTCTTGAAAACTGCAATCAAACTGCACCAAACAGAAGGAGAGAGAAGGAAATGTGTATTCTAACAAATGTGGGCCGGAATTTTACAACCCTGCCACGGGAATCAGAGTGGGTGAGGGACGGACAATGGAAAGGTCCATTAACCTTGGGCGGCATTGTATGGTTACGGGAGGCTGTAAAAACCCACCCATGGTGTCACGTTCCAATAAATCAGAGCAATGAATTTGTTTGCTGATTTTGGCATTGACTTCAATGACTAAATTGCATGATGACAATGATGGATGTCAGGGCCATCAGGCGGTAGTCATTAAGGCATGCTGCCTGGCTTTTCTTTAGTACAAGGATGATAAGATGATGAGCAAATTGATGGCCGCACCTAAGATTGATGACAGGTGGTTAGGGGGTGCACTGCTCGTGCAGCACCGAGAGACTGGGCTCAGACTAGTTTCTGCTGCGCTATCTGAAGAATTTAGTCAGTGGAATCCAGATGATGGTTGACATTCATAGAATAATCTAGATGTGATGTGAAACAGGTATGAGACTAAGAAAGTATGCAGTTGCTAAATGTCCAAAACATTTTGATTGAGTGTACGATTATTAATGATTTATGATTTACACATTCTGACTGAGAGCAATAACTAATGATTTATGATGTGTACTCAGGTGTACCTGTGGGCCCAACGTTAAACAGTTGTTGCTGCAACAGCAGTGGTGCAAGCGAAAAGCTTCAGCTAATGGATGATGAAAATATAATAAATGACACACTGTGCTTGACAAAGATTAAGTCATGTATCACAGTGTGTCACCACTCCAATGTCTAAACTATCGCAAAGTGAATAGCTTATAGACATGGCAAATAGATGACTAGCAGTTAAAAACTGGTATGTATTTAAAATGAGTCTCACAAGCTGCACTAAGCACTGTGTTTTAATATGTGCATTTCATCACCGGAAGTGAGGTTACAGATTGCTAGCGTGGGGAACCTGCCAGAGAGAAGAAGCAGCCTATAGCGAACACCATCCTGTAAATAAAGCACTGTTAGGTTTTAACTTCCATGCTTATAGAGATTATAGAGTCATAGAGGTTTACAGCATTGGTCCTTCAGCCTAACTTTTCCATGCTAACCTTTTTTTTAAACCACTAAGCTAGTCCCAATTGCTTGTGTTTGGCCCATAATCCCTCCGTAACCATTTTAGACAGAAAGCAGCTGTCTACATGCTTTTTAAAAGCTTCCACTACTACTTTGGCAGTTTGTTCCAGACATTACCACCCTCTGAGTGAAGAAGTTACTCTTCTGGGTTCTTTTGTATCTCTCCCCTCTCACCTTAATCCTATGCCCTCTAGTTTTAGACTCCCCTACCTTTGGGAAAAGATGCTGACTATCTAGCTGATCTGTGCTTCCTAGTGTCAATACTACAAAATCCACAAGAAAAGCAGCATACAACATAAAATTACATTATTTTCATGAGACTTATTGACCATAATTTTGCCATCCCACTGCCAAGGGAGTCATGGCAAGGAGGGGGAGGGGGGGCAACTATGCAATAGGATTCTGACCTCGGGCCGGCTGGAAAATCCCACCCATGGAATACGATTCTATAAGAATGCAGCACATGAAATATTTCCTAATAATTAAAACAAAAAGATGAGTTATCTAACTGAGAATGTTATAGTCACAGGAGTAATGTAACATCTAGTCGCATCAGAAGAAACTTTGTTATTAATAATCCAAATACAAAGGTCATCCTTAACAACACATATTGACAGGATTAAAGTTCACTATGAAGTTGAATGTTATAAAAAGGAATGAGCGCAAGAAACATATGAAGAATTATTTTAAGATATTATTGGAAGACTGATGTTTTTAATACTTGCGTGTTAAGACAATTAAAGGATATGGGGTAAGAAGCACAATGCCTTTTACATAGGTTTTACATATCTTCATCATTAAACTGTGCTAAATTCCAAAGGAAAATTGATTGATTCTGAAAGCAATCTTTATTTTATTGAAAGCTAAACAGAGTTCTATTTAATCCATATTTATAAGGGTGCGGTTCCCAAATGCAGTGTAGGCTTTCAACTCCTGACTCCTGTTAGCACTCTGTTTCCTCAGCAAAGGGCAGCTTCCCTATCCAAATGGCTCCCCCATGAACTGAGGCCTGCATTGTTATGCATGCTGTAATCCATGATAGCATGCGATGTGACTAACAAGTATCTCTCAATAACAGTTTCAATGTATTCAGGGGACATGTGGGATGCCTATCACATCCTGCTAGCTGCACTAAAGAATAATAAATACCCCACTTCATAACTTTATATTCTGAAACAATGCAAAAACTAATGAGTATATTGATTTCTAAACTTATTCTGTCACAAATATAAGGTAGAAGCAATTGGAAATCAATAATAATGATATCAATCCACAAGGGGATGGAGAATGTTCCACAGATAATTCCTTACACAATCCAATATCTTTTCTTATGAGCCTTTTGAAAGAAACAGCTATTTAAAGGAAACACAAAATATTGAGCTTCAATTTGCCTTCAGGCCCCACTGTCAGGCTGCAATGTGGGTCAGAATTCAGCACAGTGTGGGAAACAGTCACTCACTGCGATGTTGTCTGGGGTGGCCAATTAATGGCCAGAAAACAGACTTGCCAGCCAATTAAGGATGGCGGGTGGGCTCTTAAAGGAGACCAGACCAAGCAAAAATCTTAAAACTTGGGAAGGAACAACGGGTTGTAGTGGTGGGTAGATAAGAGCGAGAATATGGCCAAATGGAAGTGCTTACTCTCCAACTTTTTTAAAGTTTGCATTTAAAAATGGGATTTACAACTGGGCTACTACTTGAGCTGGGGCTGTGGAGGGTGGGAGGGTGGGGGCAGTGATGTTGGAGGGGTCAGTGTGTCGGACTATCCCTTTACAAGATGGCTTCTACAGTACGCAGGTAGACAAGAAGGACTTCTAGGCCCACCTGGAGTGCTGGCCCTCTAGTCTGCTGCTGGGAGGCTGCGTCCATCAGGTCCCTCCATTGGAGGGAATTTGGAGGCAAAATAGAAAATCTCAGTTTATCTCATTTAATCAGCGTTAAGTGTATTTTAGCAAATCCACTTTGGCTACTTACCATGTGCGGGTAGACTTGTAGCCTTTCCCCCCTCAGCAAAAATGGCCATGGGGCTCGATTGAGTCAGGGAACTGGCACACACGTGGGCGATGCTATTTTTTAGCACCTGCCTGTCTCCAATCCTGGCTAAAAACCAAACCCATTAGTCACAAATACATGTCCAGTACCTTGTCCTTGAACTGCAGCAATCGCTGTGCTCATAATGCTGCCATGATGATACTAAGTTTGGCATTCCATAATATTGACTCAGAGGTTATGGGGGCACAGTGATATATGGCCACATGAGGATAGCGCATAGAGTGAGGATGTTTTCGAGATAGAGGAGGTGGTTGTTGCAGTGGTGCAAGTTGTTGTCACAGTATGTTTGATAAGTTGCTGTAGTGGGTATCCATAATGCATTCATAGTTGTGTCAAGCTAGATATTAAGTTTAGCCGTAGGGGCTTGGAAGAGTACATTGCTTTATCCTGAAGGATATGAGTTAGTTATGTGTTGTTGTGATTGGACCTATCCAGCTGAATGCTTATGTTATCACACCCCTGAACATTGGTGGCATGTATCAAATATTGCCTGTCCTAAACCTCAGTGTCATCTACATTCCTTCGGGGGAGCCAAATGGCTGTTTCAATAGGTCCATTTTCAGCCTGCATTCACCATCAGAGGGAACAGTAAGAAGTCTCACAACACCAGGTTAAAGTCCAACAGGTTTGTCTGGAATCATGAGTTTTCAGAGTGCTGTTCCTTCATCACGTGAGTCTCACCTGTTGAAGGAGCAGCACTCCGAAAGCTCGTAATTCCAAATAAACCTGTTGGACTTTAACCCTGTGTTGTGAGACCTTTACTGTGCCCACCCTACTCCAGTGCTGGCATCTCCACTTCATCAGTGGGAATGGCAATGTGGGCTGAAAATTCAGAGAGAATCGAGAAATGCGATTCTCTCAGGAGAGATCGCTTTTTGTGATTTTCCCCACCCCTTATCAGTGACATCGCAAACTTCACGTCCACGCAGGGTGAGAACCTCATTTTAATGAATTTGAATCATTGTTAATATAATTAACAGCCCTCCCCTCCCCCCTCCCCACCCCCCACCAACCATATGATTGCCTCTCACTGTATTGTCAAACCTCGCTGGTATGGTGTACAACAGGTTCACCCAGATGTGAACCTGCTGTGAGGATCCCTCCAAGGACACAGTATAGCCTCTGGAGGGAAGGATCTGTCTGCTCACTGTCCCCCAATGCTGCCTTGGCGCAGGTTGGCACTGCCAGTTTGACACAATGCCACCTGCAGTGACAACTTGCACCATGGGGAAGTGTTAGGAGTGGACCCTAGTAGGAGCCTCATTGGAGGAAGGATCTTGTATGTGTAGTGGGGGAGGGTGAGGGAGATGCCGGCAATGGCTGTTGGTGGGGGAGGGTGGGAGAGGGAGAGAGATGCTGGCAATGATCACCGGGAGGAGGCGATGGTGGCTGGTGGGGAGGTGATGGGACAAAGACAGGATGATGGCATTGATGGGTAGGTGAGGGAGAGCCCCTGAGGCCTCTGTGGTGGGGAGGTTATTTATTGGTCAGATTAGGGGCACCCTTTAAAAACAGGATCCCAATCTCAGTGCAGCCAGCTTTAATGGCATGTTTAGGCTCCACCCCTCAAAATGACAACATAAAATGTGCTACCCTATTTTTTTTAACCAAGCGTCAAAAGATCTGGAGAGAAAACCTCCTTGGCGAGAAACATAGATCCTGAATTTTGCTATTTTGTGGTATGATTCCAATCAATGTTACATGAGTTCTAAATGGAAACTAAATGAGTGAACATCTCCACTCCGTAATGGAGAGAAGACAAAGAAGCTCATGTAGTGACTTTTTAATGATTATGATAATTGGCTAGCAATAACCAACCAACCTTCCTTTTTGTGAGTGTCATGTTTCAGAAATGTCTGATTAATTTTCCACAGGTAGATTTGGAATTTATGTTTAATCTTTCATAAGATGTGGCTGGCAAGGCAGACATTTGTTGCCATCCCTATTTACCCTTGAGAAGGTGATGGCGAACCATCTTTTTGAACCATTGAGTTTATGTGATGTGGGTATACCTACAGTGCTGTTGAGGAGTGAGTTCCAGGATTTTGACCCAGTGGCAGTGAAGGAACAGTGATAAAGTTTGAAGTTGTGTGGCTTGGAGGAGAACTTGCAGTTGGTGGTGTTTCCTCACGTCCTCTGTCCTTGTCTTTGCAGGTGGCAGTGGTTGTTGGTTTGGAAGGTGCCACCAATGAGGCTTTGGTGAGCTGTTGCAGTTGCATCTTGTGGATGGTACACTCTGCTGCCATTGCACATCAATAGTGGAGCAAGTGAATGTTTAAGTTAGTGGGATTCAAGCTCTTTTCCTGGATGGTGTTGAGTTGTTGAGTGGCTGTTGGAGCTGCACTCATTCAGGGAAGTGGAACTTATCCCATCACACTTCCGATTTGTACTAGGTAGATAGTGGACGGGCTTTGGAGACTCAGAGGCTGAGTCACTTGCCTCAGAATTAGTCTCTGACCTGCTCTTATAGCCATCATATTTGTACAGTTAGTCCAATTACATTTCTGGTCAATGGTAATACTCAGGATATTAATAATGGGCATTCAGTGATGGTAATGCCATCAAATGTCAAAGGGAGGTGGTTAGATTCTTGCTTGTTGGAGATGGTTGCTGTCTGACATTTTCATGGTAATAATGTTACTTGCCACTTCTTCAGAACATAGGAAATAAGGGTAGACATAGGCAATTTAGCCCTTCAAAACTGCTCCACCATTCAATCAGATCATGGCTGATTTCTCCCGAGTCTCAAATCCACATCCATGCCTTTAACTCTTTTTTTAAAATCAGAAATATATCTGCACAATGTATGTGTTGTGTACTTTGCAAGCCAGTGCATTATAAGATCACAGGATCCATGTTTTCTTGTTACTTCAATTTTTGCAGCAGTAAAGGACAGTTGCGCTGTTTACCGCCTCCAGTGTACACTTGCAAACTGATTGATCTTCAAACACAGCAAACTGGCGACGAGGACAGAGGACCTTTGTGTAATGCCACTCAAAAAATGAAACTAAAGTGAGGAAACTTTCATTTTCATTTGCACCACATGTCAAATTTGTACTGCATGGCAGAGAAAGGCGAGCAGTTAAATAGAGGATCTACAGTGTTTGGAACAAAAGTGAACCTGTAAACTCATTTTAAAAAGTAAAAGGAAACCGTAAGTAGAATGATAAAAAAAATTGCAGCTGCTTGGAAGATTTAACACAAAATGGCAGTCAGGACTGCTGCTGCATTAGGTTTCAAAAAAAAAACCCAGGACTTAAAAAAGAAAGGACGAGTAAAAAGAAATTACAAGTGAGTGAAATGGCTCCCAATTATAGCAAGAGTCTCGCACTGGGGAAAAAAATTGATAGTGAAAATCCCTGCCAAGAAAAAAAATCTCCTGAAGCACCCATTAAAACACATAGATTGTTGCTGCATTTTAACCTGAAACTGAGAGGTTTTGAATTGTATTAAAGCACAGAGCAGCCTTGCTGCCCACGAGCCCGCCAAACATTTAGAAGCACAGGAAACACAGCAGGCAAAGGAGACAGCTGCAATGACAGCTTGAACTGAAAAAAAAATCGATCCAGCTCTTAAAACGGCAACAGTGTAAAATGGCAGCACAGTAAGTGACACTGAGGGGAAAATAATGGCTGACAATGGCCACACTTACCAGGCACATGGGACATTTCAATAAGACTGTTGAACTGCAGAGCTCCTACACTGAAGGTTTTGAGTAGTTTGTCCTTGCAAACGGACTTGAAAATGTCAGAAAAGTGGCAATATGATGGGACTTAAAACCATCGGCTTATTAAGAAGCAGTCTGATAAACCTGGCTCATTAAAAATCATTAAAAGACATTGTAAAAGTCCTGGAGACATTTTTTACCCCCCTCAGCCACTTATCATAGTGTAAAGGTGCACTTTTACAAACTTTATTAGAGAACACAAAGATATTTATTAATCAGAATTGTACAGAAGCCACATGACTGTGGCTTGCTTCCAAAATGTCTCTGCCTAGGAGCCTTACTCGCCAGGGAGTGATGCTACACTCTGAGTCCCGATTGGTCACCCAGGCCAGGTGACTCTTACTCTGCTGTGTTGACTTTAAAGGGACAATCACCACATCTCTCCCTCTTTAACTCCCTTATATAATCTTCAATATGTAATTCACTCCATTCTGAATATTATTTAAACATTAAGTGCATAAGTTGGATAATTATAAATTGAGTCTTTGAAGGGGTTTTCTGTTTCTTGTCAAGTTGTGTAATTCTGTTGTCTGAGATGCTTCCATAGGAATAACGTTAACAGGAACCTGAATAATGGGTATCTTTTCCGGCACATGTGATTCATCACCATTTACTTCCATGGAGATATAAGTTATGTCGATAACAGGTCAAGCAAATACCTTGGTGCTTACGGGTTCCAAAACATTTTTTGATGACAACACTGATTTCTGAGTGTCTCTCTGCTCCTCAAGTGATCCACATGTTTATGAATAATCCATCTCTCCACACATTGTATCTTTGTTTAAAAAGGGCTGCAGGGAAAAGGCTGGTGAGCCTCACATCTGTGGTGGATAAATTGTTCGAAGGTATTTTGAGAGACAGGATCTACAGGCATTTGGAGAGACACAAGGACTGATTAGGAACAGTCAACATGGCTTTGTGAGTGGAAAATCACATCTCATAAATTTGATTGAGATTTATGAAGGGGTAACCAAGAAGGTAGATGAGGGTAGTGCAGTGGATGCTGTCTACATGGACTTTAGCAAAGCCTTTGACAAGGTACCACAAGGTAGGTTGTTGCATAATGTTAAATTTCACGGAATCCAGGGTGAGGTAGCTAAATGGATACAAAATTGGCTTGATGACAGAAGCCAGAATGTGAACGTGAAGGGTTGTTTTCCAAACTGGGGGCCTGTGACCAACAGTGTGCCTTGGGGATCAGTGCTAGGTCCACTGCTTTTTGTCATTTATATTAATGATTTGGATGAGAATGTACGAGGCGTGGTTAGTAAGTTTGCAGATGATACCAAGATTGGTGGCATAGTGGACAGTGAAGAAGGTTATCTTGGATTGCAACGGGATCTTGATCAATTGGGCCAGTAAGCTGACGAATGACAGCTAGAGTTTAATTTAGATAAATGCGAGGTGATGCATTTTGGTAGATTGAACCATGACTTACTCAGTTAATGGTAGGGCATTGGGGAGAGTTACATAACAAAGAGATCTAGGGGTATGGGTTCATAGCTCCTTGAAAGTGGAGTCACAAATGGACAGAGTGGTGAAGAAGGCATTCAGCATGCTTTGTTTCATTGGGCAGATCATTGAATACAGGAGTTGGAATGTCTTGTTGAAGTTGTACAAGACTTTGGTAAGGCCACACTTGGAATACTGTGTACAGTTCTGGTCACCCTATAATAGAAAGGATATTATTAAATTAGAAAGGGTGCAGAAAAGATTTACTGGGATGCTACCGGTAGTTCATGGTTTGATTTATAAAGAGAATCTGGATAGACTGGGACTTTTTTCTCTGGACTGTAGGAGGCTGAGGGGTGACTTATAGAGGTCTAAAAAATAAAGTGGGGCATAGATCAGCTAGATAGTCAATATCTTTTCCCAAAGGTAGGGAGCTAAAACTAGAGGGCATAGGTTTAAGGTGAGGGGGGAGAGATATGATGGCACAGTGATTAACACTGCAGCCTCACAGCACCAGGGACCTGTGTTCGATTCCTGGCTTGGGTCACTGTTTGTGTGGAGTTTGCACGTTCTCCATGTGTTTGGGTGGGGGGGCTCTGGTTTCTGGTTGACTAGCTTCTTGATATCAGCATCAAAACTAAGTCACTACACATAACTCCAGGTAATTTTTACCTTTAGATACCAAGATGAGCACTGTCATTCAGTTAGGAGTGGCTCTCTCTCTGCCTGGTATGGGAATGACTACTCTTGCTCCCCAGAGTATGATGCCATCCTGACAACTCAATTCATTCTTGTGGGTAAAGAATGGTTTCACGTCCACAGAAATTGGCTCATTTATCCATCCTATAAGCATTTTGTCTCTTACCGTGGACAGAAGTGGATTTCGATTGGTCTGGTTCCTGATCTGCTTCACTGACACAGGCAACGTGTCTAAAATGTTTAATGCCATGATAATGTTTTGCAGTATTGGAATATATGTGATACTTTCTTGCAAGGATAGGTGGCTAAGAGCATCCACATTCATCATATGTTTTCCAGTTTGGTGCTTGAGAGCAGTTTGTGATCAGAAACAATGGCAAAGCAGCTACTTTTTGGGGGAATTTCTTGATTTCAAATACAATTGATAGTCCTTCCTTCTTGATTTATTAGTAACCTTTTTCAGCCTCTGATAAGGTTCTTGCCATAGTGACCTTTCTAGCCATCATCCATCTCATGGAACAACATCACAGCAACACCACATGGAGCGGCATCACCGATCTACATCAGTTCTTTGGACGAGTTGAAGAGTACTAAATGCTTTGAGGAGTGCAGAAATTGATTTACTCAGTTGAAAACTTCCTCTTGGAGAGATTTCCAAGACAAACAATGGTACTTCTTGAGTAGAATATGAAATGGAGCCAATTGTAATGTCCAAACTCTGTTCATGATTGTGTGTTTTAACAAAAAGAAAAGAAAATGGTTTACACACATGGATTCAAACAAACACACAAAGGTTTTATTGAAAAGCTGCTCTCTGCCTGCATCAAGTACAAAACTGAAAGTAAAACAGCAGCCCTAACACAGACCACACTAACATCACTATCAAATCATGTGAACAGCTCTTAAAGTAACCTACACCCTTTTAAATATATAATACCCCTCCCTGTAGTCATGACAACAAATTACTATGATTGTATACAAATGATCAATAAAACTCCAGACGCAGTCCCAAGCGTCATTATACACAATCAATAAGAAAGTAAACCAGGAGGACATCTATTGTTCTTTGGTTGTATGAGATATTCTAGAACTTGGCAGTCCTTGACAATAGACATGTAATTTGGAACTTCAGGAGAGACTTCTTCTCTTAGAACTAATTCTGCATCATTCTCACATGGTTTAGTAGCTGAGAAATAGTCATCAGGCAATTCAGTTTCAACTAAATCTTCTGTAATAATATTCATAGCATGAGGGATTAAAGAAGTTGGTATTTCAGGAAATTGTTCTGAGAAATCATTCTGCGATGACAACAATTGGTCAGAATGGCGTCACCAAACTAGTTCATCTTTAGTTTGAGCTGTGTAAGAAATTGGACCTGTTTTTGCTAAAACTCTGGCTAGTACCCATTTCTTACTTATACATTCAATCTCCTTATTGAAATGAATGTTGTTTTGCCTTCAGTTCCCATCGAGCAACTTGAGATTGATAGCATCTCCCTACATCGGATTTCCAGCAGCATCAGCTCCATGCCGGAAATCGGCTGGTGGGGGCACATAAATTAATTAAATAAAACATTTACATATATATTAAATATGATTAGTGATCTTGGGACTGAAGTCTCAGGGCCCACTAGCAGCTCTTCTCCTGCCAGAGTGGTTCACTCTAGGAGGGTTTACTATCGCTCCATACTTTTGGGGAGTTGGTGGCCCGACCCTGCTGGAGTGAAGGGGGGGCAGTTCAGGCCCCCGAGAAGGTCAGGTGGTGGGGGGATGCCTCTGGGCATGGGCACTCTGGCAGTGCCCCCAGCACTACCCAAGGGGCAAAGTGCCAATGCCAAAGCACCTCAGCCCTGCCCATCAGTCATGGAGCAGTGTAACATGGCCTAAAAGGGTGGGGCTGATGGGGGAATAGAGCGTCTGAGGAGCAATTGATGGGGGTGGGAGGTTTTGTTGCCACCCTGCATTTTGGTACCAAGCAGCGAGATGGAAGCCAATGATCGGGACTGGGCATCATGATGGGGGAACATGTTTGGGGGAGGGGGGTGCGAGACTGGAGGGTGTGCAGTTCAGGACTGCTAGTTGCATGGGGGGCTTTTGGCGAGGGGGTGGGAAATTTGGGCTATGTGGTGGGGGGAGGGGGAAAGGTCGAGGCTGGCCTGAGCATGTATGGGGGGCCAGCGATCGGGCCGTGGGCAGGCAGAGAGCGGGATCATGAGGCTGGCCAGCAATCGGGAGGCCGGCAGACAGGGCCCACTGCGCATGCGTTGATCTCAATGCTATGCTGCCGGCTTCCTGGTTGGGAATAGGCCCTGCCCACAGGTTTCTGGAGTGAATCATGCTTGTGCACTCAGCAGTGCAGAATATGGGAGATTCTTCTTTGAACTCACACTGAAAAGAATCAGCATGACTTACTCCAGTTCTCACATGAATTCGAGCCTTAGGTTTTTCTTGGGAGAATTCTAACCATGGTTTCAAATCAGAATGTGGATGATGTGTTCCAGCTATCATACCTTTCATTATCACATTCCTCACCTTCCCCATCATTTCTGGTATGTCCCTGAACATGAGAAGCTGACACAGGCAAATGATCTACTCATGAAAAGTAAAGAATATTGGCAAAACTAGTTGGTGGTATCTTCTGAATAGGTAAAGGGAAGCATTCGCATCACCACTAGCATGACACCTCTGAGTGGCAATACTTTATACTACATCAATGTGCCGATAGGACCAGTGACTACCTTCACAATCGACTAGCAGCCAACAACGGTACGCCTTTATTTGGCCCAGAACTATTACTTAAGGGTCGATGATCTGTCAGTCATGTGAAATGACGACCATATGAATAATAATGAAACTTTCTTATGTCAAACATTATACCCAATGCTTCTTTTCCTAGCTGACCGTAGTTAGATTCAGCACTAGTCAGAGTACAGAAGCAAAAGCTATTTGTTGTTCTTCTCAAGACATAATATGTGAAACGACTGCCCCTACTCCATAAGGTGAAGCGCCACAAGCAATGGTAGATTCAGATTAAAGTGAACCAGTACTTCCAATTTGGCAAAGCATCTTTGACATCCTTGTATGCTTTTTCAAAGTCTGTTGTCACGTCTCATGACTGTTTCACACATAGTAAATTATGCAATGGCTTCAATAATGTAGCTCGGTTGGGAACAAATTTGCTATAATAATTTATTAATCCTAGAGAGGACCTCAATTGTGTTATATGTCTTGAATGTATGTTTCTAAAATTGTTTCCATCTCCTTGGGTGTTTTATGTAGGCCTTTGCTATTAATAGTAACTCCTTCTAACACACTATAATTTGCTTTTCTGATTATGTCTAATAAATATTAACCTCCCTTAAACTTGGAGTAGAACTGACTTTCTCCAGCCCCCAAAAGTAACAGGTAATTTGATATTTTAGATCATTTCTTCTCCATGATTGGAATAATCCTTTTCCAGTTTGACTGTGTTAAAAACCTTCAATCCTTTAACTTGTGTCAAAAGATTGTTTCTGTGCCACAGTCTGGGTCACAGATAAAGACGGGAATTTTTCTATCCTGCCTGCCACGGGAATCACAGCAGGCGAGAGGCGGACCATGGAAAGATCCATTGACCTACAGTTTCAGGACAAGGAGTTACTATTTATAGTAAAGACTGACATAAAACACCCAAGGAGATGGAAGCTATTTTAGAAACACTACGCCCAAGAAATGTAATGCAATTGAGGTCCTTTCTAGGATTAATAAATTATTATGGCAAATTTTTTCCTAACTTAGCTACATCATTGAAGCCATTGCAGTCTGAAACAGTCATGGGACGTGACAACAGACTTTGAGAAAGCATGCAAGGATGTCATTATCTTTAAAATGTTTTCACAAACAGGGTGTCTTTATAAAGGCTTATCGCTTACTCTCTCTCCATTGCTGCAGATCAAATGAAGAGAAAGGATTTGCCATAGCTCATTACCAAACATAATTTATCCCCTGTGATATCGATCTAAGTGCTTAGCAAAGTTGAAAGGTCAAAAAAGATATTTATTTTGAAAAGTTGCTTTCTTTGGTCCTTTCTGCATTAGTCCAAATGTGACCTAGATAACGGTATCATGACTTAAAAGAAAGAAGCAGTCTTGTGTTTCTGAGCATCCCTGAGTGTACACAACTGTATTTTAACCCTTACAATGACAATGAGCAGTCACTGCAATTAACCTTCCAGTTCATTCCTTCCCAAGTATATGTAGTTGGCTCCTTAACATTCATTTTCTGTTTTAGGCACACTGAACTACAAACCTGTACGGCGTGCCAAGGATGTACAAACAAAATATCACTTTGCAACTTCAGTAAATTACCATGAAAATATTTTTAAAGCAGTCTTTGTTTTTTATTCCGCAGGTGGAGGTCCACCTTGTTGTCAAACAAGGGGCATGCACACGGTGGGTCGTGCGTGGGCTGCTCTTGGAGGTTCCAGGAGTGGCCTAGTACTTCGTGTCGGTGTGTGTGCTTGATCCTGGACCGGTAGACGGGCGCCGCAACAGCTCAGTGACTAGCACTGCTAACTGTGCAGGTACATGGATTTGGGCCTGTGTCTGTGGGAGTTTGCGCATTCTCCCTGTGGTTGCGTGGGTTTCCTCCGGGTGCTCCGGTTTCCTCCCACACCCCAAAGATGTGCTCTTAGGCTGATTGGTTTACCAAATTGACACTATTCTCCCCTGAATCTGGCTAAGTTAGGAGTTCCACTCACATACACACAGGGCAGGGTAGGTGTAGGAGGATGCGGCAGCGCGGGCTCGTTGGGCCGAAGGGCCTGTTTCCCGTGCTGGGTTGTTCTTTGTTCTTTGTTCTTGTATTTAGTTCCCAGGGTGAGAGAGATTTGACATAACAAGTGCCCTTAGAATTGAATCAGCAATGCACACACTTGTAAGGAAAATCCAACTGGAAGACATCTCAATACATACATTAGCACAAAGTCCATCAGAAAACAGATCATAATCATAGAATCCTACAATGTAGAAGGCCATTCAGCCCATCAAGTCTACACAGACAACAATCCCACCCAGGCCCTATCCCTATAACGCTACATATTTACCCTGCTAATCCCCCTGACATTAAGGGACAATTTTGCTTGACCAACCAACATAACCTGCACATCTTTGGACTGTGGGAGGAAACCGGAGCACCCAGAGGAAACCCATGCAGACACAGGAAAAATATGCAAACTCCACACTGCTTGGGACCTGAGGTCGGAATTGAAACCGGGTCCCTGGCGCTATGAGGCAGCAATGCTAGCCACTGGGCCACTGTGCCACCCATGTCCATGTAATGTCCATTACTGTGCAATATTGATTTAACAAAGACACTACTGTTTTGGCGTTCAATGCTGCAGCAAACATCTTTATACAGCTGAATATTGGTGCCAGAGGACTGGAGAACAGCTAATGTGGTTCTGCTATTTAAGAAGAGTTATAGAGATAAACCAGGGAACTACAGAGCAGTGAGTCTCACATCAGCGCTAGGAAAACTATTGGAAAAAGTACTGAAGGAGAGAATCCAACTCCTATTGGAGAGGCAAGGTTTAATCAGGGGTGGTCAGTATGGCTTTGTCAGAGGGAGGTCACACATAACAACTTTGATTGAATTCTTTGAGGAGGTGACCAGGTGTGTAGATGGGGGTAACATAGTTGTTGTAGTCTATGTGGATTTCATCAAAGCCTTTGACAAGGTGTCACTGGAGACTTATAAAGAAGGCAAATGCACATGGCATACAGGGTAATTTGATTTGGTGAATTCAAAATTGGCTTAGATTTTAAATTGTCTTAATCGTAAGAGACAAGGTGATGATAGAAGGCTGTGTTTGTGGCTGGAAACCAGTCTCTAGTGACATATCACAGGGTTCTAGGTCCCCTATTTTTGTCATTTATATAAACAGCGTAGGTGATTATGTGGAGGGTAGGATGAGTAAGTTTGCGGATGACACAAAGATTGGCTGGATGTTTAAAAGTGAGATTGAGCATCCTTAGCTACAAGAAGATATAGACAGGATGGTCAAATGGGCAGATAATGGACTGTTGGAGTTTAGCTCTGAAAACTGAGAGGTGAGATACACTTTGGAAGGAGGCATTCGACAAGGAAGTATCCAATAAATGGTATGACACTCAGAAGTCACTGAAACGATGGCACACAACATGCTATCCTGGGGTTGTGCAGTTGTGAAAATTAGAATGTGATCTCAGTGGACCATGAGATGAAGGAGGCAGCACTGATGGTTGAAGATCGGAGATCCATTAAAAAATACCCGCCAAACAAAAGCAAGAAATGTCTGGTCAAAATGCATCTCAAGAGTTTTGATGAGATGTTTCAATGATTTGAAGATTTTGAGCATCATATCACTATTGGTCCAGAGAAGAAATCAATGGTTCATCCCTAAAGTAACTTCCAATAAATCTAAAAAAAAGCTTGAAAGAGAGGTCCAAGAGATGGAAAAAGAAAATAATTGCCAGAGTCATTGACCCTACATATTGGATAAATTCCATTGTAGTGAGAGAGAAGCCAAATGGATGACGACAAATTTGCCTCGATCCCAAGCATCTTACTCAAGCAACAAAGAGAATGAATACCCTACTTCAATGCTGGAAGAGATCATGCAGTGCTGGAAAACAGAAATATTCGCCACGCTTATTGCTAGAAATGGCAACTGGAATTTGACAAATCTTTATCATTGAACTTATTCATAGGAGCCCTTTGACTAGTACAGACTCCTGTGTCTATCTTTTGATCTTAACGAATGAGGGTGCTTTCTAATACAAAGTACATGAGCTCTACAAGGGATGCGAAGGAAATATACTTAGGGTAGGGTTTTCCGGTCGAGCTCACCCTCAAACAGGAAAATCCTGCCCTCGTTCAACAGACCGTTGCATAGTCCACCCCACCGCCCGCTATGGTACCCGTGGCAGACAGGATGGAAAATTCCCCCTCAATCTCAGTTCCAAAATTTGTGTCTGCAAGTGGGATTATTTAATATCGATATCGTGAGGATTATTATTGAGCAAAATCTGAACAGGACCAACGATATCGAGAGTGGTGAATCTGTGGAATTCACTACCACAGAAAGTAGTTGGGACCAAAACATTGTGTGATTTCAGAAAGAAATTAACTATTAGCTCTTGGGGCTAAAGGGATCAAGGGACATTGAATTTCATGATCAGTCATGATCAAAATGAATGGTGGAGCTGGCTTGAAGGGCCAAATGGCCTACTCCTGCTTCTAATTTCTATGTTTCTGTGTGGCTAAAGGAGCAGGTCAGAGGTTAGGAATTCTGCAGTAATTTACTGAAATAATATCCACCATCTAGTTGGAACAAGTCAGGAGTGTAATGAAATGTCTCCACTTGCCTGGATGAGCACAGCTTCAACAACACTCAAGAGGTTCAACACCACCCATGACAAAGTAGTCTGCTTGACTGACACCACATTCACCACCTTAAACATTCACTCCCTCCACCACCATACATCAGATGGAAAGCAGAAATTCATCAGGGGCCCTTTGAAGGGCCAGGACAGTGGAGGGATAGAAACTGCAAGTTCCTCTCCAAATCAGACACCACTCTGAATAGGAAATATACTGTCATTTCTTCATTTGCTGGGTCAAAATCCTGGAGATCCTTTTGATGTACCTGCAGCACATGGACTGCAGTGGTTCAAGAATGGGCAATGAATTCTGGTCTACCGAACAATGCCCAGATCCGTGAGTAAATAAATAAATATTAAGCTTCTGGAAACCTAAGGGGAACTTCATAGCATGCAATCATTGTAATTAATGCTTCCTGTGCATTGTAAATTCCCTGCATCTGCTTTCAGTGATTATCCAATTTGGCCCTCCAGCCTTAAAACAGCCCTATATGTGCCGGAATGAATCAAATTGCTTTGCAAATAAAGCATTCTACTCAAATGTTAAGAGTACTGACATTTTGGAGCACCAGCAACTGTTAAGGAAAACAACAGGGGGAAAAAAAATGAAGTGTGAAAGACTCAGAATTGCCTCATATGGTGCATATGCCTCACATTCCCCCGGACTGGAGAATTTAATAATTAAGTTAGCAGCTGCTCATATCTGCTGCAAATAAAATGCAGGGAAATTAATTTTTATGTGGTAGTGGAACATTATGTTGCAATAATTAAGACAAATAAAACTGTTTCCATAATGACCAGTGTAATAGTAAGCTGGGTTCCAATGTTCGACTTATCATTCTAAAACCATAGCTCCATCCAGATTCTGATTCAAATACGCTCAGTCGCTTTAGGCTGCTGTTCCCTGGAACTAAAACAAAATCATAAGAGGTGATGACTTGGAAAGGTGATCTGCATGTTCTCCAAATTAATAGAGTGACCATAAAAACATGGACATTATATCTGGATAAAGCACTCAGACCGTTGAAGAGACATGGTTCAATTTTGTGCTTGTTGTTTAAGATATTATTTTTGAAGGCACAAAGTGTGAATTCTCACAGTGGAATTAGGTGTTTCACACAGCATTTTGCTATACCCCCACAGTGGAAGTGATAATTGTTAATAAGTAAGGATTCCCAATCTCAGTAAGGCAATAAATATATCTTTATCTGTTTTTGGTGGGAAATAGGAAAGTAAGTAGAGGCACGAATATTGGCAAATTACGTCTGCATTCCATCTGCTGCTCCTTGTGGCGAAATTATTGTGGTTGAACTGCACAATCAGCAAGGGCTATGTCAATGCAATGAGCTGTGAAAGGTTGCATGTTATGTTCTGCAGCACTTGAAACCAGTCCTCTGCAAAGGAACTAATTGCCCATACATTTACTTAACACAAGATATGTCAAACGTTAATGAACTTTCTAATTAAGAAGGATAATGTGTATTTCTGAGTCATGTTTTTGCTGCACTTTCACCACAGAACTATCTTGAGCCTATCTCGTTCTGCAAACTTGATGAGGAAATCAATAAAGCGGGTCAGTGTTTGGTGAACTCTGACATACACGTGTTCTCCCATGCCAAAATAGTAAATTTACACTCTCCGATGTGTTTGCTGTTACATGAGAATAGAATCATGGAATCCCTACTGTACAGAAGGGGGCCATTCAACCTATCCAGCTTGCACCAACAACAATCCCACCCACGCCCTATCCCCATTACCGCATGTATATATCCTACTACTCCTCCTGAAACCAAGGGGCAATTTAGCATGGCTAATCAACAAAACCCGCTCATCTTTGAAGTGTAGGAGAAAACTGGAGCACCCGGAGGAAACACACACAGACGCAGGATGAACTTGCAAACTCCACACAGACAGCCGCCGGAGGTAAGTTTGAACTCAGATCCCTGGCCCAAACCACTGTGCCACCTTGCTGCCTTAGAATTGTTATACCTCCGGTCCTGTTTGTGCCAAAAACAAAATCATATTGTGACTTATTTTAGCTGCAGAGAAAATAAAAAATCTACTTAAAAAAATGTACATGGTATAGCCAGATTTTACAGCATTACAAAAAGCTAAGAGTAAAAATAGTCAAATTACCAAGCAACACATTTATTTTAATCAGGCATTATTCTACCAGAATCACAAATATTTTCACCATAATAAATTAATCCATTATTTTTCATCCAATATTTTCCCTCATCGTCCAACTAGAGTTCCATGTTTCCAGACCTTAAAAGACCATGATTCTTCCCAAGAAAAGTCTTGGCTATCAAAATGTTCTTCAGTTGTGGGAATCGCAGTGAGATCCAATCTTATTCTCACTTAGCGTCAATCCACAATCATTTATCAGATTGTCAAGAGTGGGAACACTGTAGATTTTCCAACTGCCTGGCATGGAAGTTGTGTCAATTATTAAAATTCTGCCCTTATCATAGCTGAGATTAGCTAACTTAGCATGGACTGGGACCTTTTGGCTTGTATGCCTAAGTACCACATCATTTACCGAGTATGATGTGTTTTCTCAAAAGCACAAATCTCCCAGTGAATCTAGGGGTCAATTTGGTTTATTATACAGCCTGTTATAAAACAGATGTTTAAAAGAAAAGTGGCATATACAAAGAATAATTTGAATTTTAACTTTGGAATAATGTACAACATTCAAAATACACCTATTGAAGAAATTGGAGAGTGCAACTTAGATTAATTCTGGCTAAGGTTTAAACTGTGTATTCTAAAATGCTAAGGTTCAAATGGCCAGTCTTAATGAAGTTGATTATAATTCTCATCCCAAATATAGATCACCCTTGATTGGGAGAACTCCTTCAACAATCATACTCACCTGAGTTCAAAGCAGCCACTTCACACAGACACTTACTTTGGGTTGGGGAAAGTGAACCACATCTCCCCAAGGAAAGTAAGAGATAGAATCACTATAGTGCAGAAGGAGGCCATTCAGCCCATCGAGTCTGCGCTGACTTTCCAAAAGAGCAACTTATTCAAGCCCACTGCCCTGCCCTATCTGAATACCTCATGCATTTAGCATGGCCAATCCACCTAACATGCATGTCTTTGGATTTTGGGAGAAAATGAGAGCACCTAGAGAAAACCCACACAGACACAGGGAGAACATGCAAACTCCACACAGTCACCCAAGGCCAGAATCAAATCCCAGACCCTGGCACTGTGAGGCAACAGTGTTAACCACTGTGCTACCGACTAGACTGCTAAATAATTATTAGTCAACTACCCAGATATCATAAGGATCCAGTGATCTCTCTTCAAAAATGTATCTTCACACTTTCAGAAAACACGTGAGGTAGGTTCTTATACTGCATGCAGAAAACAATAAGAGATGCTAAACTTTACCAATTTATTTACTGGTATATTCCAGAACTATTTAATACACGATATACTTCAAATGTAGTTTAGATAAGTACATGACAACATTAATGACTATAAAAGATAAATAAGTCTTAGTTTGCATACAGAATCCAATAAAACTTTAAAAATACAATGCTGCAGTTAATATCAATTTAAGAATATCAATCATATTCAAAGCAATATTGCACTTAAATCCCTGAGTGAATCAGTTGTTGGGTAGTAAAGCTGTCTGCTTTGTGATGTCTAACCTCTCAAAATCCGGAGGAATATTGAGGGTGTTCTCCCAGTCCACTTTTACAGTATTCCTGAAAGAAAACTGGAAAAGTTATACCGTTCTAAACCAGATTGCATCATTCTTTGGCAGCAATGGGTGTTACTTCTTGGATTCACTCCCCCTCTTATTCACTCTGATTTAATTATTAAAATGTTTATTATCCATGCTGTGTGCCTGATATACGATCATCATTTTCTTAAATATGTCCTTAATACCTTTCCTGTAACTTCCAATTGTTTCTTTAAACTTTTAATCGAGGAGTAGGTTTTTTTTACATTTTTTCTCCAATTTGTTGAGGTAAGTTCGAAGAATGTCTTCTGAATAGATAAAGAGAGACAATGTCATCATAAAAAATTTAAAGTTCCTTTGAAAATGACTTTAGAGCATTTTCTTATCTTTGCTTTGTGCGGAGAGAATTTGAAAGGTGTTATTTTGTGCATGACACAGATGTCTGTTTAACACCTGTTGAAACCAAGTCTTGATGTGGGTATGCCAGCGTTGGACTGGCGTAAACACAGTAAAAAGTCTGACAACACCAGGTTTTAGTCCAACCTATTTATTTGATAATATACTCACAAGCTTTCGAGGGGACTGCCTCTTCGTCAGGTGAACCAAGTCTGTCAGCTAGCTGTATTTTTTTACTCATTCAGGGGACATAGTCAGCATTTAATGCCCATCCCTAGTTGCCCGAGGGCAGTTGAGCAGTCAACCACATTCCTGTGACTCTGGAGTCACATGTAGGCCAGACTAGTTAAGGATGGCAGATTTCCTTCCCTAAAAGGCATTAGTGAAACTGATGGGTTTTTCTGACAACCAACAATGGTTTCACTGCCATCAGTAGATTCTTAAGTCCAGATCTTTATTGAATTCAAATCATCTGCCATGGCTGGATTCGAACCCAAGTCCCCAGAACATTAGCTAAGTTGCTAGGTTAATAGTCTACAGATAATACCACTCGGCCATTATCTTTCCTTATTCATGTATGTGCTTTAAGGCTTCTGGGTGGAAACAGTTATGTGTGAATATGTAACCACCTTCTTAATTCTAAAATATAATGTCCTAAATACATATGAATTCTACCCATTTATTCATTTATCTCATTCACATTAAAGGAACTAAATATTTTTGTACTGGAGTGTAAGGTCATCCAGACACAAAACATTAGCTCTATTCTCTCCACAGATGCTGTCAGATCAGCTGAGATTTTCCAGCATTTTCTGTCTCTGTAAGGACTCAGCAATGTATATCAAAATGTCCTTCAAATACTCCCTATAATTGTATGTGGCCAATACTATTCTACTTTTGCAAGGAAAGAAAGATTGGTGTTGTGAAACAAATTATTTTTCACTCAAAGAGAATCTGGAATGCACTGCCTGGGAGGATAGTTGAAGTGGAAATCTTACAACCTTTAAAAAATATTTAGATGAACAATTAAAAAAATTCAAGGATATGGGACAAGTGCAGAAAAATGGGATTAGCACATTTTTAGTGGTAGATACTGTTGGTGCAAACTTATTGGACTGAAGGGCCTTTTCTGCACTGCACGATTCAATGACATCTGAAAGGATTTTATACACAATGAATTATGTTATGTTCATAATTGGTAGGAAAACAGCAAATCCCTCAGACAGCAATGAGATAAATGATTAGTTAATGTGCTTTTGATAGCAGTAACTGAAGGCGAACTGTTAAGCAAGGGATGAGTTTTGGCCAGGCATGATGGAGAACATCTATCTCTTTCTCGAATTGTTCTCACCAGAAATGATTCACAGCCTCATGAAACCTCCTACAATAGTATAAGTACCACATTCCACTTTCACTCCATAGTTCGTTGAAATACCATTTTTCATATTCCCCGTGATTGCTTGCGAATGTCAGTTACTAATCAAGTGCTGCACAACATCAAGAAACATATTGTGATTACCATAGCAATGAATTATCTAAACTCTGTTTATGTTTTATCCCTTCATGCCGCAACCACACAATGGATCTTTCTTTCTGGGGTTGTTTTCAGAGACCCTCAGTAATGAATGGATAATAATGAAAAAAAATCTTTCTTATCAAAGCTCATTTTAACACGAGGCTACATCATTTATTTGTGACTGTAAAATAGTATGGATAATCTATAAGTTTGGAAAAATGAATTATTTGAATGGCCAGAACTCTATCACCTCGCCCACCGTGGAATCATAGCCGGCAAGGGTCCGACAATAGAAATTTCCATTGACCTCGGGCAGGAATTTCCGGTCTCGCCTGAGCAAGATGGTAAAATCCCACCCAATGGCCGGAATTTTACCGACATGCCAGCCCCGGTTCTGGGAGTGGGCTCGGCTCGGAGAACAGCATTCTCCATTGGCCTCGGGCGGGATCGTGCGAAACTTGGGCGGGCGTGCCACTAAAATTCCGCCCAATGTGATTACTGATGCCTTCTGTGTATCTTGACTTCACAGTAAAAGTTTAAAGTTTATTTATTAGTCTCACAAGTAGGTTTAAATTCACACTGCGGTGAAGTTACTATGAAAATCCCCCAGTCACCACACTCCGGCATCTGTTCAGGTACACTGAGGGAGAATGCACCCAACCAGCATGTCTTTCGGATTGTGGGAGGAAACCCATGCAGACACGGGAAGAATGTGTAACCTCCACACAGACAGTCACCCAGGGCTGGAATTAAACCCGGGTCCCTGACACTTTAAGGCAGCAGTGCTTAACCACTGTGCCACTGTGTCATGGTAGCATAATGATAGTGTTATTGAACTAGTAAATCAGAAATTCAAAATAATGCTTCAGAGAAATGGAGAGCAATTTTCCCATGTTATTGCAGTTGGCGCAGGTCATGCCAGCCCTGGGAAATTGCATCCAGGCCTAAAAATCAATTTCATATCTGGCACCAAATGGTTTGCAATCCTCCTGGTCCCTTTCTACTGCCGCAAACCTTATCACACCCAGAAAGAGCGTGAAGCCTATCAGCATTTTTAAAGTAGCATTTAAATATGCTTAGTCTGTCCAACGGCAAATTCTCCCAGCTCCCAGAATCTTCCAAACCTCAGGCATGGCGCATATCTGGCGAGAATCACTATTGGTTTCCACTAATGGAGACCTGGCGCAATGGCATGCCAGGGCCTCAGAGGACGTTGAAGCCCTGGGTGGTCAGGGACATGACTAGGCAGTGCCACTTCGCAGTCCCCGCCTAGAACAATGGTAGTGCCCACTTGGCAGCATCCACTGGGTAGTACCCACCTGGCAGTGCCCACCTGGAACACTGGCAGTGCCCACATAGAACACTGGCAGTGCCATAAGAACATAAGAAATAGGAGCAGGAGTAGGCCATCTAGCCCTTCGAGCCTGCCCCGCCATTCAATAAGATCATGGCTGATCTGAAGTGGATCAGTTCCACTTTCCCGCTTTCTCCCCATAACCCTTAATTCCCTTGTCTGTCAAAAACCTATCTACCTGTGACTTAAATATATTTAGCGGGGTAGCCTCCACCACTTCAACGGGCAGAGAATTCCAGAGATTCACCACCCTATGAGTGAAGAAGTTCCTCCTCAACTCCGATCTAAACTGCCCCCCCTTATCTTGAAGCTGTGCCCTCTAGTCCTGCCCACCTGGAACATTGGCAGTGTCCAACTGATGTAGAATAGACCACATTGGGAGCAGCAAATGCAATAGACCAAATTGAAGAAGGCGTATGTGGTTTCCTCAATCGTGGTTTTCCACCCACTGTGGTTGAAAGGGCACTGACCCGGGTCTGACCCTTTCCCTGGACCACTGCTCTCACCCCCTCCCCTGCCCTCCCTCTCAGAACCAGGATAGGGTCCCCCTTGTTCTCACTTTTCACCTCACCAGCCTCCGCATTCAAAGGATCATCCTCCACCATTTCTGTCAACTCCAGCATGATGCCACCACTCAACACACCTTCCCCTCAGTCCCCATGTCAGCATTCCATAAGAGCCATTCTCTGTAGGACACCTTGGTTCACTCCTCCATCACACCCAACACCTTACCCCCTGTCTACGGCATCTTCCCATGCAATTATAGGTGTAACACCTGCCCCTTTGCTTCTTCCCTGCTCACGGTCCCATGTCCTAAACATCGCTTTCAGGTGAAGCATTGCTTCCCATGCATCTCCTTTAATCTGGCCTATTGTATTCGCTGCTCCCAATACATTCTACTCTACATCGGAGAGACCAAACACAGACTGGGAGACCGTTTTGCTGAACATCTTTGGTCCATCCGCCAGCCGGACCCAGACCTTTCCATTACTTGCCACTTCAACACACCACCCTGCTGTCCTGTTCACATGTCCGTCCTTAGCCTTTTGCAATGTTCTAGTGAACTCCAGCACAAACTGGAGGAACAGCACCTCATTTTCTGATTGGGCATTTTGTAGCCTTCCAGGCGGAGTTTTGAGCATAGAACATAGAACAGTACAGGCCCTTCACCTGTTGTGCAGAGCTACGTCTAAACACAAAATCAAGCTATCCCACTCCCTATCATTCTGGTGTGCTCCATGTGCCTATCCAATAACTGCTTGAAAGTTCCTGAAGTATTCGACTCCACTACCACAGCAGGCAGTCTATTCCACACCCCAACCGCTGTCTGAATAAAGAGTCTACCTCGGACATCTCTCCTATATCTCCCACCACGAACCTTATAGTTATGCCCCCTAGTAACAGCTAGTTAACAAATTCAGAGCCCAAACTCTCCCCTCCACCTTCACCCCATTTCCATTTATTTTAGACCATAAGACTATAAGACACCGGAACAGAATTAGGCCACTCGGCCCATTGTTTTTCCTACTCGTGGAAACATCCTCTCCATGTCCACTCTATCCAGGCCTCGCAGTATCCTGTAAGTTTCAAAAAAATTCCCCCTCATCTGTCTAAACTCCAACGACTACAGACTCAGAGTCTTCAACCGTTCCTCATATGACAAACTCTTCATTCTAGGGATCATTCTTGTGAACCTCTTCTGGGCTCCTTCCAAGGCCAGCATATCCTTCCTTAGATATTGGGCCAAAACTGCTCACAATACTCCAAATGGGGTCTGACCAAAGCTTTATACGGCCTCAGAAGTACATCCCTGCTGTTGTATTCTCGCCCTCTCGACATGAATGCTAACATTGCATTAGCCTTCCTAACTGATTTTATTTGTTTTCACTGTTTCTTCCTTTCATCTCATTAATCCATTTTTATCATTTTTCTTCCTCAGTTCCATCCTTCCACTTCCCCATTCCCGGTCTCCTCCTTGTGCCCTCTTCCACCCTCCACAACCCCACCTTCCCCACCCTTTCAGGGCAGCTGCCTTAACTATCTGTATCTGTTCTACCATTCACTTTTAACACCTTTCTTAGCTGTCTTTATCCTCATTTACATTCCCTTTTTCCCATAATCTTCCCCTGCATCCTCATAGTATAAATCTTTTCTAATTTTCCTAGCCCTTAGTTCTGACGAATGGTCATCCAGGCTCAAACTGTCCAAGCTAACTGTCAAATAACTTCAATATTTCTTAACTTTTGTTGCTTACTGTTACATCTAGAAGCAGTCACAACATCCACAGCAGAGGTAGCCTGTACTCTGTTGTCTAAAGTGATTCTCTGGTGTTGAAACTGAGAGGGCCCTGGTCTGCTAAAGGTCTCTTGCTTAGACACAGGTGCACTCTCCTCAGCCTATTGGAGGTGATAGAGTCATTGGCAGAGGGGGGGTGGAATGGCAGAGCACCCTCGGAGTGTGCTGGAAATTCTGCCCCCGGGGTACCTTGCTGGCACTCCTCCTCTCTGCTGTTGCCCAGTGGCACTTCTCTGACTCTTTGAGGAGAAGGGGCAACTGGAGAGACATCCATGTGTTTTATTACCCTCTCACCGAGCCACTGTTATACTGCACCAATGCCTAGAGCAACAGGGTAATAAGTCCAAGTATATGTCTGGCAGTAACTGTGTGTTCTGCTGGACCTGGACCTCCAACATGGCTGCTATCCTTACCATGGAGGCAGGCAAATGTTTGTATGTCAGAGCCATGAAAGCAGATAGAGTGTGGACAGAGACCTCCAGCCAACAGTTCAGTTTGTGCACGGCCTTTGGCAGCTCTGCCTGATATTCATCATCTCCAATAGGTCTCTGAGAGCTAAATCCAGAGACTCATCACCTCCATGGGGTTCAGCCAGTGTCTGGTCCCAATATTCCTCTGGATTGTCAGGACCTTGGCTGGCTGTGGTGATTTGCTCACCACGCTGTGACTCCGAGCCTTATCTAGGATGTGCATCCACTGAGATGAATGTATCTAAGTTAGTAGAAGGTGCAGGTGAAAGCTGTGGGGATACATCCTCTTCTGGGGCATACTCCTCAGAGGTGAGCTTGGGGCTAGAGCAACTAGGTTGCAGTTCTCAGGGATCCTATGGGCTCTGACATTCTTGATCAATCTCCCATGTGGGACCCTGGCAAAAGCCTTACTAAATCCTTGTAGACTATATCAGCTACACCAATAAATGCTGGCCAGCCAGTGACACGCGTGTCTCACGAATGAATAAAACAAAACTACCTCATCTACACACATTGTCACCTTCTCGCAAAATTAGTCAAGTTTTTCAGATATGATCTCTTCCTGGTAAAGCCATACTAACTTTTCTTGATTAATCCTTAACTCTCCAAGGAGAGATTAATTATGTCCCTCAAAACATTTTCCAATAATTTCCCTAGCAATGATGTTAGACTCTCTAGCCTGTAATCACTCAATTATTTCCCCTACTTCCCTTCCTGAACAATAATATCACTTTAGTTGCCCTCCAGCCCTCTGGCACCTCTCCTGTGGCCAAAGAGGCTTTGAAAATTTAGAGTCAGAACCCCTGCAACCTCCTCCCTTCCCTCATCCAGATCTCTTCCGGGAAGATTCACTAAAGCTTGGGGGCCACAGATTGCTGTCTTCTCCTAGACATTGTGGTTGATACAGAACCCAGAGCTCCTGGGTGGGAGTGGGTGAATGGCTATCTGGGGTGGACACAGTAAAAAGTCTGACAACACCAGGTTTCAGTCCAACCTATTTATTTGATAATATTCTCACTAGCTTTCGAGGGGACAGCCTCTTCGTCAGATGAATGGAGAGTTCTGGCCTCAGACAGAGCATATAAAGCACAGACAGTTTAGAGATTACTGATTAAAATGCGAATCCTTACACCTAACCTGCTGTTCAAGACCTGAAGTGGCTGACAATGTGAGTGGTAGGAGCACTGATCACAGTTTAAAGAGATGTAAAGAGACAATGGATGTCTCAGCGCTCTACACCAACATCCCCCACGACGATGGCATTGCTGCGACTGCATCAGTACTCAATGCTGACAACTGCCAGTTTCCAGATGCAATTTTACAACTCATCCGCTTTATCCTGGACCACAATGTCTTCACCTTCAACAACCAGTTTTTCATCCAGACACATGGAACAGCCATGGGGACCAAATTTGCGCCTCAATATGCCAACATCTTCATGCACAGGTTCGAACAAGACTTCTTCACTGCACAGAATCTTCAACCGATGCTGTACACTAGATACATCGATGACATTTTCTTCCTCTGGCCTCATGGTGAACAATCACTGAAACAACTATATGATGATATCAACAAATTCCACCCCACCATCAGACTCACCATGGACTATTCCCCAGAATCAGTTGCATTCTTGGACACACGCATCTCCATTAAGGACGGTCACCTCAGCACCTCACTGTACCGCAAGCCCACAGACAATCTCACAATGCTCCACTTCTCCAGTTTCCACCCTAAACATGTTAAAGAAGCCATTCCCTATGGACAAGCCCTCCGTATACACAGGATTTGCTCAGATGAGGAGGATCGTGACAGACACCTCCAGACCCTGAAAGATGCCCTCGTAAGAACAGGATATGGTGCTCGACTCATAGATCGGCAGTTTCGATGCGCCACAGCGAAAAACCGCACCGATCTCCTCAGAAGACAAACACGGGACACAGTGGACAGAGTTCCCTTCGTCGTCCAGTACTTCCCCGGAGCGGAGAAGCTACGACATCTTCTCCGGAGTCTTCAACATATCATTGATGAAGACGAACATCTCGCCAGGGCCATCCCCACACCCCCACTTCTTGCTTTCAGACAACCACACAACCTCAAACAGACCATTGTTCGCAGCAAACTACCCAGCCTTCAGGAGAACAGTGACCACAATACCACACAACCCTGTCACAGCAACCTCTGCAAGACATGCCGGATCATCGACATGGACACCATCATCACACGTGAGAATACCATCCACCAGGTACATGGTAAATACTCTTGCAACTCGGCCAACATTGTCTACCTGATACGTTGCAAGAAAGGATGTCCCAAAGCATGGTACATTGGGGAGACCATGCAGACGCTACGACAACGGATGAATGAACATCGCTCGACAGTCACCAGGCAAGACTGTTCCCTTCCTGTTGGCGAACACTTCAGTGGTCACGGGCATTCAGCCTCTGACCTTCGGGTAAGCATTCTCCAAGGCGGCCTTCACGACACACGACAGCGCAGAGTCGCTGAACAGAGACTGATAGCCAAGTTCCGCACACATGAGGACGGTCTCAACAGGGATCTTGGGTTCATGTCGCACTATCTGTAACCCCCGTGACTTGCCTGGGTTTGCAAAACCTCACTTACTGTACTGTCTGGAGACAATACACATCTCTTTAAACTGTGATCAGTGCTCCTACCACTCACATTGTCAGCCACTTCAGGTCTTGAACAGCAGGTTAGGTGTAAGGATTCGCATTTTAATCAGTAATCTCTAAACTGTCTGTGCTTTATATGCTCTGTCTGAGGCCAGAACTCTCCATTCACCTGACGAAGAGGCTGTCCCCTCGAAAGCTAGTGAGAATATTATCAAATAAATAGGTTGGACTAAAACCTGGTGTTGTCAGACTTTTTACTGTGTTTACGCCAGTCCAACGCCGGCATACCCACATCATATCTGGGGTGGCACAGTGGTCAGCACTGCTGCTTCACAACGCCAGGGACCCTGGTCCAATTTCTGCCCTAGGTATCTGTCTGTGCAGAGTCTGCACATTCTCCCCGTGTTTGTGTAGATTTCCTCCATGTGCTCCGGTTTCTTCCCACAGTCCAAAGATGTGCAGTTTCGGTGGATTGGCCATGCTAAGTTGTCCCTTAGTGTCAGGAGGATTAGTAGGGTAAATACATGGGGTTACGGGGATAGGGTCTGGAATTGTGGTCAGTGCAGACACGATGGGCCGAATGGCCTCCTTCTGCATTGTAGGATTCTATATGGTGCTCAAACTTGACTCCATGAGTTAGTAGACACAAAATTGATCTCATACCCATTCCTTCTGTAACTTTTGTCATTCTCTACAGGATGCATGAGTAATGAGCTGAACCGCACAAAATTGTGCTTGACTAGCCGTTGTGACTCTCAGTGAGAGGCTTCAGAAGACCCCTCTCTTAGTAATGTTTGACCAGCCATTACAGCTTTAAAACTAACTGAAGATAGTCTGTCAGTCTTATTCTTTCTTCAAAGCATCATCTAATGTCAACACACTATTCAATCAGTAGGTAGAATATCATTCTGGGTGTAAATATACACATATACAAACCGCTTCACATTAACTGTGCTCTTTATTTCCCTTGATTATTTTCCAATTATCCTTTAAGAATCATCGACACATTTAAACCTCGGGAATAAGTATGACTCAATGCATGAGTGAATAACAATTTAGTTCAGCTCATTCATACAATATAATCCAAAGATTCTAATTCAGCTCACTCTGATTCTGTTTATCTTTAGATACAGCTCCAATATTCCTTGTGTTGACCAATTTTACTGAGCAAATAGACAGGAGTAAAAAGTGGCATATTATTAGGAGAATGCACCATAGAACAGTTTGTTTATGCTTAATACGGCTCTGGGGCAATAGTTCAGCAGTCCATCACTTTGTTTGGCTTGGGACAGCCAGCAATTTAATTTCTAAACTCAGAAATGACAGACAGCAAGATACATTAAAAGTGAATTTGTTTTATTCAATTATGCAGTGCTAGCAGTGTACATGTTTAATAAGCAGGCCATTGTGTGTGGTGAATCTCTCTGTGCTGGTTGTGTGTGAGCCATAATTGTTCCCCCAGCTGTCTGTCATTTTTGTGCATAGAAATTAAATTGCTGCAGGAGTTACATTGATGATTAACTGCACAATTAACTGGTGAATTGGAAGGGATACAGAAGTCCTTTGGCCTGCCTGCAGTCAATCCTGATAGAGCTGTGACACTGTCTTCGCTGGTACTGAAAGGTAGTGCTTTCTTTCATATGTCACAGGGTTTTACTGTTATGAGTGTTAGCCAGCTGCCCCTGTGCGACTCAACAACTTTGCCACTACTCCAGGGCATGTTCTCACAATGTCCACCAATTTCCATCGTCTTTGATTGTGATTGCTTCCCAAGCTGAGTGTGGCAGAACTAACTGTTTTGGAGGTGTGGCCCAAATAATAACATGGGAGGTGTGGAGCAGAAACCTACTAGTCTCTCTACAAATGGCAGCGCTCCTCTCCCTACCACTTCACTAGTGTCCTTCTCTTTACCTATCAGTCAGGTATCTCTGACTGCAGAAGCAGATGCTAACATGCTTCAATTTGAGGCAGTGGCATCAGTCAGGCCAGCTGACTGCACTCTTTATAAGGCCCAGCTTGATGCAGTGGGACTTCACCACTGCAATTGAAACAAAAATAATAATGGTACACAACTCTCAACTCTCACTCCCATTCATACCCCATACACTCCTCATGTCCCATCAACACCATCTCATGATCCCCCCCCCTTCCAACCAGCCCATGCCCCCTCAGGCACCTTATGCCAAGTTGTATTCCATTCACCCACTCCCCTCCAATGGCCCCACCTTTCCCCTTTACCAAGCTGTGGCATTTCCATGCCCATCAGCGCACTATAAACACTATGGCATCAATGAACTCTGCAGTGACAACTGAATGTGCAGAGGAAATGCTTTAAAGTAAAAGCCATTCATTATAACTTTCTGCAATGCTAATTAAAATTCTTTTTACTGTAGGCCAATAAAACTATCAATCATTCAGACCTTTTAAAGTTTCAATAGCTGAAGGTGCAAACACTTGAAATCACTTAACCTTAAACATGGTGAAATTGACAGCAAAATCAGAGAACCATAGCGGTCAATCAAACAGTATTTTCCCTGGGGCTTAGGTGTTTCAACAGGCTAATGGATGGCTGGGCACTCATCCGAGCTTCATTATGAACTCTTGGCTGAGAACTAGACATCCATGAGTGTACTAATAGCATCCTCCTGGATGTGGGTCACCTTTCTGGAATACTTGGCATATGGTGTTGTAAAAGAGTAGCTTCCTTACCTCTATGAATCAGTAGCCCTATTCTGAAGGCCTCAGAAATGTGCTGTCAGAGGCAGGGCAGCTTTGTGGGTGAAGCCTATGGCCCTTGCATCCTGGCTCATCTTGTCCTGGTCCAGGTTGATGTTAATGTGGGCCCTCACAATTAGTGCCTCCCTTATACACTTGTATGCAGAAGACTGGAATATGCCACACAGGTTACCCAGGCACTTACCTGGGTCCCATGCATCCACACCACAGCAATTGCCATCCTGGATGAGCAGAACTCGGCAAATTCCTTTCTCCTGGTGACAATAGCATTCTACTTTTATATTGTACCTTTAACATAATGAAACATCCTGGGGCACTTAACAAGAGCATTATAAAACAAAGTATGATGCTAACCAACACAAGTGAGATGTTTTAAGGAATGCCTTAAAGGAGGAAAGAAAGTTAGAGAGGTGGAGAGGTATTAGGAGGGAATTCCTCAGCTAGGGGCCTATATACCTGGGAGGGTTGTGAGACTGAGAAGATTACAAAGACAAGGGGGAGCAAAGCCAGGGAGGAATTTGAAAACAAGCATGAGAATTTGAAAATAAAAGAACTCCTTGAACCACTGTGAGAGGGTAAATATAGGACCAGGACTTCTTGTGAATTAAGAAATCGGCAGATGGGTTTAGAATGAACTCAGGTACATAGAGGGTTGAACATTGGTGAACAACCAGGAGCGATTTGGAATAGTGGAGGTAACAAATGTGTAGAGGAGGATTTTAACGGATAAGCTGGGACGAGGTAAAGTCAGGTCATATTATGGAGGTTGGAATAGGTGAATGGGTAGTTATAGTGAAGACACAAATATGAGATCAGAAGTTTATCTTGGTATCAAATGTGACATCGACGTTACAAATAGATTGACTTAATCTCAGTCTGTTGTCAGGAAGAGGGATAGCGTTAGTCACTAAGGAATGGAGTTTGGAGTGGGGACTGAAAACAATGACTGGTCTTCCCAGTGTTTAATTCAAGAAAATTTCCACATATCCACAACTAAATGCTAGATAAACAGTCTGACTGCGGTCTGACTATGGTCTACAGTGAGGTAGAGTGTAGCACTCTCTGGTTGGGTGAAGTCCTCAGAGACTTTTGAGAAAAATTGTTGGTAGAATGAAGTCTGGACTAAGTGTCCCAGAAAGTCTCCCAAAGTCTCTTGCTAACCAAGACACTTGCTCCAGTTAGTTGATAGACAGAAAAACATTATCTTTGAATCAAATCACGTCATTATTTGGAAAATGTAACAAAAATATTTAGGATAAGACTGATTATCTTACACTGTATCACAAACAAATACTTCCATTCCCCTATGCCTCCACTGTAATAAGTTTATAAATGTAGATTTTAATTACTTATACTTATTTAATAGATATGTAGGTGTGTCTCTTCCCACTCGTCCTGGTGAGGCATGGAGAGGGGATCAAACATCATCAAGGTTACAGCTTGAGGTGCCTTTCTCCTTCTATGGTTCTTCTCTTCTCTTCTAATCTGCTCTTCAGAAAGCCAATATATATTCTTTTGAGACTGGATTAAACACATGCAGTTCTGCACGTAGGCATTAACCATAGGCATATCATCCAAACTGGTTTATTGCAGCTGGCTGACCTTGGGGCAGTGTCCTAAGTTATCTTATCACTTAAAATCAACCTTCGTGCTCCATGAAGAGGCCAAATTAATTTATAATCAACAATGGAATTGTCCAAACTTGGCTATTCTCAGCCTGTGCTCAAACCCTTTTACTAAGATGGCATGTTGCGCTAAAAACAAAGCTGGTGTTGTGAATATCTTCTCAACCTTCTTGGAGATTCTGTCTTATCTAAATACAAATCTTACATTGAGAAAAATAACCTCTGACATGTGAAGCGTAAAAGTGCCTAAAGTTAGTCAGAATGCACCATTTGAAAGCAAACATTAAAATCTAGTGTTACCAGGTCAACCTCACTCACGTTATTGGAAAGGCTTCCAGATGTACAATTCTATTGGTTGAAGACGAACTGTCTGCTGGACCAGGTCATCACCTCCCACCTTTAAAATATTCACATAAATTATGTTTCAATAATTAAGTGAAATCCCCCAGTGCAGTGCTAGGGGAGTGCTACACTGTCAAGGATGAGTTGAGGTGTTAATTTGAGGCCATGTCTGCCCTCTCCCACTGGCTAGGCCATGATCTAGCCCTCAACAGACATCTTGTCGTAGTCATTATCACATTGCTATTTATGGGACCTTGCTATATGTAAATTGGCTGTCGTTTTTCCTATGTTTCAATAATGACTACACCTTAAGAAGTAACTCATGAGCTGTGCAGCACACTGGACCATCATGAGCTTGTGAAAGGCACTGTAGACTTAGCATTACGTCTTTCTTCTGACATAAAGCAGAAATATATATTTTCCGGGGCTAATAAGAACATAAGAACATAAGAACATAAGAAATAGGAGCAGGAGTAGGCCATCTAGCCCTTCGAGCCTGCCCCGCCATTCAATAAGATCATGGCTGATCTGTCGTGGCTCAGTTCCACTTTCCCGCCCTCTCCCCATAACCCTTAATCCCCTCTCTTATCAAGAACCCATCAACCCGCTTCTTAAAAATATTTAGCGAGGCAGCCTCCACCACTTCAACGGGCAGAGAATTCCAGAGATTCACCACCCTTTGAGTGAAGAAGTTCCTCCTCAACTCCGTTCTAAACTGCACCCCCCCCCCTTTATCTTGAGGCTGTGCCCCCTAGTCCTACTGTCCTTTCTGAGCGGGAAGAGTCTCTCCACCTCTATCCTATCCATCCCATTCATCATCTTATATGTCTCAATGAGATCTCCCCTCATTCTTCTAAACTCTAACGAGTACAAGCCTAGTTTATTCAGCCTCTCCTCATAGCTCAATCCCCTCAACTCCGGTATCAGCCTAGTAAACCTCCTCTGCACTCCCTCCAGGGCCAAAATATCCTTGCGCAGGTGCGGCGCCCAAAACTGCACACAGTACTCCAGCTGCGGCCTCACCAATGCCCTATACAGCTGCAGCAAGACCTCCCTACTTTTATATTCAATCCCCCTCGCTATGAAGGCCAGCATCCCATTCGCCTTCCTGACCACCTGCTGCACCTGCAAGCTGGGTTTTTGCGACTCATGCACAAGGACCCCGAGGTCCCTCTGCACCGTCGCCTGCTGCAGTTTTTCGCCACATAAGTAATAGTCCTTCCTACCATTCTTCCTACCAAAGTGGACCACAAATGAATCAATCTGTCAAACCCACTTATATGTTCGTCGCAGTTGTGGTAGATGAAAGGTGTTTCAAAGCTTTTTGAAATGGGACTGTAATGGATTTCTTTGGCAATAGCAAAATACAATTTACCTTGCGTTTTACTGATGTCACCATAAGTTATACTTGAACAATTCAAGATGGATTTTATAATGTAATTTTCTTTGTAAAAACTGAAGGGAAATTCACCATTTGTCCTATAAGCTTTGCGCTGAACTTTCATCTTGGGGGCGGTAGCTTGAATTGGGAAATGTCCCGGCTCAACCAGAGAACCCACCCATCCAGAGAACCAATAACCTGAATGGCATGATTTTCATTCCGGTGTGGGGGAGAAGTGGCTGTGAGATACAGTCTGGTCCACCGCCCCTGGATGCAGATCAAAAGGGCTGCTGGGGGGCTGGACATACTGGTTAAAAAGCTCACTTCAGTTTTCTGGGACCTCATCTCAGTTGTTTTGTTAAATATTAGGCCCTTGAGCCGTTGCCTCTCACACCACACCCACCCACTCCCCATGTCCCATTTGTACATACCAATTCATAACTGCACCTCCAATGGCCCCTCATACCCTCCATGCCAACTCAGCACGCTTATACACCCAGTATGTACTCTGTTCAGTATCAATGAACCTTACAGTCACAATGGTGTTCGTTCCAATAGTGTGGAAACGCATAAAAGTAGTCATTCACAACTTCATTAAGAAATTGTTGTTACTACTGTAACCCTATCAAAGTGTCAATCAACCAGACTTTCAGAGTATCAATAACAGAAACTCTATGCTCTTAACACTTCTTGATCTCATGTAAATAAACTTGGAATCAGTGATAAAATAGATCACAGGGAACCAAAATGTTGTAAACCTATCAATGAAGGAATGTTTTCCCTTCTATGCACCTGTTTCAACAAACTAATGCTAGTCTGGGCTCTCAGTAAAGCCTCCCCCAGGAACCCAAGAGCAATCCCACACAGGCTTACTTGTCACACTTCGTGTATATGAGTCTCCTGCATGCTGCTAGGTTAACATCAGTGATGACAGGACGAGATCCTTAAGTGGGCTTCCAGGCTGAAATGGAACCTGAGGCACGACCAGCATTCGTCACCCTGCTCCCAAAATGAAGGCCCTTGTTTCTGTTTCTGCTTCTTGACCCAGCTCTGGCTTCCATGGACCACAGACCGACTCCAAAATGGCAGAAAGTGCCTTCTCGTAATGGGGGTGTTGAGAGAGACTGGAACCTAAGGCAAAGGGGGATTGATATGATGGGCGAGAAGGTCACTGGGGTCAATGGTAGACCTCCCCATAGCCTTATCGAGCAAGCAGAGGTTTGTCCAATGAGGAGCAGGGGATTATAAACCTCCTGTTCAACCGAGACTGGCGTCGTAGGTCCCGAGATGTTAACTGTCTATCTGTAAGCTATGGGTGTGGCCCTTCTCTTTGGTACACAATAAAGGGTGCTTGGTAATGAGAAGTTGGTGTCTGGCTGAAGTACTACAATCTGATATTGGATGGGGCCATTTTCACGTGTTTGGGATTATCCACCCAAAACAGATATTAGGCCCCCCATCATCTGCTGATTTTGAGGCCTGTTTTAGGACTCATCTGTCAAATTGGGCTGCCTGGAATGGAACAGGTGTGGATGTGGACATCTACAAGAAAGGCAAATTTACTGTGGAACTAGAGGAACAGACGCCCATGATTGTTTGCCTTGTGTTGACTTCTCAGTACTTACCTGATGGTTGCTGCTGATGGCATAAGTTGTCCAAAATTGATTTGTTGGAAATAGGCAGCAGAAATTTAGTCAAATTTTACTGCCAAACCTGGTGTTTTCCATTTTACAATGGACTGCCTGTGAAATTGGATCACAATCAATTTCTGTAGGATTTTCAGAGGGACATCAGGGTCACAGGCCAAGATTGGGGGAGTGGGAATAGTTAAATGCTTCTTGCTGAGACCTAGCATGGTCTCATTTGGGCTGAGTGGCCACCTCCTGGTGTGGAGAGTCTACAGAAGGATCTAGATAGGCTGGGCAAATGGGCCAGGAACTGGCAAATGGAATTTAATGTTGGCAAGTGCGAGGTGGTCCACTTTGGTAGGAATAATGGTAGGAAGGATTATTACTTACGTGGCGAAAAACTGCAGCAGGCGACGGTTCAGAGGGACCTCGGGGTCCTTGTGCATGAGTCGCAAAAACCCAGCTTGCAGGTGCAGCAGCTGGTCAGGAAGGCGAATGGGATGCTGGCCTTCATAGCGAGGGGGATTGAATATAAAAGTAGGGAGGTCTTGCTGCGGCTGTATAGGGCATTGGTGAGGCCGCAGCTGGAGTACTGTGTGCAGTTTTGGGCGCCGTACTTACGCAAGGATATTTTGGCCTTGGAGGGAGTGCAGAGGAGGTTTACTAGGCTGATGCCGGAGTTGAGGGGGTTGAACTATGAGGAGAGGCTGAATAAACTGGGCTTGTACTCGTTAGAGTTTAGAAGAATGAGGGGAGATCTCATTGAGACATATAAGATGATGAATGGGATGGATAGGATAGAGGTGGAGAGACTCTTCCCGCTCAGAAAGGACAGTAGGACTAGGGGGCACAGCCTCAAGATAAAGGGGGGGTGGTTTAGAACGGAGTTGAGGCTGGAGCAGACGAGTGAAGGAACAGAGAGAGAGATAAGAAACTACCTGTTAAAAACCTGTTTAAATAAGTTTAAAGCACTTTGTACCTTGTAGAACTGTTTAAATCATTTAAAAGTATTTTTGTGGGCTTTTTGTATTTACTGCTTTAAGAATTCTGAGGGAGTGGTTAGAAGGGAGTTTTGGGCCAGCAAGCTTTAAATCAGCGCCAGGTTTAAAAGGAGGCCTAGTGTAGACAGCGGGCAGCGTCGGAGCGGGCAGCGAAGTGAGAGGGAGCAGAGTGAGATATTAGGTCTTAATATCAAAAGGGCTGGGGAGAAAAGGGCCAGGTAAGTTCGTGTGGAAATTTTCAATACTACTACAGTGAATAATGGAGGGTCATGCGATGTGTTGCTTCTGCATGATGTGGGAACTGGTGGACCTCAAGGTAGATGAGCTGGCCTCTGAGCTACAGACACTGAGGCTCATCAGGGGGAGAGAGGGTGCCATTGTCAATGGGGCGCAAGTGACATCCACCCCCCCTAGACTGGCTAACTCTAAGGGTCAGGAACAAGAGGAGGCTGCTGAGAGGAAGGAGGGGGGTGGGAAGCGGAGGCCTCAGCCTTTCAATCTGCATAACAGGTTTGAGGTTCTTGCTTCCAGTCTGGACAAGGACGAAGGAGGTGAGGTCGGTGAGCAAACTGCACACGGTACAGTGATGCAGCAGGACATAGGCAAAGAGAAGGTGAAAAGGAACGTAGTAGTGATTGGGGATAGTGGGGTGAAGGGTATTGACACTGTCCTTTGTCACAATGACAAAGTGCACAGAAGGGTGTGTTGTCTGCCTGGTGCTCGGGTCCGGGATGTCGCATCTGGGCTGCAGAGGAACCTGGAGTGGGAGGGTGAGAATCCGGTCGTTGTGGTACATGTGGGTGCCAACGACGTAGGCAAAATGCGAACTGAGGATCTGGGGAGGGAGTATGAAAAGCTGGGAATGGAATTAAAAAGTAGAACCGACAAAGTGGTTATCTCTGGGCTACTGCCTGAACTGAGTGCAGACGGGCGTAGGGTTGATAGGATTAAGGAAGTGAATGGGTGGCTCAGGGATTGGTGTGGGAGGAATGGGTTTGAATTTATGGGGCATTGGCATCAGTATTGGGGTAGGTGGGACCTGTTCGGGCGGGATGGGGTTGGTCTGAACCGTGCTGGGACCAGAGTGCTGGCGAATCGAGTAAAGAGGACTGTAGACAGGGCTTTAAACTAATTGGGGGGGGAGGGTGCGAGGGTAGGTGACATTACAGGGTCTAAAGTGAAGGAGACGGTACAAGTAAGGGAAGAGGCCGAGGATGTCCCAATAATAGAGGGAGTAGTTGGTGGCGTTACGTCAGATAGGGTCCAGGTGAAGGCTGGGATGAAGGCGCTTTATCTGAATGCACGTAGCATTCGGAATAAAATGGATGAGCTGGTGGCGCAGATCAGCACAAATGGATATGATCTTGTGGCCACTACAGAGACGTGGCTGCAAGGTGACAGGGACTGGGAGCTGAATGTCCAGGGGTATCAAGTGTTTAGGAAGGATAGGCAGGAGGAAAGAGGGGGGGGCGTAGCTCTGCTGATTAAGGATAGCCATGATGTGGGTATGCCGGCGTTGGACTGGCGTAAACACAGTAAAAAGTCTGACAACACCAGGTTTTAGTCCAACCTATTTATTTGATAATATTCTCACTAGCTTTCGAGGGGACAGCCTCTTCGAAGAGGCTGTCCCCTCGAAAGCTAGTGAGAATATTATCAAATAAATAGGTTGGACTAAAACCTGGTGTTGTCAGACTTTTTACTGTATTAAGGATAGCATCAGGGTGGTAGCAAGGGATGATATTGGAGCCAAGGAGCAGAAAGTGGAATCGTTGTGGGTAGAGATTAGGAACAGCAAAGGGAGGAAGACGCTGGTGGGTGTCGTCTATAGGCCCCCGAATAATGATCTGGAGGTGGGGTGGGCTGTTAACGCTCAAATAAGTGCGGCGTGCAGGAATGGGACGGCCGTAGTTATGGGGGATTTCAATCTGCATATTGATTGGTCGACCCATGTTGGACGCGGTGGGCTCGAGGAGGAGTTCTTGGAATGCTGCCGGGATAGTTTCCTGGAACAGTGTGTGTTGGAGCCAACGAGGGAGCGAGCTATCTTGGATCTGGTGTTATGTAATGAGGCGGGTAGAACTAGGGACCTTGCGGTGAAGGATCCTCTTGGGGATAGTGATCATTGTATGGTGGAGTTTCTGGTGCAGATGGAGGAGGAGAAAGTGGGTTCCCGGACACGCGTCCTTTGTTTGAACAGAGGGGAGTACGGTAGGATGAGAGAAGAATTGGCGAATGTGGACTGGGGGAGTGCGTTGGAAGGTAGGTCTGCTGAGGAGCAGTGGAGGATCTTTAAGGAGATCTTTCTTGGTGCTCAGCAGAAATTTATTCCGATGGTCAAAAAGGACAGTAGGAGGAGAGGTAATAAGCCGTGGATAACGAAGGAGGTGAAGGAAAGTGTTAAATTAAAAGCGGAGGCATTTAGAGTAGCTAAGAGTAGTGGGCGAGAAGAGGATTGGGAGAGGTTTAAATGTCAACAAAGATTGACAAAGAAATTGATAAAGAAGGATAGGAGAAACTATGAAGCTGGTCTAGCGCTTAATATAAAAAAGGATAGCAAGAGTTTTTATAAATATATAAAAAGGAAGAGGCTGGCTAGGGTGAACGTTGGTCCCTTAGAGGATGAGAAGGGGGACTTAGTGGTAGGGGATGGGGATATGGCTGAGGTCTTGAATAACTTTTTTGTTTCTGTCTTCACGGAGGAGGACGTGAATAATTTGCCGGGTGTTAGCGATGGAAAGGTGGTAGGACTGGAGGGTCTCAATGACATTACTGTTACTAGAGAGGCGGTGCTCGACAGACTGAAGGGACTGATTGTGGACAAGTCCCCAGGACCGGATGGAATGTATCCGAGTGTTCTGAAAGAAATGGCGGAGGTGATAGTGGATGCCTTGGTGGTTATTTTCCAGACATCGCTGGATTCCGGGGAAGTGCCGGAAGATTGGAAAACGGCAAATGTTACGCCGTTGTTTAAGAAGGGTGCCAGGCAAAAGGCAGGGAATTATAGGCCGGTTAGTCTAACGTCTGTTGTAGGTAAAATGTTAGAAGCCGTCATCAAGGAGGAAACAGCGAGGCATCTTGAGGGGAATTGCTTGATAGAGCAGACGCAGCATGGTTTCATTAAGGGGAAGTCGTGTCTGACAAATTTACTGGAGTTCTATGAGGATGTGGCTAGGGCGGTGGATAGAGGAGAGCCGGTGGATGTGGTCTTTCTGGATTTTCAGAAGGCGTTTGACAAGGTACCTCACAAGAGGTTATTACAGAAGGTCAGGGGACATGGAGTTGGGGGTAGGGTGTTAGCGTGGATAGAGGATTGGTTGTCAAATAGGAGGCAGAGAGTGGGGGTCAATGGGTGCTATTCGGATTGGCGGATGGTGACTAGTGGAGTGCCCCAGGGGTCGGTGCTGGGGCCTCAGCTATTTACCATTTATATAGATGATCTGGAGGAGGGAACCGAGTGTATGGTGTCGAAATTTGCTGATGACACCAAGATTGGTGGAAAGGCAAATTGTGCGGAGGGTGTGGAGAGTCTACAGAAGGATCTAGATAGGCTGGGCAAATGGGCCAGGAACTGGCAAATGGAATTTAATGTTGGCAAGTGCGAGGTGGTCCACTTTGGTAGGAATAATGGTAGGAAGGACTATTACTTACGTGGCGAAAAACTGCAGCAGGCGACGGTGCAGAGGGACCTCGGGGTCCTTGTGCATGAGTCGCAAAAACCCAGCTTGCAGGTGCAGCAGGTGGTCAGGAAGGCGAATGGGATGCTGGCCTTCATAGCGAGGGGGATTGAATATAAAAGTAGGGAGGTCTTGCTGCGGCTGAATCAGGCATTGGTGAGGCCGCAGCTGGAGTACTGTGTGCAGTTTTGGGCGCCGTACTTACGCAAGGATATTTTGGCCTTGGAGGGAGTGCAGAGGAGGTTTACTAGGCTGATGTCGGAGTTGAGTGGGTTGAGCTATGAGGAGAGGCTGAATAAACTGGGCTTGTACTCGTTAGAGTTTAGAAGAATGAGGGGAGATCTCATTGAGACGTATAAGATGATGAATGGGATGAATAGGATAGAGGTGGAGAGACTCTTCCCGCTCAGAAAGGATAGTAGGACTAGGGGGCACAGCCTCAAGATAAAGGGGGGGCGGTTTAGAACGGAGTTGAGGAGGAACTTCTTCACTCAAAGGGTGGTGAATCTCTGGAATTCTCTGCCCGTTGAAGTGGTGGAGGCTGCCTCACTAAATATTTTTAAGACGCGGGTGGATGGGTTTTTGATAAGAGAGGGGATTAAGGGTTATGGGGAGAGGGCGGGAAAGTGGAACTGAGCCACGACAGATCAGCCATGATCTTGTTGAATGGCGGGGCAGGCTCGAGGGGCTAGATGGCCTGCTCCTGCTCCTATTTCTTATGTTCTTATTATGTTCTTATTCTATATTATGAGGCTGTTAGTTTTGGATATTAATATACTTGGCAGGTATCAGATGTGTCAGCTCCAGTAACTTTATAATCAACATGGCTTGCTGAAAACCATTCATAAACCTGCTGGGTTTGCAACAGAAAGGTGAATGATGAAAGATTCTAAATAATGCAGTGTGTCAAAACAGACATCAAAAACATCAAAAATCAAAAGTGAGAAACCGATATTTTATGTGCGCAACTGGCAAGACTGCATTCTCTGCAATGATTTTTCATTGACTAAATCTATGCGTGCCATACACAGTGTACTAAAGCTTTAACAGATCATTAAGATACATTATCTGGTGCCTATTTTTATGGCCTATAACAGAAAATTCTACTTGGAAAGGAAAGGGGCTACAGCATTAAAAAAACCATTGTGTCTTTTGAGGAGAAAGAATAGAAGAGGTCTGTGGAAAGTTTTTTGATGGTCTCTCTGAAAAAGGTGGCCATGCTTGTTAGTTTGTATAATTGTGTTCTCATATCTTAAACCGGCCACTGATTACAAATGTTTATACATATGTTAGTTACTAATTTATGGCTTTGAAAAGATAGGTTTCCTCAAAGGAATTTTCTGGGACTTAATTTAGTTTGTTTTATTCAAAACTGGTTGCAGAAGCTTCACTAAGTCACCATAGATCATAACTTATAGAATCATAGAAACCTACAGTGCAGAAGGAGACCACTTGGTCCATCGAGTTTGCACCAACAATCATCCTGTCCAAACTCTATTCCTGTAACTCCATGTATTTACCCTGCTAATCCCCTGATGTTAAGGGGCAATTTAGCATGGCCAATCAACCTAACCTGCACATCTTTAGAGTGTGGAGAGGAAACCGGAGCACCTACGGGAAATTCATGCAGATACAGGGAGAACGTGAAAACTCCACACAGACAGTCACCCAAGGCCAGATTTGAATTCGGGTCCCTGACAATGTGGGCAACAGTGCTAACCACTGTGTTATCCCGTCAACCTTTGAAGGCCCAAAATTCCTTCCTGGAATGGGGGATAACTTATATGTCAAGTATAAAATGTGAACCACTGGGATGGATGTGAGGGGTCGTCATTTTGAAATATGAAAAGAACATGCCATCAGGTAATTATTATCTAATGAATATGGCATGATTTATTTTAACCACATTCAAACCATTTAATATGTTGGGCAGGATCCCAACCCTCCAGTTGTTTTGCAGTGGCGGAGGTGACCCAATATTGGCTGGCAGCGGGATCTTCTGATCCCACTATTGTCAATGGGGTTTCCCATTGTTCGCACACTCCGCTGCCAGGGGACCCTCTGCAGGGGTTCGCTGTCAGTGAGACTGGATGATCTGGCCAACAGAAATGGCTGGAAAATCGCACCCAATGTCTTCATCCGCCGGAAAGTGTTCATTGAATTCATTCTGAATCATTTTGCAATGGCATCATTGTAAGAATTCAGCTCTGGATTAGATGTGGTGCTTTCGCTTTTAAAACCATCTCTCCACAGCAAATCATCTTCCTCGCTATCCATTGAATTAGATACTTCATATTTTTTGAATGATCTGATGGAACTTAATGCAAAATAGCATCCCACGATTTGATAACAATACCATGCAAAACAATACCATGGAACTTGTGCTTATTTCCACTCTTTGTGAAAGTTTTCGCTCAATTAACCATCTACCTGTTCCATTCAGTGTGAACATGATCCTCGAATGGATTGTTCAGGTATGCATCCAAATATTGAACTATGGGTGTTAGATGCCCTGATATAACTGCAACATGGTGTCATTTCATTGTAGGTGTCTCTTGGTTATATAATTATTTGGAATGCACATTGGACATATTATGTGATTGTTAGAGTTTCTCTGATGAGGGGTAATGGGTTGAATCTCATTGATAGCTGGACCTCGGTAGCTTTTTGAGGTACCTAGAGAGAGGGATATTTAGCATGTAAGAATAAAATGAGTATTCTCAGTTTGTTGATCCTTGTTATACAGCTATTGTCGAGCAGGCATTAGTGGCTGTGTTTATCTGGGTCAGGTGGAGGATATGTTAGGTGGGGGAGTCGGTCACCCTCCCCCAAGATGTCCCTTTCTGGGAACTTCTGCATTGCTCTTCTTTCTGAGGCTTAGTCCCCTTGGGGTTGTGATGTCCTGTTGGTTGTGGGTCCAAATGTGGATCTAGGTGTGGCGGTTCATCTTTGTGTGAGTCTTTCATCAGTTAGAGATGGAACTGTTTGGAGGAATAGGTTGCCTCCCCCAAGTGGTATTATATGGAGACTTCCAATCTGTCTTACATGTAGATTTGGTCTCCTCTGGGGGGTGGGGTGGGGTGGAGGGAGCAAGGGGTTGGGGGGGGGTGCTGTGGGCAGTGTGCCACTCATGGTTTTGCTTCTCTGTTTCAGTTATCCTTTCTGTGAAAGTGTATGCTTTGGCATCTTTTGGCCAATCCTGATGCTCCTCTAATTTTGGAACCTCTCCTCTTTATCCAGGTAAGCTGGGTGTTGATATAGGATCTGATTTATTATAATTTATCTCGCTGAGTTTCCCTTATCCTGTCGGGAGATGTAGTGTTGCATCTCTCCCTGAGATACCCTGTTGATGGTGTCATAAAGATTTTTCTTCTCCTTGCTGTTCAGGTTTCTGTGGTTTAAATTTCCTGGTGATGGGGTGTCCGATCAGTGCCTCTAATTTGATTGGTAAAGGGGGATGTTTGTGGTGCTGTGAGCCTGGCTAAGTTGTGTGAGTCCTTGGCTTACTGGTTCCTATACATAAGGGCATATGATGCTATAGCCAGTGCCAATGTTAGTTCCCCTTTTCCTGGGTTATCCCTTCATTGCACGAAGGTTCAGGGATGATAGGATGCTGGTCTAGGCTCTTGCATATTATCCCATACGGGATCCTGTAAATTTTGTAGTTCTGTCTATATTATCCAGTGGAGGAGCATGTTTTCCATTGGGCCATATGCTCACTGGATCCCCATTCAATCTGATATCATCTCTTTATCCACATGAGAGGAGATGATGACTGCAATGATTGTAATGATAGATAATTGGGATCACTGGTCTTTTCTGTATGTATGTGTGGAATAATGATTGCTCTGCCCTGTACTAGATTTTGGGGATTTGTTGCATTTTGTGGCAAATGTAAAATTAAAATATTCAATAAAAATATTCTTTAAAAAGATTCACTCCCAAGGTAAGAATGATGAAAGACTTCACATACTTGCAGCTTTAATTACAAAATGCCCATATCTGATTGAATTTTGTACCTTACTCCTTGTCCTCATGAATCATAAAATTATACGGGAATATATGTGATCTGGCATCTTTCTTGGGAACTATGTTAACTTCTGTTAGTTTTTGAGGTTGCATATATGCATTCATGAGCCGTTTTCTCCGACCAAGGGATAGTTTGGATTCAAATTAATATTCCAAGGTCTGTGCATTTGCTATAGTTTATGATATTTAACAGAAGTGATGAATGCAGAAATATGTCCAGCAGTTGACTCCAAATACTTTCATGTTCTTTTAATTTGGCTCAGTCTAAATCAACCTGAACTTGAACTCAAAATGTAAATCATTCCACATTTCTTTGAGAGCAGGTCAGATGTGCAAGGTCAATCTGTTTCTCAGTTCGGTGCAGGTTTCTGTAAACACACAAAACACTCGGTAACTGAAATATAATTTGAGGCTTGCGAAAAAGCTCAAGTTGAATATTACCTTGAATCCCCAAATTTTCACTGCCACCTTTGTATTGTATTCAATTTTTAAAAACGCTGATAAAATATTAAGAGCAGTCGCATATGTGATTCTTGAACACTGGGAAATGTTTGTTAATAATGGATGCAGTCTGTATGACTGCATGGGAAAAGGATTGTAAGTTGTCTCACAACACCAGGTTAAAATCCAACAGGTTTATTTGGTAGCACAAGCTTTTGGGGCATTGCCCCTTCATCAGGAGTGAAAAGGATTGGAAAGAAGAGCGAAAGTCAAACTGACTGAGACATTCCTGCATGGACTGCTTCATGGATTTCTCGTTAACTAAAACATTTCCACGCAAACTGAAAAGGGAGTTGCTTTTATATTGTACCTTTTACAACCTTTGTTTAGCCACAAGACAATGTTGTCACTGTTGTCAGATTTAGAAGGTTGATCTTGGTATATCCACAACCGCAGGGGGCAAACTTCTTGCACATGTGGTTCAGTTTCTATGATGCCAAGGCCAGCAGTGTCCCAGGCTGCTACCTTGTGAAGAAATGGTGCAAATTAAACAAAGACAGAAGAAGAGAAAATGGGTAGCACAGTAGCACAGCCGGGTTTGATTCCCAGCTTGAGTCACTGTCTGGGTGGAGTTTGCACACTATCCCTGTGTCTGCATGGGTTTCCTTCAGGTGATCCGGTTTCCTCCCACAGTCTGAAATTCATGCTGGTTAGGTGCATTGACCCAAACAGGCACCAGATTGTGGCTAGGAGGGGAATTTCGCAGTAATTTCAATGCAGTGTGAATCTAAGCCTTACTTGTGACTATAAATAAACTTTATTCTAAAAGAAGTCATGGGTTTGCCAGGTCAGAGAATTGGGTGCCAAACCCCTGAGGGATTGCAGTGTCTGCATTCATCATATTAGTTGGAGTTTAACAGAAACACTGACTCTCATTATCATCACATTCGATTCTCTGTTTTGCATTTGATGATTAGGCCAGGGGGTGGATAAAAATGTTAACCTAAAGTGAAAACTGCAAACAGTGCTATATCCGTTTCCCTAATGTTCTTGTTTAATAAAAATGGGACTGTTTAAGTAGATTAAGTATCAGATAATTATTGCATGAGATTGGTTGAACCCAGGGCTAATTTTCAAAAGAAACCATTTCAAAATGTTTTTGTAAAGTTGTTAGGTATCAGACAAGAAACCCCAACTTCTTATAATTTTGGCATTGGGGTGAGCATGAGATATTCCACTTTAGGTATGATTCAAGTGATCCACTAGGAAGCTTTTATGAAGACAAACTTTATTTAAGAACACAGTTACAATATGACAAAAAATTAGCATAACTTTTACCAATTAAAATGCTTAAACATGATAATTTATAATTCTTAACAGTGAGCTATCTCTATAGCTCCAATTGTAAGCTATATCCCATAGTTATAAATCCCTTCTTCAGAATCAATCAGCACCAAAGACAGATATTCTCCTCTGGATGCTAGATTTCCAGCTTTTTAACACCCCTCGACAGAGACCATGGCAGATATCTGTCTTCTGACTCCCATACAAACTCCTCCAGAGAAAGATCCACCCCCAAACAGCAGAATCTTAGAGAAAGAGACTTATTTCCAGGCAGATTCCAATCCCAAATTCCTGAGAAAGAGAGAAGAGGAAGCAACCTCTCTCTAAAGATCCAAGCATCAGACTGCCCTTGATTTCTCTGTGTAACCCATCAAGCTCCACCAAGTCACCTGATTTTTTTTTCTGTCAATCAGCCTAATCAAGTCCTATTTTGCAAATCTCCAGGTGGGAGCATGACAATAACAGAGCAGCATTAGTTCAGATCAAACCCAACATCCTAGCAATTAGGAGCAATTATGCTGCTGCAGTAACAATACAGGCTGCCGGATACAAATCCAATTACACCAGTGTTAATACAAGAAACTGCTAAAACATATCCTGCACCAAAAACATGACCCAAATACATTTCTTAAAGTATTGTCACATTCTCCAGAATGTGGTGCTTTTATCCATTTTTTCAAATTTTCCTAGGGAGTGTGTAATAGGACAGTTTGCAGGACAGTTTCTTCTTATCAAACCATTGTTGTAAGTACAGGAGTGAGGCAGCAAAGATTCAGGAGTAGAGTAGTGAGGGGTAGATGGATTAGGTTAGCTGGATCAAGCTAGCTGTGGAAAGGACAACTCCTTGAGCTTGCAGACAGCAAGAGATGGAGACAGAGGCGCCAGCCCAATGATAACCAGAACTGGAGTGAGTAGTTTATTGAGCTACTTACCCATAAAAAACATAGAAACTAGAAGCAGGTATAGGCCATTCAGCCCTTTGAGCCTGCTTTGCCATTCATTTTGATAATCAAAATCAATCATGATCTCCTCTTTCCCTTTACCTCCGAGAATTATATCTTATTTATTCTTGAAATCACATAACACTTTTGCCTCAACTATTTCCTATGGTAGTGAATTCCACAGATTCACCACTCTCTAGGTGAAGAAATTTCTCCTCACCCCAGTTCTAACAGGTTTTGCCCTTTTCCTCAAAATATGACCCTAGTTCTGGACTCCTCCCTCCATTAGGAGCATTCTTTCTGAATCGATCATGTCTAACCCTGTTAGAATTTTAAAAGTTTCAAGGAGATCCATAGAACCCTACAGTGCAGAAAGAGTCCCTTCGGCCCATCGAGTCTACACCGAACACAATCCCATCCAGGCCCTATCCACATATCATACCCACTAATCCTTCTAACCTAAGCATCCCTGGGTACTAAGAGGCAATTTCTTAGCATGGCCAACCAACCTAACCCGCACATCTTTGGACTGTGGGATGAAACCAGAGCACCTGGAGGAAACCCACACAGTCATGAGGAGAATGTGCAACCTCCACACAGAGACCCGAGCTGGGAATCGAACCCAGGACCCCGGAGCTGTAAAGCAGCAGTGCTACCCACTGTGCTACCGTGCCACCCTCTCACCTTTCTAAATTCCAGTGACTATAATCATAACTGACTTAATCTTTTCTCATATGACAGACCTGTCATCCCAAGAATCAGCCTGGTAAACCTCTGCTGTGCTCCCTCTATGGCAAGGACATCCTTCCTCAGATAAAGACACCCATACAGGAGAGCACTGACAGTGGCTGATGCATGTATTTCAATAATAACCATTGGTGGGAGAAACCACACATTCGCTAACGGATACAATGTGAGCTGAGTGTGCGTGTGCCTGTTCCTGACTCCTGGTAAATTAGCATCAGGAGATGGTAAATTAGCATTAGTAAATGGAAACATAGCAGTCAATTTGCACACAGCAAGTCCCACAAACAGTAAGGAGGTAGTGGCGATAATAAGGAGGTAGTGGAGATAATTTGATTTAGTGATGTTACTTGAGAGATACATGTTAGCCAGGATACTGGGGAGAATTCCTCTGTTCTTTTCCTACGAAGCATCTTTAACTTCCACTTGTGAAGTCATGTTGTTATGATTTCCACTGAGATTAAAATTTGAAATAGAAATTCAAACAAATTTTAACTGAAAGAATTATGCCACAAGTATTCACATTTTAAACAAAAAAACCTCTTCCTGTAGAAGCATTAAGTAAAGCAAACACTACTAACTTTAACGCAAGTTTGGCCCCAAACTTGCAATCAGATTAAGAGGCCCTGCGGCCGACTCTGATTGGACTGAAAACAACCCTCGTACCTGCATACATTGGAATGGCTCTGATTTCCGAACGATCCTTAGAGCTGCCCCAGAGCAGAAATCCTTGCAAAATGCAGCAAAGATAATTCACATAGAAACAACAGCAGCTTTTCACAACACTAGCAGCCATATATCTGTTAAGTGTTTAAAAGTCCTCATGGCTCTTCGTGTGAATGAGTTCATGAGTGAATATGAGAGTGAATCTGAGTCAATGGTGAGTGAATGAGTAAGGGTGTTAATGGGTGAGGTAATTGGTTAAGTGTGTGGCAGATGCATAAGTTAGTAGGTGGGTCAGGTGATAGCTGGTTAAAGTGGCAGCTGGGTAGAGTGGCAACTGGATAGTATGTAGGTAGCTAGATTCTTGGATGGATTGGGTGGCAGGTGACTCGTGTGCCAGCTTGAAAGAGTAGTAGCTGGGTAGAGTGGTAGGTGGATAGACTGGTAGGATATAGTTGTCCAAAGGTAGATGGAATGTCAGAAAATTGGGCAAAATATAGGAACTGTAAAGGATGACTGAAAGATTAATAAGGAAGGAAAAAATGGAGTCTGAGAAAAAGTTGGCCAGAGATATAAATTCAGATAGTAAGAGTTTCTATAAATATTTTTGAAAGAAATAAATTAGCAAAGAGAGTGTTGGCCCTATGGAAAGTGAATCTGGAGAATTGATAATGGGAAAAGGGAGATAGTAGATGATTTGAATGGGTATTTTGCAGCAGCCTTCACTGTAGTGGGCACAAGCGACATCTCAGAGGCAGATCTAAATCAGAGAATGGAAGGGAGGGAGGAACTCATGAAAATTACAATCACCAGGGAAGTGAGCAAACTATTGGAGCTGTGGGCTGGCAAGTTCCCAGATCCTGAGAAACATCAGCCTAGGTCCTAAAGGTTGGTGAAATGCTTTGTTTTCAATTTTCCAAAATTACCTCAATTCAGAGAAAGTCCCATTACATTGAAAGATAGAACATGTAACTCCATGGAAACTCAACATGGGAAATTATAGGCCAGTAAACTTAGCATCTGCCATAGGAAAATGTTGGAAGCTATTTTTAAAGAAACCATGGCAGGCCACTTTAATATGTTCAATGTAATCGCACAGTGTCAGCATGGAATGATGGAAGGGAAATCACATTCAACCAATTTGTTGGAGTTTTTTGAAGGTTCTTTGTGGATAAAGGAGAACCAGTGGAGATACTGAGATTTCCAGAAGACATTTGCTAAAGTGCCACATCAAAGATTATTATGGAAAATAAAAGTTACTGGAATAAGGGGTAACATATTGGCATGGAAAGAAGATTGGCTAGCTAACAGGAAGTAGAGAGTAGACATATATGGGTCTTTTTAAGAGTGGCAAGGTGTAACGAGTGGTGTACCACAGGGATCTGTTCTGGGACCTCAATTGTTTGACTTAGATGAAGGGATTGAAGGGACAGTTGGCAAATCTGCTGATGACACATAATTGGTAGAAAAGTAAGCTGCAAAGAGGACATATGGAGGCTATAAAAGTTTTTAGATAAGTTAAGTCAGTGGGTAAAACTCTGTCAAATCTGAGTATAATGTGGGAACATGTGCAATTGTTCATTTTGGCAGGAAGAATTAAAGGGAAACATCTAAATGATGAGATTGCAGAGCTCTGATATGCAGTGGGATCTGGGTGTCTTAGTGGATGAATCACAAAAGGCTAGTATGCAGGTACGGCAAATAATTAGTAAAGCTACTAGAATGTTATCATTTATTGCAAGCGGAATTGAATACAAAAGTAGGAAAGTTATGCTTCTATATATACAGCAATAGTGAGACCACATCTGGCGTACACTATTGGTCACCTTATTTAAGGAAAGATGTAAATGCAATTGAAACAGTTCAGAGAAGGTTTATCAGACTAATATCTGCAAGGGGCAGATTGTCTTATGAGGAAAGGATGAACAGTCTCGGCTTGTGTCCACTGAATTTAGAAGGGTAAGAGGCGGCTCAGTTGAAATTCATAAGACCCTTAGGAATCTTGACAAGGTTGATGTGGAAAGGATATTTCCTCTTGCAAGAGATTCTAGAACTTAGGGGTCACTGTTTAAAAATGAGGTGGTGCACATTTAAAATGGAGATTAATAACATTTTTTTTCATTCAGTGAATTGTGAGTCTTTGGAACTCTCTTCCTGGTGAAAGCAAAGTTTTTGGATATTTTGAAGGCAGAGGTGGATAGATTTTTGGGAAGCAAGGGGGTGAAAGGTTGTTGGGGATGGGGGGGCACAGATTTGAGGATGCTATCAGATCAGCCATGATCTTATTAAATGGTGGAGCAAGCTCAAGGGGCTGAATGGCCTACTCCTATTCCTTGTTTGTAAGTTTGTAGGTAGGTGAACAAGATGGTAGCTTGGTAAGATTTTCATTTGATTTGATTTATTGTTGTCACATATATTAGTATACAGTGAAAAACATTGTTTTTTTGTGTTCTATAAGACAAAAAATACTGTTCATAGAGAAGGAAAGGAGACGTTGCAGAATGTAGTGTTACAGTTATAGCTAGGATGTAGAGAACGATTAATTTAATATGAGGAGGTCCATTCAAAAGTCTGATGGAAGAAGGGAAGGAGCTGTTCTTGAGTCATTTGGTACATGAGCAACTCGGTAGGGGAGTAGATGGATAGTTTGGTAGATGGGTGGGATGGTAGATGAGTATGGTGACAGCTAGGTAGGGTGGAAGTTAGGTAGAGTGATAGTTGGTTAGTATGGCTGGGTAGGATGATAGGTGAGTAAGTGAATAGGGTGGGTAAATGGGCAGGTGATTAGTTGGGTCAGGTAAAGTGGTGTTGTCAAATCAGGGGGCTGGTCGGGACTGGTCAGAGGCTGGATTGAGTAATGGGGCTCTAGCCAAGACATGTCAGGGGAGTTGAGGGCTTGGGTTGGTAGGTAGTAGGTGAGAGGGAGTTGGGAACATTTGTTGTATAGTTACCCAGATATTGGACTAGGGCCATTCTGTCTAACATTTCCAGTGTAACTACCTGTGTAACCAAAAGCAGTATGGGAAGAAGTAAGAAAGATAAAGGCAAGAATTTACTTGTGGGAGTGGTATACAGGTCCCCTAACAGTAACCACATGGTAGGACAGAATATAAAGGAATAAATAATGGGAGCTTATCAGAAAGGTAGAGTGATAATTATTGAGAGATTTTAATCACATATGGATTAGAAAAACCAGACGGACAAAGGTAGCCTAGAAGAGGTATTCATAGAATATTTTTGTTATAGTTTCTTAGCATGTTCTAGCGTCAACCAGAGAGCAGGAAATGCTGGTACTGAGATTGGTGAAGATCCTCATCGTGAAGATGGCCTTGAGGATGCTGGAGAGGTTGAATAAACCAGGATTGTTTTCACTGGAAAAATGGAGGCTGAGGGAAAACCTGATAGGGGTCTACAAAATTGTGAGAGGCACAGGTGGGATGGATAGTCAGAGGCTTTTTACCAGTGTGGAAGTGTCAATTACAAGGGGGATCTGGTTCAAGGTGAGAAGGGCAAAGTTTAAGGGAGATGTGCAGGGTGGTTTTTCACACAGGCAGTGGTGAGTACCTGGAATGTGCTGCCAGAGGAGGTGGTGGGAGCAGGCACATTAGCAATATTTAAGAGGCATCTGAATTGGTACATGAATAGGAAGGGAATAGAAGGATACAGGCTGAACAAGGGAAGAATTTTTTTTTTAGTTAAGTTAGAGCATCATGATCAGCACAGCCTTTCAATGCCGAAGGCCTGTTCCTGTGCTGTACTTTTCTTTGTTTTTTGCATGCTCCTAGGTAGCAGCAATCATAATATGAATTTTATTTTCAGTTTGAGGGAGGGAACAGTGGATCCAAGGCTAGCTAGTTAAATTTAAATAAGAACAATTATGACAGCAGAAACTGCCAAAGTGAACTGGCAAATGAAGTTAAGGGATAGGTCAATAATAATGTAGTGGCAAGCATTTAAGCGAATTATTCAGAAAACACAGAATAGGTACATTCCAACAAGAAAGAAAAATGCCAAGGGGAGGACCCACCATCCATGATTAAATAAAAAAAGTTAAAGATAATATCAAACTTAAAAGTAACAGCATGTAATTGAACAAAGATGTTGGAAGGTCAGAAGATTGGGGAGAATACAAAAAACATCAAATAATGACCGGAAGATTAATAAAGACACAATATTAGACTACTAAAGAAAGATGGCTAGAAATATAAAGACATATCGTAATAGTTTCCATAGATATTTAAAAAAGAAAAGTGCTAACAAGATGAGTGCTGACCCGACAGAAAGTGAGTCTGGGGAATTAATAATGGATAAAGAAGAGATTAATTGAACTGATATTTTGCATCAATCATCGCTATAGATGATACAAGTAACATCCCAGAAATAGCTGATAATCAGGAAATAGAAAGAGGGAGGAACTGAAGAATTGCAATCAGCAGTAAAGTGGTACCAAGTAAACTGCAGGAGCTGCAGGTTGACAAATTATTGAGGTTTGAAAGAAGTGGCCAGTGTATTCGTTGTTGCGTTGTTTTTAATTTTTCAAAGTTCCCTGGATTCAGAGACTGTTCCGTTAGATTGAAAAATAGCAAATATAACTTCTCTATTCAAAAAGGGAGACAGAAAGTAGGAAACTGCAGACCAATTATCTTCAACTCGGTCCGAGAGAAAATGATAGAAGCTGTTACTAAAGAAATTACAGCGGGACACTTGGAAAAAATTCAAGATAATCAGGCAGAGTCAACATGGTTTTGTCAAAAGGAAACCATGTTTAATCAATTTATTGGAGTTCTTTGAAGAATTAACATGTACTGAGGATAAAGGGGAACCAGTAGCTGTACTGTACTTAGATTTCCAGAAGGCATTTGATAAGGTGCCATGTCAAAGGTTTGACAGAATATGGTGTAGTGGATAACACATTGGCATAGATGGAAGATAGATGGCATCTCAACATTACGTTTCCTTTCAGAACAGCAGAAGGTTGTGCTGAAGTTGTTTGAGCTCAGTAACTTTTTCTCTTTCAGCTTGTCCTTCACAAAATATTGGTTTGGCTACGACTTGAGCATTGAGATCAATTCTGTGCACCAAACTTTAGGAAGCAAGTCAAGGCTTTGGAACAATGCAAAGGAGGTTTACTGGACCAGGTATGAGCAGAGGCTGCAGAGAGATCTTTTACAGAGCACACAAAGTTAGGAGATATAATGGAGATGTTCAAAGTCATGACTGGTTTAGGTAGAGTAAGTTAAGATAAACTTGCTCCAACAGCAGAATGATTGGTAACCAGAGGAAACAGATATAAGGTGAGATAAGGTAAAAAGAGTCAGAGGCCATGTGAGGAAACATTTTGTTACAGCATAAGCTGTTGTGATCTGGAATAGCCTACCCATGAGGGTGATAGAAGCAGATGCAATGGTGACATTCAAAAGGGAACTGGATAAACACCAGAATGGGCAAGAAAATACAGGGCTATTAGAAAAATGCATTACACTACCAAAAGGTTTGCACAGGCACGATGAACTGAAAGGCCTTCTTCTGTGCTGTGTCAGTCTCTGATTCTAAGTCAAGAACATTGGATTGAGGTGCAACAGTCCTTCACTGCAACACTACTTTGCAAAAAGCTCAGCATAGAATGAAATAGAGATAATAAACAGAATAGAATGACAGTCCATTGCAGTAAAATTACCACCTTGGTATACACTTATCATGAAACCTTCAACAATAATCCTCAATTTCTTCGCTTATAATAGGAGCAGCTGAATAGCTTTCAAAGATCAGTGGAAACCTTCTAGTCATGAGACATTTAATCTCTAGCTGCACACTGACAGATTCGCTTGTCATTACATTTACACTACTGAAAACAGTCTCAGGGTTGCAATCTCTTTTTCAAAGTACAAAGTCTATTGCAGGTCAAACTCACAACAGACAATGCAGAATGTCAATGATGTAGCATTTGCAAGTTGCATTGGCAGTTTGCAATAACTGAACTTGCTGTCTTTTTTCCATTATGCTGACTTCAGTAACAACTTTCAGTCAATCCGCTGAAATTCTTAACAAACGACTCAAATGAAGCTCTCTGCACCAGAGTCTCAGACACAAGTTGTGAGTCTTTTCATAACAAAGGCCCTGCCATCCATGTCTTTGGCCTTCAAAGATAACATTCCATACCACCAAAGCAATACGCTGAAGATTACAAAATACTGTGATGCATTTGTATTAAAAAATTACACTCCTTCATGCTTCCAGGAAAATAATTGAGATAGAACTTTGATGTAGCAGAGGATGAGACCCTTTGACTTGTTAATTTGTGTTCAAATCCATTCAGATTAATAACAGGGATAATCTCTTCTGTCATTGGCTGCAAGGGTAATACATGAAATGAGCTTGCACCATTTTAATTCCGTTCCCCGTGGGTGTGGACCAATTTTACAGATCTGAAACTAATTGACTCCCCTGAGTGAGAGCATCAAAGATGGCTGATTTAAGAAGTAGAAAATGGAAAATGTGCTACCCTGGTGTAGTAGGGATGCTCTTCTCAAATATTGGGGCAGAGACACACTGTTGGGGCAGGTCAGGACTTATTTGGAATCGAACATGGGGATGCTTGAAATAGAAAGTGTTTCCTTTTCAAACACCTTACTGACAAAAAGGGAGTCATTTTACCTCTTTGCAATTTGAGACCCTGGTGAAGAAGTTTACAATTTTTTTTTGTGGTTATCTTCAGTTTAGAGCAAGAAAAGGCTCAAGAGAGTTACAAAATAAAGGCTTTGTTGCTGTGCCTTTTCTTTAGATCTAGAATCAGAGAAACTTTCAACACAGATGGAGGCCAATTGGGCATTATGTCAGTGTCAATGGAAAAATACTATCCAGTCTATTCCCACTTGGTCTGTAGGCTACAGCATTTTGATTACATATTCAAGCACTTCTTAAGTGTAATGAAGATTTCTGACTCACTATACTTTCAGACAGTGAGTTCCAGACCATAACAGCCCCTGGATAAAAAGAATTCTCCTCAACTCTTCTGTAATTATTTTCCCAATTACTTTAAATCTATGCTTCCTGATTATTGACATCTCTGCTAATGGAAGTAGGTTCTTTGTGAATACTCTATCTACGCTCCTTATAATTTTATATGCCTCAATTAAATCTCCTCTCCATCTCCAATCTATCCAGCCTTTCCTCTGGGATAAAGTTCTGCAGTTCTGGCAACATCTTCGTAATTCTTCTCTGGTGAGACTGTGGGCAGAATTTTCCAGCTGTTCACACTAGTGGGATTTTCTGGGCCTGCTGCAGTGAAGGGAGATTTGTTTGATGCTAAATTCTCCATTCTCGCTCACAGCAGCAGTGGGGAGTGAACAGCTAGCATATTCTGGCTTCCTTGTTTCCTGTAATGTCAGACTAGAACTGTACACAATACCCTAGCTGTAACCTAGCTGGTGTTTATACAGTTCTAACATAACCTCCCTTTATCTTAAATTCTGTGCCTCAGCTAATAAAGGAACATACCCCATATGTCTCCTTAACCACATTATCTGCCTGAATAGTTACCTCAGGGACCTGTGGGCATGCATTCCAAGATCCCTTTGTTCCTCTGTAATATTCAACATCTTACATTTATTGTGTATCCCTTTGCTTTGCTTTCTCTCCTCAAATACATTACCCCACATTTCTCTGAATTGAATTCCATTTACCATTTTTTTGCCCACCAAATCAGTCCACTATGAGTTAAGTTTGTAACAATGTAAGACCATAAGAAATCGGAGTAGGAGCAGAACATAAGGCTCTTTGAGCCTGCTCTGCCAGTCAACCCTATCATGGCTGATCCTCTGCCTGAACTCCACTTTTGCATCTGGTCTCAAGCCCACTGATTGCCAAAGAGATCAAAAGTCCTCTCAGTGAAGGGATGTCTCTTCGCCTCAGATCTAAATGTTTAGCCCCTCATCCTAATGCTGCACCTCCATATTCTAGATTCCCAAACAAGGAGGAACAATCTCTCAGGTTCAACCTCTCATTCTTCTGAACTTCAGCGAGCATAGGCCTAATTTACTCAGCTTCTCATCAGAGGACAATTTTTTCACCCTCCAGAAGCAGTAAAGTGAACATTCGCTGCAACACCTCCAAAGGAAGTCTTCAGTGGCTGAAATATCCACTTAAGCAGCTGGCCAATGCTAAGTTTATCATGTTAGATTTTATCAAAGAGAATATCACATAGAAAATTGACTTAATGAATGTTATAGTTAAACAGCTGTGGAAACCTGGACAGAAATAGGATCAATCCTATAACCAAATGTGTTATTGCAGTGATGGGAGATTATAAGGGAATTTTTATTCCAACAAGTCAAGGGAGACTGGAATGGGAACTGGAAAATTTTCTGATATTGTGAATTGACATATCATTGCAATGTATCCTTGATGCTCCCTTTTCCTATGAGGATCCTGAAGGATCTTGTGCCCTTGTAGGGAGACAGTCAGTGCTTGAATGGATAGGAAGAAAGGCAGCAGTGTGATATGTACAGTTAGTGGGGAATCTATATCAGGAACACAAATTCAAAAAGATTGCACCTTAAATATGGAGAGTAAAACTGTTCACAGTACTCCAGGTTCCAAAATAATTACAACATGTAATATTATTATATTATTTGTAGTGTCAAAGATTAATGTTAAATATATAAATAAACAACCTACATCATTAAAAATGTAAAATCACATGACAAAAGAATATGCAATGACAGGGTTTCCCAAATTTTCCAATCACAGAAACCTTTTAATTTCCCAAGAGTACTGATGGAATACTGACAAAACACTCACTCACTCACTCACTCACTCATTCATTCACTCAATCAACCACTCACTCAATCACCTCTTTCTGAAGACCCCCCTGCCACCCGCTCATGGCTGCAGACTTAAACACATCCATTCTGTTACGCCCCACTCTCCTCGCAGGCTCTGCTTCTTCCCTCATAGTCATCTTTCCCCAACCTGCCAACCACAGGCTGCAGGCCCCAGGTTACCAGCCCTCCCCCCCTCCTCACCGGCACCCCCCCCATAGGTCCCATTTTTCCCCCTCACAGGCCTTGTTCTCACCCCGTTCTCACTTTTGCCCCACTGCCCGCTCTCACCCTGATCGATACAATTTAAATTTTGTGCTGTCACAGCTCATCCAATCAGAGGCTGGATTCTGAAGAAACAATCCTCTGCTTGGACGAGCATGAAATAGCGTGAAACTCAAACTGTGCCGATCTGCCTGGCCTGGCGCAGAGCCCCTGGGAATCTCCAGTGGAAATCCTGGGCTCCACAGAGTCTCGTTTTGGAATTCCATATAATAAGTAGATCAATGTGAAGGCTTGTGCTGTAGTATCTTTGGAAAAGTATTTAATAAATGGTAACATTCACAAGAGCCTTGCCTCTAGTAGTCTCTATCGATCCTAACCAAAGATTATCTCATCTAAGACCCACAATGATGACAGCAGATTATTCGGAACGATATATTCATGTGCATCTATAAATAAGTATCCAGAAAAATGTGCTGATGACCATGAAACCATTGTCAATTGTTGGAAAACCCCATCTGGTTCACGAATGCCCTTTAGGGAAGGAAATCTGCCATCCTTATCCAGTCTAGCCTACATGTGACTCTCAACTACATGTAACTCTCAACTGCTCTCCGAAATGGCCTAGCAAGCCCCTCAGTTCAAGGGCAACTAGGGATGGGCAATAAATGCTGGCCAGCCAGTGATACCCATGTCCCACAAATGAACTTTAAAAAATTCACTATTGTGTTGATCAGTCGCTGTACATGGTGCGACCTGTGAAATATATTCAATGAAGCTGCGCCACTTGCACTGAGAAATGTGATTATTTCAAACTTCTGGGAAACACAAGATAAGCACTCCAATCCACTTGTAATAAAGGCCAACATGTTATTGCTTGTTGTACCATCGTGGTAACTTCCTGCATGAGGACACGTGAGTCTCATTGTTTGTTAAAACATGTAGGGAGATTACAACCTAGGTCTTAAATACAGGTCAGTTTGAACCAGGTAAGCTTCGGGGTTTCAGTTTAAATCTTGCCTACTGCAGCCACAAACAGACCAGGGCTACTGTAAACATTCCACAGGTTTCTCACTGAGCTGAACAGGTACCCGTCCTCCCTTAGGCTGCCAGTTTTGGTAGGGTGAACAGAGGCCTCATAAACTGAGGTTGCACTCCATTTTGGTTGGCTACCTCTGTTTGTGAGTCGTTGGAAGAAGAATCTTCTTAAAATTGAGTCAGAGGCAGCTGCCTAGGTTGCCAGCAGTCTGTACAGAATGCAGCATTACATATGTCTGCCTCCTCCCTCATTAACACCCGTCATGCCCCAGAAGCCTCTATTTATACTCTTCTGACTAAATTCAATAAATCAGTAAAATAAACAAGAGGTGACAGCCTCTGGTGTGTCACTCCCACAAAATTGAAATGTCAAAGGAAGCTTAACTAATCAAAACAAAATATAATTGCTGGGGGTGATAATGCACCCCAGCCCCTGTGGCACCCACTGGTCATGGAAGCTGTCTCATCCTTGTACTCTTTTGAATAAAATGAATAATTCATCAAGATAACCAGATTAAAGAGGTTTTGCAGCCCCTAATGAGGCACATGCCTCCTTTTATATGTTTTCGAGGCATTTAATTGAACAATATTGTCTGTCTGTGCATTCTTAAGCTTGACAACATGATTAACATGTCATTAACATTCCCTTCCTTCCTTTCAATTCAAATTTTACAAAACCATGCAATTTCAAAACAAATCAGGAGAGATGAAGATGATTTTCCATATTTCGTATAATCCATCAAAATATGAGATACCCTCGAATAATAAATTTGAGTAAGCATTTTTTTTTGAAAAGTTGCCAGATAATTGTTGTCTTACATTTTACCTCAGAAATATCTGAATATTTCTTGCACTTCTTCAATTCTAGAAGGTCAATCTTTATCCTTTTATCACACACAATTGTCGGTATGTACATTATAGAACATAGAACCTTACAGTGCAGAAAGAGGCCCTTCAGCCCATCAAGTCTGCACCAAACACCATTCCACCCAGGCCCTACCCCCATATACTATACCTACTAATCCCTCTAACCTCCACTACACTGGACCGTAAGGGGCAATTTCTTAACACGGCCAATCAACCTAACCCGCACATCTTCAAACTATGGGAGGGAACCAGAGTACCCAGAGGAAGCCCACGCAGACACGAGGAGAATGCGCAAACTCCACACAGACAGTGACCCGAACTGAGAATCGAACCCAGGACCCTGGAGCTGTGAAGCAGCAGTGCTAACCACTGTGCCACCGTGCCACCCTGTGCTACTGTGCTGCCCAGAAACAGTAACTTACGAAGTACTCAATTAGCAAACTGTTCTCAGAATACCTCTTTTAAGATTTCTATTAAAATATTTGGTAAATAAAACCCCATGGATCAGGCTCTTTGGGTTCTATCTTACCATTTTGATTCTAAGCGCTGGGCAGATATGAAACTTGGAGTGTTTCAGATTTGACTTTTAGAGCCGTTCTCCGGTGCCCCCATTACCACTCTGCCCACAAAAATATCAGCAATTCTGAATCGAGCTGCAGAAGCCCATGGGCAGAGCTTAACCGGGCTCTGATCGGCGCTTCCAACTGCGCATGCGCAGAAACAAATTATAGAATGTAGCTCCCCTGCCACATGCCTCCCAGGCCAGATAATACCTCCCCCTGGCCCCACACAGACATTGCCCCATCCCCACAACAATATTGACCTCCTTATTCCCTTACCCCCTCCCACCACCCAGACTGATCGGAGGCACCTCCCCCCTTGCCGCACGATCTCAGCAGAGTGGTAGTGGACACCGCCCCCCCCCTCCCTCCCACCCCACTGATTTCAAGCAGAGAGTCATCAGACACTAAGCACCTACCTCCTCACCAACTGGAGCGCCCAAATTGGACCTTTGCGGAGCATGTCTGTTTCACGCCGATTCTGGATGAGCAAATGTGGTGGTAAAGTTGAGCGTGCAGCTCATTAAGTCAATTGAAATGCATGCAAATGCATTTAAATGGCCATCGTACACGTTTAGGCGGTCCTGATCATGGCCATTTTCGGGCCTTGGTAAATGGACAACTGGTGTGGAGGCAGGCTTGGATCATGCTACTTGCCTCACGTCTGCTTTTACCAAGTTTGCATGCCCAAAAATGGGTGCAACGCAATGGTAAAATTGGGCCCTCTGACTTCACCCACAGCTAGGATTGTTCCATCCCGCTGCAGTGAACAGACTTTTGGCTGGGTGCCAAAATTCTCTGACTTCGCTGCAGTGGGAATATCGCATGAATGGCCGGTAAGATTGTGCCATATAACTATTGCTTCTACTAGTGTTTCCGCAGCAAACGTACTTTTAATGACATTCTCCCCAGGTGAAAGGTCATTTTCCACTTTCACCCACCCAAAATACAATAAGCCCAGCTGTACTCAAATGCCCATCCAGAGGACAGATTTGGGAAGTGTCATTAAAAGGGATTCATTTTGTATCCTTTAGAACATCAAAGTTTGGAAACCTGATTACTTATTTTTTTCTGCATTTTTATTGTTTTATTGGCTCTCAAAATAGCCTCAATTTTAGCATGATTCATCATAGTATTTAGCTCCAATATGTCATAACTGGCGTTGAATCTTGTCTGAGTATATTGCCGATTAAACTATTCAGTAAAGCTTATTAGCTGTTCTGTTCTTCCTTCGGATGAAAGATCACCTTTCCATGACAGCCTATGCTGATTTATTAAGCTACCTGTACCACTTTCAAGATGTGACTGGTGATTGTGAGTCTCAACTTATTTTGCTTAATGTCTAAGCCTATATAATTAAAGATCCCCAAAATCCGACTTCCAATCTTCAAATCCCCTTTGATCTTATTTATAACAAAAATTGCTCAAATTCTGCAGAATCTCCACATAGAAAGTCATTAAGATGCATCACAAAGCTACTCGAGAGTTTCTCTTTACTGTTCCAGGAGAATGTTGCCGGATCTGTTTTCGGTTGTGCACAGGTGACGTTCAGTGGGACACACCTAACCGGGAGATGACATGCATTCAATGTATCGTTCAATCCATAAACACATTTGTTTAATTTCCATAGCTTTCTTTCTATATTGTTATACCGTTTTAGAAAAAAAACTTCTCCCTGAAAATGGTCATCCTTTAACTCTATGGCTTTTATATTGATCAACTTACATTTCCATAAATATGTGGCCAACAGAGTGCAGGAATTTCCAAGATCACTTTTCAAGCAATGGGGGAGTTCATTCTAATGTCATGACCTTAAATCTCTCTTCTAAACCCTAAGTCAGTTGTCTCATTTTAATCTCATGTGGCCCATTCTACATCCATAACCATCTGTGTTATATTGCTGGCTGTCCCCTATTTGGTATTTCAGAGTAGACATCAATTCCTTTCAACCATCCAAATCTTTTGATTTTGCCTCTCTTACAGGTGCGTCTTCTAATTTGTTGACAACCATCAAAATTTTCTAATCATAATGGCTAGTGTTCCCAGATTGTTTTGTCATCTTTGTTCTATTGCATAACTTAGAAAAGTTACAGCTTCTACCTGCCCTCCGATCTTGTTTCTATTAATGCTACAGTGTGACTCCCTTCCATGGTCAGAGGTTCTATCAGCATTGAATGATCAATACCTAGTGCCAGAGTCACTTCCAGGTCCATCATCGGCACTCCCACTCTTGCTGTCCGTTGTTCCACCTCATTTTGCCAGTTCATAGATCTTAGTCCATTATATTGGATAGTTAGCTAATGTTTGAACTCACCAGTGGCTTTCCCTGTTCTCCCTACAACTGTTACATCCACCCATTCGCTGGGCCCTTCTAGTATGTATGTCACCCTAGTACCAGTCTTAAGCGATTGTTCTTTGGATATGATAGCCTGTACTGTGCGACCGTATCATTTTGCCTATCACAATTCAGCTTCTTATCTATCATATTCTGTTGCTCATAACTGTCAAAACTAATTTACAACTAAACAAAATAGTTGACAGCCATTCTCTAGTTCATTCCCCAAAACAATGCCTTATTATCAGAGTCAACCTGTCTGGTTTGGATTTAAACAAAGCTTGACAGTTAACTGGTGAATTCTCCATGGCAACAGCTCCACCAATCCGATTTCATTTGTCAACCAACTAGCACTTTCTTCTCATGCAATATAAATTTTTGTTCCCTTTACATTTGATATTCTTGCAAACTGTCCTGATGGGTGCAAGACAAAATAACTAATTGTCTGTTTCTGAGAACCTAACTACAGTTAAGACTAGGAGCCTCTCCATGTATGGCTCTTAGCACGAACTACCAATTTGAATGCAGGGAACAAATAAGGAATTTCCAAAATGAATTTCTGCAACCTTTTATATATCTCATTAAAGTCAATGATAAAGTCCTCTATGCGAACACCATCCATCTCTTGAAATCTAGCAAAATCTGAAGATCACTCATAGGCATCTAATGGATCATCTTTCATATAAAGTCAATCAATAAAGTTTAATAGAAGTTCCAAACTTTCTTCAGAATCTAACTGATGGGTTTCTGGCTCACAAAATATGTTGCTTCTGATCTTTTCTTAGGAAGCAAGAATACCGAGGCTTTTTCATTGGTAAAAATGTAACCCATGTGTGTCCACATTTCCATTTCACTTTGCCACTGGTCAGAAGGTTTGGATTTGGAAAACTTCAGTGGGTAATCATACCCTAATAATGTACACTTGTTTGCAACCATTCTTCACAAAATTAACTCAAACTGCTACCTTCCAAAGGAAAAAATATTCTTAGATTCCAATTTTCACGCGAAGGGAACAATTCTCTATTACTAAGACAAAGCATTCCAAAGCCAAATGGTGAAGCCTAAAACCAGACACCCAACAATAGAAGGGCAAAGGAAATATTCTGAAGCTCTCCTTGAAGCATGGAAACATTGACATAAATGATGATGATGGAATGAACTTCCGATCAATCGTTCAAAATGGTAACAACTTGTCCATCAAACTGTCCCAATGCCTAAATGATGAGGCAGAGAAGGAAAGTAAAGGAAGTGGGTCCTACACTCTTGATCCTGCAGTCTATTAGGAGATCGCACGTGCCCAAAGATCTGTGGGTCAAGAATTGGCCTGTTTGGTCTCAGGAAGACCCATGAAAGAAACTTGCAGATGCCATCCTCAAATCAAGAGTCAGCCAATGATGATGATTTGAAATTAGATTTATTTCCAGAATGCATCAGTATGTATGTCTGCCTCTTCCCTAGCAAACACTCCTGCTTCCCAGCAGTTCTCTATTTATAAATGTTCAAAGTACTTAATTAGATTATGCCCTTCAGCAGGAAAGAAGCTGTTCTCGAGTCGGACAGAGCAGGAGATGTACCAAGCTGTGATACAACCAGACATACCCTGAACATTGATAAGATAATAAACATACCATTAATAACCCACCTCTCCCTCCTGGGAATATAATAGGAAAATATTGCAACATATAATTTATGTAATGCTGCAGTTACTATTTTCTTTTCCTACAAATGAGCAAACAGTGAACCGTAATGGAAGTTAGCAAATAAGACTTCAAAAAGATCAACAAATGTTTTGCACGCCATGCACATTCTCCACTGAGGACAGTGCTCCAGGCTATCCTACTCTAATCATGGCATTATCAGTACAGAAAAATAAATAAACAACTTCAGCAGGAAAAGTGAAGATAAGGCTCGCTTTTGGTTGGCCTTATCCCTGCTGTCAAGAAGACACAGTAAAATTTGAAAGAAATATTGTCAATGCTCTCACTTGTTAACTCTCTATCACCCTTGTTAGCTGGCACAGCCTCTTTACAGATCCTTGGCAACAGAATCGTGCTCCAGTACAACAGAAACAAGTGGAAATGTTTTATACATTTCTCTCATTTTTCCCACAAAGCTGTGTTCTCAGCCTTCTATTATATACCTATGACTGTGAGGCCAAATTCCCCTCCATTTCGATTTTCAAGTTCATGGATGATACCACCGTAATGGGTCAGATCCCAAACAACGATGAGATGGAGTACAGGAAAGAGATAGAACATCTGTTGAACTAATGTGATGGCAATAATCCCTCCCTCAGTGACAGTTAAATGAAAGAGATAGTCATCAACTTCAGGAAGTATGGTGGAGGAGACTGTTCCCCCATCTACAACAATGGGGAGGAAGTGGAAATGGTCAAGAGCTTCAAGTTTCTAAGTGTCCTGATCACCAATAATTTCTCCTGGTCCCTCCACGCTGACTCTATAGTTAAGAAAATCCACCAATGCCTCTACTTTCTCAGGGGGCTAAGGAAATTTGGCACGTCCACTACAACTCTCACCAACATTTACAGGTGCACCATATAAAGCATTTTTTCTGGTTATATCACAGCTTGATATGGCCCCTGCTCTGTCCAAGACCTCAAGAAACTACAAAGCATTGTGAACAAAGCCCAGTCAACCACACAAACCAGCCTCTCAAGCATTGATTCCACCTACACTTTCCACTGCCTAGGAAAAGCAGCTAGCATAATCAAGGACCCCACGCACCATGGACATACTCTCTTTCACCTTCTTCTGTTGGGATAAAGATGCATAAGCCTGAGGTCATGAACCAACCGGTGCACGAACAGTTTCTTCCCTGCTGCCATCAGGCTTTTGAATGGACCTACCTTATATTAAATTGATATTTCTCTACACCTTCGTTATGACTCTATCACTACATTCTGCACCCTCTCCTTTCCTTTTCTATGTAATAATATGTTTTGTCAGTATAGCGCACAAGAAACAATACTTTTTACTGTATACTAACATGTCACAATAATAAATCAAATCAAATCATTGCTGCCAGATAGAAAAGTAAGTAATTCCAGTGAAAGTACTGATCCCAAAAAGGTAATGGTATGTGGACAGTTTATTATTTTTATAAAGAAAACAGATTAAGATGATACTAGGTCTAGTTTTTCCCTGAGTCATCAGGTAAACATATTAGTTGTCTAAAATTTAGTGAATCCAGGATATATTACATCTATTCTCTCACATGTTTCTTGCAAGGAATAATTAGAGTAGATAATTTATTGTTAGGTTCAGGTTCATTGTCACTGAACTTTCAATGGACATGAGTTCAAACTTGGATATGTTTTGTTTAGAAAATAGAGTAAATTATATTTGCATTAAATGTGTTAGGAATACAGTATGAATTTAGATTAGGTTTTAGATTTGTGCTTCAGTTTTTGAAGTTAGTAACTTCCAATGCCTGCATTGTAATATATGTGTATGATATTAAAGTAAATACATGGGTTTAGAAAAACGAGGCTGTTGCTTAGCAACCCAGGGCCACATTGACAGCAAGGACTTTTGAGTTAGTTGTAAATTAGTACCAAGGAAAGCTGAGTACAAGACAGGGAACCACATAAAGCAGCTTTCCCCCCCAAAAAACAAAGGAAGTTCCAGAAACCAAGAAACAGGACAGAAGAGAGTTCCAGGAGGACTCTGAAGTCAAAAGGGAAAAAATACAAATTTGAAAAAGATCTTGTTCAGAGCAATTTAAATAAAAAGCAGAGAAAGAGCTCTCAATTAAAGATTTAGCAGCAGGAACCAGATTTAAAGTTGGCTATGTGAAAAACCAGGCATCTGGTATAATCGAATGAATGGTGACACTCTAATATAACCTGTGGAGCAGCGGTGTTTTGTTGGCATAACAGAGTACCTGAGAGATTGCATGGAAGCTTGAATGCATGTAGCAATCCAGGGCAGAGGACATAAGGAGGGAAGGTTGAAACTCTAGATGTGGATCGTTGGTGAATTTATCTGAGACAAAGTGCTGTTTGTGAGAAGATTTCAAATGTGCACTTTAAGAGTGGAGATTGGACATCCATGTGTGAAAATTAGAGTTCCAATGAGGTCAGTTGGCTCACAATATGACAAGAATCTGGGGAGATTTGATGAGAAGTCTGCAGAAGTTGTGGTGAGTGGCATCTATCAATTGGTTTCGGAGCATGGTATACCTGACCTCAGGTCTCAATTGGTTTACATGAACTGTGTACTTGTTGAGAATGTTGGACTATAAGGTAACTTCTGCAACTTGTGATATCTTTACAAATATGTATATAGTTATAACGATATAGTTGGAGTGAATAAGAACTCTATTATAATTATTTTTTCCCTGTTTAATAAATGTTGTTCTCTTTTGCTAAAAGTCAACAGCAGTCCTTTGACTCTGTCCATCCATGTATCTCAACAAAAAATCAAAATTAGAATCTACCCATCCTGTGATCCGACATGTCTAGTAATAACATCAGCTGGAATTGTAATGGTGATATATTTATGTTATGACTGGTAAGAGTATACTTCCAAAGTTACTGTAGTTACACTCACTTTTATTGTGTTTCAATGTACCTCTTTTTAATGTTCTGTTTCATAAACATCATTTTATTTCCTTTCCAATATTGTTGGTTAGTCTCATGTTTGTAATTCAAGCCACAACTCTGATATACAGTTGTGTGTACAAAGATTATCAAAGAGTTATTACCAGTCTGAATATAATTTTAGACGTGGTATTTAATGAATATCTTCACTGAACTTTCTCAGTGGGTGTGACGTATTTTGTTTCTTTACTTTTATTAATTGACTAAATTCTGAATAGTTATGCTCTATTTAAGGTCCTAAAAGTACAGTAATGACAGTCTGACAATCTAGTTCATTAGAACATTCCAGTCAAATAAAACAAAAGATCTTGTAGGTTCGTTGTAAGAAAAAATGCCTTCTTTTTAAACCCATCTATTTTTAGAGTCAAACGCTCAACTTGGGTTTTTGTGGACAACTGGCTTAAAAGATTGCTTTAAATTCATCTTTGGCAATTAATACTGGTAACTGTGTAGATGTTAAGCAGGTAATTGGAGTACAGTGATCCAGTGGCAATGAAGAAACAGAAATGCATCTTTAACTCAGAATAGCGTGTAACTTGGAGGTGATTAATTTGCTTATTCTTAATCTACCAGATATTACCTATTTTTTCATAATATTTCCCTCTACTAAGATCATTCCACAAATGGTTGTGCATGCAATTCTGTGGTTACTATTACAGGATGGATTAATTTTTCGGTTTCAATTTGTCAATTTTTCTTCCAATTCTCTACTTTTGTAGGCTATTCATTTTTATTTGCATCTCAAGCAATAGTTCTGCATTTGGTTCATCCATTTTATTTGCAGGTTCCATCTATAAATCAAATATTTAGGCATTTATAAGTGGAGATCAGATGCACACATTCAACACATGTTTAAGGGTACCTGCAAATGGACTGAAATTTTTCTCTTGCTTATGTTACGTTAGATCTATGGTTTTCACCATCTTGTATCTGCTGATTCATAATCTGAGTTTGCTTGACCTGCATGGATACACTCTCATTCTCCTTCATTGCTCTGACTCATGGCTGTGCTTTCCCAATGTCTATGCATAATGTACAATAGGGCGGCATGGTGATGCAGTACTTAGCAGTGCTACCCCACAGTGCCAGGAACTTAAGTTTGATTCCAAGCTTGGATCACTGCCTGTGCAGAGTCTGCACATTCGCCCTGTGTCTGCGTGGGTTTCTTCCAGTGCTCTGGTTTCCTCCTACAGTCTGAAAGATGTGCTGGTTAGATAGGCCATGCTAAATACTCCTACAATGTACCCAAACAGGTGCCGGAGTATGATGATTAGGGGATTTTCACAGTAACTTAATTGCAGTGTTAATGCAAGATTACTGGTGATACTAATAAACTAACTAAAGAAAACATTCCTCACTGACCGTGTTGCCACTGTGTTGCTTCAAGAGTCTTTGTGTGTGATGGCGTGGTCGGAGTGCTGACTACAACAATGATTTCAGCAACAATAATGGCAATATTAGCTGCAAGAGTAACTGTGACAATGAGTCAAGCATTTTTGATCAAGGTATAATCAAGAACAGATGCAGGTCTTAAAGTTGCTGCAAACCACAAACAACTCCATAATGCTTTGTGAGTGACTCCATTGGCCTGGCCAAGCAATGTGATTGGTTTCTGGTTACACCACTGGCTGAGTGCCAGGGAGCTTTCTGGAAGATTGGGACAGTTTGAGGATAAAGACATGTGTTTCAGCCCTTTGTCTTGGAGACCAACCAAGTGTGCCCTGAAAAAACATTTTCAGAGAAGACAAAGAACTACATGGAAGAACTTATGCCAGGAACGGACTTGGCCACTTCGTTTTGAACCATTTTTGTTTCAGCTAAAGAGTTAGAGTTTCAGTCAAGAGTCAGTGTTGAAGTGTAAGAATTAAGGTGTTGGAACTCTTGTAAGTTTGAGTTTGGTACCTAAAGTGCTATTCGGGTTGGTGGTTGGTGACTAGTGGAGTGCCCCAGGGATCGGTGCTGGGGCCTCAGCTATTTACCATTTATATAGATGATCTGGAGGAGGGAACCGAGTGTAATGTGTCGAAATTTGCCGATGACACAAAGATAAGTGGAACAGCAAATTGTGCGGAGGGCGTGGAAAGTCTGCAGAGGGATCTAGATAGGCTGAGCGAGTGGGCGAGGACGTGGCAGATGGAATACAATGTTGGCAAGTGTGAGGTTATCCACTTTGGTAGGAATAATAGTAGGAAGGACTACTGCTTACAGGGCAAAAAGCTGCAGCATGCTACGGTGCAGAGGGACCTGGGGGTCCTTGTGCATGAGTCGCAAAAACCCAACCTACAGGTGCAGCAGGTGGTCAGGGAGGCAAATGGGATGCTGGCCTTCATAGCAAGGGGGATTGAATATAAAAGTAAGGAGGTCTTGCTGCAACTGTACAGGGTACTGGTGAGGCCGCAGCTGGAGTACTGTGTGCAGTTTTGGTTGCCGCACTTGCGCAAGGATATTTCAGCCTTGGAGGTTCACTAGGCTGATACCAGAGTTGAGGGGGTTGAGCTATGAGGAGAGGCTAAATAGATTGGGCTTGTACTCGTTAGAGTTTAGAAGGATGAGGGGAGATGTCATTGAGATGTATAAGATGATGAAAGGGATGGATAGGGTAGAGGTGGAGAGGTTCTTCCCGCTCAGAAAGGACAGCAGGACTAGAAGGCACAGCCTCAAGATAAGGGGGGGGCGGTTTAGAACGGAGTTGAGGAGGAACTTCTTCACTCAAAGGGTGGTGAATCTCTGGAATTCTCTGCCCGTTGAAGTGGTGGAGGCTACCTCGCTAAATATATTTAAGACGCAGGTAGATAGGTTTTTTGTAGGCAAGGGGATTAAGGGTTATGGGGAGAAGGCGGGAAAGTGGAACTGAGCCACTTCAGATCAGCCATGATCTTATTGAATGGCGGGGCAGGCTCGAAGGGCTAGATGGCCTACTGCTGCTCCTATTTCTTATGTTCTTATGTTCTTAAATAAACAAAAAGCTTCTTTAAGAGAATTTGCGTCATTTCTGTCCTTTGGTTTGTAACACTAAACTGAATACCTGGAAAGTACTTAAAGTTTAGAGCTAAATAACAATAGTGCAAATTACATTTATTGTTGCATCTCTTCCTATTTCTCAGGTGACCAATGCCCAGGCAATGCTAATTGCTGTCAAGACACTTGGGATGGCAAAGACTGCCTTTCCTACCTTCTTTGCTGAACTTCTGTAATCTTCCAACATCCACTGAGACTTTTCAAGGAGATCACAGACAGAGCTTACAAAAAATATTGAAGAGTCTCTCCTTGCCAACTGGTTCTCTCATTCACTGTTCCCATCTTTCTCTTACTGGGCAGGATGGAAGAGGGATCAGTAAACCTGGCCTCCTCTGTGAAAAGTGCATTCCTCCAAGAATCGTGACTTTCAGTACGACCTCAAAAACCTTAATATGCATGGGTCCGGTTTCCATTCACTCTGCTTTCCTACTCTGTACAAAATGACACTGGTGAAACAGGCCAGTTTTTGCACCCCCGCACTGCAACCCCCTCCCCCCACCACCCCCATTCTCATCCAGGAAAATTCCAGCCCTAGGTGTCAAAGGAAATTTAAAAAGAAATTGGGAGAACTATGAAATGGGCTGCTGGCTCACTATCACTCATTTTACACAATTGTACACAGCAAATGTTTGCGTTTTCCTGTCCCAGCAATTCTCCAGATCTCCAGCAGGTAAGACAGATTGGGTTCAACTCTGTAAAGGTTTTGAGTTGATATCCATCTAAATCATTTGCGGCAATATTTTTTAATGAATTACAGGTACAGACTGCTGAACTTCACCTAGTCTGCCGAAACAAATATCCATTGTCACTGACAAAGAAATCTTACACAGAACAAGCTACACTGTTCACTCATGTACCCTACAAATAATCATAGTTCCTGCTTATAAGTTGAGGCATTGTACTGACAGTTCTAAATGTACAGCGCCTGCACCATTTTTCTTTCAAACACCCCCATCCACATTTATGCATTGACAGGGCACATTTATTTCTTTCTCAGATCACATTTCTCAGCTGAGCTGTATCAATCAGCTTCCATTCATTTAACAACTTCCTTGTACGCTCTGCGCTTACAAATCTCATTTTCCAACCAAAAATCTAATTCTCTAGCTTATGTTGACTGGCAGATCTGATTTTTCACTTCTAAAACCTTCCTCCAAGCTATTGCAATCATGTTTCAAATTTCCTCCTTCAAGACTCCAACTCCCCAGTTACGTCCTGACTGACAGAATAGGTTCCTCTAAACTTTACTTGGCAGTTATCAACTGACAAACACTCCCATTCCACCATCACACAGGGAGAAGCATTTCCTGTGTGCCAGGTCAAGTGAAATCAGAAATACTTTTGAAAAGGAACACATTTACAATTTTGCCATGTCACTTTGATCTTGAAAAAAAACTTCCTCTACATTTTCTTTTCAAAATTTTGCAACCAATGCATTGGCTTTCCTTTTATCTATCCACTGAATTTATTTTTGGATGCTAACTTGCTCATCAAAGAAATATTTCAGCAATTCTTCAAGCCGGGTCAGATGATTTGGATAGCCACAATGTCACACAGTAATACTGATAAAATTGACACTGGCAATCTTTTCATTATAGATCATAGAACCCTACAGTGCAGAAAGAGACCCTTCGGCCCATCGAGTCTGCACCGAACACAATCCCACCCAGGCCCTACCCCCATATCCCTACACATTATACCCACTAATCCCTCTAACCTCCGCTACCCTGGACACTAAGGGGCAATTTCTTAGCATGGCCAATCAACCTGACCCACACATCTTTGGATTGTGAGAGGAAACCGGAGTACCCAGAGCAAAACCCATGCAGACACGAGGAGAATGTGCAAACTCCACACAGACAGTGAATCAAGCTGAGAATCGAACCCAGGACCCTGGAGCTGTGAAGCAACAGTGCTAACCGCTGTGCTACTGTGCCGCCCAAATTATGATCCCTGTAGGTTCCTTGACACTTAAACTTGTTATCTCATTTATATTTGTAACTTATTACAGGTTCGTGGGAAGTGAAGTAACAGAACTCAATCTTGCTGTGTGACAAATTTACTTCTCAATATAATATGCAACCTGACAAGTAAGTTATTAATTTGGTTTGGTAGCAGAGTAGGTAGGCATCAACAAGAACTATTGGTTGTGTTAGCATTGTAGCTGGTAAATTAGTACAAACGTGAAAGATTCACACTGAACCATGTTTACCTGCCACCCCTGCATTCTTTCCCTTCCAAATCTCTGTAATCTCCTTCCGCCTTACTTCTGAGCTATCTGCACTTCTCCAGTTTTGGCTTTTGTGTATACTTGATTTTAATCACTCCACCACCGGTGGCCATACTCAGCCCTGGGATTCCTTCTCTAACCATGGTACTGAAACAACATCTGGTACAGGCACAAACGTGGACTGCTGCACTCTGAGGATTTGAAAGTTGGCTTCTGAGGAAAGAGGATGAGAGGAGGATAACAGCTTTTGGAATGTGACTATTGCAGAGGAACCTGAGGAATCAGCTGAATGCACAGGCAGTCGAATGAACAGGTTAGAGGAAGGCCTGAGTTTCATGCTCGATGTGCATGTGAAGTCAATGGATCCAGATGCAGATCATAGAATTATAGAAGCTCTACAGTGCAGAAGGAGGCCATTCAGCCCATTAACTCTGCACCAGCCACAATCCCACCCAGGCCCTATTCCCCATAACCTCACATATTTACTTGCTAATCTCCCTGGCACTAAGGGTCAGTTTAGCTTAGCCAATCAACCTAACACACACACCTTTGGACTGTGGGAGGAACTGGAGCACCTGGAGGAAACCCACACAGACACGGGGACAATGTGCAAACTCCACACAGATAGTCACTCGAGTCTGGAAATGAGCCTGGGTCTTTGGCACTGTGAAACAGCATTGCTAACCACTGGGTTGCCTAATAGAACCTACCCCTGGTCAAGGTTGCGTTATCCACATGATTTCACAATGGGTGGCCTGCACAGTGTGAAACGTACATTCTTATTGGCCTGGCAGTATGGGCGGAAGTGAGAATGAGTTGGATAATGGGTCCAATGGGGACCCAGCGAGGCATTTAAAAACTCTTCAGGCAGCACTCCGAGGGCTGCCAGGTTTTGCAGGGGAAGGCAGGGAGAGTCTTCTGCAGCCAAGGATGGAATAGATGGAAACCAAGTATTAACAGGGATATCCACTGCTTGCTGAAGTCCAGGTCTGAGGCATTCAAGTCAGGTGACACTGACCTATGCAAGAAAGACAGTAGGAAGTCTCACCACACCAGGTTAAAGTCCAACAGGTTTATTTGGCACCTCCCTCTGTGACTGGATCATGAACTTCCTAATCACAAATAAGCCTGGTGGACTTTAACCTGGTGTTGTGAGACTTCTTACTGTGCTTACCCCAATCCAACACCAGCATCTCCACACAATGGCTATACAAGAAAACCAGGTACAACCTAAAAAGATCCATCAAAGGTGCCAAAAGACAGTACTGGACCAAGCTAGAGTCCTAGGCTAGCCACACCCACCCCCGTTGACTATGGCAAGGTCTGCAAGACATAACAGGCTGCAAAAAGAAGGCACATAAAATCACCGGCTCCAGCCTTCTCGAAGGTTAACCCATGGGATGTGACTGGCCTGGATGGGGTACCCGGACGAGCACTCAGATCCTGCGTGGATCAGCTGGCGGGGGTATTCACAGACATCTTCAACCTCTCTTCACAACAATCTGTGATCCCTCCCTGCTTCAAAAAGACGATCATTATCCCTGTACCTAAAAAAAAGGCAGCTTGCCTTAATGACTATCGGCTGGTGGCTTTGACATCCATCATTATGAAGTGCTTTGAAAGGTTAGTCGTGGCACGAATCAATTCCAGCATCCCAGACTACCTGGATCCACTACAGTTGGCTTACCACCACAAAAGGTCTACAGCAGATGCCATTTCCCTGGCCCTGCACTCAACCCTGGAACACCTAGATATCAAGAACTCCAATGTCAGGCTCCTATTTATTGACTACAGTTCAGCCTTCAATACCATTATTCCCACAAAACTCATTTCCAAACTCTGTGGCTTGGGCCTTGGCACCTCCCTGTGCGACTGGATCCTGAATTTCCTAACTCTCAGACCACAATCAGTAAGGATAGGCAACAACACCTCTTCCACAATCATCCTCAATACCAGTGCCGCACAAGACTTTGTTCTCAGCCCCCTACTATACTCTTTATACATCATGACTGTGTGGCCAAATTCCTCTCCAATTCAATTTTCAAGTTTGCTGATGACATCACCAGAATGGTTCTGATCTCAAACAATGATGAGACAGAGTACAGGAATGAGATAGAGAATCTGCTGAACTGGTGCAGCAACAATAATCTCTCTCTCAATGTCAAAAAAAGGAGATTGTCATCGACCTCAGGAAGCATAAAGGAAAACATACCCCTTCTACATCAATGGTGATGAAATGGAAAGAGTTGAGAGCTTCAAGTTTTTAGATGTCCAGATCACCAACAACCTGTCCTGGTCCCCCCCGTGCCAACAATATAGTTAAGAAAGCCCACCAATGTCTCTACTTTCTCAGAAGACTGAGGAAATTTGACATGTCAGCTATGACTCTCACCAACGTTTACAGATCCACAATAGGAAGCATTCTTTCTGTTTGTATCACAGCTTGGTATGGCACTGCCCAAGACTGCAAGGAACTACAAAAGGTCGTGAATGTTGCCCAATCCATCATGCAAAGCAGCCTCCCATCCATTGACTCTGTCTAAACTTCCCGCTGCCTCAGCAAAGCAACCAGCATAATTAAAGACTCCATGCACCCTGTACATTCTCTCTTCCGCCTTCTTCCTTCAGGAAAAAGATACAGAAGTAATGAAACAAAAGTAAGGTGCAGATTTGATGGGCTGAATGGCCTCTCTGCACAGTAGGGATTCTCTGATCCTATGAAAAGACAATAAGGGATTTTAGGCAGAATATTTATATGTCCTTCTCAAATAAGCTGAAATAAGCCAATTTAATCAATGTAATGTCTTTTAAGTGTAGCCTTCCAGCTTTTTATTCACATATTGAACTTCGACTATATCATTTAATGGCAGAGATCTTCATTTCACCCAGCAATCAAGTTTCTAACTTCTAAGCAAGGCAGTAACCTGCGCTCCTGTAGCAGACATCAATCTGATAGGAGAAGCTCCATGTTGCACTGTAACCTACTTGTTATGCATTGTTTGATGCAGAGGTGTATCTTAAGTAGAAAGGATTTACTGACAGCACCAGTGTCAGGCAATGCACTCCAAGCATTGAACCTTATTTGCCCTTGGCCCTGTAACAGACTGCGCGTCACAGTCCTCTCACCACAAGAACTGATTAGACCCACATGAGATTTGTGATGGTGATGAAATGCCAGAATTGAAAGGCATAGGTGAAAAATATTCAATCTTATTTCTAATGGGCCAGTGACCCTATAACCAACAATGTACAAGACATTATCATGCCAAAGCCTTCAATCAGTCAGTTAAGAGATGGAATATTTCTGGTAAGCTTCACATTATAAAAGCTTCTAACAATGGATAGCTATCAAATTGATTGTATCAGATAAAGATAATTACATTAATATAGATTTGGTCAGTTTATAGCTGGATTGAAAGTAAATCCTTTCTAAGAATCTGCTTACTTTTCTAGCAGTTTCAACATCTAATGTACCTGGATCTCTGTTCTAATCTTTCATGTGCACATTGATTCGTATCATGCTAATGGATTTCTATTTTATGTAGTTAGAACTGTTTAAGTATTAAAGGTAGCCTCTGCTACAGTAATTAAAGTTGATTCTGGCATGTGATAAATAATCAATGACTTAAGTTGCTTCAACCTACCAATTCACACATACTGGCCAAACATTTAATTACTTTGCCAAGTACTAAAGACTTTGAGATGTGCTTATTTATCGACATACGAATTTGGAGCAGGGGCAGATCACTTGGCCCCTCGAGTCGTCTCCGCTATTCAATAAGGTCATGGCTGGTCTGCTTGTAACCTCAACTTCACATTCCTGCCTACCTCCCGATAAATGTTCACCCCTTGCTTATCTTACCTGAATCAATTATGAAGACAGTCAGTGTCTCCCAAGTGTATGTATTAAACTATTGTGACTAATTCCCAAACTAATTAACAACACTGATGAGAGAAAGCATTTAGTCCTGAAAATGGAGAACTTGATAGCTGCTACCTCTGCCCTTTGCTGCTCTTGTAACTGAATGCTGAAAAAATTTACATTAAGTTATGAATTCCAGCGAGGAAGAGAATCATCGGCCTAAATTTTCAGTGTGGCTCGGAAGCACGCTCAGTGAACCCAGGAATCAGCTTCAGCCTGCGATTGGCTCCTGACCTCACACTGCCTGGCCAATTAACTGCCAGCCAACATTAAATATGAGCTGGGACAGGCTCAGAGTTACTGGCAGGGACAGGAAGAGGATAGGCAATGGGACCAATGAGATTGTGAATGGGGTGGGAGGTGGTTTAAAAATGGCCGAAGGAGCTCCCAGAAAGCTAGCATGAGGTATTCAGGCGCTTCAGAGAGCTGCATTGTCATTCTATAGAAAGACCATTTAGGTCCAAAACACTAAATGTTTCTCTTGCACAGATGCTGTGAGCTGAGTTTATCCAGCATTTTCTATTTTTACGTCAGATTTCCAGCCTCTGCAGTGTTTTTGCTGGCATTCTATGTGTTGTTCTGCATCAGGAAGGCATTCTGCTATTTCTGTCTGCATTATGGCATCTGAACCAGTAGCCCAAGTTGGAAATGCCCGTGGCCTATGAGTTCTTCTAGAGACAGTGAGCACCCGTTCTGAGATTGTTATACTCTGAAACTGTAAGTGGAGGCCACCTCGTGTAACCAAGATTGTCCAGATGGAGGTGGCAGCCTAGCTGAACGGGCATGATGGTGCACTGGGGAGAACATGCAGATACTACAACAATGGATGAATGAACACTGCTCAACAATCACCAGGCAGGAATGTTCTCTTCCTCACGGGGAACACTTCAAAAAGTCTGACAACACCAGGTTTAAGTCCAACCGATTTATTTGATAGTACACTCACTAGCTTTCGGGGTTAGTCCCTTCGTCAGGTGAATGGAGAGACTAACCCCGAAAGCTAGTGAGTGTACTATCAAATAAATCGGTTGGTCTTAAACCTGGTGTTGTCAGACTTTTTACTGTGTTTACCCCAGTCCAACGCCGGCATATCCACATCAGGGGAACACTTCAGCAGCATCTGATTTTGGCTAAGTCTTCTCCACGACACAGGACAAAGCAAAATCGCTAAGCAGAGACTGATAGCCATGTTCTGCACACATGAGGATGGCTTCAACTAGGATCTTGGGTTCATGTCACACTATCTGTAACCCCCACAACTTGCCTGGGCTTGCAAAATCTCATTAACTATCCTGGCTGGAGACAATACACATCTCTTTACCTGTGCTTAACCCTCTCTCCACTTACGTTGTCTGTACTTTAAAGAGTTGATTACTTGTAAAGACTCGCATTCCAACCATTAACTTGTAAATTGAGTTTGTGTCTATATATGCCTTGATTGTGAACGCAACTCCCACTCACCTAATGAAGGGGCCGCAGTCCGAAAGCTTGTGGCTTGTGCTACCAAATAAACTCGTTGGACTTTAAACTGGTGTTGTGAGACTTTTACTGTGCTTACCCTAGTCCAATGCCGGCATCTCCACATCACATATTTATACCAGCCAGGCCCTGTTTATCCCTCACTTGAACACTCCTACCCAAGAGAACACATTCAGAGCTCCTCCTACTTTAGAGAACCAAGCTTCCCCATTGTCTTAGCTGAATTATGGCAAGTGGGCTTTCCATCCAGCCAACATTTCCAGCTGCCTTCTCCAAAAACAATCGGGTTAACTGATTATCAATCTGCCAGACAGAACACAGATACTTATCTAGCCATTGAGACAGGAGGGCCTAGCAAGGTTATGGAGGAGGAGGGATGGTGAAAATTTGGTGGTGCTAATCTTAAAGCTCAACATCTCTTGAAGCAGAACCGGCCCACCGAAAGCCAGAGGCAGGTGTCTGCAAAAAGAGCTTATCCAGCTTCTCATTGCCATCAACATTTTCCTGGCCGGAATTAGGCATCAGAATGAAGAATTAATAGAAATGAGTGACCAGAAAGGAGGCAGGAAAGTGGTCAGAACCATGTAGAAGGAGAAAGCACGGCCAGTGAGAGGTAACTCAGCAGCCATAGGAGTTCTATCCATTGCAGGAAGATGTTTAATGACTTCACAAGGCCAACAAAGAAAATATTGATGGCAGAAAGCTGCCATTCATCTATGTTAGCGTCACAGAGTTTAAACTAAATTAATTCAAATATGCAGTCACAAACATAAAGAATAAACCCAATGGACTGTGCCGACTCCTTCACAGAGAACAATTAAATTATGTCACTGGAGAATTTTACGAATCATGTCTACACATTCATGACTTCTTTTCTCAGTGGGAACGTTAAGACAAGTCGTATAAATTCTTCAAAAGCGGCAGGATGGAAAATCGAAGAACGGTAAAGCAGAGAAAAGACAGAAGTGGAAAACTGAAGGAAAAAGGAGAAGGAGAATGGAAGAACTAATGAAAAAGATTCAACAGGATGTACCAGTGTCAGAACAGTACAGCCTAAGGCTGAAGTGTAGTGATTCACAAAAGGGAGAAAAAGGGAAATGATTGCATTTACAAACAGAAAACGAATGGAGGTTAATGAGGTCAGAGGGATGATAAAGTGTTGAACAAGTTGGAGATTGAAAGCACTGCAAGGGGTGCATTGAAAATTAACTCTAAAGTGATGTAGGTATTAATGAAGGCCTCATCAATAACATAGAGATAGAAATAGATATATATACATTGCATATGAGCTTTGAAATTGAAATTAAATAGAAGTCTAAGAGCAGAATTTTCCCATCCCGCCTGCCATGGGAAACATAGTGGGTGGGACAGAAGAGTTGGTGGACCAAGCAAAGGTCCATTGACCTCAGGTGGGAATTTCCAGCCTTGGGGCGAGTGTGGCTGGAAAATCTGGCCCTGAGAATTGAAATTGTTGGCCTCAGCAATAAAAATTAGCACAAAGAAGTCCCAGTTAGTGGGTACATAGAACTAGGAGCTAAATTTTAGGCCCAAACTTAGGCATAAAAACAGTTGTCATGAGCTGAGATGAGGGGGCCTATCCTTGACATTAGGCAGCGTTTGACTGAGTGTGGCTAGGGGCCCCTAGCAAAACTGGAGTCAATGGGAATTCAGGTGAAAACTCTGCACTCTGGAGATCATTCCTAACAAAAGGAAGATGGTTGTGATTGTTGGAGGTTAATCATCCAGTTCTAGGGCATCGCTGGAGGAGTTTCCTACACTACAACAGTGCCATCCTTGCAAAAGTACTTAATTTGCTGTAAAACACTTTGAGATGGTGGCCATGAAAAACACCATGTACATACATGCCTTTCTTTCCTTTTGGTGCCCAGTCACCTTCAACTGCTGCATCAATGGCCTTCCGTCCATTAAAATGTCAGAAATGGGGACGTTTTCTGGTGATTGCACAGTCTTCAGTATCATTTGTGACTCATCAGATACTATGGGTCAAATTTTCCCATTCCGCCTGCCACGGGAATTGAACTGGCGAGGGGCAGACCATGGAAAAGTCCATTAACTTCAAGTGGGGTTTTCCGGTTACAGGGTAAGCATGGCAGGAATATCCTGCGCTATAACTCCATGTCTATGTACAGCATGAGGTCTGATAAGTGGCAAGTAACATTTGTGCCACATTGGTTTTCAACAACAAAAGAAAAAGATATTATTAAATATGAAAGGTTTGATTATGATACAATACTTCACCTTATCTTCACAGCTGCACACAGACTTCAAGGATAACCAAATGACAGATGCCACACAACTTACCTTCCATGGATTTCTCCTCAAATTCCTGTTTGTCACATGTGTGTTTCTCTACAAAATGGTCGGTAGATGTTTGGATCTCTCTTCCATAAACAGCAATTGATGCTAAATCAGTTGTTAATTTTAAATCTGAACAATGGATTACTGTCAATCAGATTATTGTCAATTAAAGGATATGGGACAAAGATATGGAATTGGGTTGCAAATCTCATTGAATGAGAAAACAGGCTCAAATACCTTAATGGTCTCCTCCTGTTACTTGCAGCAATGATTTGAGTCAAGTTTCTGACACCAGAAATGGTCCTCTGATATCAGGGAGGGCAGGGCTGAGAAGAAACAACAAGTATGTCAGAGGCTTCTTTGGTTCCAGTCTTTTTATGACAATGACTGATATTCCAAAGAGTGAGTTGTTGAAGAGTGAAGTGTGTGGAAACGGTGTTCTGGTGGAATTCGGGCTGGAAAGATTGATCTGAATTGGGGCTGTGAGACTGCGGAGTTGTTGAATGTCATGAATTTTTTTTCCATTGAAAGAAGCTTGACGGGCAGAGCTTCTCCATGAAGATTGTGAAAGATGTGTTGCTTCCACGGAGCCCGCCGCATGGGAAAGGTGCATTTTTCTAGGCACTGTTGACCCATACCGTTGTTTTTGCACCAAGAAAAAGACGTTTAAGGCAAAAGTGTTGGGAAAGAGAATTCTGAGAAGCAGGAAATGGTTATGCCATGATAATGAAATTTCCAGTTATTGGGTCTGTTCAAGATCTGCAACAGAAACACCCAAAAAGGTATGACACCAGAGGCAGTTTTATTGGAGATGTCATTCTTAACCTGAAAGTTCATGCAGTCCCTTCCACAGATCTACCACTTAAGTGCAGTGTCCATATAAAGAGCAGGTTAAAGGCAGAGATTGACAGAATAGAAGGGGTTATTTGCCATGTTCAGCAACACAAAGATTTGCCAATTTTGTTGTCTAGCTTTATAATCACTGTGATTAAGAAAGAAGATACCATTAGAGTAAGCTTGGATTACAGAAGGTTAAGTTGAGCACACAGGTAGCATCCTCATAAGATGCCTACTCTGAAGAAATTCTACCAAAGGTTTGCTGCAGCCAAGTTCTTTTTGCAGTTGGATTTTATTTTATTCATTCATGGGACATGTGCATCGCTGGCTGGCAGGCATTTATTGCCCATCCCTAGTTGCCCTTAGGGGTAGTTGAGAGTCAACCACATTGCTGTGGGCCTGGAGTCACATGTAGGCCAGATCAGGTAAGGATGGCAGATTTCCTTCCCTAAAGGACATTAGTGAACTAGATGGGTTTTTCTGACAATTCTGACAGTTGCTTCATGGTTATCAGCAGATTCTTAATTCCAGATTTTTTTTATTGAATTCAAGTTCCACATCTGCTGTGATGAAATTCAAAACCGGGTCCCGAAGACATTAACTGAGTTTTTGGATTAATAATCTAGTGATAATACCACTCGGCTGTCACCTCCTTGGAAGCTCAGATTTTGGTCAGTGCACCTGCCTGAGCATTTACAGGAATATACTGCAGTCAGAATACCATTTGGAAGAATACCCTATGGTCACAAATAGCTTCTAATTCTTTACTGTTCCTCCCTCCAAAAATTCAAATTTCTTCCTGTGAAACCTGGCAGTGGGCTGTTTCATCACCACTAAATATATCTCTGTTGGTGCAGAAAGCAATTTACTCCAGTTGGATTTATAATTAGACCGAAGTGTAATATTTGTACGGCTGGGCAATGTGAAAAGTTGAACTGTACATCCCTGAAGGAGCCCATGGGATGTGCTGTGAAGCCAATGGAGCATAAAAGAGCAGTACCTCAAAATAAAATCTTGAAGATCAACAGTTTCCAATCGATGAAAATATAGTAAGACTTATTTCGAGGATTGATTTCATGCTCGTGCTAACAGATCCTTTTGAGTCATGTGCCGGTGTAATATTCTATGGATTGGGAACTAAAACCACAACTCTCCTAAGAGGCAGTGACTTTCCCATACTTCATTCCAGTACATTGTGGCATTGCCGCCTTTCATGTCTCATATCCTTTGTTACCATTTCTCAGATTTGAAAAATAATCCAGTAAATTACAATTCTGTGCACAAGTACCGCAAGCACAATTCTGCCTACATAAAAAAGAAATATTATTTTGCCTTGTTCTTGTAGATTTGACCTCAGCCCAGAGGGCAACGTGACCTTCACAGCAATTTTTAATATTGCTGCTCCACTAGGAGGGGAAAGAAAGAATGCCAGACAAGCCTCCTGTTTTTTGAAACATAGTCATCAACATATTATAGCAAGCACTTGTTGCATAGCCAAGTCCTGTAGTATCTACAACAATTAAATAATTGACCAGATAATCTCTTTTAGGGACATTGGATTGAAGGATATATGTTGGCCAGAAAATTTGCATAGTTCCCCTAATCTTCTTCTAAGTTTCCATTCTCTTCTTCAAACAGTGTTGTGAAATCTTATCAGTTTATCTGAGGGGGTGGATGATGATAGGAGTCAGTGCCTCATCTGGCAACATCCCATCTCCCCACTACAGCACTGAAATGTTAGCCTGGATTATGAAGCCAAGTCCTGGAGTGAACTTCAACTCATGATCTTTTGGTTTCGAGATGATCCTACTCACTGCAGCAATCATCGCGGGCAGAACAGAGCATTTAAAGGTCTGTTAACCTTAGGTGGGAATTTCAGATCTCAGGATGGGCACAACCATTAAATCCCACCCCAAAGCTACAGTCAAGGCTGATAGTTCAATGTGTTCCTCAACTTCGATGCTGTTACAATAAATACATTTTCTTTTCAAGTCTTTAATACAGCAATATTTATAGCTTTGAAGAATTATTCACAAGATACTGTCCGGCCTAATGAGAGCTGCCAGCCTAGGGTGGTGCCATGGCACAGTGGTTAGCATTGCTGCCTCACAGCACGAGGGATCTGGATTCAATTCCTGGCTTGGATCACTGTCTGCAGAGTCTGCACATTCTCCTTGTGTCTGTGTGGGTTTCCTCAAGTTTCCTCCACAGTCCAAAAGACATGCTGGTTAAGTGCATTGACCATACTAAATACTCCCTCAGTGTCCCAGAACAGGCACCGCAATGTGGTGACCAGGGGATTTCCACAGTAACTTCATTGCAGTGTTAACGTAAGCCTACTTGTGATACTAATAAACTTAAACTTATTTATACTATGGGTGATAATGAATGCCCATGTCACACTGAAGATATTACCTGGCTCAGAGAATGTAGTGATTTTTTTTTGTGAACTTGCAGCGTTTCCATTACTAAAAATCTTCTCATACAATGAAAACAGTACTAAAAGCAACTCAATATATCCTATTTAAAAAACAAAGTCAACCTGTCAATGAATTCCCATTTTCATACCAATTGGCTGGTCCCCAATGATTGTGTAATACAAACAAAGAACAATACAGCACAGGAACAGGCCCTTCGGCCCTCCAAGCCTACGCTGCTCATGAGCCCAACTAGACCATTCATTTGTATCCCTCTATTCCCAGTCTGTTCATGTAGATGTCTGGATAAGTCTTAAATGACCCCAGTGTATCCGCTTCAACCACTTGCCTGGCAGTGCATTCCAGGCCCCCACCACCCTCTGTGTAAAATACATTCCCCTGACATCTGTGTTGAACCTTGCCCCCCTCACCTTGAACTTGTGACCCCTTGTGTTTGTCACCTCTGACCTGGGAAAAAGCTTCCCACTGTTCACCCTATCTATGCCCTTCATAATTTTATGCACCTCTACTAGGTCACCCCTCATCCTCCTTCTTTCCACGGAGAGCAACCCCAGTTTAACTAATCTCTCCTCATAGCTAAGATCCTCCATACCAGGCAACATCCTGGTAAACCTTTTCTGTACTCTCTCCAAAGCCTCCACATCCTTCTGGTAGTGTGAAGACCAGAACTGGATGCAGTATTCCAAATGTGGCCTAACCAACATTCTATATAGCTGCAACATGACACATCAACTTTTATACTCTATGCCCTATCCAATAAAGGCAAGCGTGCCATATGCCTTCTTTACCACTCTGTCCGCCTGTGCTGCCACTTTCAAGGATCTGTGGTCTTGTATACCCAGGTCCCTCTGTGTGTCTATACTCCTGATGGCTCTGCCATTTATTTTATAGCTCCCCCCTACAATCAGGAGCCTGGCTGTTGTCTTGAAACAATGACAAATTTTCTATCGCACTCAAAGTGACCCAAAGCCTCTTTAATGGATTGCTCAGCCTTATGTTACCAAAATAACTGCATGTTCTCACTCATAAGTAGAACAGGTATAGTGCTACTACTCTCACATAACAAAGAGCCAATCACAGGAACTGAAAATTTTCCAGATGTATTTTAAGCTTTGAGTCAAACTGCTTAAGGTCAAGGATAAAATATAAGTTCTGGCAGTTTCGTTCAAATCCCTTGTGACTCCAGTCTAAAGAATAAAACTTGCACTTAATTTGGCAACCTTATCTTTAGGGAAAATAGTTTTAATATGGGAGAAATGGAAGCATTACCTCAAGAAATGGAAAGTATCCTTATGATGTTGAAGCTCAGCTATATTAAGCACTGTTACTGAGTTCAGAAGCAATTAGTTCTCTGAAATGCGTATCTTAATAAAAATAAAAAGTGCTGGAAACGCAGCAGCATCTGTAGAGAAAGAAGCTGAGTCAACAGCATATCATCAACTGCGTGCATAGAGCTCTGTGGGCTCCCACATCAAAGGAGGTGACGATAGTAGATTCTCCCACTGTTTTGATGGATAATTGTTCAGCAAGGAAAGCAGTTGTTCACTGCCTAGATTGGGGACATCTAATACATGAGGTTAAACCATGTCTTGATTGCAGAACTGATTGCAAATGTGTCATTTGAAACTACTGTTACAGGGTTGGATGAAGGGATTGGTTTTGTAATGCGTTTGCTTGTCTTCTAGAGACCTGACGACATTTAGGTTAACCCGACACCAGCATCTCCAAAAACAAAAGGATTCACGGCCCATTAAACACCTAGATTCCAGCCCAAGGAGTATACATCCTGTTTCCAACATTGAAAGATATATGCCACATTCCCCAAATACTGTAACCCTGTCTGTTGAAATTGGACACTGGGAGTTTCTTTTTAACTTCCAATGTGAACAGACCTCCAAACAAGGGCCTGTGCTGTCTACCATTAAGCTGGTGGAAGCAGAAAGAACTCATCAACCTTGACAACTGCTGTAATCTCAGAACTCATGCCTCCTTCTATCATGCAAGCCTCACTCTCAGAAGGTGGGATATTCTACCATCAGCGAACCTCCACTCAGAAGGAATATTCCAGTTGACTCACGATCATCCGTAGATCTCCCTGTAGACCTCACTGAATATGAGCTCCCCTGTTAGACGAGTGGAGGTTTGCCCAATAGGAAAGGAACAGCGGGGGGCTTTAAAACCAGCTGGCTTCACTCAGGAAGCAGTCAAAAGACTTGGAATTGAGCTACACTCTGTAGCCACCGAGCCGCATTCTTCTACCACGGTAAATGTATGGGTGATTGGTGATGGAAGACTGGCTTCAGTAAGATTATGACAATCTACTGCCATATGTAGGAAAAATTAAGACACATGTCACCCACTTTAAAGCTCATCTGTTTAAATGGATTTGCACTGCTGGTCTGTTCAATAACGTGAACCTGGAAATACCTTGATTGGAACTGGTAAGACACTCGGGAGGAAAAAGCGAGTGTTCAACTTGACTCAGTGCATTTTATTACATGAAGTACCGAGCCACAAATACACATTTGAATGTTTGTATTACAGGATTACAACAGGCTTCAAATTGGTACTAAAGGACACCTGAGCCATAGGGAGGGAGTGAGAGTGTGAGTGAGATTTAATAAGGTCGCCAATCTATCTATGTCTTGTTGTATTCTCGGACAATCCCCAACACTATCAGCAACTCCACCAATTTTTGTGTCATCCACAAATTTACTAAACAGGCTCCCCACATTTTCCTTCAGATTATGTATGTATACTAGAAACAACAGAGGTCCCAGCACTGATCTCTGCAGCACACCATTAGCTACAGATCTTCATTCTGAACAATACCCTTCCACTGTTACTTTCTGACTTCTATAACAAAACCAGTTCGGAATCCATCTAGTCAGCCCTCCCAAATCCCATGTGATTTTAGTATTTGTTCCAATCTGCCATGTGGAACCTTGTCAAATGCCTTACTAAAGTTCATATAACAGCCACAGTTCTTCCCTCATCAACTATCTTTGTCACCTCTTCAAAAAACTCAATCAAATTGATGGGACAAGATGTCCCCCCTAAAAAACCATGCAGCCTGTTACAGCTAATCCATTTTCTTCCAAATGTGTATTTATCCTGTCCCTTGATATCTACTCCAAAAGCTTCCCCGCCACTGATTGGCTCATTGGCCTATAATTTCCTGGATTATCCCTACTTCCTTTCTTAAACAAGGGAATGACATTGGCTATTCTCCAGTCCTCTGGAACCTCACCTGTGGTCAAAGAGGATATGAAGATACCTGTTAAGGCCTCAACTATTTCTTCCCTTGCCTCCCACAGTAACATGGAATAGATCCCATCTGGCCCTGGAGACTTGTCGACTTTCATGCAATTTAGGATACTCAAATCCTCCTTCGATATATTGACATTCGCTAGAGTGTTCATACACCTATCCAAGATCTCAACATCTGTCATTTCCTTCTCTTTGGTGAATACTAATACAAAGTACTCATTAAGAATCTCGCCGACTTCCTGTGTTCCACGCATAACTTCCCTCCATTGTCCTTGAGTGGGCCTACTCTTTCTCTTGCTACCCTCTTGCTCCAAGTATATGCATAAAAGTCCTTTGGATTCTCCTTGACACTGTTTGTTAAAGACATTTCATGGCTCCCTTTAGCCTCCTAATTCTATGTTTAAGTTCCTTCTTACTTTCATTATATTCCTGAAGGGCTTTGTCAGTTTTTAAATGCCTAGACTGATTGTGCATTTCTTTTCTTTGTTTTGATTAAGCTTACAATTTCTCTTTTTATTCATGGATCCTGAATCTTTTCATTTCTAGCTTTCATTTTTGTGGGGCTGTGCCCGTCCTGCACTTCAATCAACTGGCCTTTAAAAGCCTGTCATATGTCAGACATGGATTTTCCCTCAAATAGCTGTTCCCAATCCATAATTCCAAAATTCCTATCCAATTAGGATATAATTAGCACTCACCAATTAAACACCCTCCACCCGAGGGCAACTCTTGTCCTTATTCATGACCCCCTGAAATCTTATGGAATTATGGTTGCTAAACCCACAATGCTCCCCCACTGAAGCATCAATCATTGGGCCTGGCTTACTCCCCAATACCAAGTCTAGTGTGGCCCCCTCCTTGGTTGGAGTGTCAGCATACTGTATCAAAAAGCCCTTCCAACACACTTAACAATTGCTCTCCATGCGAGGCATTGGCAGTAAAGGAGTCCCAGTCAATATGGAAGAAGTTAAAGTCACTCAATTACTCTGCTTTCATCAACTTTTTCAGTATCTGACCACACAACTGCTTTTCTGTCTTCTGCGGGCTGTTGGAGGTTGAAAGTACACTCCCACCATTGTGATTCCCCCCTTCCTATTGCAGAACTCCACCCTTAATACCTCCCTGCGAGATCCGTCCAATATGTTCTCGCTCAACACAGTTGTGATGTGTTCCCTAATCAGTTATGTAACACCCCCACCTCTTTTGTTTCCCCTCCTGTCTCATCTAAAACAATGATATTCCAGAATGTTAAGCTGCCAGCCCCGTCCCTCCTTTAACCATGTCTCCGTAATTGCAATAACATCATAATTCCATGCAGTAATCCAGGCTCTCAGTTCCTCTGTATCATCTGTTATACTTACTGCGTTGAAACAAACACACTTCAGACCTCCAGTCCTGCTGAGCCTTGTGATCTCCCTTTGCTTGCTCTTATTCTGTGCAATGTTTATCTCAGTCTCACTTTTCCCCAGTCCCTACACTTACTTCTGTTCCGGTTCCCACCCCCTTGTCACACTCGCTTAAACCCTCATAGCCGCATTCTCCCACATAGTAAGTAGGCAAAAATATGGCAAATGAGCATAGTGTGGAAAAATCCAAGGTAACTGTAAGAAAATGTAACACTTGAATGTTAGGAACTAGATATAATTTTAAATAAGTTATGTTTGTACTTGTAGGTGTTAGGAGTAAGATATTGCTTTAACATTGATTTATATATTCTTTATTGTATATTTGGTTTCAATTTAGAGCTGTGCGAGATGGAGCCAACAAGTCTGAGACCTATTTGTATACATCCATTTTAATGATGTTTTCTGACCCTGGAAGTGAAGAGATATTTCCAAAGGGACTCGTAGTTTAGAGAAGTTAAAACAAACACAAAGGGCGGGATTTTACGGCCTCACTCGACCCAAGACCGAAAAATCCCATCCAACGCCAATGGACATTTCCATTATCCGCCCCTCGCCCATTTTGAGTCTGTAGCAGGCAGGGTGGTTGGATTCCAGCGAAAAAGTAGGAAACAAGTGGTCTTGCCAAGCAATAGGGTATCAGACAAAAGACCCACATGGAGACAGGGAGAGACAAGAGAAACAGTTTTAGTTTCAGTTGGTATGGACATATCATAAAGTGAAGGCAGAAGGGTATAAAACTCTCTCTCTCGAAAATGATCCCAGGTTCCTGAAGAAATGAGTTTAAGCAACTCAGAAATATTGCCTAAAGTTAATGTAGTAGTAAAGTTAGAGTGAGTTTTCTGGATCACAAGGGAGATACTAATTGTGGAAGGACTTCTAATGAATGTTCAGAAACTAGAAAAGAAACCCCTTCACAACTGAACTCATTCTACCCTGGTGTGGAAATAGCAGTACCTCCTTACTGGAGCATTGGACCTGTAAAGCTTTTGCTGGGATAGTGTGAACTTCAATTGTATTTTTTCTTTGGTGCCTGTGTTAAAATCTTTCCAGTCTTTTTGTTGTCTAGTTAATGGTTTTTGTTTAATAAAAGGAGGTGGTAATTAGAGGAAGTGGTAGAAACAGGTAGAATAACAATGTTTAAGAGGCATCTTGATAGACACATGAATAGGCAGAGAATAGAGGACCATGTTGAGCAGCAGTTCAGAAAGGCATCATTGTTGGCACAGACTTGGTGAGCCAAAGGGCTTATTCCTGTGCTGTACTGTTCTTTCTACTTTGTTTTACTCCTGTGAACCTGTTTGGTAAATATCCTTCACTGTTTAAATTGAAAATTAAAAATTATGATTTGTCAATCTAAGTTCCGTTCTAATGTCTGACTTGTCCAGTAATTACATCAGACTTATTTACTTAGATTAGTTCCTCTGGCTCCATGCAGGACAATGGGCAGTAAGACACCACCATGGATCCCAATCCATCATAATTTCCTTTCCTCCAGCCCGGTTGAATAGAGAGAGACTGCAGAACATTGTGACAGGTACTCAAGTCCATGAGGATGCAGCCTCCAGCAGGCCTCACCGGAAGGCAACTGAATCCATGCTATTTTCTATCTATTCCGCCAGTCTCCCACTGGAATTAAGGCAGAAGTCAACTCTATGCAGATTTTCAGAACTACGATGTTATTTTGCACATATGATTTTGTTTTGTTTGCATCTGAAAATCTTTCATTGCAGCAACATGCAAGAGGAGTAAGTTTGATTGTGTGTTAGGGCCATAAAACAGTGTGGTAGGTACATTGGAGCTGCTGGAATTGTCACTGAACCAGCCCAAATGGTTTGTGACAGTGGTAGAGTTCCATAGAATCAGTGCAGAAGGAGTTCACTCGGCCCATCAAGTCTGCACTGACTCTCCAAAAGAGCATCTTACCCAGTCCTGCCCTCCTCCCCGCTGTCCCCCTATCCTTGCAATCCCAGGCATTCACCATGGCTAATCCAGCTAACCTGCACACCTTTGGACACTGAGGGGCAATCCATCTAACCTGAAGATCTTTAAAATGTGGGGAGAAAAACCAGAGCACCCGAAGGAAATCCATGCAGGCACGGGGGAATGTGCAAACTCCACACACACAGTCACCTGAGGCCAGAATTGAACCCAGATCCCAGCACTGTGAAGCAGCAGTGCTATTAACTGTGCCGCCACTCCACTGATCAAAGCTAGCAGATCTAACTACAAAGTTTGGGTTGTTTGATGAATAATCAATTAGGATTTATCTCACCTTTTCTTTTCCCTGATCACATTTAATAAGATCAACTGCGTTGATAGATTTCAAAGGAGTTTGGAACCAGGCCATGAAGATATATGCATTCATCTCTGTACTTCAGCGAATTTCTGTAGCAGAACAGAGAGTTCTTCTTTAATTGGCCTCTTTTATATGATTGCCACAGGTCAAACACTCTTCATTTATGCTGAATTTTAGATATAAATGAAGTCAGTCTCTGCAAGCTGGAAATCAAAATGAGGTGAGTAATATTCATGGAGAGTAGTGATAAATAAGTTGAACCTCCATAAAAGAAGTACAAGCATAATACCACAAGCACAGAGAATTACAATATGCTGCTTTCATCTCTAGATTTGAAACCCTTGAAAAACAGATGAGATGAAAGCCTTCACTTTGTTTAAGGACTGCTCAGGAACCAAAGTGAAATTGGACTGAATGTGCTCAGCCTATACTTAGAAAAGGTGAACCTGTGCACCAGACCCCTTTCACATTTAATAGAAATGAAGTGACCTCACTCAATGAGGGCCGAGAAATAAACGGAGTACGTTACAGGAAACTAGAAATCCTGTAATGGCAGAGGAGGTTCTTTGTGAGGATGTGTCTGAATCAATTGGTGGGGTATCTTCAAGAATGTTTCTGCTCATGGAGAATCTGGGACTAAAGGGATTAGTTTTGGAATAAGGAGTCAGCAATTTAAGAGGAAAATGAGAAGGTATTCTTTTCTCAGAAGGTTCTCAGTCCCTGGAATTCCCTATCCCAGCGATCTATTTGAGACTGAGTTAGACAGATTTTAAGTTAATGAAAAGTTACAGAGGCAGGCAGGAAAAATGGAGTTAAGGCCACAATCAAGTTAGTCATGATCTAGTACAAAGTAGTCAAATTAGAATCTCAAGAAGAAATTTAAGTTTAGTTTTTTTTATTGTCACATTAACACTACAATGAACTTACTGTGAAAATCTCCCAGACACCACACTCTGGAACCTGTTCCGGTACACTGAGGGAGAATTTAGCATGGCCAATGCACCTAACGAGCACATCTTTCGGACTGAGGGAGGAAACCAGAGCACACAGAGGAAACCCACGCAGACACGGGGAGAACATGCAGACTCTGCACAGTGAGTCAACTGAGCCAGGAATCAAACCTGGGTTCCTGGCATTGTGAGGCAGTAGTGTTAACCACTGTGCCGCCATGCTGCCCAAGAACCATATCTTAAGACATGTTTCTACTATTGATAAATCATAGAAAGACAGTAGGACTAGGGGGCACAGCCTCAAGATAAAGGGGGGGCGGTTCAGAACGGAGTTGAGGAGGAACTTCTTCACTCAAAGGGTGGTGAATCTCTGGAATTCTCTGCCCGTTGAAGTGGTGGAGGCTGCCTCGCTAAATATTTTTAAGAAGCGGGTTGATGGGTTTTTGATAAGAGAGGGGATTAAGGGTTATGGGGAGAGGGCGGGAAAGTGGAACTGAGCCACGACAGATCAGCCATGATCTTATTGAATGGCGGGGCAGGCTCGAAGGGCCAGATGGCCTACTCCTGCTCCTATTTCTTATGTTCTTATGTTCTTATGTTCTTAATTTTGCAGTATTTCCACTTTCCCAATTGAAGAACACTTCCAGTTTCGCCAGTCATCATAGTACCTCACCAGACTGATCATTTCTCATGAATCAACTTAAACAGTGAGGACTGGAGGATAATTCCATGGAGCATCACAACTAAGGCCAATCATCTCACCTGCCATTTAAGGCCCTTTTTGACCCCATGCCAGATCCTGCTGCAGCAATCTAAGAACACAATCTTCCCAAACTTACACTGTAATTCGCTGCTTATCTCCCTTTTACGTTGAAAAATGTTCAAGGAAACATGATCATGCAGAACAGCCATAGAAAATTTGAAAACTTCCTTAGGATATTATCTCAGTAGGTTTGACAGCATATGTGGGGAGAGAATAGAGCCAACATTTCAAGTCTACATGACTCTTCATCGAGACTCAAAGTGTTGGCTCTATTCTCTCCCCACAGATACCAGATGCTGAGATTTTCCAGCATTTTCTGTTTCTGTTTCAGTTTCCAACATCTGCAGTATTTTGCTTTTATTTCATGCTACCAACGAACACCCAGCCACCTGAAGAAGGGACAGGCTGTCCCGAAAGCTTGTGGCTTTTGCTACAAATAAACCTGTTTGGACTTTAAACCGGTGTTGTGGGATTTCTTTCTGTTTTGCCCCAGTCCAACGCCGGCATCTCCACATCATGATCAACGAACATTGCCAGAGGGTTCATCCGAAAATTATTGAGGATCGTGTTCTGCAAATGCAAGGTTCTAATGGCTTGAGTTAGATTTGTGGCACTTCTCTTTAGTAGTTCATGAGATGTGGGCATTGTTAGCTAGGCCAACATTTATTGCCCTAGCCTAATTACCCTTAAAGAGGTAGTGGTGAACAAGCTTCTTGGACTGCTACAGGAGTCTGTGTGGTATAGGTACACCCATACCGCTGTTAGGGAGGGAGTTTCAGGATTTTATTCCGGCGACAATGAAGGAACGATAGTAGAGTTCCAAATCAGGATGTGTGCCTTGGAGGGAAACTTGCAGCTAGTGGTGTAGTCTAGGGAAGGTTCACTAGATTGATGCTGGGTATGCAGAGATTTTCTTATGAGAAGAGGTTTAAGTAGGTTTGACCTATGCTAATTGGAGTTTATAAATGAGAGGCAACCTTACTGAGACATATGGGATTCTTGGGGGACTTGACTGGACAGATACTGAGAGATTGTTTCCCTTTGAATAGGAAATCTAGAACCAGGGGGCATAATCTCAGTAAGGGTTCACCTACTTAACATAGAGGTGAGGAGGAATTTCTTCTCTCAGAGGGTAGTGATTCTGCAGAATTCTTTACCTCAGAAGGCTGTAGAGGTTGGATCATCAAATATGTTCAAACCTGAGATAAACAGATTTTTAATTAATAAGGGAATCAAGTGTTGTGGCAATAAGGCAGGAAAGTGGAGTTGAGGAGTATCGTATCAGATCAGTCATGGTGAAGAAGTCTCAATGGGCCAAGTGGCCTAATTCTGCTCCCATATCTTTTGGTCTTATGGTGTTCCCATATATCTGCTCCCTAGTCTCTACTGGTGGGAGAAATCACAAGTTTGTAATGTGCTTTATATTGGAGGGAAGGTCATTGATGAAGAAGCTGAAAATGGCTGCACCTAGGAGGCTACTCTGAAGAACTTCTGCAGAGTCCACCGACACTGAGATCATTAAACTCCAACAACTACAACCACCTTCCTTTGTGCTGGGTAGGACTTCAACCAGTGGAGAGTTTTCCCCTTGAAGCCCATTGATTTCAGTTTTCCTGGGGTTCCTTGATGCTTTGTCAAATGCTTTCTTGAGTGCAAGGGCAGTGGCTCTCACTTCTCCTCACCTCACCTCTGGAATTCAGATCCTTTGTCATTGTTTGGATCAAGGCTGTAATATGGTCAGGAGCCGAGTAACCCTGGTGCGTGCCAAACTGAGCATCAGTGAGCAGGTTATTGCTGAGCAGATGCTGCTTTACAACATTCTCGACAACACTTTCCATCACTTTGCTGATGATCAAGGGTAGATTGATGGGGCAGTAATAGATTGGATTGGATTTGTTCTGCTTCCTGTGGCCAGGACATACCTGGGCAATTTTCCACATTGTTGGGCAGAAGAGAGTGTTGCAGTTATACTGGATCAGTTTGGCTGGGAGGCGCTGCTAATTCGGGAGAATAAATGCTCCGTACTGTTGCCAGAATGTTGCCAGGGTCCACAGAAGTTCCAGAGCCTTCAGTTGCTTGTTGATATCACATGAAGAGATTTAAGTAAGCTGAAGACTGACATCTGTGATGCTGGTGACCTCAGGAAGAGGCCGAGATGGATCATCTATTTGACAATTCGGGCTGAACATGGTTGAAAATGCTCCAAGCCCTTCACTGATGTGTTGGACCCTCATATCATTGAGGGTGGGGGATATTTGGGACAAATTCCCCCAATTTGTTGTTTAATTGTCCATCTCCATTTATGGCTGGAAGTGGCAGGACTGCAAAGTTTAAATCTGATCTTTGGTTGTAGGATTGTTTGGCTCTATCTGTTGTTTGCTGCTTCTGCTGTTTGGCATGCAAATATCCTGTATTGTGACCGCTCCAGGTTGACACCCCATTTTTAGGTATGCCTGGCATTCTGTCTTGCATTCTTCATTGAAACAAGATTGGTCCTCTGGCTTGATTGTAATGGTGAGTAGGATATATGTCAGACTATAAGGTTACAGATTGAGGTTGAGAACAATCCTGTTGCTGCTGATAGCCCACAGCACCTCCTGGATGCTCAGTGTTGACTTGTTAGATCTATTCAAAATCTAGCCCATTTAGCCTGATGGTAATGCCAAACAACATGATGGAGGATATCCTCAATTGCAGATGCGACTTTGTCTCCACAAGAACTGTGCAGTGGTCACACCTCCCAATACTGTCATGCATGGATGCATCTCCAAAATGTGACTTGTGACGATGAGGTTAAGTAGACTTTTACTCTTGTTGGTTCCCTCACTACCTGCTCCAGATCTAGATCAGCAGTTATGCCCTTCAGGACTCAGCCAGCTTGGTCAGTAGCGATGCTACTAAGCCACTTTTGGTAATAGACATTGAAGTTCCCCACCCAGAGTACATCCTGTGCCCTTCTTGCCGTCAGTGCTTCTTCCAGTTGATGTTCAACATGGAGAAGGACTGATTCGTCAACTTAGGAGAGGGAGTAGGTTGCAATCAGCAGGAAGTTCCCTTGACTTGATGCCACAAGACTTTATGGGGTCTGGAGTCAATGTTGAGGACTTCCAGGACTACTCCCTCCTGGATGTATACCAATGTTCTGTGCCACCTCCAGTAGGCCTGTCCTGCCATTAGGACACAAAATACCTAGGGACACTGATGGTGTTGCCTGGAACACTGTAATGTAAGAGTCTATGACTATGGCAACATCAGGCTGTTGCTTGACTAGTCTAAGCAACGGCTCTTTCAACTTTGGCAAAAGCTCCCAGGACAGGGTGACAGGGCTGGATTTGCCATTGTTATAGATCATAGAATCCTACAGTGCAGAAGGAGGCCACTTGGCCCATTAAGTTTGCACCGAACACAATCTCACTGAGGCCCTATCTGTGTAGCCCCACATATTTACCCTAGGTAATCCCTCTGACACTAAGGAGAAATTTAGCTTGGTCAATCCAACTAACCCGCTCACCTTTGGACTATGGGAGGAAACCGGAGGAATCCCATGCAGACAAGGGAAACGTGCAAACTCCGTGTGATAAGCAACCCAAGCCGAGAATTGAACCTGGGTTGCTAGCACTGCGAGGCAGCAGTATTAACCACTGTGCTACCATGCCGCCCCGATTGTTGTTTCCAATGTCTAAGTTGTTGCTGGGTGGTCCATGTTTTGTAGACTTTGTAGTGGTTTGACACAACTGAGTGGCTTGCTCAGCCATTTTAGAGGAAACCATCCCGAATGTGAGGAGGATTAGATTTTGGGCAGGTTGTCAAAGTAGATTTTTACTGCCAATGATCTATAAAAATTTTATAACACCAGTTGGAGTGTTCTTTCAGGATTTATATGATAATCAACCCTCTCATATTCTGTAGTGTTGCTCAACTGGAGAATTGATATTTTGCATTTGCAAGGAAATCTCAAGTTGATAAGATGTTCTCAAATCAGAACTCCCTCTGTTGCCTTATTCCAATTCAGAAATGCTGCTTTTTATGCTGTGCATAAAACAAGTTCGAAACCCAATGATGGAACCTCACTTGGTGCTACTTACATGGGTTTGAACATTTTTGGAATTCATTTGAAAACCTCTTTAAAGTTTAAAAGTCCCAGAAGGCTGGAAATAACTGTTCATTCAGAGGAGGCAGCGTTGGACATTAATAGCATCCATTATGATGATCTTTGAAGGTTAGATAAACGTTCTTCTGGAATTTTATGAACAGTATAAAAAACAGCAAAGAATGACCAAGAGAATAACAAGGAGGGAGAAATTTGAGTACAGCAGAAAATTATCTTAAAATATAAAAACAGAGAGTAAGAGTGTCTGCAGTTATTTAAAAAGGAAAAGAACGGATATGTATGAAATGGACTCGATGGGAGGAATTTTCCCATCTCAACTGCCATAGGAATTGTGGCCATGGGTGTAGCGGGGGAAGGGAAAAACCATGGAAAGGCCTATTGACCTTGGGCTGGATTTTCCAGTTCTGGGGTGAGCATGGTTGGGAAATCCCATCCGACATATCTATATCAATTGCCATTGTCTTTTCACCCTATTTTTGCTAGGATGCAAAGGGGTTTTTTTTCTACATGTACATATAGTCAAGCCCTGAGCAACAGGTCCTCAAGAGAGTAAGTCTGGGAAAATAATTATAGACAATAAGGAAATGGTGGATAAACTGAACAGGTATTGTGGGAGCGATTCTCCGGCCCTGTGTGCCCAGGCCCAGTCTAGTTATGGTCAGAGAATCGTGAGAGGGGCTTAACACTATTTGTGCCGAGGAGAACTCCTTTTGGGATTCCCCTTTCAGCAATCCATTAAAAGCCATTGGGGCCTCCGGATGATCAGGGACATGGCTGGCCAGTGCCATGCACTGAGGTTTACATCAACACTGCGATGAAGTTACTGTGAAAATCCCCTAGTTGCCACACTCCGGTGCCTGTTCAGGTACACTGAGGGAGAATTTATTATGGCCAATGCACCTAACCAACACATCTTTTGGATTGTGGGAGGAAACCAGAGCACCCATGGAGAGAACATGCAGACTCCACACAGACAGTGACCCAAACTGGGAATCGAACTCAGGTCCCTGGCACAGTGAGACAGCAGTGCCAACCACTGTGCGATTGAGTACACAACGTGCTGTTCCTCTCAACACGCTGTCCCATTCACTGAACTAACAGGCTAAGCACCGTAATATATCTTAAAAGATCCAGTTGCTTAACAGTTCTTTAATGAAGCACTATGCTTTCAAAGCGTTTCTGTACAATCGGCATGTTGTGTTTTTGATACTCTTTTGATGTTGTGGCTACATTGTGGTCTAACCAAAATATCAAGGTGTCATCTCATGCTTTGAACCACAACCTAAGGTTGTTCACCATATCAATTGTACCTGTACTTAATCTTTCTGCAACACTGTTTGACCACCACGAAACACCATGTTGTGTTTTTATGATGCTATAGACTGTGATCACTCTTAAGGGATCATGTAAAATTGTTTTGGGTTCACTTATTAAAATTAGGTATATGCAAACATTCATACAAAGGTAGACAGAGTATGTGCTTTGTTCTGCTCACAGCTAAAATCAAGCTGACTCTGATCACATGACGGACTTCCCTTCTGGTGGTGGCATGTTGCTATTCCTGAAAGACATATTACAGCACCGCTCATACAGGATGTGCATTATAATCTCCAGAATGTCACCTCTGGTCTCAGACTATACCTGCTTATTGTGGGGCTTCTTGTCCTACAAAGAAAACAGTAGGATCAATTGTCATCACAATGGACACATGAGCAGTTCAGGAGCATGAATGCCCCTGGCAGCTGCTGAGCCATCCCCAGTAAGTGATTAACAAATAGGATGATGAACATTTTGAGTTAGAAGCGAGTGACACACATTCAGTTCACATGTCCCATCTGGCAAGTGCTACACTTAGAATCATAGAATGATACTCTTAGAGTCATAGAATCCTACAGTGCAGAAGGAGGCCATTTGGCCCATCAAGTCTGCACCAACTGCAACCCCACCCAGGCCCTATCCCCATAATCCCATGCATTTACCTTAGTTAGCCTCCCCGACACTAATGGGCAATTTAGCATGGCCAATCCACCTAATCCACACATCTTCGGACTGCGGGAGGAAACCAGAGTACGCGGAGAAAACCCACGCAGACACAGGGAGAATGTGCAAACTCCACACAAACAATGACCCAAGCTGAGTTACAAACCCGGGACCCTGGTACTGAAAGTCAGCAGTGCTCACCACAGTGATGCTGTGTCATGTCTTGTTTAACATCCTTGTGCACTTGCACATTTAGACTGCAAGAAGCCCTTATGAGAGTCAGTTTTCAGTGAGTTGATGATGCATCTTAACTTGGCAAAGCAAAGCAGGCCATCCATTCTATTCCAGCATTGCTGGGTATTTCCAAAGTGAGTCCTCCATCCATCTCTATCTCTATCCATGCCACTGTAGTCAGATGGGCAGGCTTCCTGCTGCCTTCCCCAAGAAACAACTCTTTCCGCCTTTGCGGGAGAATCTCCTGGGAGGTTTTGCTGAAGGACAGCCACACTGAAGTACCTGGTCAGCAGTGAATGAGTGGCTATCCAGGTGTCCATTAAATATGGTGCCCTGACCTTTGAACCATGATGTAATGGCAGGATAACAACTCCCTGAACATACCCGCCAAGCGATTTGGTGAGTTCCTTGAAGATGTATAGTAATAAACTGAACCATGCAAGATAGCATATGGTCAACCTCCCAGAGAGAATCACTCCCATGTCCTTGCCTGGTACCAAACTTACACTCCAGAATAGAAGAGTCTAGCCAGATTGTCAACTGCTGCTTAAAGCAAACAAGTTGGCTTAACACAATCTAACAATAGAGTTCAAGTTATGCATTTTTAAGCCTGTACAGTGTCTGTCTATTACATAGCAACTGTTTCCTTTGTAAAATATGCTTTTGACGATTCAGTAAATGATGAAAATTTATAATCAGGAAATCTCCCCAAAGTTCAATGTGGAAAATTGATTGTAACATTCAGTTTAACAGTACTTTTCAGTAAAAATCAATTCATGTCTCAAAACCATGACCTTAAGATTAAGATTCCCGTTACCTACAAATTTTTATTTCATTTGTATTTAACTGTGTGAATAGTGGTATTGCAGGAGATGTGATACAAGTAACTGTTGTAACATAATCACCTATCCCCAGTGACTGTCCAGTAAGCAAACCCAGATTAATTGAATCCAATCTCTTGCCTCCAAAGGTAGGGGCATAGAGCTTTACAGCTACAGCCAGCTTCTAAATGGTGTGAGGCATGGCTTCACATCTGCAGCTGAGCCTGCTGTGCAGAAAAACACAGAAACAGGAACAGTTAGTCAGCTTGGATGACTGTGAGGGGGAAGGACACTACCTGCAACCAGAACAAGGCAGATGGAAGCCATTTGGGATCAATGGGTGATTTGGAGTCACTCAGCAGAAATTGCGAGTGGAGCCCACGTGTGGAATGAGAAGTCCTGGTTAATGAGGAATTAAATTGTCAGATCTTCTTGGCAAAGCTGGTAGAAGAGATTGGCAGTGGAATCCTCACAGAGGGAGAAAGTTTTGGTTGACATCATACTGGGAAACTAGGAGAGTCAAAATAAATTCCTAAGATGATAATAATTTTACAGAATCTGCAGTCATATGGACTTGAAATGTTTGCCCTGTTTCTCTCCACAGATGCTGCCAGACCTGCTGAGTTTATCCAGCATTTTCCATTTTTATTTCTGATTTCCAGCAGCCATAGTACTTTGCTTTTATTTGAATTCCGAAGACACATTCTAGTTTAGTCCCAAGAGAATATCCTGTAAAGTATGTGGAAATTTTGAGTGGAAGTAAAAATAGAACAGGGAGTGTCCTGGCCAGATTTTCAGGTTTAAACTCAAATTGTTTTCTAGTATTAAGTTAGTAATGCTTGTTTTGTTTTTTATTTGAACCATGAATTCTTATGGTATCGTTCTTTCGTTAATAACCTGGAGTTTAGATTTATTTTTAGAAGTTCTCGAGGTTGTAACTATATGTAGTAAATAGCTGAGAACCTAGCACTGACCCTTGTGGCAATCCATGACCTGCCAGCTTGAAAATGCTCTCTTTCTCTCTAATCTCTGCTTTATTAACCAGTCCTCTATCCTTGCTAATATATCATCCCCAGGTCCTGAGTCCTTATGTTGTCTGGCACCTTATCAAGTGCTTCCTGAAAATCCAGGTACATCTAACTGTTCCCCTTTAACTACCCTAATAGTTAGATCTTCAAACAAACACTAACAAGTTTTTCAAACAGGATTTCCCTTTCGTTAGACCATGTTGACTTGTTCTAATAGCAGTCTGCCTTATTAAATGCAATGTTAAAATGTTCTAAATAACGGATTCCAGAACCTTCCTGACAACTGATGTCAGGCTAACTGGCTTGCAGCTCCCTATTTTCTCTCTCCCCCCTTTTGCTTTTGGTAACTTCCAATCTACTCGGCCCATTCCAGAATCTAGAAATTTTGACAGGTCATCGCCATCACACCAATTATCACTGCAATTACATTTTTTAGTATCCTAGGATGTAGGGCAACATGTGCTGGGAATTTGCCAGATTTTAATGCCTAGGGGACAATCTTACTGTTGCACAACCATTCAGCAGGGTGAGCTGATAAGACCACAAAGGAGCCAAGAAATATGGTTTGCACCCAATTTCTCACCTCTTGTGCTCTTACCATCACTGGATATCCAGCGCAATCAGCCTTGTGCCCATTTCCAGCACAAGGCTGAATAATTTTTAAAATTTATTTAAATCTGTTTTATATGGAATTCGTGAGCCTGAAACGTTTTCGTCCGGGCTCACTTGCTTCTGTGACCTTGTCGGGAGAGGTTCTCTCTGTCGAGAATCACAGCTGGTCCCCAGCAATGGAGAACCAGTCGCAATGGCCTTGCCAGTAGAAATTGGAGGTCATTAAGGCTCCCCAGGATGGTCAGGGGCAAGGCGGTTGCCATTTGGACAGTGCCAATCTGGCACCCTCAACTGGGCACCCTGGCACTGCCTACCGGGTTCAAGCTCAAACAGTTGTTGGGGAAAGGGATGAAACTGATGGCTAGAGAAGGGACAGTGCCAAATGGGCTGAACTTTTACATGAATAAAGGAAGTCTAGCTGCAGGAACCAAAAATAGATCCAGCATGCGTATACAGCATACATGTGAACAGGAACGCTGTACTTTTAGATGTTGACAGTATTTAAATGGATATTAGAAAAGGAATAGATCCTTGTGAGATACCAGAGCCAACAATGTGGAAGCTGAAAGGGACTGTTGTCTTTTACTCTGAATATTGTGCCACTTTGGAACTCTCTGCCTCAGAAGACAGTGGAAGGGGGTCACTGATTATTTTTAAGGTGGAGGTAGCTAGGTTCTTGTAAGGCAGGGGAATCAAAGAATATCAGGGCTAGAAGGGAATGTGCAATTAGAAACATAAACAGATCAGCCACAATATTAATGAATAGCGGTGGAACAGGCTAGAGGGGTTGAACAGCTTGCTTATGCTCTTACTCCACATGTTTTTATAATACTCTGGCTGCAATTAGATGAAAATGGAAACTGGCGAAAGTTAGCAATGAGAAGCCTTGGAGGACAATTGTGTGATCAACCGTGTCAAAGACTGCTGAAAGGTCGAGGGGGATGAGGAGGGAAAGTTTAGCTTTATCAGTTGCATAGGATGTAATTTGAGGCTTTAATAAGAGTCTTTTTAATACTGTGATGGGGTGGAATCCTGAATACACTGGTAAAATTTTAAGCCCGCGTTTGGCATCTGGGAGGTTGCTGATAGGGGCTCAAAATTTGGAAGATTCATTTCTCGCCAGCATGAACGTAACTTCAGATCATCCCAGCCCCTCGCTGGAAATGTCACCAGGTTCACATCTATTGTGCCAGCGGACTAATGAGCAGCGAATGCTGGTGATGGCTCTTGTGGGTGAGGGGGGTGGCGCTGCCAGCTCTGACAGTGGAGGGGGGGGGAGCCAATAATTGTGGCCCGGGGGAAGAGGAGGCTGATGTTCATGTGGAGGGTGGGGGAAAGAAGGGATGATGATCGTAATGGGGCGGGGGGGGGGCGGGGTGTGATGAGAGTGAATGTTCGCTCTAATTGGGGAGGTTGGGGGGTGCCCCTGTGGAATCAATGATAGGATGGAGAGAAGATTATTGGAGGTCGTGTCCTTTAAAGATGGCACCCCAATTTCAGAGCAGCCAGGTTTTGCTAGCATGGTGAAGCCCCGTCTCTATGATGGTGAATCACGCTCCCTTGATTTTTATTGTCAGAGTTTGGCAGAATCTGGAGAGAAAACCGATTGGCTTTCTGGAGAGAAACATGCTAATTTTCTCACCGGAAACAACACTGCCACTTTTTGGTAAGATTTCACACGGAGTTTCGGAAAAGATATACACAAAATGTACAGAAAAGATATTCATGGGAGGCAACAACATGCTCATGGACTTGGGAAATTTCAAGGATTTGGAGACAGCACTGTATTTTATAAGGATGATGGGGTTAAGAGTTGGTGTTTTGAGGAGAAGAGTGGCGTGGGCAGGCTAGGAGAAAGGGACAATGCCTGAAGAGAGAAAGAACCATTAACAATATTGACTTGGAGGGGAACCAGGTAGGCCCCAATCAGTCCACAAATGGACAGTTAATTATGCAGATTGGCAACCCACTGGGGCCAGACAGGTGCCTCTTGCAGAATTTGACTTCAGACAAGTGTTAGGTCACCTCATCCCAGAAATTTGTCCCAGCTTTGCCTAGACGCCTGTCTCTAAGGATTGGGGAGATTCTGCCCAATGTCTTTCAACAAATGTGGCAAAGGAAGCCAGACAACCTAATTCATGGAGAGAAAATACTTCTATTTGAGATAATTAGTGAACACAACCTTTAAGTGACTTGATGTTCTAACAAGGAATACAGAAAACATTCACTGCTGATGAATATTATGAATGTTTGAAAAAAAATGAACTGAACTGAAAAGATCATGTTATCGTATAATTTTAACTGCAACATTTATAATTGAGCTTCATTATAAACAATTAGCTGTTCACAAAGGACTAAGAGTAGCACCTCCAACATCCAATTAATAATTTTTAAAACAAATACCGATTACATCCAGCAATCGCATGTTTTGGGCCAAATTGGTGAATGTATTTAATTATAACAAGAAGCAAATTTAAGCAAAAGCAGGCAATTAATCTGAAAAAATGTAATTACACATTGAATGGAAAATATTGTTAAAATTAATTCAGTGTTGCTTTTCACTGTTGGAATCAGATAATGGAATATGCAATAAAAAAACTAACCTGAACCTAATAACAATTAAATAATAGGTAGTGTAATGGCGTTTTGCTGCCTAAGAATAACAGCATGCATTGGGATACATAATAAATTAGCTGTTATCTGCAAGAGTGAAAATGATAGCTGCCGTTAATTTTTAAGTGTGAACATCACTCTGAAAGGCTATATTAGCAGATTATATTTTTAAATTAATACCTCACCTTGTTGTGTAAAAGTGGCAATTTGCAAGCTTGCAAGTCAATGGTTTTTTGAGGAGAGAGCTTATTGATGGTAGATTTTGAGAGGATACATTAGCTTTTTTTAATTCATTCACGGGACATGGGCAGTGCTGCAAAGGCCAGCATTTATTGCCCGTCCCTTCTTGCCCTTGTTCAGAGGGTAGCTGAGATTCAACCTCATTGCTGTGTCTCTGGAGTCATGTGTAGGCCAGATCAGGTAAAGATGGCAGATTTCCTTCACTAAAGGCCAGTGGTGAACCAGATGGGTTTTATTGACAATTGACGGTGGTTTCATGGCTGTCAGTAAATTCTTAATTAGTCTTAAATAGATTATTTTTATTAAGTTCACATTCCACCAGCTGCCGTGGTGGGATTGGAACTTTAGTTGAGTTTCTTGATTAATAGTCTAGCGATGATACTATTAGGCCATTGTCTTCACCTTACAGGGGGAAGAGTCTGCAGTTTAGTGAAAAAAGGGTTAAGGTAGCATTGCACAATGCACTACAGCAACTCACCAAACCTCCTTTCAAACTTGCAACCACTATCACCTCGAAAAACAAGGGCAACAAACACAAGGAAATACCTGCCATTTCCCTCCAAGCCACACAGCATCCTGGTTTGGAGCTATTTCACCATTTTTTCCTTGCCTCTCAGCCAACATTCAGGAACTCTCTCCCTAACAACATTGTGGTTGTGTATACGCCAATGGACTGTAATGGTTCAAGAAAGCAGCTCACTACCACCTTCTCAAGGGTAATTCAGAATGGACAATAGGTGCTTGTCTGGTCAGCGGTACTCATATCCCATGAACAAATAAAATATAAATGCTGCCACATTTACAGGGATTCCCACATTTTTCAAAAGAAATAAAGAACCTTAAGTTAAAATGGGTAAAAAAAAACTAAATCAAAGTTTTACTTTTCCTTTTTCTAGCTACCTGATTCTGTACAATATTAATGTTTCAAAAATAATTATCTGGAACTTTTGATTTAACCAAATTGGCCTGGCAGCTTGATCTTGCCTGAAAATGGACACTAGGGATGGGATGGATGCCATCATGTGGTCTTAGAAAGCATCTTAAATTCATCCTGGGAACTCATTAAAATGATTCTGACATGCAGCGATAGTATTTGCACTGTTCATTAACTGTTGTAGGGGTGGGAAATCAGGTACCTCTGATACCACTTCAAGTCAGCCAATGTCTCTTAATGGGAGATTTGCTGAGGCTACAGACAATAGAGAAATTGATGAAACCATTTTAAATATACACACTTTTCAGCTGCAGTTCACTTCCAGCTGGTTTTTTTGCTTAGAATAACAGATAAATAAATGCTAATAGGGATTAACATTGGAAGATTATGTTGCAATTTGTCTCAAATGAGATTTGGATTTGACGCTCCCTCAGAAGCGGATTTGAAAGTGGGGGGGCTTGTTAAATCCAGAGAACAGCTTGCCCCCCTCCCCCACCTATCTGTACATCTCTGCCTCCACTACAATACACCTGCGGAGGGAATGGTGTAAGGCAGCCTGCCAGCCAATCAGCCAATTGAGGCTTAAGTGAGCAATTAATGCTCATAAAGTCTTCGTCCTGACAGCACTGTGAATATGAACCGCAAACTGCCAGCTTCAAGCAGAGAGGACCTCCAAGAAGATCATGCAAATGAAACAGACATCAAAGCACCTCCACAATATAAGCCTCAGCAGGGGAGACCAAAGTTGACTGCCTTTCCTGACAGGTTTCCTCGCATGGCTGGCGATGAGCGGGGGGGGGAATCGGCTTTATCAGGCCAAGACATTACCTACTGTCACCTCCATCCCCACCCCACTTCACCCTCCTCAATTATCCATCCCCCTTCTCATGCCCCAGCACCTTCTCTGCCTTGCTGAAGCCTACGCAGTAAGAAGTCTCACAACACCAGGTTAAAGTCCAACAGATTTATTTGGTAGTAAATGCCACTAGCTTTTGGAACGCTGCCCCTTCATCAGGTGAGTGGAGAGTTCTGATCACAGACAGGGCGTATAAAGGCACACATAGTTCACAGAATACTGATTAGAATGTGAGTCTTCACAGCTAATCTGCTATTCAAGTCTTAAAGGTGCAGGAGCTTACCAGCCTGACACCTGGACAGACCCTTAAACACAAAGCCAAATCCTACCCATCACAGCATACCTCCATCCTGAGGTCCCGGAGAGTTGCCAATCTCTGAATTTGCTCATTCAGAAGGATAGCAGCCCCACTTCTAGCTTATTAATAACCCATTGGCCATTTAATGGCCTTAGAGTAGCTAGTATTCCCCTATGTGGCCTCTCCTTGGACCTTCCAAGTGAGATGGGGAGCAAGGAATTAGATCTCTTGTATAATACAGTCCAATTAATTTGCTTTCAGAGGGATAAAGGTTAATTGTGCCACAATGAAATGATTTTTCTTTCTCAATATATTACAGGAATTAAGCTACATGTGGAAGAACTATGTAAATTACTTCAACATAAAACCAAAAATGCTGGAAAATTACAGCAGTTCTGACAGCATCGGTGGAAAGAGAATAGAGCCAAAGTTTTGAGTCTGGATGACCCTCCTTCAGAGCTAAAGACAGTAGAATATAGGATTATATTGTCAGGATGGTGGGGGGTGGGGGGAGGCGTTATTGACAAAGATGTCATAGGCAAAAAGAGAAAGGGAAAGTAAACAATGTTGATCACGTCCAAGAAGGGTGCTGATAGCAGCCATTAAGAGATCAGAATGTGTAATTGGCAGAGCAAAGGTATGACGTGGAGATGCCGGCATTGGAGTGGGATAAGCACAGTAAGAAGTCTCACAACATCAGATTAAAGTCCAACAGGTTTATTTGGTAGCACAAGCCACAAGCTTTCAGAGTACTGCCTCTTCATCAGGTGAGTGGGAGTTCTGTTCACAAATAGGGCATATATAGAAACTCAATTTACAAGATAACAATTGGAATGTGAGTCTTTACAAGTAATTGAATCTTAAACGTACAGACAATACGGACAATGTGAGTGGAGAGAGGGTTCAGCACAGGTTAAAGAGTTGTATTGTCTCCAGCCAGGATAGTTAGTGAGATTTTACAAGCCCAGGCAAGTCGTAGGTGTTACAGATAGTGTGAGATGAACCCAAGATCCCGATTGAGGCCATCCTCATGTGTGCAGAACTTGGTCCTCAATGTGTCTGCACACATGAGGACAGCCTCAACCGGATCTTGGGTTCATGTCACACTATCTGTAACTTCCATGACTTGCCTGGACTTGCAAAATCTCACTAACTATCCTGGCTGGAGACAATACAACTCTTTAACCTGTGCTTAACCCTTTCTCCACTCACATTGTCTATATTGTCCTTTAAGATTTGATTACTTGTAAAGACTCACATTCCAATCATTATCTTGTAAATTGAGATTGTGTCTATATATGCCCTGTTAGTGAACACAAGTCCCACTTACTTGATGAAGGGGCAGTGCTCCGAAAGCTTGTGGCTTAAACCTGATATTGTGAGACTTCTTACAGAACAAAGGTAAGCAGAGTTTCAAAGGATGACCTGAGGCATGTGACAGATGACCCTAGTGGAATGGGGGCAAGGGAGACTGTGATGGAGGGCGAAAGATGAAAAGTGACATTTAAAATAACATGGTAAACTGAAACGAGGGAAGAAATGAAAATAAATAAGATAAAATGAAATACAATAAAACAAACGGAAATGGGGTGAAGATGGAGGAGAGAGTTCATGGTCTGAAAGAGCTCGGCTGCAGTGAGGCAGGGTTCTTTGAGGAAGACAGGAGTCCAGCAAGAATGGCAGGGATTGCAAAAATTATTGGGTCATTTTATCTGAAATGGAAAGGCTAAAGCAAGACTGCCCATTGATCCCCCAGTCACAATGGCAGCATGCTGCAGTTTTCCATTATTTCAGCATTCCTAGCATGCGCATTGACTATATGATGATTGAATATGCTGATATATTGTCTTCATCCTGTGGATGCACCATCCGCAAGAGGCTCCAGTGACCACAAGGACTCCCTTAAACACTTAGGGAGAGGACACTGATACCTGCACTTGCATCACATCCTCTCTCTGAACCAGCTACCAGCAGGTACTAATATGTCAGATGGCATTAGTTTGTTGGCTTTGATTGAATTGCCAGTGCATAGTGATAAGGGCACGTCACACTATCCTGAGGAGCTGATGGAGGCAGAGAGTGCCCAGAATGCCAGCAGTCAGAGGATTGCTGGAAGCTAGGACTATGCTGAGTCTGAGGCATTTGATGAGCCTCTGGAGTTACTTATCAGGTGGCAGATGTGGGATGCCCAGTGGGATGTATGGGGAGATCTGGCTGAGATCAGTGAAAGGGTGTATGCCATGGCATCTGTCATGGAGGACTCCATGCAGAGCATGAGCAAGGCATTGACCCTGAGCACCAAGTGCACATCTTCCTCTATTGAGAGAGCAGTGACTCTCGTGGAGAGCCAGCTCCCAGAACACAATCCTGTGGTTGTGTCTGGACTTGCAAGCCCACACACAGGCAATGACCTCTGCCAGTTTTGGAGATGGATGAGGCATTTAGTTTATTTGCGAGGTGCCCATCCATCAGTGGTGGGCATGGAGGTCCAAACATACTCCACGTTGGTGGATAAGACGCCTATCACCTCTGTGGGCTCATTTCAGGGGGCTCCAGATGATGGCAGCACCTTTCCTGTCTCTCTGTCATCTATGGTACTATGACAACTGAGGAGTACCGAGCCATGGTGCTGGAAACACCCTCCCAGATAGAGTCTGCTCAAGCTCTGCCAGTGAGGGACGTTTGCCAAGGTCATCAGGGCCACATACAGCAGAATCAGCAGGCTGCCTCCAATGATAGCAGAATGGTGGTGGTGGTGGTGGTGGTGGGGGGATGGTGGGGTGGAGTGGAGAGGGGGGATCACAACTTGATGGCTGTCATAGATGCAGGCTGTCTCAGGGGCTCGTAATTTATTGTCTTTGGGGTCTTGGGTTGGCTTATCACAAAGGTCTGGTAAGGACACTGTGCCCTTGGATTGAGGTAGATTTGATGCATTGACAGCCTAGCTGCAGGTGTGCAATATCAAGATGCCCTTGGCATCCCTACCTCCCTGATAGTTCTTCACACCTGTCTTCATGTCTGAAGCCTCCCTGGGCTCCTCGGCAGATCCATCAGGAGAGTAATTCTCCAAATCATCATGAGCTGCCTCGCTATCCTCCCACAGGATAACCAGCAGTTACCTGGCTTCTTCTCCCTCCTGCCTTTCTCTTCCTCCCCAGAAGAGACACAACCAGATGAGTATACAATCCACAATAGCAGAAATGCACAAGGCACTGACTCTTGCACCTTAATGGCCTCTGCTGAAATCCTGCAAAAAAACTGACAAGACAGTTTAGTGTTAAAGAAAGCTAGCCAGGCCTTACACTCAGTGAGTAAACTTCAAAATCTCATAAATTTAGCAGCACCAATCTCTTACCTACACTGACACTATGCTCCACCTCTAGATGGGAAATAGCTGAAAATATCTTGGCCACCTGCCTATGTGGCAACTGCAAAATTGTATGGGCTGTGCAAACTTACTGTCAATAGAGTTGTTAATGGCCCTTAATAGACCCTTTAATTGTTAGCGGACACAGTTCTAATTCCCATACTCACCTGCCAACCATAATATTGCACACATGTGCAGTGGTGCTTTCTTCTGCGATTTCATGCCAATTAGGGTCAGGTTCACTCTAACTGTATAAAATTCTGACCATGGATCTATTGGTCCAAATGTCCTATTTCCGTGTTCTGAATGCTATGGAATATAACTTTTACAGAATGTAATCCTGTCACTCATTGCAGAGAAACCATTCACTGAAGCATTGCCATTGAGTTTGTATAAGGGGAGACGATTATCACAAGACTACCAATCTAGAAACTCAACCAAAGTTCTGGGTTCGAATCCCGCCATGGTAGATGGTGGAATTTGAATTCAATAAAAAACAATCCGGAATTAAGCATCTGCTGATGACCATGAAACCATTGATGATTGTTGGAAAAATCCATCTGGTTCACTAATGTCCTTTAGGGAAGGAAATCTGCCGTTCTTAGCTGGTATGGCCAATGTGTGACTCTAGAGCCACAGCAATGTGGTTGACTCTCAACAGCCCTTGAGCAGCTAGGGATGGGCAATAAATGCTGGCCAGCAAGTGATATTCATATCCATGAATAATCCTTTAAAAATTACATACTCCTTTTTCCTCTTATTTGGCAATTTTCTTTCAATCCATGTAATTTGTTTAGGCAATTCTGGCAATGTGTTATTGGCTTACTTCTCTTTTGCAAGAGGGTAGCGCAATAATGAACAAGAGAAACAGAAGAACTACGGAAGGTAAGGACGTTATTCTCAGAAGGTTCGTGATTATCCTGATGCTGCTTCACTCAAGTCTTTCTGGCAATCTACATTGGAACCCTTTCACCCAAGTGCATTTTGCAATGGCCTTTATTTTCATGACTGACGTTTTTGTTAATGTATTAATTATTGCCAAACAACATAGTCTTTATTGCCTCCGTGTAGCATTCTTTCATCTCTCCTTTTAAACCTGAACATTACTCCTTTATTAGTTCCCATTCTCTCTCTACATGGTGCTGAACAATGGGAATTGGTTCCATTGAGTGATATTTGAAATGTCTGATACACAGTCATGAGTCTGTCATTTTCATGGTATTTGCTCCTCCTGTTGACGCTGCCCAGTCACCTGCGAGGATATAACTTTGCTCCTGAATAGCTGCTTGGTGCAATCCCTCTGTGAGGTAACAGAGCAGCAATTGATATGGATTACATTGTATTGCTGTTGATTCAGCACCTTAGGCTTCATAGCAAAGATTGACCTTTGTGAAATGGACAATGTCGAGGACAGTAATGGAGTAATCCCATGCTCTGGCACATCTACTGAGGGCACGCCAGTATCTATGAAGGAATTACGTTATCACTGACTGCTGTGTCAAAACTGACCGGACCACATCTCTCCCAGATGCTAAGGCAATGCAGGTCATACACCTGACAGGCTTCTGACAAACACAGGATAATTGGTGTTTGTTAATTATCAAACGATGGTCCTGCTGAACCACTCTCTGGGCCTGATTTTACCATTGCGTCATGCCCGTTTTTTAGGCATGAAAACATGGTAAAGTCGGGTGTGAGGCCATTAATGCAATCCTCACCCACATCTGCGCAGATTGGCTCTTTACCAAAACCCGGGAATGGCGGCGATTCGATTCGTGCCCAAAGCGGATGCAACCATGATTTAAATGCATTTGCATTCATTTACATTGAATTAATGAACTGCCAGCCCAACTCTATCGGCATTTCCCCCTTTACCACCGCGTTTGCCAATCTGGAACCATGCCGTAATGGACCTGCTAAATAAAAGTCTGAATCGGGCGCTCCAGCTGCTGAAGAGGAAGTTCAGAGCTTCCAACGGCTCTCTGACTCAGATCAGAGGTGGGGGGGAGGAGGGAGGCAGGTCAGATCATTCTCCGGTTGTGGGGGGGTGGAGGGGAATGAGGCCTAATCGCTGTCAAGAGGGGGACTGGGGAGGGTGAGTGAGGCCAGACCATTCTCTGGGGGTGGGGGGGTGAGTAAGGCCAGATCATTGTCAGGGGTGTGGGGGAGGATGGAGACAGGTAAGATGTATCTCAGGTGGGGGAGAGGCGGCAGATGGATCTCTGGGGGGAGGGGGCAGATGGATCTCTGTGGGGGTGCAGGGAGGAGTGGGGGGTCCACTGCCACTCAGCGGGCGATCAGTGGGGGGCAGAGGTGGCAGTCGGTCTGGTAGTGACCGGGGTAGATAAGTGGGACAGTGATGTGTGTGGGGGGTGGATAAAGGGAAGAGTGATGTGTGTGGGTAGTGGGGAGGGTGAATAAGGGGGACAGTGATGATGCGTGGGAGTAGTGGGGAGGGTGGACAAGTGGGACAATGATGGTTGTGGGTGGTGGGGCTGTGGATAAGGGGGACAGTGATGATGCGTGGGAGTAGTGGGGAGGGTGGATAAGTGGGACAGTGATGGTTGTGGGTAGTGGGGCTGTGGATAAGGGGGACAGTGATGTGTGTGGGTAGTGGGGAGGGTGGATAAGGGGGGACAGTGATCTGTGTGAGCACCATCACTCCTGCTTTTCGCTCCCGGGCCCCTTACACCACTTTCTGCAGCTCGGGAGTGAACTGAAACGGGCACGCTTTTTCAAATTTTTTTCCAATTACACATGCGCCGTTCAGAATTCTGATCGCTTCAGCTGCGCTAAACCCCACCCACAACGCAAATGGGACTGGAGATGGCTGAGTGCATTTGGGGGTGCCCGAAAGCAGATTTCTAAGTCAGATCTGCATTATGCCCAGATTCAGCACTTGGAATGAAAATGGTAAAATCGGGCACTCTGAACACAACGTTAACATAACTTTACGTCAATACTGTGTTCTGACAGATTACTGCACCCTGATGTCAAATGGCATGTTGGGCTCAGTATCAAGATGCAACATCTGCATTAATCTTGTACAAGAGCTGGCGTTAGGAAGGATGGTGCTGTCTAGATGCAAATCCATCTTCAGAAGCTCAAGCAATAACCAGTGACAGATATTTTTCCTCTCAGTCTATCATTAATCTTTGTGTCCCTGAGTGTTAAATTAGCAGTCTGTGAAGTTTGTAGGATTTAAGGTACAAGATGTCCCAATGCCTGTTACATTGACTCCTGCCTGGTAACAGAAGCGGGATCCTCTGGGTGTGTTTTTATAGAGCCCTAAATCAGTTCAATGGTCAGTGCACACCTCTTCCTGAGGCATTAGTTTGAGGCAGTCTGCCAGCCAGTAAATATCACAAAGAGAAAAGCGACAGAAACAGATCCTAGTTAAGGTAAAAGAAAGAAGCAGAGAATAGATGCCAACTTAAAGAAAAGCAGACTTTTAGCAAAGAAGGGAAAGGTACTCTTTTAGAACAGTGATGTTCTGCTTGGGACAGCCACGGCACAGTGATTAGCGCTGCTGTCTCACAGTGCCAAGGACCCAGGTTTAATTCCGTGTCTGCTTGGGTTTCTTCCGGGTTTCTTCCAAAGATATGTGGGTTAGGTGGATTGGCCATGCTAACTTCGATCTAGTTTAAGGGGCATTAGAGGCTAAATATGTGGGATTACCGGGATAGGGCTTGGGTGGATTGGGGTCGGTGCAAACTTGATGTGCCAAATGGCCTCTTTCTGCACTGTAGAGATTCTATGATTTGAAAGTGTGCTAATGGGAATCTAGAGTGGAGGAATTTCAAAAGGCAAGATTGAACACTGTGAGATGAACCATAGTTACTACTATTTGAGTGGGAGTGACTTTTGGAGAGAATTCCAAGGAGAGAAATTCAAAGCTGAAGTTGGGAATATCTAGTGAGAAAGAGTGTCAACTAAAAATTGCCTGACTTGGTGTTTTTGAATGGTTGGATGGGTTCTTGAAAAACCCATGGACTCTGTCTTGGTTGAAAATATCATTTACTCAGTAGTATCATGTGTACAATCCCAGTTAATCTGTTAGTTCACACGTACTTCATACTTATCCTTCTCGTTTCCTCCTCCTCCTCCTTAATCCCTTGCTACTCATTCTTGAGTCCATCATTGTTCTTGTGGATATTCTTTTTCTCCCACATTTCCTTCAATTTTAATGTCTTCATTCCCTTTGTTGATCTGACCTTTCCCCTTCTCAAGGCCACTGGTACGTTTGCTTTCGAAGACCCTCACCCCTCAGGACTTACAACTGCTGACATACAGAATCCAGATGCCTTAGGTGAATGTAACTTTGTCATCTCCTTCCCAATACTATGACTCCAACCGCCAGGATAAAATGCCTCAGTTAACTGACCATATCCTACACAACAGTGTGTTCATGATTTTGTTGTCTGTAGAGAGGACTTCTGCCACCGTAGATTTAGATCAAAACTTGCATACCAAGCAGAGCCCTCTAACATGCCTCGTATAACCCCAGGACAGTCTGCTCAATATGCCCCAGACAGCCTGGGCATCCTTTATGCTTAGAAATCTAAAACAACTACCGTTCATGGGAAATTGATTTATTTCAATAGTGCAAAATCTCAGACAGTCAACAATTCTTCAGTTTGCTTTTCAAGTTGTTACTTTGCAACCTGGAAGGGTATGAATTTGCACTATCGGGTTGGTCTTTTCTAACAAATGCCCCAGCTCACTCCAGATTGATGCCTATGACAATCACACCATGCCCCACTCACAGTGGTTAGCACTGCTGCCTCTCAGCGCCAAGAACCCCGCTTTGATTCTTGGCTTGGATCAATTTCTATGCGGAGTCTGTACGTTCTCCTCGTGTCTGTGTGGGTTTCCTCTGGGTGCTCCTGTTTCCTCCTACAGTTCAAAGGATGTGCTGGTTAGGTGCATTGGCCATGCTAAATTCTCCTTCAGTGTACCTGAACAGCTGCCAGAGTGTGGCGACTAGGGGATTTTCACAGTGGTTTCATTGCGGTGTTGATGTGGGCCTACTTATGACACTGATAAATAAACTTACTTAAAAACTTAAACTCTCTTCAACTTGACTCCAAGGATAGTGCAGTATCATCCTTTTGAGAAATGAACAACTTGAATTTATATATGTGCAGACAAAGCTCCTTGATGCAAAGTCAGAAAATTATCTTCATAAATGCCTACATTTTCACTTCAAGAAGAGCGACAAATATTCTTTAAATTGAGCATGCAAGAAGAGACAGATGTTTGTTGAGGTTTTCCCCAATATCAACAAAGGCTAATGTTGGGTGGAGAAAGCAGCATTGAAGCCATCAATGACAATGGCAGCTTTCCCTATCATATAGTGCAGAAGTATCCCTGTTAGACTAGAACCAATGGCTTCCCTAAAGTAATTCACCAAATAATGCCTTTTGTTGACCCAGAAGGTGAAGTGTTCCCCCGAACTGTAGACTGCTGCCAACACCCTGCATTCCTGAAACTTTTCATCCCTGTGACTTCCCCTTGGCATATATGGTGCCATGGAAATACAAGTCACGAGTCCCACAGTGTAGTGCTGGCAGGGCAACCTCTCATTTGCCTGCCCTGCCATCCAATTAGACACTCCATGATCCAATGTACCAATTTTAAAGGCTTCCCCAGCACACAATGAGCAAACCAATTCACCCTAGTGAACCCACCCATCTTCCCCTGGCATGACCACCCCCCCCACTGCCCTCCACCCCCCCATCCTGAGCCAATATTCCCTTGAGCTCTCTTGGAGGTATTTCTTGCCAGTTGCACACCTTCAGAAACCAGTCATGTTTCATTCTATTCTGCCAACACACTGTGGTGGATGGAGTTTCTGACGAGGGATAGGGGATGATTCCAGTGTATAGGTCTGATAATGACATGTTAACTTATTATGATATTCCCGATGTCCAACATTTGGAAATGTAGCCCGTCAATTTCGCGGAAATCTTTCATGCTGATGTGAAACTCAACTTTGCACTTTTCACCATAATTGCTGCTTCCGTCACCAAATCCACCCAACATGAACAGGAGTGGAAAATCCTGACCTGAGAATGAAGCAAATTTAGGCCAAATTCATTTATGTTTCTTCATGTTTCTAAATGCTCAAAGAGGAAAAGCCAACTAAAGGATAAATCGATGATTATGAAGAAATCAGCATGCTAGCAAGATTCATTCTGTATTTGATAAATCACATCACTCTTGCTGCAACATTTTAGGTATGATTAGCGGGTCAAGTTTGATACACTGTTTGGGAACCACTGATCTGAAAGTTTAGCTAGCCGATAAGTATAAAATTTTCTCAGTTTGTCACACATAATTATGTTTAATCACACATGGAGTACAAACTATCGATATAGATTATAGATCTGAACAGCAAGCCTTAAGATTTTACTTTGTTCATTATATCATTTACTTATTTTGTGTAGATCATAATGATTTGAAAAAATATTACTACTGGTGTTCATGGCTATATTTGCAAAGGGAGCCAAGTTAAATTACTGCTACCTGGCAATAATTGGTAACACAGCAATTAAAATCAAAGCAGTTGAAATACCATACTGTTTCTGCCCTTAGGTTTTCTTGAAGCAACTATGAATTCATGTTACGTGTGATCTTATTTTATAAATTGGACCCAAAGCCTCTTCAATAGCTTTCTGAGTGGAATCTGCACCAGAAAAATCTTCATGTAAAAGTATCTCTGTTGGACAAGAACCAAAAGCCTCTCCAAGGTAATTAAACAAAATAATGCCTTTTGTTATGTTAGAAGGCGAAGTATTCTCCTGAGCTGTCGATTGCTGTCAATGCCTTGCCTTCCTGAAACTTTACACCCCTGTGATTTACCATTGCCAAATGTACTGCTTAGTCAAATCCAGAGAGCTGCCTCAGGGCAGCCATTCACTCTGGACTGTTGAGTGGGTGGGTTCCTTTGAATAGTGCCCAGCCATTCAAATCCAACCCCTCCACCATAGCTGCTGGAGAGTCAGATATCAAAACTTCTGCAGGGCATTTTATTTTACGATTTTGAAACATTCCCTTCAGCAACTACTGGACTAAAAGTTACACTTGTCCTCCCAATGCCTGTGGATTCCTTCATTAGTCTATTTGTTGATCTATTGCAACATTCGTTCATCTGGCAGTAAGGATACTTCATTTGCAAGCAATTAAAGAATTAACTTCACAAAGTAAATTGAAGAAAAAGGTCTAATAAAGGAACTTAATTCCACCAACGCTCTGACCACACCCTGGGCCGCAATGCTCACCATAATCCCCATCTGCTTTGTGTTTATACCTGAAAAACTGATCCTCACATCATGCTACCATTGATTACATTATAACAGATTCCAATGTTATTATTAGTTACAATATAACAAGATTGGGGATGAAATTTCTCTCGTTTGGTAATGGAAAACGGGATTTAAAAACCCTGGAGCTTTCTCCCCCCTTTGAAGTGAATTGAAAAGAAAAATTGGAGGGTGTGTAAAAGAGGAGCTGTTGATTCAATATCGCTTGTTTTATGCAAATAGGGAGGCATGGAGGCACAATGGCTAGTGCTGCTGCCTTACAGTGCCAGGGAGCCGGGTTCAATTCCAGCCTCGGGTCATTATCTGTGAGGAGTTTGCACACTCTCCCTGTGTCTGTTTGGGGGTGCTCCAGTTTCTTCCCACAGTCCAAAGGTGTGCAGGTTAGGTTGATTGACCATCCTATTATCAGGGGATTAGCAGGGTAAATATGTGGGATTACAGGAATAGGGCCTAGCTGGGATTGTTGTCAGTGTAGACTTGATAGACTGAATGGCGTCCTTCTGCACTGTTGGGATTCTATGAACCAATTTCACCACCAGTTTGTAGTAGAAACTCAAACATTTAACCAATATTACTCCGATAAAGGCCTGGCCTTGAGGAACGAGAAAACTGTTCTATGGAGTAAGGAAGTCCTCCTGCAGCAACAATTCTACTCCAAGCTTCTCAAAGGAGAGGTCCGCGCGAGTTGCTGAGCAAGTGGAATCGTTGTAGGATCACAAAGGAATAAACGGCACAGTTTGTTGATATGGTTAACATGAGTTCTTGAATGGTGGCCAGGCTCCCATCAATCGCTCGTGGAAATACATGGTGCGATCAAGTGTGAAAGGTATCATCTGTAATATTTTGATCGGTTGTCAGCCTGAGATGGAGATTCATGACTATAAAACTACAAATCAACCTCACAGGTCACTCAACTAAACAAAGGACAAATATGAAACCCAGCAGCCAGAAAGTTAAAAATCAGAAAATACTTTTCCTTGGTCAATGAAGAATGGATCGTTGCAATATGTGGCACGGTATCATATAATGTACAACCATAATTTATCAGTAACTAAACCCATCAACTCCACACAGTGAATTGCGCCAATTTTACACTAATGGAAAATGGCTTGTCCCTGCTGATGTTCTGGAGAAGTACTTAAACCAGAATTTGATGGTGTAACTTCAATAAACCACAAGAAGAGGGAGAATAGGTGGGATTTCCAGCCTCCCATCCCACCCCCATTGCAATGGGTTTAATGACAGGTCAGCTTGGGGAGGTACGGGGGGGGGGAGGGGGAGGGTGTGAGGGGTTGAGGGGGATGTGGACAATGTAGCAAGAACTGAAGAATCAGTTCTCAGAATCAGAATCAATCCCGCTACCATCAGGAAATCACGCCAGTCCACTGCACGGCTGGAGCAACATTCAGCACTTCTCTGAAGAAAGCCTCAGTCAGTCTCTGGAATTCCGTATCAAAGATGGAGACTGCCAGTCAACAGACCCTGGAATGTCATGTGTAGCAATAGGTATAACATCAACCATGTGGATCTTCTCACTGCACCAGCTTACCCCAGGAAATGGATCTTCTCACAGGGATTTCCCTCGAGAAGTGGATCATCTCACGGTGATTTCTCTCAGGAAGTGGATCCTCTCACGGTGATTTCTCTCAGGAAGTGGATACTCTCAGGAAGTGGATCACCTCACAGTGATTTCCCTCAGGAAGTGGATCCTCTCACATGATTTCCCTCAGGAAATGGATCCTCTCACAGTGATTTCGCTCAGAAAGTGGATCCTCTCACAATGATTTCCCTCAGGAAGTGGATCCTCTCATGGTGATTTCCCTCAGGAAGTGGATCCACTCACGGTGATTCCTCTCAGGAAGTGGATCCTCTCACAATGATTTCCCTCAGGAAGTGGATCCTCTCACGGTGATTTCCCTCAGGAAGTGGATCCACTCACGGTGATTCCTCTCAGGAAGTGGATCCTCTCACAATGATTTCCCTCAGGAAGTGGATCCTCTCACGGTGATTTTCCTCAGGAAGTGGATCCTCTCACGGTGATTTCCCTCAGGAAGTGGATCCTCTCACGGTGATTTCCCTCAGGAAGTGGATCCTCTCATGGTGATTTCCCTCAGGAAGTGGATCCTCTCACGGTGATTTCCCTCAGGAAGTGGATTCTCTCATGGTGATTTCCCTCAGGAAGTGGGCCCTCTCATGGTGATTTCCCTCAGGAAGTGGATGATGATTTTTCTCAAAGCAGCACACCCCATCTTGGAGTCAGCAGCATTGCCTGGCAATCCAGGCTCACCCTACTCTCAGAAATTCTATTCCCTACCAAAGCTTCTAGCCTCACATTCACCTTCACTACTTCTAATTACCTCCAGCAATTCAGCCAAGGCATGAGCATCTGGCTACTATAGTGGCACACAATCACTGACATTTTCTCTGTCCTTGCAAGATAAGGTGTCACACTGAAGGGGAATTTTACACCCCTGATTTCGGCGGATGTGAAAACCAAAGGGAGTGGACAATCCAACAGTCGTCCCAAAATGGCATTAACAGATTTTCATTGGTATTGTAGCCACCCCCGCCAATGACATAATGGGATCCCTGCTATGAAAGGTCAGGAACCTCATTATCATACATTTCAATCTGATTTGGGGATCTCCCTGTTGTATTATCCCCTTACGTAAGGACTCTCCCTCCCCCCCACCTCGCTGCTGTGACACCATGTCAGTGAGGTGTACAACAGATCCTCACAAATGGGGACCTTGCAAACAGAACCTGCCAGGGGCACACTACTAAGTACAGCCCTTAGTGCAGAGAGGGCCAAGCTCAGGCAGTACCCTGGCAATGCTTTCTGGCACTGCTCCCTGGCTCTGCCCCCAGCACTGCCAGGGGAACTTCAGTTGGGAAGGTACAGGGTGGGTGAGGAGAGTTCCCAGGGGCAGAGTATACCTGAGGCAGTGTGGGTCCTGTGTCTGGGGGATTTTTTTGTGTGTATTTCCGATCTGTCAGGGGCCAAGGTTGCTGGCTCATTCAAACGCCCCTCCATCAGTGTGAAATCATGGGACCCACAGCCAGGATTTATTTTGGCGCGAAAGCTGTCTCTGTGACCAACGGACTACACCCCACCCCCGCCCGAGTTTGCACAATCAAAAAACAGAAAATTCTGCTTACAATCTGAGAGAGCAGACATTCCAAGATATATTGTGAAGTTAGCCTATACTCTAAGTTTTGCATTTGATTTCAGCATTAAGGTAAACATAATGTTTTCCAGTCCAGGTATGATTCAAGTGACACACTAGGAAGCTTTTATCAAAACCAACTTTATATAAGAACACAGTTTGAAAATAACAAAAAGATTTGTCACTGCTTTTACCAATTAAATACTTAAACGTGACAAGGTGTAATTCTTAACAACTAGCAATCTCTACAGTTTCAATTAAAAGCAATATCCCCACAGACATGCACACTTCTTCAGAATTAGTTGCACAAAAACAGGTATGCCTATGAAGTGCTAGTTTTGCAACCTTTTAATACTCCTGGGCAAAGATCCAGATGGTAATTTCCAGAGAAGAACATATGCTGAAGCAGCAACTCTCAGAGAAAGAGTTACTCTTATACAGCAGAATCTCAGAGAAAGAAACTTATCTCCTGGCAGATTCCTGTCTTCAAACTCAGAGAGGGGAAAAGGGAGGCACTGCTCTCTCTCTCAACTCCAAGCAGTATCTCAAAGCCCAGCTAAGCTTGAATTTTCTGTGTAAACCTAGCTCCACCCAGCCATATGATCCTACCTGTCAATCAATTTAATCAAGTCCCCCTCTACAAAATCCCAGGGGAACACACTAAAAACAACAGAGCAACATTAGTCCAAATTAAAATACACATTGTAGCAAATAAAATCAATTATGCTGCTGCAGTAACAATAGAGGATACTGGTTAAAGACAGAATTATGATTCCTTTCACAAGTTTACCAAAGGGCCAGGTCACAGATAAGTTCTGCTGCAGAGGCCTCAAATGAGGTCTTCAAACCTGCAGTGTATCAGAAAGCACTGATGCATATGTACACAAAGAGGCTGAGAGTATTGATTGGCCTGTCAGGTATCCTCCTGTCACTGTCAAGGAACATGGAGGAATCCAGCTCCAGTTTGCAGAGGGTTTGTCCTTCCCACAGTCTCTACTCTATTTTCATGTCATTCTGCTGAGCCAGGGGTACCACCCCTCCTGTCTCCACATCTGCTGAAGCTTTTGTACAGATGGTCTTCTATTCCTCTGCCCTCTCTGAAAAGATAGAACATTACCCTCTGCAAAACCTGCAAACACACCATTGCTCCTGCAAGAACAGTCCGGTGTTTGTTCAGACATTTTGCCAGTGTAAAAGTTCTTAAAAATTAGTGGCTGGCCATTAAAGGAAGGTCTCTCTGACAGTTTCATGCCTGTGTTTGAAGAGTGACAAATAGGTTGCCTGGACCTGCATGGTCAGATTAGGTAGCCTGAAGTTAGATGGGCTGGGTGGTGTTAGAATAGTGTTCCTTCACAATCTCCCATACACACTGCAGATCCCAGCCTGGGTGCCCTTCTCATACAGGGTTTCTCATTCTTGGTGCTTATTATGGGAATAACAATGGCTGATAAAGTTCATTGCTTCAGTGTTTGTTTTCAAGGCTTTTGGTTTGCAAAATAGTCATTATACATTGCATTTTCCTTTGAAACTCAAGCCCTTCTTTGAGACCCTGCAGAAATGATCTGCACAGTACATAAGAAATAAAGTTAAAGTTTATTAGTCACATGTAGGCTTACATTGACACTGTAATGAAGTTACTATGAAAATCCCTAGTCACCACACTCCGGCGCCTGTTCGGGCACACTGAGGGAGAATTTAGCATGGCCAATGAACCTAACCTCCCATATTCAACAAAAGCAGGAGTACGCCATTTAGCCCACCAAGCCTGCCCCGCCATTCAATAAGATCATGGGCGATCTGATTCCTCTTTCCTATCAGTTCCATCACCCTTGATGCCCTTGTCAATCAAACATCTACCTAACTTAACCTTGAATATATTCAATGATCCAGCCTTCACTGCTCTTTGTAGAAGAGAGTTCCAACACGAATAACTCTCAAAGACAATACATTCCTCCTCATCTTTATTTTAAATGAAAAATCCCCTATTTTAAAGTTGTACCTCCTATTTCTATTTGCAATACCTTGGAAAGAGTGGTGACCACCAAGTGGAGAAAAGAACCTTTTATTAACAGGATTAACTATATACAGAGGATGAGAACGATGTTACTGGTTACTTTGACTCCAGTCTCCAAACTGCCTGGGAGAACTCATGCTCAGCCCCAGAATTAGCACGCTTTGGCCCAAACGTTTGACCATATCACATGAGCCTCCAAAACTTCACCCCTTAAAGGGGCCTTGCTACCACACTGTTCTTCCTGCCAAGTGAAGAACTTTCACATTTTCCCGCACTTCCCACATCTGATGGTGTTGGCAAAGAGCACATAGAAATGTTGAGACTAAGATATGTTTTATAATATCCAGCATGCTGAATTATAAAACAACAGCAAGGCTGCTGTTGTTTTAAGTCTGCTTAACATTCCCTTGGTGCAGTCACATTAAAGGACAGCAAGCACAATCACTGAGTAAAGAGCTCAAAGTAGAAAGCTTACAACCTCCATATCAATTATTAATGTTTCATTATAAAATGTACACCCTGAGGGGCATTACAAGCTGGTAAAACATGCAACAGAATCAATGAATTAAGAGCTCAAAGGGTATATATCTGCACTGTTTGAAGAGATTTCAAAAGGTTTATCTAGTAAAATATCTATATCCCACAAATGAACCCATCATACAAAATTCAGCTGTTCTTTCTGTTGGCATTGACACATAAGAACATAAGAACATAGGAACTAGGAGCAGGAGAGGAGTAGGCCATTTGGCCCCTCGACCTTGATCAGCCATTCAATAAGATCATGACTCCACTTACCCACCTACTCACCATAACCCTTAATTCCTTTACTGTTCAAATATCTGTCTATCCTTGCTTTAAAACATTCAACAAGGTAGCCTCACCAGCTTCACTGGGCAGGGAATTCCACAAATTCACAACTCTTTGAGTAAAGAACTCCTTCCTCAATTCCCTCCTACATTTGTTCTCCCTTATTTTGAGGTTTTGCCCTCTTAGTTCTAGTTTCACCCGCCAGTGGAAACAACTTCTCTGCTTCTATCTTATTTACCCCCTTCATAATTTTATATGTTTCTATAAGATCTCTCCTCATTCGTCTAAATTTCAATGAGTATAGTCCCAGTCTATTCAGGCTCTACACATAAGCCAACGCACTTAACTCTGGAATCAACCTAGTGAATCTCCTCAACATCCCCTCCAGTGCAGTATATCCTTTCTCAATTAAGGAGATCAAACCTGTACATGGTACTCCAGGTATAGCCTCACCAGCACCTTATACGGCTGCAACATGACCTTGCTGTTTTTAAACTCCATCCCTCTCTCCATTTGCCTTCTTAGTTATCTCCTTCTCCTGCATATCAACTTTTTGTGATTCATGCACAAGGACACCCAGATCCCTCTATACAGCAGCATGCTGCAATCTTTTATCATTTAAATAATTTTCCATTTTGCTGTTATTTCTGCCAAAATGGATAACCTCACATTTACCAACATTGCACTCCACCTGCCAGACCTTCGCCCACTCATTTAAACTATCTATATCCCTCTGTAGACTTTCAGCGTCCTCTGCACACTTTGTTCTGCCACCCATTTTAGTGTCATCTGTGAATTTTGGTGCACTACACTTGATCCCCAACTCCAAATCGTCTATGTAAATTGTAAACAAAAATATTGTAAACAAAGTCAAAATATTGACTTTGAACACATTGGAAGTGATGACCTAAGTCAACATGTTAAAAAGAGAACAACTTAGCCATATAGTTCCATGAACTAAGAATTCATCGGACTGTATGAGCTTTGATGAAAGAAGTAGGTTTCAGTATCTCCAGTGTTTTCTGAAGGTTTCCTTGCCTCAGGGTTGTTTGCCCCATTCATATGACTCAAAGTACCAATAAGAGATTTTCTTTAAATTAATTTATGGGATGTGGGCCTTGATGGCTGGGCCTGAATTTATTGCCATCCCTAACTGCCCTCCATTTCAGACAACTTTTGAGTGTCAACCACATTGCTGTAGACCTAGATTCACATGTAGGCCAGACCAGGGAAAGATGGCAGATGTCCTTTCCTGAAGGACATTAATGAACTAGAAGAGTTTTTACGACAATGGGCAATGGTTTTCTGATCATCACGAGACTTTTAATTCCAGATTTTATTGAATTCAAGTTCATGTGCCATGGTGAGATTTTAACCCAAGTCCTCAGATCTTGCCCTGGAACTCTAGATTACAAGTCCAGTGATAATACCACTGTGTCATAGAATAGAAAGGCAGAATTGCATCAATAAAGTGCTTTTTATACTCAGTGGATCTAAGTACTTTACAGCCAGTGAAGTACTTTTGAACTGTAGTCACTATCATAATGTATGAAATGGGACAGAAAAATTGGGCATTGTTGTGGTTTATGCCTCAGAGATATGCAGAGTTAATACACTCTAGGATATGGGTGTGATTTTCCTACGTCCCCCACCCTCCACGCTAGTAAACTAGCGTAGCAGGGTGAAAAATATAAGCAGGAGTCAAAGCTTAGAATTTCCACCTGGCGGCCGGCAGGTCACGAATCTCCCAGGACATATTTTTTCGGGGAACAGTTCAAGGCTGATAATGTGATTCATGACCTCATTTCATGCTACTGTCCAGGCTCACTTGGCTCTCTGACCTCGCCAGCAAAGGTTCCCACTGGAGTGGACTACAGCTGGTCCCCAGCAACAGGGACCAGGCATGATGGCCTTGCTGATCGGCTAGAGGCCACTTAGGGCCCCACAAGAGGTCAAGAGCAGGGGTGCAGTGCCCCTTAGGCAGTACCAACCTGGCACACTGACAAAACAGGGCCAGACAGGGGCAAAGCAGACATGTGATGGAGGGGACAAAAGGGTGGAAATCTGCATCGGGGATGGTGGCTAGTGATGGGGCTAGTGATCGGGTGTCAGGGTTCAGGGCCAGCCATTGGAGATCAGGGCCAGCCACCAAGAGGTTGGCAAACAGGGGTTGAGGGGTGGGGGAGGTTGATATTCATCTGCACTTTTCAAATGAAGCTGAGGAGTTGTATGCTATCACAGTCTAGCTGCTGTGAAAGCTTGCAGAAAAACATGCTTTTCAATCACCTTACCAGCTTGATACAGTGTATAGGCCATACCTGAAGATGCCTCAAGTAGTGTGCCAGTCATTTTCAGCAGGCTAACTTTTCTAACCATTGTATTTTACAATCTGGGAAACCCTTTTACACTCCATCTGTAGTATCTATTTTGTATACTCCTTTGTTTGACCTATAAAATTCACAAAGTTATGAATAGCAACAAAAATAGAATCCAGAAAATATCCCAGGCAAAGGACTATCACAGAAAACATTTGTAAATGACATTTTCAATACGAGAAGACATTAAGCTAAAAATTCATTGCCACAATATTATTGCTTTACTGCACAGTAAAACATCTCAAGGCACTTTGCAGATATGTAATTGACAAAATAAGAAACTGGTGCAGATCCAAAGAAACAGTAGATACAGTCAATGAACAAAATATAACCTAAAGCACATTTTACAAGAAGTAAAGGAGAACTTGAGGGTCGTTTCACTGATCTTTAAATAATCCCTCTGTGCAGTTCAAATACTGTTGTATAGAAATCCACCCAACGCAGATCAATATTGAATCCAATACCCCACACGGGAACAAAACCTGTGGAGAGAACAGTTAAGACCCATGACAGAGAGTAATTAAAAGTAAACTGGAGAAAATGGTGGACCATGGCAATAGGTGTGTCAAAGGCCTCTGAAAAATAAAAATTGTGACACACACACACACACACACACACACACACACACACACACACACACACACACACACACACACACACACACACACACACACACACACACACACACACACAACCCTATTTGTCAAAAAATCTGGTTTAAAGGTGAGGCAAAAGAAATGTTACAATCCAGGATAGCCTAACCATATTCACAAAGTAGAAGTGCAATATTGCCACTGTAATCAGAAAGTACAAGTGGCTGTCATCCTGAAAAATCTCATAAGTCTTTACTATGCTATTCCAACCTTAGTTCCAACATTGATTGTTTTTCTAAAGAAAATTGACATATTGATGTTTCAATAGCAAACACAATTAAAACAAACATGAAATTAAGATTCATATTGGCTGTTTTCTTTTGTCAATTTTTTTTAACATTATCTAGTGCATAGCTTGATATTCATATCTCACACCAGAAGGATGTAATGGAAATGTCGATCAATAATTCTAAACTGCTGTGGAATGAATTTTGACACATTTTTGTTGGACCTGATACTTGTCCCAGTGAAGTTCGATACATACAGACAACAACAGCCTAGATAGGTGGAGAGGAATATAAATAGGAAATGCTGGAAATTCTCAGCAGGCCAGGCAGCAGGGAAAGAAATAGAGTGAATGGATGGAATTTCCTGATGTGCACCGTGTGCTAGTGGGCAACGTAAACGGTGCTTTTCCAGCCAGCCACAATGAAGGGTTTTTATGCCGCATCGTACCCTTCCTGTCATATTATTTATGCATCCACGTGAAACCTGCTGGATCTCTGTCCAGTTGTCACTTTGCCACTTCCTTAATCCGGGAACCAGATTTTAACTGCAACATTTCCCACAGTTCTCAATGCTTGCAGCCCAGGATTGTTCAACTGAAGAGATGGCCTCAAAACCTAAGAGGATTGCTGACCTCAAATTTAGTGATGCCTCACTTGAGTGCCTGCTGGACACTGTGGAGACCCACCGTGATGTCCCCAATCTCGGCTCTGGCTGCAGAAGGTCCACCAACATCACAAATCTGGCTTTGGAGGCAGTGGCAGATGTGGTCAATGCGAATGTTGTCCAGATGTGGTCAGCTACCCAATGCAGGAAAAACACAAATGATCTCATCCACGCTGCGAGGGTAAATCAACCATCTCATCACTCTCAACCTACAAACCCATCACACCTTCACAGGAATCTCATTCACTCTCAGCTCATTTTCTCACACATACCCTGACATCTTCAGCTGGCCCCATCCGCTCTGCTGATTTTATCCTCATTCCATCCATGATACCCACAAATGCCACACATCTTTCTCATCTGCCCTGGCATGCATCTTTCCCATCCTCTTTTTATCCATCTTTATGTAAGATAGGCTGGTATACGATAAAGGGAAGAGGTTCCAGACTAGGGGTGATCCTCAGAGAGTTTGACCACTTTTATGTGATGGTGAGGTCAGTGGCAAGCACCCACATGAGGATCCTACACCAGATCGTCCGTCTCTCAAAGTTATTGTGAGAGCACAGCTCTATGTATTACTCAACAGCCATGTACTAATAACGTCCACTTTCCCTCCTTGGCATGTCTGACAAGTACCTGGTGCCCTCAGCCAGCCAGGCCTCCAGCCCCAACCTAAAAGACACCTCAGATGAGGACTCTGAGGGCAGCACCTTAGAAGACTCCTGGAGGCTAAGAATCTGGTGAGCCCATGTTAAATGATGAGCCGCTGGACTTGGTCCTAAATCAGTTGGTGGAGCTCAGTGACATCCACTGGAACATCAAAGGAATGTCAGCTGTTTTCCTCAGATATTTAAGAACATGGAGGAGTCCACCTGCTTTCAGTCTGTGATGATTGTGCCATTGTGCCATTGCACTGAGACCAACACCGGCAGGATGGTGGCAGCCATCAAGAGCTTAGGCCCGGACATCAGTCCTGTGCTGCTGAAGCCTTAAGTAGCCTGCACGAGTGTCAAACCTAGAAGGATACGGAACAGCACGATCTCACTCCAACTGCCCCTTCTCCTCAAGGAGTTAGTTATGGACCCTCACACACCCATTGGGAGGAGGACCAGCAGTTGGAAACCATAGGGCCATCCACCCAGGTGATCCCTCAAGCATCCAACTGATCCCAATCCCCTCTGCTTGTCACCCCATCAGCTGCAGCTCCAGAGACCAAGGAGGTGCACTTGTCCCACAGCAGGACACCTAAAGCGGGTCCTCCAAGTCTCAGCCTTTCAGAAGATGCCCATCAAGGTAATCACAGAGAAAAGGCATCACAGTCAGCAGGCTACCTCCCCCTCTGCTGTGGATGTCAGGGATGAACTAAAATGTAATGACAGGATTAGGAAAGCCCCAAAATGTTAGGAGCACAATTATTTGCTCAGGTGTTGCGTACTTGTCCATAATATGCGTCACTATAAATTGAATATCATTCATTCCACATCTCCTCTTGTGTGTGCCTCCTTTTATTAAGAGCCAATCAAGCGACAAACCTCCCACTTATTGCAGACGTCACTATCATGGGTCCATCTGGTTTGCTTTCGTTTCACTGCAGTGCCCAGTTATTTTCATATCAACTCCCACATCAGTGACGCCTTGTCTGTAATGTTACCTGTGCTTGTGGAAAACATCTCATTCGCACACTTTGCAGGGTTTGTTCATGTTCACTCTTGGCTCTGTGACATAGAGGCAAAGGTGTTCTCCCATCCCACATTACTGAAAAGAGAATTTTATGGTTGGAGGTGATGGTGATATTGGAATAGTGTAAGTGGGCTTTAGATTTGTTTCACAGGTTGGCGCAGGGCCAAGGGCCTGTACTGCGCTATAATGTTCTAGAAAGTGTAGTGCAGAACAGATGAGTTAATGCATGGAGAATGGTGATAAGTCCTGGAATTCCATGCACTGTCATCTGCCTGGGTTTCCATGCTATGAGAACCTGCTCAAAGGCGATGTGCATTCCATGTCTGGCAGCCGCATCTGAGACTTTCTGACCGCATATCTAATAAGCTAAACAAAAGTTGTAACACCTTGCCGTGTCAAGTCAACAAGCCTCTTTTTCTCTCAGCAGATGCTGCCTGACCTACTGAGTATTTCCAGAATTTCCTGATTTTAATTGTCCTGTTAAACTTTGGGAACGTCACAGTAAGAAGTCTCACAACATCAGGTTAAAGTCCAACAGGTTTATTTGGATAGCACAAGCCACAAGCTTTTGGAGCACTGTCCCTTCATGAGATGAGTCTTTTGGAGATGCTCTCCACTTGGAGTCAGTGGTTTGCAGTTTGATGGTAGCCATGATATGGCAATGCCGGCGTTGGACTGGAGTAAGCACAGTGAGAAGTCTCACAACACCAGGTTAAAGTCCAACAGATTTATTTGGTAGCACAAGCCACAAGCTTTCAGCGCACTGCCCCTTTATCAGATGAGTGGCACATACTGCCCCTTCATCAGGTTACTCATTCATTCATTCCTGGAGACAATGCTATTGCAGGTGAGATTGAGACTAAGATTGACTTTGTATCTACAATTTATAAGTAACTATCGTTCACCTACTGCATTCTGGGGGAATTGGTGTATGTGCCTTTAACAGTACAAGCTGCTGTGGGTTCGGTCATGGATTCCATTCATTTGAGTTTGTAGATAACCTTTTATTTGAGGTGCCATGGTGGTACAGTGGTGAGCACTGCTGTCTCTCCACACCAGGGTTCAATTCGAGCCTCAGGTCACTGTCTGTGTAGACTTTGCACATTCTCCATGCTGTCTATGTGGGTTTCCTCTGGTGCTCCAATTTTCTTCCACAGCCCAGCTTAGGTTGCTTGGCCATGTTAAATTGACCCTGGTGTCAGGGGATTAACAGGGTAAGTATATGGGGTTACTGGAATAAAGCCTGAGTGGGATTGTGTTCGGTGCAGGCTCGATGGGCCAAAGGGCCTCATTCTGCACTGTAGGGATTCTATGATTTTAAATCAATCTTTACAGGAAATATAAAAACTCTACAGAGCAGCAGTATGGTATATAATTCAAGCTCAAATGAACCATGCAAATACACTCTTTTGTGATTGAACATATACCAAGTACAGATGCAATCTTACACTTCAGTGCATCAAAGGTACAGGTTAAAATACTTAAGTCGATAATTAAAGGTATTGAGTGTTAGAACGCGAGGGTTGCTTTTCACTTTTAATTTCCTTCTCAATTGAAAGCATGAGTTGATCTGGGGAATTTTAACTGAATCTGCTCAGCGGTGAGCTGATGAGATCAGATTGGTCACCCATTTTACACATTGCTCAATTTTACTTTCCATTGACTTCAGTAAACAGCAGGGTTGTGTGGGAGTTAGATTAACCAGCCGATCTGATTACATCTGAGTGGGTTAGATTAGAATTACTGGCTATGTTTATTTCTAATGCAAAAATACCCAAAAAGAAGTTGTATTATAATTTCAAACTATCCTTTATTACACCATTTCTATATAATCAGTTCTTCAATTATATATCACCTTCAAATCATCTCTGCTTATAACATTTTAGTGTTAAGTTATGAACGTATAATCTTTAGATAAAACATGTTGGCAATTAATATTAATCGCATAAGAAGAAAGACAGTGACAGGAAACTGGAGAAAATCCTTTAAAACTCAGGTAGACAGCATTTCCTACTTAAAAACTCAAAGATAGAGAGGGGAATTACTGCACCAGCCAATGGCTAGAATCATGGCAGGCAGGGGCACTACATTTCAAATTTTGTTTTCTTGCCAGACTAATGGTTGGTCACTTTCCTGCTGGTCAATGGTGGGAACCATATTAACATTCATTTCATATGATGAATACTAAATCCAATTTGGCCAGAGTCACATTCTCCCTGCTAATTAAAAGCCCTGCAGCGGATATTTAGAATGGTCTCTTTCACAACTATATATAAGTGGTGTGCACATGGTGTTCTTTACTTCATCAGCGACTTGGCGGTTAATAGATGCTTCTTTTATCTATCTTTAAGAGCAGTGCATCAATGTTTCACCACTTCTCCAATGCAGCATCAAGGCCATGAGATGGGAGACCTGGTGTTGGACTGGTGTGCGCACAGTAAGAAGTCTCACAACACCAGGTTAAAGTCCAACAGGTTTATTTGGAGTCACGAGCTTTCGGAGTGCTGCTCCTTCATCAGCATCAAGGCTGACACCTATGTCAGACTCCTATTTATTGACTACAGCTCAGCCTTCAACACCATTATTCCTCAGAAACTCATCCCCAATCTGGGCCTCGGCTCCACCCTCTGCGTCCGGATCCCAAACTTTCTAACCCACAGACCACAATCGTAAGGATAGGTAACGATACCCTCTCCAGGATCATCCTCAACACCGGTGTCCCACTAGGCTGTGTCCTCAGTCCCCTACTATACTCCTTATATAACTATGACTGTGTGACCAAATTCCCTCTAATGCGATTTTCAAGTTTGTTGATGACAACATTATAGGGGTCAGATCTCAAACAACGATGAGGTAGAGTACAGGAGTGAGATAGTGAATCTGGTGAACTAGTGCAATGACAATAATCTCTCTCTCAATGTCAACAAAACAAAGGAGATAGTCATCGACTTCAGGAAGTGTAGAGCAGAACATGCCCCTGTTTACATCAATGGAGATGAAGTAGAAATGGCCAAAAGCTTCAGATTTTTAGATGTCCAGATGTCCAACATCCCATCCTGGTCTGCCCCATGCCAACATTATAGTTAAGAAAGCTCACCGATGCCTCTACTTTCTCAGAAGACTAAGGAAATTTGGCATGTTAGCTATGACTCTCACCAACTTTTACAGATGCACCATAGAAAGCATTCTTTCTGGTTGTATCACAGCTTGGTATGGCTCCTGCTCTGCCAAGACTGCAAGAAATTACAAAGGGTCATGAATGAAGCCCAGCCAATCACCCAAAACAGCCTCCCATCCATTGACACTGCTTACACTTCCTGCTGTCTTGGAAAAGCAGCCAGCACGTTCAAGGACCCCATGCACCCTGTACATAGGCTCTTCCACCTTCTTCCATTGAGAAAAAGATACAAAAATCTGAGGTCACATACCAACCAACATAAGAACAGCTTCTTCCCTGCTGCCATCAGACTTTTGAATGGACCTACCTCACTCTAAGTTGATCTTTCTCTACATCCTAGCTATGACTGTAATACTACATTCAGCACACTCTCCTTTCCTGCTCTGTGAACGGTGTGCTTTTTCTGTATAGCATGCAAGAAAAAGTACTTCTCACCGTACGCTAACAATAAGAAATCAAAAATCAAATAAATCATGAAGGGCACTCATGTGAGAATCCATTAAGATTTGGGGCAAAATTTGATTTGGTCTGATTGGCTATCTGTGCATGACAGAGATACGCTGAAAGGCAAACCTTTGTTTTGTTGACATTGAGGGAGAGATAATTGTCATCGCACTGAGGAGAGATACAATGCAGCACATTTAGCCACAGAGTCCTTAATAGAGCAGACAATTGGCCTCTTAGAGATGCACCTCAGATTTTTGAACAGGTCAGATGGGGTTCTCTAGGATTTTCCACAGTAGGTGCCCCACATTACTGTTGGTTTCTGCATTCTCCACAACCTAGCACTGTAAAGATGGGATGAGTTGCCATATGGAGGCATGAAAGAGGTGAATGTCTCCTCAGCTCAGGAGGGCATAGTATGGGATGATTGCAAAAAGGGTAATGATTTTCATGAGCTGCAAGAAGAGGTCATTGCATGATTTGATTTGTTTGGACTTATTATTATTATTAGTGTACGGGAAGTATTATTTCTTGTGCATTATGCAGGCAAAGCATACCATTCATAGAGAAGGAAAGGAGAGAATGCGGAATGTAGTGTTACAGCCATAGCTAGGGTGTAGAGAAAGATCAAATTAATGCGAGGTAGATCTATTCAAAAATCTAATGACAGCAGGAATGAAGCTGTTTTTGAGTTGGTTGGTACGTGACCTCAGACTTTTATACCTTTTTCCTGACAGAAGAAGGTGAAAGCGACAATGTCCAGGATGGGTGGGGTTCTTAATTATGCTGGCTGTTTAATCGTACTTGAGCATGATGCAGAAAGATGTGCTTGTGAGACCTTTACAACGACATGGCTCCAAGAGGAGTAAGGTGAAAAAGAGCTGATACAAGCACAGTTGTTCTGTCCCTTTAATGCAGGGTAGACAATGATGCCTTTTTTAAAATCATCTTCCACATCTTGCTAAAGGTTATCAATCTCAGAATGAAGAGTCACATTTAAGTCCCATGATGGCCTCATCTCTGGAAGGTTAAGGACCCCATGGAGTGTCTGATGGTTTTGTAACGGTATAAACGTTCCACCAGCACTCAATCTGAAGCAAGTGGACAGGATGCAGTCCTTTTAAGCATGGCACTATCCCTTCATTAGTTATTGCAGCCTTCTAGAGGCAGAAAAGCGACAGCGATCGATGCACTCATGACAGAATGACAGAGGCTTAGCAAGGCAGCACTCAGAGAAAAATAATCCGTCAATGATTATCGCTTAACCATCCAAAGACGAAGTTACATCTGGACAGCAGCACCTCTCCAAATGTCATTTCTCATGTATGATTAATCTGGATACTGAGCCCCATGATGCGTTTGCTCCTCAGGACGCTGTGATCTGCAGCTCTACTGCATTGAAGTAAAGCTGGGAGTTGGGTTACCTTTGTCAACACAGGGAGTACTTCTGAAGGGCCATTGTTGATAACGGACAATTGCTCATGACCCTGCCTCATCGTAAGCCTCTCACGTTAACACCTAGGCACTGCCTTGGCTTCTGGAGAGATATGGCCCTGTCAAAAATGACAGGACATTCAATGAGAACTTAGTACCAGCAGAAATACCCACAAGCACCCGAGAGATGCACTGGAGCATTACTTTCATCCTATTACAGCCATGATGTGGAGGTGCCAGCGTTGGACTGGGATGGGCACAGTAAGAAGTCTCACAAGACCAGGTTAATGCCCAACGGCTTGTGATAACAAATAAACCTGTAGAATTTTAACCTGGTGTTGTGAGACTTCTTACTGATCCTATTATAGTTTTCCACATTTCCCAGATACCAAAATGTGATATTTAATCTCAAACACTGATTGCATAGTTATTTAATGAAATCCATATTGACTGTCCTTCTGTGACCTAACATAGGGATTCTGTCATGCCACACTAGACACCCCTTCAGGTGCAAACTAACATCCTCCCACATGCAATAGGCTGACATCATTGGGATTGGCACACGCCTTCGATATCACAGACTCATTGCCGTCTAACAGACATCTCAAATGTCACCAGTTTCCATTGCTCAGCATCATTCATGTGGACAGTGGGAACAACTAAAAGAAAAATGTTCAACCATAAACACTTGGTGGAGACTCGCATTCCAACCATTCTTCACATTCAAATTTGTAATTATCTTGTAATTGTATCTTTGCCTATATATGTCATGTTTGTGAACTTATCTCTACTCACCTGATAAAGGAGCAGCACTTCAAAAGCTTATGATTCCAAATAGACCTGTTGGACTTCAACCTAGTGTTGTGAGACTTTTTACTGGAACCATAAACATGAAGTAAACAGTGCAGGCAGGTATGAAAGGCAATGGTTCTCAACAATGAGTTACAGTTTAATCAAAGTCTGACAGTCATTAAATGTAGGTCATTGCAAAGTGCACCTGGTTGAAATGACTGCAAACTGGATCACAATGAATATCTATAACAGCCGCAAACTTTAATGCAGTTGTATCAGGATAATCAATAATATTCCAAGAACAATTTGTTTGAAGACACACCCTCTGATGCAAGTCTGACATGTGCAATGTCCAATTATCATGTTGATGCAGGCACTGCTTTTGCTCATGTTGCTTCTCTTGTCTGCCTCTTTGTATCTGAGCAGCACGGTGGCAGAGTGGTTAGCACTGCTGCCTCTCAGCACCAGGGACCTAATTTCACTTCCCGGTTTGGGTGACTATCTGTGTGGAGTCTGCGCGTTCCCCACCATGTCTACATCGTTTCCTTCCACAGTCGATAGACGCGCTGGTTAAGTGCATTGATCATGCTAAATTCTTCCACAGAGTACCCAAATAGGTAATGGGGTGTAGCGACTAGGGGATTTTCATAGTAAATTCATTGCACTGTTAATGTAAACCTACTTGTGACACTAATAATAAATACATAGATAAATCTATACATTTGTTGTGGGGCTGACTGCAGAGGCTGATCATCAGAGTTGGACTCAGCAGGGGCTTGATCTCCAGCAGTCCGTCAGAGACATTGGGTGTCACTGTTTCCACCCGCTGTGGATATGTGTCTGTGGGTTGATCGTTGGATAGTGGACCCGAGCCTATTCTAGAACTAGGCCTCACTGAAATGTATATATCTGCAGTGCTAGTGGTACATGTGTAATGGGTCTTTAGCAGACAGTTGGTCTGCTTCCTCATCTGAGATGGGCTGGAGCTGATGTGCTGGATTGAGGACATCCTTGGTCATTTGCTGGTACCTGGAATAGAGCAGATTTCATTCATAATTGTTCTCCATGTGTGGCTACTGAATACAGGATGCATCCTCACTGGCTTGCTGAGGAGGCCGATCTCACCTTCCACACAGGAACAGTCTGTGTCCTCAGCAGCAACTCAGCAGCCTCCTCTTTGAAGGGGAAGAGGACTGGGTTCTTCCCTATTGGTCTCTCCCTCTCACTGTGGACTATCCTCTGTATCAAGATGCATGGATTAATTGTAAGCATTACAGATGAAAGTGGAGTTAAGAAGCATGCATGCCTATAGTGTACGTTGAGTATTCAATAAGGACTGAAGGCAACACTGAAGCAAGTGGGTGATGTTAAAGTGATTGTCAGACAATCAGTGCTGATGTATCATTTGCTGGTTCTATGTGAAATCCCTGTGGATGCTAACCTTTAGATTGCCTGATGTCCTCATGAGAGAGTGAGTTTGGACAGAAGAGAAGGTTACGTTACCCTGGTGGAGTAGCTGAAGTCATTCCCTTCTGGCATTCCTTTTTGATTGAAAAAGGTGCTGAACGCCAGGGTTACCTCCTCCTGGGCTGCAAGGTCAGCTGGGTGGCTCTCCTTCTTCCATTCCTTGGGAAGAAGACCACTTGCCTCTATTGGATGGCCTGATGGGTGATCTCCAGCTAGGCCTAGTTGAACGATGAAACTGACGGGTTGGACCTTTTGGATGTCATTTTGTACTTTGCTACACCAATACTAGAGAGTGAATGTGTGCTTGTGTGCTGTTGAAAGATGGTGCCAGGACCTTTGACCCCATGAGGTAACAGCAAGGTGGACAAATCACTGCCTTTCCTACCACGAGATTCAACAGGCTCCTCGCTGAGGTTGAACAAATGAACTGAAAAGTGGAAGATTAGGCATAGAAACTCATCAAAACCCACCCTGTCACCCTACAGGAATCAAACCCATTTTCCCAACCATCACCACACTCCAGAATGTAAACTTCCTCCCTGAATCATCAAATTGTAAAATCCCTACAGTGCAGAAGGAGACCATCCAGCCCCTCGAGTCTGCACTGACTATCTGACAGAGTATTCTACCCAGGCCCAATCCTCATAAATCTACACATTTCCCATGGCTAATACACCTAACCTACATATCTTGGGACACTAAGAAATAATTTATCATGGTCAATCCACCTTTCCTGCACATTTTATGAAGAGAGAGGCTGTTTAAATTATACCAGATGTTGTCCAGTTTATATACCAGCAATCTGGAAAGAAAGTCATACGTACTGACAAAAGAGAAGTTAAGCCAACAACATCTGCCTGAATGAAATGGAGATGAGTAAGAGATTAATGAGAATCATTAACACTCTCAGTCCTATCTGCCACTGCTAATAACTGTTGTGATATGATATGCTTGCACCTTTAAGGACATGCATCTTAAACTGCTGCCAATCGCTATTGCCACCACAGGTTATAATGTTAATGCCTATGAGTTGCAGTCAGATAGCAATCAGTAGCTTAGGGGTCAGAGCCGGCATTCTCCCAAGAACAACTAAGGGTGGGGAAACGGGAGAAAACCCACCCCCACCCTCCCACCAGCACCACCATTGCTGGCTTCCCGATCACTGGCTTCCTGTTTATCCCTGAATCCCCACCCTGATTGCTGGTCTCCCAACACCCCCCCAATCGCCGGCCTTCCTGACTACGACACCTCCCCCGCCACCCCAATTGCTGGCCTACCAGACTACCCCCCAGGGCCCTATCTCTCTGATCCTATTGCAGAATGGGTCTCCCCCACTACCAATTACTCCCCCAATAAGTCCCTCCCCCAGTATACCACATCTGTCTGGCCCCACTCCCTTGGCACTACCTGGTGCCAGTGTGCACCTTGGGCAGTGCCAGCGTGCCAGCAGAGTGAAAACAACCTACCCACCTGTTAGTGAACTACGGCCCAGGCCCACTAATCATGTGAACATCCAAATATTCATACAATAATCAGCTCCACGCTAGAAATCAGCGCAGAGCTGACTACGTTGAAAAAAGGGCCTCGGAGACTCGCGATCAGCCAGATGTGAGTCACGAATCCTGTTAAAAGTCTCCCGCTGTTGTCTCCTGGCCCACTGCAGTATTCAAGCAGCACAGCAGGCTGGGAGGATCCGCTTCCAGATATAGCATAATTCATCTCCCAGAGAACTTTATCTGCATGTACACTTATCTTAAAATACAGATCCCACATTATTGCTTCACTAATCCCTGTGTATGATCAGTGCACCGGCATTGAAAAAAGGAATAACAGTTGTTACATTTGAGTCTCAATTTATAAGTCGAACATTTTGGGGTTACACTGCTGTTGGCACGTTTCATTATAGATAGTTATGGTACAGTTTCACCCGAGGTTCCATGTCTTCATGCATTGTGTCATATAATCTTAAACCCATTCTCATCAAATGAAATTGTCTCTGAAGTTTTCACCCTCTCTAAACACAGTTGATTAATTTAAAGATGTTTCCTTTCAAAATGCTGTTCAATAGTTATAAAAATAACTCATTCCAACACTCCTGACTAGATAATATTTACTGGTTATTTAGCCACAGCATCGAGCCTCAATTTCCCACAAATTTATGGGATTTATAGTTTGCCTTGATTTCCCTCTCAGCGATCTGAATTCCATGTGTAGCCTCTCACACCATGTGAAAGGGATCCTCATTCCTATCCCCTGAAGGGTTTCTGCTTGACATGTTCTTTTATAGGCAAACATTCCTCGCAAAAGTCAAGTTTATCACTTTGAACTGCCAGAGTCCTGGTGGTAAAGTATACTCTTCAAGCAGATAGTACATTGCTTCAAGGAGATCCTGTGTATTCATCCTTCAACTAACATGTCACTTTACCTTAAGCATCTTGTAAGACCAGCAACAGAGGTCATAGATCACTTTCTTTGAATGAAACAGTTGCTGCCAAAGTAAGCTGGTTTAAGCAATGCTTTAATTTAAAAATTCTCATTCCTGTTTTCAAATCCTCCTATGACTTTGTCCTCTCCATCTCGTAATCTTCTCCACCCCCCAACCATCCAGACTACCTGCACTACTTGAAACCTACCTCTTTTACCAAATTATCTCTTTATGTGACTCGTCGTAAATTTTTGGAACACTTTGAGATATTTTATTAAGTTAAAGATGCTATGGCCCTGATTTTCATCATCATTATGAAAATCCTGAAAATGGCCAAAAATCCTAAATGCTAGTGTCAAACCCAGCATTTCTACCTTTGCAGGGTGGGGGAAGGGGAGATTCTGGAATTTGCGCATATGCGATTCACAGAGGCAGTAGGCCATTTAACTCAGCTCCACTTCAGTGGGATTTTGGAAGAGCAGACAATGCAGATTAGAAAGGGTAAGGCGAAGTCTGAGCTTTCTGGATTATTATGGATAATCATAATAGCCAATAGAGAGGTAAGGCCCCCTTTTGGATAAGGTAGTAGGACACCTTTGGGAGATGTAAGCCATCTTTTGGGAGAGTTAAGGTACCCATTGGAATTGTTAAATGTAAACATGATTATGTACAAACTCAATGGAACTAAAAAGCTGTAAAAGAGATGTTGAACTGTTCAAGAAATGTGCAACTGTCAAGGAAATGTTAAGGAGCTATCTGGCTGTCAAATCTGCCAAACATAGATGGGATTCCTTTAGTGCCAGGGGCTTGAATGGGGCAGAGTTTGCTCAGTGTGTCCAAGAGTGCTTCTTGAGGCAATATGTAGACAGTCCAACTTGAGAAGGAGCTATCATAGACGTGGTTCTGGGAAGCAAACATGGATAGGTGATTGATGGCTCAAAGGGGAACCATTTTGGGAACAGTGATCACAATTCTATGAGTTTCAAGACACTTGTAGAAAATCATAGGAGTAATCCCAGAAAGTACTAAACTGGGGGATGGCTAACTAGGCAGTATTAAGCAGAAGCTAGGGAATGTAGACTGGGGACAGCTGTTTGAAGGTACATCCATACCCGATATGTTGATGTCAATTGTTAATAATTCAGGACAAGGATGTCCCTATAAAATTGAAGGACAAAGATGGTAAGATTCGGGAACCCAGGATGACAAGAGATATTGTGAACTTAGTGAAAAAGAAAGAGGCATACATAAATTTCAGAAAATTGAAAATGAATAACGCACTTGGGGAATACAAAGATTGCAGGAAAAAGCTTAGGAGGGCAAAAAGGGGCCATGAAATGTATCTGGCAGGCAGGATTAAGGAGAATCCCAAGGCTTATATAGGGAGGAAGAGGATAGGATAGTAGAGGGAATTTGTGTGTGGACCAGATGAGGTAGGTGAGGTCCTTATAAGTATTTAGAATCAGTATTCATAAAGAAGAAGGATATGGTAGATGGTGAGTGTAGAAAAGAGGATGTTGACATTCTAGGATAGGTTGAGATAAAAAGGGAGGAGGGCTTGAAGATTTTGAAAAACATTAAGGTGGACAAGTCCCCAGGGTCAGGCAGGGTCTATCCCAGAATGCTGAGAGATGAGGGAAGAAATTGTTGAGGCCTTGGCCAAAATCTTTGTATCCTCTTTAGCCACAGGCAAGGTACCAGGATTTTGGAGAGTGGCTAACATTGTTTCTCCATTTAAAAAGAGCAGGAGAGACAATTCGGCAGAAGATAGGCCTGTGAGCTTACATCAGTGGTGGGGAAATTATTAGAAAAGATTTTTCAGGACAGGATGTACTCACATCCAGAAGAGAAAAGACTTATTAGCAATTGGCAGCATGGTTTTGCGAAGGGGAGGTTGTGTCTCATAAACTTGATTGAGTTCTTTGAGGAAGTGAAACAAAAAATGACCAGGGCAGGACAGTAGATGTTGTATACGTGGACTTCAGTAAAGCGTTCGATAAATTTCCTCATGGCAGGCTGGAGTCATGGGGGATCCAAGGTGAGCAGGTAAGATGGACACAAGATTGGCTTGGGCAGAGAAGGCAGAGGGTAACAGTGGAAGGGTACTTTTCTAACTGGAGGTCTGTGACAAGCGGTTTTCCACAAGGATCAGTGCTGGAGCCTCTGTTGTTTGTAATATATATACAATATATATAAATGATTTGGAGCAATAAGTAGGTAGTCTGATTAGTAAATTTTGTAGATGGTACAAAAATTGGGGGAGTAGAAGATAGTAAGGAAGATTGTCAGAGGATACAGCAGGATATAAATTGGCTGGAGACCTGAGCCAAAAGATGGCAGATGGAATTTAAACCAGACAAATGTGAGGTGATGCAATTTGGAAGGTTTCCTGCAGAAGGAAAGTATACAGTAAATGGTAGAACCCTGAGAAATATTAGCATACAGAGGCATCTAGATGTGCTGATCCATTGTTCCCTTAAGGTGGCAATTCTTGTAGTCAAGGGAGTCAAGAAGGGGTATGACATGCTGGCCTTCATCAGTCAGGGCACTGAGTATAGGAATTGAAAAATCATGTTGCAGCTGTATAAGACTTTGTAAGTAGTCTCACAACAGCAGGTTAAAGTCCAACAGGTTTATTTGGTACCAAATAAACCTGTTGGACTTTAACCTGGTGTTGTGAGACTACTTACTGTACCTACCCCAGTCCAACGTCGGCAATTCCACATCAGGTATAAGACTTTGGTTAGGCCGCATTCAGAGTATTGTGCACAATTTTGGTCACCACGCTACCAGAAGAATGTTGATGCATTGGTAAGGGTGCAGAAGAGATTTACCAGGATGTTGTCTGGTTTGGACGATGTAGGCTATGAAAGAAAGTTGAACAAGCTTGGTGGGCCAAAGGACCTGATCCTGTGCTGTTCTTTTTTCTTTGTTGAAAGCTCTTCAGGAAGTGTCAAACCTGTCAAAATTATCCAGGAAGTGTCAAAGCTGCCAAGGAACTAAACAAGAATACCACATGAGTTGGCATTAGGGGGTATAGGTGGAGAAATGACAGCTAAAACAATAATTTAACAACAATAATGGCAATAGTGGCTTTAAAATGGTTTTTCTGGCGGAGAGTTAAGCATGCTGAGATTTTTGGTAAACTTATAATTAAAACAATTCATAAAGTTGCTCTGGATTAGGCTCTAGCCTGGGAGGTGTGACCTGAAGCTGCTTGTGTTGACTAAATCAGGGAAGTTGTTTACATTTGAACAGACATTGTGCCATCAGATTTTATTACCATCATGTGTGGTACATGTCAAATGAGCTAATTGTAATGGCGTCGTTCACAAGTAATTCCATTGGCTGTTCGAGCCATGTGATCAGTTTCTGGGTGACAAGGAATCTTCTGAAAGTGAGTGAAAGATCTGTAGATAAATGGCATTGTAGCCTTTATTTGGCAACGATAACTCGGAAGAGACCCAACCATCGTAAGAAGCATGTGCCCTGAAGCAATTTCCCTCAGAGAAGAAGATAGATTCTACATCAATATTTCTTGGCCAAAATTTTTCCTAAACTCGGTAGTATCTATTTTCACTTAAATAATTAAAGTTGATGTTCAGTTAAATTTAATGTGCAGTTAAGAGTTAAAGTTCAGTTGAGACTTCATTTTCAGTTGCAGCTGTTTATGTTCAAGAAGTATTAAATAAAGAAATAATTGAATTACTGTCCTTGTTTGTTTTATTAAACTGGAATGCTTGCAAGGGGTTTAAATTAAAAATTGCCAAGTAACAGGGGATAAGGGAAAAGGGTGTCTTGGGCATGAGTTGGACTGATTTGACATGTGTTATGGGACAATGGAATGGGTAGGGGACACTAATCAGCATAGGGGCATGGGCCATGGTGTGGGTGGAGTGCATGGGTTGGCATGGATGGGGCACAGGGAGTGTATATGGGAGGTGAGAAGCAACGGGTGAGGACTGGAGGGCTTTTTTTAATGAATATTTTATTTAAATAAACGCAGTGCCTGGGCACAGAGGCCAACTTTGCAACAGACTAATTCTTCATCCATAAATCTATGGATTAATTCCGGGGTTGCCCTAGCCAACAACCCTCCCCCAAACCCCACATTCCACACCCAGAACCCACCTGTCAACAGGGATCAGATTTGCCTGACTTGGAGATAAAATTCTGAGCCTACAGAGGGACAAAATGTTAGTGAATAACATCATATTTCGTCTGCCTGATACAATTCAGTCACCCAGCATAGGGAGAAAAGAAATTCTAGGCTGTGTGGGTGATATAATTTCCATGAATATAAAGCTCATCCTGCAGACGTCTCACACATAGAAAATAGTACCCCAAAGGACATGTTAAACTGTTTGTCCATTAAGGTTAAAGGGTGCATCTGGAAGCTTTAGTGACCAGTCAAACTGAAAGACATAATCAACTCTGTATGGTATTTCCATTCTGAATGTTTGTTATTTTGTTAAACATCTCTGCTCCCCCACCCCATTCTATCCTACCCTAGACTTATATCCCCCGACACCCTGCACTAAATATCTCTTTCAATTAACCTCCTGCTGACTGAGTAGAATTCCTGGCAATAAATAAATCATTTCCAAAGCTGAACTACAGTTAATTAAGACATCATGCAACTGGCTGAAATGAAGGAGAAAAGCTCAGTTCAGAGCATGTTAGCATCAACCTCTCTGCCAATTTCAACTCCCCAAAGAAGATACCTTTTATTCATTATTATTTGAACTTGAACCATGAAATGCTTTATATTCAAAATCAATAAGGCCCATATTCAGCTAAATAACTTGTATGGATATAAACCTGAGGGGATATGTCAATATGAAATTCATCATTGGAGATGCTGCCTGCTCAATATCTAGATTTGTACAATATTTTTAGAAGACTGTTCAATGTAATTTATGACTGGAACTATTCCTCTGTATATAAATTTATCAAACAGTTGGGGACCTCATCATAAACTTAGCTGACTGAAGATAAATATTAATTTTTAAATGTCAAGCCCTCTACAAGACAAATTTTATGAAAATAGGCCTGGACTTTTGCAGAATTGCAGAGACTTCATGGAGCTTCCAAAATAATGGGTAGGACCCCCATTTCTGACAGATCCAATTTTTACTAATAGAGGGAAGGAAAGAAAGGATCCATACAGGAGGTAAACTTGAAGTCGGCTGGATTATATGAATTCAGTTCTCAGTTTGAACGGACCCAATGTTGGCTTTGCAAGGGTCTTAACGTGCAGTGTGGGAGTCATAATTCTAGCATCTATGTAAGTACTTTAAAGGGCCTGTAGAAACGTTAAAATGTGAAGTTATTTAAAACACCAACCCTTTAAATATTAAGAAAATAGGCTGCATCTGGTGTTAGTGAGTGTTGGAAAAACTCTTTGCTCACAGTTATTTCTGTTTGCTAAAAATTCTGCAAAGACTTTTCTTATGTCTTGTGAATACTTGGCACTTTCCGCAAGTTGCAATTATCTCAGCAGGGTGTCCTAAGTTCACAGTTTTATTGACAGCTGAAATTAGCTGTGTTTCACGTAGGGCAAAAATAGAAGATCATTTTTATCAGACAGTAACCACAGTAACCACTTGAAATGCTTGAATGCTTTCAAGAATATGGATTTTTTTTCAATATAGTGAAAACTGTATTAGATTTTTAGGAAGCATATTTTATGACAAACAAAGAAAGACCTCAAGTCATGACAGAAATGCCTTAGACAAATTCACTAAGACATACCATGTGATTGTTATCTCTATTCGGTCAGTTTTGCTAGAATTCCACAATATTCCATTGCTCTGGGAATACCCTCATCCTCTCAGCAAATGGGAATAATCATATACTTAGTCCCACGAGTCAATGTCTTCTGAGCTGTTCTCAGATTATGAAGGCAGTATGTTTAGATCTATTTCATTTTTGCAGCAAGGTCATTATTGACTATACCACTGATGCATAACATAGCTCCAGCAGTGAATGATGGTAGACTTGCTGTTTTCAGCTGTAGTAATTCCTGCTAATACAGACAAAAATGGGGTCATAAAATATTTATAAACCCTTTCATCATTTATTTAGTCGTTGGATCTAAAAACAAAAGGTTTCCTTTCTCTTCAACTGACCAAGAGTGCTCTGAAGATCATAACAGAAATTCACTATCCACATAGTGCAAACAATGTCCCTCATGGTTATTACTGATCAATCAGAATTACTGTGCTGTAAGAAGAATCTCATTTGTGCTGCGGTAATTTTGAAAAGACTGACATACATCAGTAGCAGTTTTGCTGTCATCTTCTCCGTAGCTCATTGTCCCTGAAGGAACAAGAGGCACATGAATTCAATCAGTTTTGGGGTTTATTGGACTACTTGGAGTCAAACTCAGTTCTGTGATTAAAAATAAATGATCTCAGCAAGACATCCCGCAAGTATTTTCTGATTTACAGTCCAGGATGGTCACATCATCTATTTATGTTAGAATTCGAAGGAGTAGAAAGTTCAAAAGGGAAATATTTCTTCTAATCATATCGAGCAAAAGTTTTCTTTTTCACCTACTGCTCAATCTGCTGATTTCCTGGGTCAAGGTGATCATTTTGCAGCTGTGGTTGCAGTTTAACATCCTACATCATATGAAATAGGAGCAGGAGTAGGCTATTCAAGCCATCGAGCTGTTCTACCATTCAATGGGATCATGCTGATCTGATTGTGGCACTCACTCCACTTTCATGCCTACCACATAACGCTTGACTCCGTTGTATATTAAAAACCTGTCTAACTCACCCTTGGATATATTCAATAACTGAACGATTGACAGGCTCAGAAGCTGACGCAATGCTCATTTCCAACTGTAATTGGCCAGCGGCTGCAATTTCACGCTGGTTGGTGAATTAACTGTTTGCCAGCATGAAACGCGCGCTGATAAAAGACTCAGCATTGCTGGCTGGGAGTTCCCTGAAGGCTAACAGTGCTGTGGAACTGCCTCAGGGAGCTGTAAAAATGAAATGAGCTCAAATAAATGCTGCAAGCTACATCAATGCTGCGAATCCAAGCACCCAGCAGCAGAGCACATAACACAAAAACCCTCAAACACCTATCACCCCAGGTATTTTCACCCACCATGGATGGAATTTGTAACAAAATCTGAAGGTCGATTGGCCACATAAATTCAATTGGATCCTGAATGGGTTTGTCTTTAAGAATTATATATTTCTTTGAGAGGAAACAAAGTGACAAGCAAAGCCAAACTGTGTTGATGCACACTTCTCAATTTTGCAATTCTGCAAACATGTTTCATCTTCATTAATGTGCTCACCTCAGTCCTTGTCTGAAGAACATCCACCTTTTGATATTTCACAATAATGCGAAAAACAAATGAGTGTGACAACGATGAATGTTGCATCTCCCATCAAGTTTTGCAGAACTAGTGTCCATGATTTCATGCACTCCAAAATATAATGAAAGAAAATAACCTAGACCTTCAAAATGGAATAGGTCAGCCAGTTGATTTCAGATCCTGATACAATTTATACAGAAATGCATGCAGTCCCTCAGGCCAGCATCACTGCTAGTCCTATCACTAAAATTCATTCTGGGGAAGTGTGAATTAAAAGAAAAACTGTATTTATCTTATCCACATGCATGGCAGGGGTATTATAAATGAAACAATATCAGATTGCCAAGCTCAGTGCTTCAAGGGTAGATAAACTCAAGAGATTTTCAAAGACTTTGCTTCTCTTCCAGCACTTTACACTAAAATAGGCTGTGTAATAATGTCCATGCCATCCTACTCACTTGCTCTGTTTCCACTGATCTTTCAGGTAGTATTTCAAGATCATCCATTCACACAAATGTAACGGGCAATATATTTGTTACAGTGAGTTTCACACCTCAGATAATGAAGGTTACTTCAGTATTCGACATGCTGTTGACTGACTACATGCTCTCTGGTGTGAGCTTAGCACTGGATTGTAATCCTAGTCTCCTTTTGAGACAATTACAGATCAGGCATCCCTCTCAAATGATTCTTCTCGACTTTAAGTTGAGAAAGACAAATATTAAGAACCTTACATGGGCCTGAAGGTTTATCTAATCCTCCTTAAAGGAAAGGAGCTACCTGAGAGTATTACCATCCTCTAGATAGCCTTTGTAACAAGTATCAGCCAGATATTAATATTCTGGGTATAATTAGGGCCAACTGCTCCCACTAATGGGGAACTGGCAGCCAACTCAGCAAGAGGGAACAGAGGCCATTGTGGCCCCCAGGAGGTCAGGGGTAAGAGCGGGTGCAACCTGGGCAGTGCCATTCTGGCAGTGCCAGCTGGGCTTCTTGGCACTGCCTAACGGGCACCTTGGCACTGCTCACTGGGCATTGGGCAGTGTGAAGGGTGGAGGTCTGGAGGGGGCACGGCCTATTGTGGGGGTGGGAGTTGGAGGGGTGGTGGGTCCTGCTGCCATTCTGCAATTGGGATCGCAGACAAAGGGAGGGAGGACACCGATCGAGGCTGGCCTCCAGATTTCAGTGGGGGGAGAAGTCAGGGCTGTTGGGGGGTTGGGGCTGCCAAGAGGGGGGGGGGGTCAGGACTGCCCAGGGAGATTGGATCTGGCCAGGGGCCAGCGAGATTAGGGTTGTCCGGGGTGGTGGGGGACATCAGAGCTGGCCTGAAGACATCTGGGAGGCCAGAGATCAATGGTTGGGGTGGGATCAGAGGGGCAGTGATTGAGACTGGCATTGCGGGGTCACTGCACATGCGCCAATCTCGGCGCTGACAGATCAGCATATGCACAGTGGCCTGCTATGCTGCCAGCCTCTCCAGGGGGTATAGGTCCTACCCATGACTTTCAGCATGAATCACTCTGCAGTGCTTAGAGTGTGGGAGATTCAATTTGAAAATCCCACTGAAATACCAGTGGGAATTATTCCCATTTCCATGCGAATTGGTAACTTAGAATTTTTTTGGAAGAATCCCGGCCCAGATGTTTTAGAGTAGAACTTTTAGTTTCAGTCTTTAAAGTTTTAACTGTGGGTAAATGGGGGCATCTGGTTAAGAAACTAAGAAACAGCCCTTATGTAAAAGAAAACTGTGGCTATGTTTATCTTAGAAGGTCAGAGTTGATTGTGAAAAGAAAATTAAGCAATGGGTGACCCATCTATGGGTCTTTTCGTGGAACCAGGAAGTCTGGAGAGATGTTACTTGCATCCATTCGAAATATAAGTTATTAATTTGGGTTACAGAATCAAAGAGTAATGTTGAAGGTAAAATAATTAATTTATATTTCTATTTGTGTCCATCCCATACTTTCAGAGGTGGACTGTATGGTAAAAAGTTATTTTGTTTAAGTTATCTGGGTGCCTGCTCAGGAAGCAGGCAATTTCAATGTTGCTTTGCATCTCACTGAACTCAGAGAGACAAAGGAAATAAATGTTAGTCAGGCAGAAAAAAATACTTTGTCATTGACTGTGCAGAATGCATGTGAGGCTTGAGCTCAGTTTGGATTTGCTGAGGGGAAAGAAGCAGAAAGATTTTCCTCGCTTGTCGGGAGAGGTAGAAATCTATAATGGTCGTCACAGAGCCTTGTGGCAGCGACATTTCACACTGACTGTAGCTTGGAAGCAGTCAGCTAAGAACAGGTAGAGAGAAATCCTTTGTCAGGAGCTGGGAATCATCTATTGCAGTAAAAAGTCTCACAAGACCAGGTTAACCCCTGGTGTTGTGAGACATTTTACTGTGTTTACTCCAGTCCAACACTGGCATCTCCACAATCATCTATTGCACCAGCAACCACATGGAAGCTGTAGGAGTAGAGAAGACCAGTAGGAACCAGGAATGATCCCAAGGTTTAAATCCAGAGTCAGGATGCAATGGTAGCCTGAGTTTTATCTGAGAAGTTCGCAGTCACAAAGTTTTGAGGAGAATTTAAAGGATCGCTTAATCCAAAGCTAATGGAAGGGCACCTTTTAATTTCTTTGGAGACTAGCTGGAACACTGAAGAGTAATCAAAGTGATTTCCAGGGTCCCGTGAGGTACCTTTGTATTACTACCAGAAGAAGTGAATGAACCTTCCAGATTTTTTAATGTATAAAGGAACTCTTGAATGGAAGTTAAATGTAGAACTGAGCTCATAGCATAAGCAATTATAAACTATAGTGTTAAAGTAATAGTGTTTGCTATGTTTAATTCTTCTCATGCACAATAAAGTTTGCTATTATTGAAGTAAAATCTGATGGCATAGTTGTTGATTGATTGCTGACTGTTCTGACAGTCCCTAAAAAGATGATAAAAGAATTGAGAAATGTAATAACAAGTTAAGAAATTGTTAAAAAATCCAAGGTGTTCTTGAGTTTTTATAGTGGATCTTGTGGCTGCATAACTAATATCTTAGTTATTGAAGTAGTCTTTTAATTGTAATTAGGTTCAGCCTTTTAATGTTCCAAGAGATTTTGATCATGGTTTAATTTCTCAGTAGATCCAACCCTCTTTGATTTCAAGAACATTTACTTAAATGTTGTTGTCTAAGTAATGTCTGGGTGTCATCGATTTTGGAGAGGCTAAGCTGTTCGGACTTCTGATGGTCTTTTCACTAGTCACCTGTTTTAAGATGATAGTGTTGTTCTTGGTTAAGTAGCTTGTAACAATTCCAGTTGAGTTTGGTCTAGGGTTATCAGAAGAAGCAAATACTACACTGACAGTTTGCAACAAAAAAAAACCACTACTTTGGTTCTGTATTTCTCTTTATCAGGATTCGTATTAGTAAGAATTCCTGGTAAGCAGGAATTTCTCTTTCAGAACCATCCTGGGATCTGACTGTAGGTTTGAAGCTACAAACCTCTGTGCAGAATTTACCTGTAAACAAACAGGTTGTTATTTTTAATGTAACTGGTGAACAAGAATTATTACACACCTTCTCAATATTTTTCTTCCAGAATGAACAATCTCACATTTTCCCACGTTAAATTCCATTTGCCAATTTTCTGTCCATTCACTGTGAACACTTCTCTGTAAACTATTTATACCCTCCTTACATCCTGCCTTCCCTCCCATCTTTGCACCATCTGCATATTTGGCCACAGTGTGCTCTGTTCCTTCCTCCAAATCATTAATATATATTGTGAAGAGCTGAAATCCCAGCACTGATCCTTGTGGCGCTCCACCGGTTACTGCCCTGCAACCTGGAAAGACTCCTTTATCGCTATTCACTGCTTCCTGTTACTTAGCCAATCCTCTATCCGTTACCTCCATAACACTATGAGCTCCTGTCTTGCCTTTTGTATGGCATCTTATCGAATGCCTTTTTAAAATGCAAACTCACAACATCAACTGGTTCTCCTCCATCTAATTTGGCTGATACCGCCTCAAAGATCTGTAGTAACTTTGTCAGACACGGGGAGGATTCTTCGGAAGAAAATTCTAAGTACGGCACAATCTTACAAAAAGGATTCTTAGTGCTGAAAGAGCACAAAAATGGCAGAGAATGGTATTGGTTTTTATTGGTGAGCTGTGAGTTGCAATCTTACGGCACTCAGTGCAAAAAAAAAACCTGGAAGCGATTCTTGCCAGTAGGGGGCAGCGGAAAGCTGAAGCTCGCTGGTGAAAGCCGGCTGCAGAGTGCTTGGAGCGTCATTGCACAGGCTCCCCAATCTCCTAGTGGGAGCTCTCTTGCTGCCCCACTCTGTACGGATATCACTCATCACCTCCCGCCCCACACCCCCTCTGCCAATATCTCCACCCCCCTCATCTGCCCCAACTGCTGATTACTCTCTGGTTCCCCTCCCCCACCCCTGTCAATCACCAACCTGTCTACAAAGTGCCGTCCTGCTGATCACCGTCATCTGCAAAGCCCCCACAACTGTCACCCAACCAGACCTCCCCCCCTTGCCTACCCTCTTGAAGAACTACCTCCCCCCTTGCTTCTCCCTGTCATTGCGCCATCCCATTCAGGCCCCACCCCCTTGGCACAACCCCTGGCAAAGTTGCGGTGGACAATGCTATGGTGCCTTGTGGGCAGTGCCAGGGAGCCAGATGAGCACTGCCAGTTTGGCACTGCCTGCTGGGCCACTCAGTGGCCCGCAATCCCCCGAGTGTGGTCATGGTGCCTGATCTCCAATGGTGGCAACTAATGGTGATTTTCACTGGCATGATGTCATGCCAATGAGGGGTAAGATATCAGAAGGCAGGAAGAAGCCATGTGGGGCCAAGGTATGTCCTGTTAACCTTCAAAGTGCAAAGCCACTCTCTCCACGAAATAAGGCCTGGATTCGGGTTGGTGATTTCTTCAAAGGCATTGTGGTTTGCAAAAGAGGAAGTGAAACTACAGGCTGTCAATCAGGCTTAGACTCTATATACATTGTGGTCAGGATCAATGGGGTACTTGAAATCCATTCAAGCATGAAGGGAATGAACATAAACACAGATGGTTGGAACAGAAATCCAGTGAGCTGTCAGTGGAAGCTTTTACAAGGTACTGCATATTGAATTTGTTAGAAATCAGAGGGTCACTGGAATCAAGAAGGTTTCAGAAGTTTCTGCTTGCTTGGAAACTTCAAATCAGTGCTGTGAGGATATACTGGGGCTGGGTGCACAGCTGGGTAGACTGGAACCAGCCCCCCCACCCCCAACCCCCTTGGCCACCCCCTCCCCAGGTGAAATTGACATCTCCTCGCTGTCAGACCACTTCAAAGGGGTCCGGTCACACCTGCAGCTTCTGACATGAAGAAAGGAAAATATCTGCCACGGAATAAAGAGCTGCAATGATTTAAAATTCTGCCAGGTGACCGGGTGGGCATAGAAATTGATGAGTCCTGGCCACTTCAGGACTTCCACAGCTGACAGGCAGAAATGAGGCTGATGATCACAGGGTCTGATTGAAATCACCATGCCAGGTAGCGAGCCTGCACAATGGTGCTCCAAGCAACCTTCAGTGGGCTTCACCAGTGAGTTTTGGCACCATCATGTCCCTGACTGGCAAGAATGGCATCCGGGTTTTTATTTTGCACTGAGTGCTGTAAGATTGTGACTCATGATTGACAAATGAAAACCAATGTTATTCTCTCCCATTTTTATGCTCCTTCCGCACTTGGAACTTTTTTCCATAAGATCGCGTGCCCTGATTAGAATTTTTTCCAGAAGATTCTGTCCCATGTCTGACAAATTTACTACAGATCTTTGAGGCGGTATCAGCCAGTGTAGATGGAGAAGAACTAGTCAATGTTTTGGTTTTGGTTTTCAAAAGACATTTGATAAGATGCCACACCAAAGGCAAAATAGGAACTCATGGTGTTGGAGGTAATGGATAGAGAATTGGCTAACAGGAAGCATGATAAAGGGGTCTTTCTCAGGTCTGCCAGGGCTAGAAGAGGGCTGGAGTGTGGCATGGTCAACCCCTTGTCCCTAGCCTGAGCCCACCCTATCCTCCACCCACACCCCACCCCCACCCAGGACTCTTGTGGGACCTTTCATCCGCAACTTGGCAACAACAGAAGGACAAATTGCCACTGGACCAACGCACCAGGCCAGGATGTCGGAGGAAGGGTGCCAGGGATAGTGCATTGTTGGCACTGCCAAGGCTTGAAGGGAAGCCAAATGGGAGGGGAAAAGGGGGCTCTCTGGCAAATCTGAGGAGGAAGGTAGGCTGAATGGGGCCCATGTCGGGTCAGATAAATCTCATGGCTGCGTGGTGTGGATCTCATTGCTGAGGGCTTGACATTGCCTGACCCTCATGGGTCCAACATGCCAGGTCCTCGATTGTCAGGACCTGTACCATAGCCCCTACAACAGCTCCCCACCCCCACCCCCCCCCCCCCCCCCCCCCACCCCAGCACAAATCCTGCTGGAGAAGTGGGTGAATAATGGGAGCAATTTGAATCAGACCTCAAGTTGCTAATTATATTCAACGTAGTTAAATTTAATGTTTAAAGGGTTCCCACTCACCATGGCAGGAGCTCTGTCAGGGCCAGCAGGGTGTGCTGGGAGCATGGCAACAGGTGGCGCCAGTGCAAAACCCGTTTTTTGCCCAGTGCCCAATTTTCCAGGCCACCGCGATACCCTCTGGAAGCTAGAGGATCTGGAGAACACTGTACCTTCTCTGTCTCTGGCTCTCTCTCTCTCTTCTGCCTCCCCCTTCTCTAAACAACTGTTACTCCATTCAGAAAAGCTGCAACTTGATTCTCCTGATTTTAACCATTGAATCTCCAGCCCCATTACTGCCAGGCAGGTGGAGTTAATGTCGGATAGACACAATGTAAGAAGAAAGCAGCAATGCACAATCTGGTAAATAGTGAAAACTGTCGTTTGAAGGCATTTGTTTCTACAGTAGTCTCAGATGAAATCCTCGAGTTGACACTTGAATTAACCAGCCAGGAGTATGGACAGTACCTGTCTGCTCTCATTCACTCAGTTTCTTTCCAAAGGGAAAACTTACCCTCCAAATTCACTACTACTGCTAAGCAGTAGCATTGACTTCAGTAGTCATTGATCTACAATGCCAGCAAACAGGCTTCGCTCAATTCTTTATGCAATTTGGTCTGTTCTATACCGTTTCAAGAAATAGCCAAAGTGCAAGAGGGAATTGTCTGATGTTTATTTCTTATTCATTCATGAGACATGAGCATTGCTGGCTGGCCAGCATTTATTGCCCATCTCTAGTTGCCCTTGTTCAGAGAGCAGTTGAGAGTCAACCACATTGCTGCGGCTCTGGTGTTCACATGTAGGCCAGACCAGGTAAGGACGGCAGATTTCCTTCCCTAAAGGAAATTGGTGAACCAGATGGGTTTTTCCAGTAATCAACAATGGTTTAATGATCATCAGTGGATTCTTAATTCCAGATATTTTTGATTGAATTCAAATTCCACCATCTGCGGTGGTGGGATTCGAACCTGGCTCCACAGAACATTAGACTATAAGGCTATAAGTCATAGGAGCAGAATTAGGTCATTCAGCCCATCGAGTCTGCTCTGCCATTCAATGGTGGCTGATATTTTTCTCATCCCCATTCTCCTGCCTGAGCTGACTTAGCTGAGTTTCTGAATTAACAGTCTGGTGATAATAGGTCATCACCTCCCCCAAAAACAAGTAAAGGCATATAACAAATCATCAAATACATGGAAAATGTCCACACATTAGTAGGCACTATGTGTACATGGTGACAGGAAGAAATAAAATGCTGTGGTGTATTTTCACAAATGCAACACTCATAGATGGAGTGGGTTTGGGGAGTGGGGTGGGGTGGGAATGGGGGAGGAATGAAGTAAAGTGGAATAGGGGATTTATCCAGCAGCCTGCCATCAAGATCCAGCCAGCTGCAATTCTTCATTGGATGGATCAAAGCCATAGTGTCCCGGTGACAATCTAACTGCCCCATCTCTTCAGGACACCTTACACCTGCACTGGGGAAAACCATATAGCATATGTAGCCAAGCAAAACCAGTCAAGAAAGTGAATTTCAAGGCAGAGTAGACCCAGACAGATCATATTAAACATCATTTTTGGCTCAGTTCTGGTGAAGGGCCAACCAGACTCAAAACATTGGCTCAGTCCTCTCTCCCCAGATGCTATCAGGCCTGCTAAGATTTTCCAGCATTTTGTGTTTCTGTATCAGATTCTAGCATCTGCAGTAATTTGCTTTTATTCCTTTGGGACTTCCTTGTGGTGAGAATTGCTGCTCTGTATTTCACAAGAAAACCTTAGACTTTTTCTTCTCAAAGGAATCCCTCTAGATCCCTTCTGCATGACAACACCATCCCCTCCTTCACCAACCATTTAGCTGAATGCCAGGGATCATTCCCTTCGGCCCCAGTACAGCCTCCTGCCACACCAAAATTTCACTTCTACTTCCACTTGCCATGTATTAATTTCTGCTGAGTTCCAAACAGAATGAAACCTGCAAGATGGAAATTACACCAACAGACTATATTCTCTCCAGGTTGCACATCACACTGGCAGGTAAGCTCGCTTGGTACAAGCACGCACTAAACCCACTCGATTGGTGTAAAACAATTGAAAGTGGTGTCACAGGCAGACAGGATGGTGGAGAAGGTGTTTGGTACATTTGCCTTCATCGGCCAGAGCATTTAGTACAGGAGTTGGGACGTTATGCTATACTGTAGAAGACATTGGTATGGCCACATTTGGAGTACTGCATACAATTCTGGTTGTCCTGCGAGAAGAAGGATATTATTAAATGGAAAGGGTACAAAATAGATTTACAAAGATGTTACCAGCATTGGAAAATTTGGGGAGAGGAGAGACTAAATAGGCTGGGGCTTTTTTCCCTGGAACATAAGAGGATGAGGGGTGACTTTATAAAGGAGTATAGATCATGAGGGCATAGATCAGGTGAATAGCCAAGGTTTCTTCCACAGGGGAGTCCAAAGCCAGAGGGCATAGTTTTAAGGTGAGAGGGGAAAGATTTAAAAGGTACCTGAGTGTTAACTTTTACACACAAAAGATGATGCATGTATGGAATGAGCTGCCAGAGGAGGTGGCAGAGATGGGTACAATTACAATATTTAAAAGACATTTGGATAGGTACATGGATGGGAAGTTTTTAGAGGGATATGGGTCAAATGCAGGCAAACGGGACTAGTTCAGTTTAGGAAACCTGATTAGCATGGACAAGTTGGGCTGAAGAGCCTGTTTCCATGCTGTATGTCTCTATGACTATGATTCTTATTACATTCCATGTTCTGGAGTGGGGAGCTCAAAGCCAGAGGTCATACACCTAAGACAATTATTAACATATTTTGTAACTTGGGCTGTGGACTGCATTTAGATGAACAGGGGATGGGGGAGGGCTCAGATGAAGGGTGACTTAAAAATGTAAAGAGGTAGATTGAAGCTTCAGGACATTGGGGTGATGTGGGTAAAGGTAAGCATAGTGGGACAGGAAGGACAGAGAATTTAACACAATTGTACATCAGTGAAAATGGTCTTTGCAGGGGCTAGAATTAATAAAATAAAATTGCACCTTCTTTATATGAATACAAACATCATCTGCAATAAGATAAATGAACTTGTGGCAAAAATAGAGGTAAATGATTTAGATCATGTGTGGGTTAGGTTGATTGACCATGCTAAATTGCCCTTTAATGTCAGAGGGATTAGCAGAGTAAATATGTGGGGTTATGGGGATAGGGACTGGGCGGGATTGGTGTTGGCGTAGGTTTGATGGGCCGAATGGCGTCCTTCGGCACTGGAGGGATTCTATGATTCTATCAAATTACCCATTTCAAATACATGATTATAAAGGGACCAAGATTGGGAAAGAAATATTCCAGAATACACAATCTTGTGGAAAGACAAACAGAATGGCAAAGGAGAAAGGATAGCCCCAGTGGTAACAGTGTGAAAGGATCAGGCTTTAGAAAAACATGAATTAGAATCAGTCTTGGTGTAAATTATACATGAGTATAGGAAAGAGATAGGGAACCTGGTGAACTGGTGTGATGACAATAATCTCTCTCTCAATGTCAATAAAACAAGAGATTGTCATCAATTTCAGAGAGCTTCAAGTCTCTGGATGCCCAGATCACCAACATCCTGTGCTGGTCCCTGGACCCCAAAGCTATCATTAAGAAAGCCCACCAACACCTCTATTTTCTTAGAAGGCTAAGGAAATTTGGCATGTCCATTATGACTCTCGCTAACCTTTACAGATGCACTATAGAAAGCATTCTTTCTGGTTGTATTGCAGTTTGGTAAGGCTTCTGTTCTGTCCAAGATGCAAGAAACTACAAAAGGCCATGAATGAAGCCCACTCCATCACACAAACCAGTCTCCCATCGATTGACTGCATTCCTGCAGCCAGCATAATCAAGGACTTCACACACCCTGGACATACTGTGTTCCACCTTCTTCCATCAAGAAAAGAATACAGAAGTCTGAGGTTATGTAAGAACATAAGAAATAGGAGCAGGAGTAGGTCATCCAGCCCTTCGAGCCTGCCCCGCCATTCAATAAGATCATGGCTGATCTGTCGTGTCTCAGTTCCACATTCCCGCCCTCTCCCCATAACCCTTAATCCCCTCATTTATCAAAAACCCATCAACCCGCGTCTTAAAAATATTTAGCAAGGCAGCCTCCACCACCTCAACGGGCAGAGAATTCCAGAGATTCACCACCCTTTAAGTGAAGAAGTTCCTCCTCAACTCTGTTCTAAACCGCCCCCCCTTTATCTTGAGGCTGTGCCCCCTAGTCCTACTGTCCTTTCTGAGCGGGAAGAGCCTCTCCACCTCTATCCTATCCATCCCACGTACCAGCTGACTCAAGAACAGCTTCTTCCCTGCTGTCATCAGACTTTTGAATGGACCTACCTTATATCAAGTTGATTTTTCTCTACACCCTAGCTATGACTGTAGCACTATATTCTGCGCCCTCTCCTTTTCTTCCTTATGTTAGTGTAGCAAGCAAAAAAACCAATATTGTTTACTATATACTAATAAATGTGACAATAATAAATCAAATCAAAACTGGTGGGAGTAGTTTCTAAAACCCCCTAATAGTAGTTATATTGTTGGATGGAGCATTGAACAAGAACTTGTTGGAGGTTATAATAAAGGCAATGCAATAATTTTGTGGAATTTAATCTTCATGTAGACTTGAGCAAACAAATAGCAAGAGTGTTCCCAAAGATGCATTTATAGAACCTTTCCATGACAGGTTTTAGATCAATATGTCATTGAACTGACTAGAATAAAAATTACCTTAGTTCTTGTACTGTCAAATGAAGCCGGGTTAATTAGTAATGTCACAATAAAAGATCCACTGAGAAAAAGTGATCGTAATAGCATTCAATTCGATGTTAAGTTTGAAAAAGACATATTCAAATTACAGGCAAGCATCTTAAACTTAACAAAACTAAATACATATGTATAAGGGGAGAACTCGCTCAGGTTAATTGGAAAATAGACTTGTAATTAAGGAGATAAATAAACTGTTGTAAATATTTAAAGAAACAATTAAAAATGTTCAACAAAAATACACTTCATTCAAGAACAAGAACCAAGCAAGAAGGACCCATCTGTGGTTCACTCAGGAAAGTATAAAATTGAATTAAGAGGTTCACAATGTACAAAAAACAGTAGCAAGTCTGAGGATTGGGAGTGCTTTAGAAACCAGCAAAGGGCCACTAAAAAGTTAATAAAAAGGGAAAAAAAAGAGCTATGACAGCTGATACGATCCTTGGCAGGACCTCGAGATCTGGAGGTGAACTGGTTAGGGACAAATAATGTTTTATTTAAAGCAGATAAAAGCTGCAATTCAAGGCACCTGTTTTTGGAACAAAGTTACAGGATTCCATAGGTTTTGAAAACAGACAAGGTTTCGCTGTACAAGCTCAGAAAGATAAAACAATTCACAAAATGTACCTTATACTCTAACATTCATACATAAGAATTAACAGAAAGACTGTGGCTGGATGCATCAGAGAAAATAATTTTCTGATCTCGCCACAAAGTTACGGGCATAGTTGCAGGGCACAGATCACATCTATGCCAGAAAATAGTGTGCGAGCCTAAAAATCATTTCTGTGTCCGCAACCAAACTCTGCAATCATCCCAGCCCCTTCCCATTGGTGCAAACTGGATCCCACCCAAAAAGGGTGTGAGACTGATTAGCACGAGATTGACTTAATTTTAATCTTATCAGCGGGTTCAGCACACGATTGTTCCCCCTTCCCAGAACGTTCCCACTTCTCCGGCAGTATGCCACACTGGCATGAATCAGTACTGATCTCCACTAGCGGAAACCAAGGGCAATGTCCACACCCTGGGGGTTCAAAGGCCATTGAAGTCCAGGTGGTCAGGGACATAGTTGGGCAGGGCCCATTGGGCTGTGCCCACCTGGCACACTGGCAGTGCCCACTGTATAGATTGCCATTTCCCACCTGACCCCCTGGCAGTGCCAGTTGGGTATTGCCATTGTACTGGGGCAGTGTCAAAGGAGTGGGCCTATGTGGGATGGGGGTGGCATGCAGGGAGGCTACGCAGGGGGGCTATCCGGGGGTGGAGCATGTCAGTGGCCATTCTGGGGATCAGTGGTCATGATGGGAGAGGGTGGAGGTCATGATGGAGGGGCATGCTAGGAGTCCTGTGGGGAGGCAGGGGGAGGCATTGGGAGGGCATCAATACTCTGATGCCAGCAATTCATGTCAGGGAGGGGGTAGGGGAACTACGGGCTTTAATAATGCCCAAGAGAGAAGGAAATCTGCCATCCTTCCCTGATCTGGTCTACGTGTGTCTCCAGATCCACAGCAATGAATTTGACTCTCAAAAGCCCTCTGGAATAGAGGACAGTTAGATATGGGTGATAAATCCAGCAAGCGAAGCCCATATCTCTGAGTGAATAAAACACATACCTCCAAAATGTCACTCCCACTCAGACAGTTTTAACAATGGCCTCCCTCACAGGATTTCACTCTTGCCTCCCGCAATTCCTTCTCATTGGGTTTCTGAGTACACCCAACACTAACAAAAAGAAGTCTCCTACAGTGCAGAGGGAGACCATTCTAGAGGGCACAGCCTCAGGATAAAGGGGGGCGGTTTAGAACGGAGTTGAGGAGGAACTTCTTCACTCAAAGGGTGGTGAATCTCTGGAATTCTCTGCCCGTTGAAGTGGTGGAGGCTGCCTCGCTCAATATTTTTAAGACGCGGGTTGATAGGTTTTTGATAGGCAAGGGGATTAAGGGTTAAGGGGAGAGGGCGGGAATGTGGAACTGAGCCACAACAGATCAGCCATGATCTTATTGAATGGCAGGGCAGGCTCGAGGGGCTAGATGGCCTACTCCTGCTCCTATTTCTTATGTTCTTAAGTTCTGAGTTTTCACCAATTCTCTGACAGAGTATTATACCCACCTCCCCAGCCCTATCTTCATAACCCCATGCATTTACTGTGGCTAATCCACAGACACTAAGGGGCAATTCACCATGCCAATCCACTTAACCTGCACATCTTTGGGCTGAGGGAGGAAACCAGAGCACCCAGAGGAAAGCCACGCAGGCTTCAGGAAGAACATGCAAACTCCACACAGAGAGTCACCTGAGGTCAGAATTGAACGCAGGTCCCTGGCATTGTGGGGCAGCATTGCTCACCGCTATGACACCATGCAACTCACAAGCACACTTTCTCATCTATAACCATGCCAAGCAGGATGCTAATGCTCCAAAGGGCTGCTCCCCTTGGCTCTTTATTTAAAGTCTGAACCCTGCAGCTCTTGCCCCTGCCCTATGACAATTGCAGGCTGACTTCCCAAAATTGACAGCTGAAAGGAGAAGTTCACTGGCTGTTGAACTGTTTGTTCTGCTGACCAATTCAAGCATTCCCACAGAGTCCCTTTATAACTGAGCAGGAACTAATAATAACAAGCATCGGAACATCCTGTACCTTAAATGTTACATGCTGCTGATTTAAGCAGCAGGGACTTAAAGATCAATTATTTAAGAACAGAGTGTACTAGCCAGAAATATTAAATAGATAAGAGTTTTTATAAGCATACAATAAGAAAGGAAGTAGCCAAAATAAACATTGATCCCTTTGATACAGAAAGACTCCTCTAAACTCCAGGCTCAGGCCCAGTCAACCCAATCTCTTCTCATGCTGCTTCAAAGCCAGTCTAGCAGTAGGTCCTTTAGGACTTAGTTTTCTCGGTGCTACTGAGCCATTCTTGGTGATGGATATTGAAGTGCCCCACCCAGAGTACTTTCTGTGCCCTTGCCACCCCACTGCCTCCTCAAAATAATATTCAACATGGTCCATCCAGTTTTATCCCTTATGTTTGCTTAGTGGTTTGATCCAATTCAGTGGCTTGCTAGACCATTTAAAATTCAGCCACATGTCTAGTAGGTCTGGAATCATGTGTGAGCCAGACCTAAATTATTCTGAAATAATATCCCCAAGGATATTGGTGAACTAAATGGGTTTTTATAACAATTGTTTTGTGGTCAGCATTCGATGTTTAATTCCAGATTTCTTTTTTTCTAGAACACAAATTCCACAATCTATGATGGTGGGACTTCAACCCTGATCCTCAAAGCATTATTACTAGCCCAGTGACAATACTCTACACCACCATCTCCTGCATGTTGGCTTCCGGTTTGAGAGGAATTATCCTATGGGAATCCGAACAAATTGAGTTGTTTTCTCTGGACTTCAGAAGAATGAGAGTTAATGTCATGACACATATATCATTCTGCAGGAGCTTGATAGAGTAAATGCTGGTCAGGAATCTAAAACACTGGGGCATAGTCTCAGGACAAGGAGTTACTGGCTTAAAATTTGTTAGTGTCACAAGTAGGCTTACATTAATACTGCAGTGAAGTTACTGTGAAAATCCCCTAGTCACTACACTGCAGTGCCTGTTCGAGTACACTGAGGGAGAATTTAGCACAGTCAATGCACCTAACCAGCAAATCTTTCAGATCGTGAGAGGAAGCTGGAGCACCCAGAGGAAACTCGCACAGGCACGGAGAGGATGTGCAGACTCCGCACAGGCAGTGATCCAAGCTGGGAATTGGACCTAGGTGCCTGTCACTGTGAGGCAGCAGTGCTAATTATTGTGCCACAATGCCACCCTGAGGACTGAGATGGGGAGAAATTATTTCATTCAAAGGCTGGTGAATCTTTGAAATTCTCTGGCCCAGACAGTTGTGAATGCTCCATCCTTGAAGAATTTGAAAGCTAGGATAGACTCCCAGGGAATTAAGGCAAATTGGTAACAGGCAGAAAAATGGAGTTGAAGTCCAAGATTAGCCATATAAAGCTTCTTTACTCAGAGAGTGCTGAATAGTGATGTTATTATTACATGGAGTAATGAGGTTACTAAAATAGAGGCTTTTAAAGAAAAGGCAAGAAAGCACAGGAAAGAGAAAAGAATAGAAGGGTATGCTGATAGGGTAAGAAAATAGGGTAGAAAGAGACAACAGGGTCAAACGCCTGTTTCTGTGTTTTAATTTCTCTGTGTTACTCTGCAATTTCAAAAATTAAAAGACTTGGATGTTGTCGTTGAAATAATGGTGAAACTATTGATAGTGAGGCCACCATTATTAATGTCTAAATTGGACAGCCATTTCCACTGCTCACAAACACACAGTTGGATGCAGAAATTGGAAAGTTGCTGTTTGAGTTGCCCTGAGTCGCCAGAAGCTTGTTATTTACTTACTGATACGCTCAGTATTCCAACATTTGGAAGGGTGTGAATTTGTTCTGCTCACATGATAGATACCTGCTGAACTCCCAAGGAAAGCTATGGCTCATCCACTAGATTGGAATGATAGAACAGTTGTTAACACTGCTGGCTCACAGCGCCAAGGACCTAGGTTCAATTTCCAGCTTGGATCACTGTCTGTGTAGAACCTGCACATTCTCCCAGTGTCTGTGTGGGTTTCCTCCAGGTGCTCCAGTTTCCTCTGTCCTCTCCCTTCCAGAATCATATAAGAGATCCCCTTTGTTCTCATTTTCATCTCCCGAGCCTCTCACATTCAAAGGATCATTCTCTGCCAATTCCAGTATGATGACACCACAAAACATATGTTCCCCTCACTTCCACTATCAGCATTTTGCAGACTCCACTCCCTCAGTGACACCTTAGTCCATTCCTCTATCACCCCCCCGATTCCTCATCCCCTTCCACTGCATCTTCCTTTACAATCATAGAAGGTGCAACATTTGTCCCTTTTACCTCCTCACTGTCCAAGGGCCCTAACATTCCTTTCACATGAAACAGCATTTCACTTGTACCTCCTTCAATTTGATCGACTGTATTTGCTGCTCCTAATGTGATTTATTCTGCACTAAACGCAGACTGGATGACTGCTTTGTGGAATACCTTCATTCAGTCCACAAGCATGACCCCAATTTTCCATTTCAACTCAGCATCTTGCTCTCATGCCCATATATCCATCCTTGGCCTATGGTAATATTCCTGTGAAACCCAATACAAACTGGAGAAGCAGCATCTCATCTTCTGATTAGGCACATTACAGCCTTTGGAATTCAACAGGAGCAATTCTCCCAAATAAAAGGTACCCAATCAATGGGAATATGGGAGTTATTTACAAAGAAAAGCACGATTCCCTGGTCGTAAGTTCATAAGGTATAGAAGCAGAATTAGACCATTGCATTCGACCCATTGAGTCCACTCCACCATTCGATCATTTCGGAGGAGCGTATGCTTCTCAACCCCATTTTCCTAAACTTCACCCCATGACCTTTCAACCCGTTACCAATTAAAAATCTATCTAACACCTCCTTAAATTTACTCACTGTCCCAGCATCCACCGCAATCTGGGGTAGTGAATTCCGCTGATTCACAAACCTTTGGGAGGAGTAGTTTCTCCTCAACTCTGTTTTAAATTTGCTTCCCCTTATCCTGAGACCTCTCGCCCTGGAATGCCCCATCATTTCTACGTTTGTCCCCATGCAATGAGTCATGTTGTTTAAGTGGTGTAATCTGCAGCAGTGTCATTCCAGTGCTTTCTATGTGTGTCTGCACAGTGGGTATTAGTGAGGTATTTGACAATCGCAGTTGAATTTGACCTTAAATCTATCGTTTATTACCATTATAGTCATTACAATAGATGGACACTGAATTCTGATCAGAAACAGAAAGCTTGCTTGTTTTATTTCCCTTTTAGCCCTTCCATATCCCAGGTGCACTGAGACAATTGTGATGGCCTAACACACTTACCACATTACTGGCCTGAATGACTCAGTACCACAAAATGCAGTTACTGTGCCACTAGGGATACTATTTACGTGCTGTTTGTTCTCAAACCATTTATTTTGAAAAGGTCTGTAAACCAGCACTTGGGAAGTACAAATAAAATAAATAAATAACAGAATTGCAAATGAGAAATACAGAACAGGGGATTGTTAGAATAATTGGGTCATTCAGAACAGCACAATAATGCAAAGTGCTCCCAAGGTGTTATGTCCAGGAATTTTGATTTCTGTTCTCCCCAGCCCATGATGTTCTGCTTATTAAAAGGAAGGTGCATAACAGCCTTGGATAAGATGGGAAGAGTGACTTATTAAGAAAGCAATAATGTCTTTAATACATAGAATCAGAGTACACTTTCATGAGGCATCTTAGAAGCCTCCTCACGGAATAATCAAGCCAAAATAATAGGAAAAAAGACATAATCAAAACCCTTGGCCCAAAGAAAAAAGTTCTATCGGACGGATGGAAAGTCGAAGATTAGGGAAAATTTATGTAATATTATTTTGTAATATTTATCAATCTCCAGCATCCGGACACCCACAATACAAATCTAGTGTTGTCAATCTTAGCTAGAAGAGATTGTTGGCCCAGTGTTAAACCTGCCTTACAAGGTGACAATTTTATTCTCATAATCATCAGCTCTCCAGATGAAGACAAGTAGTAATGCTTCATTGCAAATGTAATAAGAACACAGTAGAAACATTTTCCGTACAAAAGTCATAAATATTGAGAATGTTGTGTTTTCTGTAATTCATGATCCAGGCATCAGTCAATTCTGCACAATAAAGGATTTAGAGCCTGTTAAGAAATCGGCTACCCTCAGCTGACATCATCGAACAAATTTATTTTCAAAGATCATTGCTTAGATTTTCCAAGGTTGATTTAAAACTGGGTTATAATTCAACGAGGGATAAATTTGAAATTATAATGGATGTGCAATGTTTCAATGAAATCTGTTCAAGTCGGCATCTGAAAAGTGCATGTCATATTCATCAACAATGTTGTACCAAACATGTGCAGCTTCATTTCAAATAATTACAGAGGTTCAAGTTCACTTTTTGCACAGATGCATCTATGAATCTTTCTAATAGCTAAAATTTCTCCTGATTTAGATTTGACATTTGCTTGGCTCATTCCCAAGCTTTTGGTGTGGTAAAATGAGCATTGCCTCATGAGAGAGAAGTTCTTAGCAGAGTCAAAATACAGTAAAACTCTTCAAATTAATCTTGAACCTTCACAACTCAAAACATTTACAATAAATACACCTTTACAGGTTTGAGGTAACATTTCCCTAAATGCAACTTAAAAAAGAATTTTGGTGGATGCTGTCCTGAGGGCTTGCAAACGATATTTCCCATGGCTAAATCCATCTAACCTACACATCTAAAAGGTAATTTACCATGGCCATTCCACCTAACCTGCACATCTTTCTTGTACCTCCATCTTTATGTTGCTATTTCTATCCTTCACTTCTATTTCTTTTCTCCTCTCTTGTTTTAAGAGGGCTTTAAAATTATGGAAGCGTTTGATAGGGTAGAGATTTTTTCACTTCTGTTCAAGGCTAAAACTAAAAGCCATAAATGTAAGTTTATTACAAAGTTTATTTATTTATGAGTCACAACAAAGGCTTTCATTAACACTGGCAATGAGGTTACTGTGAAACTCCCCAGCCGCCACACATCAGTGCCTGTTCGGGTCAATGCACTAACTAATAGATAGCCACTAATAAATCCAATGAAGGGTTTGAAAGAAACTTCTTTACCCACATGGAGTAGTTGAGATAAATAGCATAAAATTAATTCTGTTTCTTACCCATCTTTCTGGCTTTAAACAAGCAGTGTAGTTTTCCCAAGCTGTCAGGCAAGGACACATGGGGGGAGTTATTGATCAATAAAACTGACATGCTGGAATATATTTACAGAGTGAAATTACACAGCTATTTCCCTTCCTATATGAAAGGCTGGTGCATAGAGCACTTGTCCCAAATGTGCTTTCCCTGCACCCCAGGTGATTTGCTACCCAACTTTACCAGCATTTCCCCCTTTACCATCGCGTTCACACGTCCAGATTCGGCGCGAAACAGTCATGCTTGGCGAAGATCTGTTTCGGGTGCTCCAGCTTCTGAAGAGGTAAGTTCAGAACCTCCAACAGCTCTCTGACTCAGATGGGTGGTGGAACGGGGAGGGAGGCAGGTCAGATCATTCGCTGTTTGAGCAGGGAGGGAGGAAGGAGGCAGGTCACTTGGACTTTACACATCCATCTCTGATCTTCCCTCCTGCCAGCTTTCACTGCAGCAAAGGGATAACCTGGGGCCTGATGTTACCATTTTCATTCTAAGTGCTGAATCTGGGCGCAATTCAGATCTGACTTGGAAATCTGCACCCCCCCCCCGCCCACTACTCACTCAGCCTGGAAAAAAATCATGAGCCTGAATCATGCTGTGGGCAGGGCTTAATTCTCCTGAAGCATTGCTGTCCCAATCAGAGCTTTCGACTGCGCATGCGCAGTGAAAAAAAATTGAAAAGCGCTCCCCCGTCACATCGCTCCCAGGCCGCAAAAAGCGGATAAAGCAGCCCAGGAGCAAAAAGTGGAAACAATGGCCTCCACAGATGTCACCCCACCTCCATAACATAACTGTCCCCCTTATCCACCCACTGCCCCACTTCCCAGACCATCGCCAACTCCTGGCCTCCTTCCTTCCCACACAGTGGCCGCAGACGCCCGCCTCCCCCCATCAGAGAGCGAGCAGGCCTCCCTCCTTGCCCTCCCTCCAACAAGACAACGATCTGGCCTCATTCCTCCTCCCCCCGCCTGCACCAGAGATACATTTGACCTGCCTCCCTCCTCCCTCCCTGCCCAACCAGAGAATGGTCTGACCTGCCTCCCTCCTCCCTCCCACCACCGATCTGAGTCAGAGAGCTGTTGGAAGCTCTGAACTCACCTCTTCAGAAAGTGGAGTGCCCAAAACAGATCTTTCCCGAGCCTCTCTGTTTTGTGCCAAATCTGGACATGTGAACGCGATGTTAGAAGGGGAAATGCTGGTAAAGTTGGGTGCAATTTGGATCCTGGCCATTTTTGGGCCTTGGTAAAGTTGGCATCTGTGCTATCCTGCTCTCTCCCCTCCTCCTTGTTTCTGTGAACAGGTACAATTGAGCAATCAATGGTAGTTCCTATGGAATGGTCTCCCTTCATATACAAAACAGAAATGCAACCGTTGATTTTCCTTTAGCTGTACATTGCGTACCAAAATCACCCCTTTCAGGATAATATCATCCTGGATGATGACATATGGTGAGCTTTCCCCTCAGATGTAACTACACATTCACAATGAGGCTCTTGATTTGACCCAAATCCTATGAGCTACAGCTAGCATTGCACTCCCATGACCTTGACAATGACCATGGTCATTGCACCTATGCAACCCCATGCACCTATGTCCTGACTGTATAGAACCAATGAATCCTATAGTGACAATATGACGTGTTACAAATGTATTCATTCATAACTTTCTACAATAATTTCACTACAAGACAATAAATGTGTCAATCATTCACAGCCTTTGAAGTATCAATAACAAACAATAAAAGTAATTTTAAAAAACCCTCAAAACCACTTAACCTTGTGTAATCTCAGGCCCTGATATCTGCTGTTAACCTCAGTGTTAAGTTGTTTCAAGGGTTTGTGATCTTTGTTGCTGATACTTCTAAATGTCTGGATGATTGACAGATCATAGAATCGTAGAAATTCTACAGTGCAGAAAGAGGCTATTTGGCCCATCAAGTCTGCACTGACCACAATCCCACCCAGGTCCTATCCCCATATCCCTACATATTTACCTGCTAATCCTTTTAACCTACTCATCTCAGGACACTAAGGGGCAATTTTAGCATGGCCAATCAACCTAATCTGCACATCTTTGGACTATGGGAGGAAACTGGATCACCCAGAGGAAACTCACACAGACACGAGGAGAATGTGCAAACTCCACACAGACAGTGACCCGAGCCGGGAATTGAACTCAGGTCCCTGGAGCTGTGAAGCAGCAGTGCTAACCATTGTGCTACCATGCCGCCCATGTATTGACTTGGAGTGAAATGACTTTTTTCAATATAGAAGAAATTTAAGAATGAATTATTTGTTTTAATTTTTTTTCATGCATCAGAGTTATTATGAAGCAGAGGTGGATTCCTCCTCTGAGGATGAACACCTAACCACCCAAAGGGAGCACCTCACCTCATAATCTATAAAAGTGAGTGTGAAATGGTATAATCTGCTCTTCAGCAACTATTAGTGGTTAAATCAAAATAATTCCCTGAAATTCTCCCTAAAGTCAACAAGTAACAATTTATTTATCTATCTAACAGTGAACAAGTTAACTAAACTATTAACAAACCACATAAAATAAGATTCTAATGAAATGCTGTTCAGGTAAATACAATTCCCACTTATTAACAAAATAAAATTTAATCACTCTCACAATTACAACCAGGTTTTGCACCTTCAGAATGTTCTGAACCTTTTCTGTTGATTCTCCTGTATGGAACTTCTGTCTTCTTTGGTGCCTTTGCTATTGAGACGAGGATTTGAGCTAATAGCTGTGAGATGTGGCAGACGGCAGTTGTCTTCCTTTTTACCTGTGATAACATATAAATAGCCCCCATAATATGATTGGTCCTCGGTTACAACATCATCAGATATAAATGTAATAGGTCTAAGTGCCTGATTCAAATTTGATTGGCTAAATTTTAAAAACATTCAAAAAGCCTGAATGCATGTTGCCTTGGTACCTTGCTGCTTGGCTTTTTGGCTCAGATGTTTCACTTTGGGCACTCTACTTGTACTTTTTTTTAGCTTTCTAAGCACAGGGAAAACAGCACTCTCTTAAAGGGGCCATGGAATGCTTTTTTCCCTAGCATTTTACAATGTTACAATTGCAATCTGCAGTTACTCAACTCAACTGCTCCACAGGCTATTACTATTGGATTCATTTGGTTCCAAAGATTCTATAGTGAATCAATGGGCATGACCTTGCCACAGCTTGGCATGGGGGAATGAAGGGTCCTAGGTTGTGGGTGGAAGCGCAGAGCTTAGAAGCGGGGTATAAGGAGCCAGGGGGGATGGGTAGAAAGGCAGAGCCTCAGAAGGTGAATGAGGGACAAAGGTGGTGAGTGAAAGGCATGAGGTGGCATGAATGGGGCATAGGGAGTGTTTGGAATGTGAGGGGATGGGAGGAGTGAGGGCTTGTGGATCTTTTTTGTTTTAACTTTAACTGGGTTGAAGTGCTACTGAGATAGGCTTTTATAGCCTGCCACCACATATAATAGCCCTATGGCTGCCTCCAAACTTTTTTTCCCAGGTTGACCGGCCCTACCCCAGCCCTGAGGATGCAGAGTGGTCCTCACCTTCCTCCTCCTGTAAGTTATCCCCGTCTGCAGAGCAATGCTGTTCAGGTCACAGGAGACCACATCCACTCTGGTCAACTCAAAGTGTTGCTTAACTAAGAGCAACACTTTGAGTTTAAGAGAATGATCAGGGAGGTCTGATCATTCTCTTGTGGGGGTGGGAGGGGTGGAGGCCAGATCATTGTCTGTCATCTCCTCCAGGCTGACAATCCTTTTGGATATCTGAACTGCTCTAATGGTAGCCTCATAAGCATTTCTAATTCAATCACTCCGTCAACGGGAGTCCAGTCACTGCAGCAGATGAGACAGCACTCTGTTTCTGACTGCCTGAAGAAGGCATTCAGCATGCTTGGTTTCATTGGTCAGAACATTGAATACAGAAGCTGGGACATCTTACTGAAGTTGTACCAGACATTAATAAGACCACACCTGGAATACTATGTACAGTTCTGATCACCCTATTATAGAAAGGATATTATTAAACTGGAAAGAGTACAAGAAGATTTACTCGGATGACACTGGGACTTGATGGTTTAAGTTATAAGGGGAGGTTGGATAGTCTGGGACTTTTTTCTCTGGAGCATTGGAGGCTGAGGGGTGATCTTACAGAGATCTATAAAATAATGGGGGACATTGATTCGTTAGATAGTCAACATCTTTTCCGAAAGGTAGGTGAGTCTAAAACTAGAAGGCATAGGTTTAAGTTAAGAGGGGAGAGATACAAAAGTGTCCAGAAGGGCAATTTTTTCACACAGAGGGTGATGAGTGTCTGGGACAAGCTACCAGGTAGTAGTGGAGGTGGGTACAATTTTGTCTTTAAAAAGTATTTAGACAGTTACGTGGTAAGATGGGTATAGAGGGATATGGGCCAACACAGGCAATCGGGACTAGCTTAGTGGTAAAGAAAGGGACAAGTTGGGCCTGCTTCCATGCTGTAAACCTCTAGGACTCTATGGCCTCATCAGTAGCAAATTGGCAACATGGCAACAGTAACCTACAATATAAATTTATGGGCAGTAGATTGTAAAATCTTGTAGTTGTCACCAGACAGTCTCTAGGATGAATCAACAGGAAAGAATATCAGTGCTATGGTGGCCTTGGCATCTATTGGCACTGCCTGTATATCATGTGCTTCCTTGAGCTGATTTTTGGTGTCCATCCTCTCTGTCATTTGTCGTATAGCTGCTTTGTTGCTATTGGTCACAATGCTGGCACTCTGGTACTATTGGTGTTGTGCTCCTTTTAATCCTCATTGAAGATCAGGGCTCCAATTTTACCATTGAATCATGCCTGGAAATGGGTGTGAAAACTTGGTAAAGTCAGGTGTGAGGCCATTAACGCGATCTGCGCCTGGTTGATAGCTAAATAAAGTTTATTTATTATTGTCACAAGTAGGCTTACATTAACACTGCAATGAAGTTACTGTGGAAATCCCCTAGTTGCCACACTCCGGTACCTGTTCAGATACATTGAGGGAAAATTTAACAAAGCCAATGTATCTAACCAGCATGTCTTTCGGATTGTGGGAAGAAATTGGAACATCCAAAGGAAATCCACACAGATACGGGGAGAATGTGTAGACTCTACACAGATTGTGACACAACCAGGAATGGCATTGTGAGGCAGCAGTGCGAGCCACTGTGCCACCACTTCACCCATATCTGAATGAGGAGAATAAAGGGCCCAACACCAATTTGAACAGCTTAGGGAAGACCATCAACCTGAGGAACAAAAGCCAACAGTGTATCGAAGACACAGCTTACCTATGGAGGTGAGTGAAAGACAGTGTCACAGCCCCCTTCACTTGTTTCGGGATGTGGCAGCTCATGATTCTCTCACTGACTGTGAAGAACTCATGCCACATGGACTTGGAGGATATCCAATGCCTTTCTGAAGATCACTTCCTGTGAAATATTCCAGGGCTCCACTGGTGACCTTTGTGGGACCTCACAATTGGTAACACATAAATGCATAAGGGAGGTTATGTATGTCCTTTCCAATAAAGCTCACCATTACATGTAGTTCTGCATGGATGAAGCAAGGCTGTCTGCCAGAGCTGTGGGATTTGCTGCCATCTCAAGCTTTCCATAACCGCAGGGCATCATTGATTGCACGCACGTGGGCTTCAGAGCACTCAGTGGCAGCCTGTGTGATTCATTCATAGAAAATAATTTATTTCTCTTTGACATCCAGCTGATTTGTGATCGCAGGGAGCAGATCATGCCTGCCTGAGATAGGTACACAGAGAACTCTCACAACTCATACATTTTGAGTCACTCACAGGTGGCAGAGATGTTTGAGGGAGCTCCGCGTTAGAAGGATTGGGTCCTCTGTTATAAGGGGTACCTCTTGAAGACATGGCTAATGATGCTTTTTCATTGTCCACCGAGTGCATCTGTGCAGAGATACCATGCTGCGTATTCAGCCACCATACGGCAGACTACTGGCCTCTTAAAGATGCATTTCAGATATTTTAGACAAATCAGGAAGTGCTTTCCAATTCTCACCATCAAGGTTGTTTATATCATCATTGTTTGCTATGTGCTGCACAACCTAGCAGTGCAACAAGGAATGTTTTGCCACCTGGGCACATTGACGAGGTAGACATCTCCATGGATGAGGAAGATGTTGAAGCAGATAAATCTGAAGAAGATGAGGATACATATAAGCCGCAGGAGGATGCCAATGCATTGGCAAAACCAGGAGGATGTGCCTGTGACAACCTCATAGCTACAAGATTGCAGGAGGAATAAGTAAAGACAAGTTGTTATGACGGCTGTTCTTTTCATGTTTTGATGAAGAGACAATAATATAACATCTTCATTTTCATAAATAAATGCTGGAAAAGCTCAGTGGGCCTGGCAGCTCTGCGGAGAGAGAATCAACATTAATACTTCAAGTCCGTGTGTTTTCTTCACTTTCATCTTCAGCATTTCCCGAAAGGTCAACAATCTCACAATAAGCACTAAGCACATTTGATTGCATGGCTGCCTCATCGCGCCAGGGACCCAGGTTCAATTCCAGCCTTGGGTGACTATGCGGAGCCTGCACGTTCTCCCATGATTTCCTTCAGGTGCTCCAGTCTCCTCCCACAGTCTAAGGATGCGCAGGTTAGGTGGATTGGCCATGCTAAATGTCCCTTAGTATCCCAAGATGTGTAGATTAGGGAGATACAAGGGTACGGCAGTAGCTAGGCCTGGGTAAGATCCTCTGTCAGAGAGTCGGTTCAGACTTGAAGGGCTGAATAGCCTCCTTCTGCTCTGTAGGGATTCTATGAGGAAAGCATAAGTCATCTTCAATCATAACAATGGGGTCATTCTTGGAAGGCGCAGTAGGCTAGGGACCATGCGGCCACTATGGAATGTGTTTAGCAATCTACAAGACCACATCCTCAAATGCAGTCCTTCCAACCCCGGAGTAAACAAGCCAATGGCCATGGTAACCTTCAAGAAGCTGAAATACTATTGCACATTGATGTACTCATGCCAGTATAACAGCAACTTAGCAAGGCATATCAAGAGGAAAAATATTTGTAAGGAGTTCGTGCTGGACTATCTCAAAATGGAGCTATGTTTAGACAGCAGCAAATCTCCAAATGCCAGCTCTTCAACATGATTAATGCAGAGTCCACATCTTGTGATTGATGCCATCAGATGCATTAATCTATAGCATGGTAACATGCACCCAAAGCTCGGAGTTAGCATTGTTCTCACAGCGAGTGATTTAACCGGACCATCATGTGATTATTGACAAATACTCATAACCCTACATCCATTGGAAGCCTGCCAAGTCCTCCATTGCTTTAGCATTTGGGAGAGACATGGCCAGGTCAATTTTGACACAGTGGTCAATGATAACCTATTCCCTTTATTGATACTGCAAAGCACTTAGGAGATGTGCTGGAGCATTACTTTCATGGCATTACACACCTCAGCAATGTCCATCTCACAAACGACAATCTTTTCTCAGAACCCTAAGTCAATGAGTGCACAGTCGTGCAAAAAATTCCATACTGAGTCATGTTCTGTGACCTCAGAGTCATTCATCACTTGGCAGCACCTCAGAGCCAAACTATAACCTTTCAGCTAAGTGGAAAGGTTCATCAGGATAAGCTCACCTCTGACAGAACACAACCATTCCGTCGAGCAGACATTTTAAATGTTACAGAGTGGAACCAACTTCCATCGCTTAGTGTCATTCACGGGGAGTGTGAAAACTCATAAAGGAATATTGTTTAGCCTTAAACACTGAGACAAAGTCACATTGCAGGGAGGCATGAAAGACTATGGTGCTCGACGATGTATATAACTTTAACCAAAACACCACAGTCCCAAGATAAACACCATTTTTAAATTCAAGGTTGAAAAGACGCCAATATTGATTGCCACAAATACTTTGAGCGTCCGTGTGCTTTGGACTTCAGTTCAACTGCTTCACGATAATCAGCAACATCAATGAACAATTCTCATGAGGTCACATAATAATTTGGGGACCCGGGTTCGAAACCATGATGGTAGATAGTGATATTCAATCTCAATAAAAATCTGGAATTAAAAATGTAATGATGACCATAAAACCATTGTCGATGGTTATCAAAACCCATATCGTTCACTAATGTCCTTCAGGGAAGGAAATCTTTACCTGGTCTAGCCAGCATATGTCTCCAGATCCACAGCAATGTCGCTGACTCTTAAATGCCCTCAGGAATGGGCAATAAATGCTGGCCCAGCCAGAGCTACCCCATGAACAAATTAAAAAGAATGCCTGCCTAAGATGCAGGAGTTACATGTCTCTTTTCATAAAGTAAGCGCCTTTGCTCATGTTGCTGATGTGGAAATAAAGGTAATTGATTCGCTGTTGAGACTGAGTGACCCAATGAAACTGGCCAGATCCCAGGACGTCCTGTTAGGAACTAACACTGTTTTGTTTTGTTAGCTAGCTAAAAGTTGAGATTCATGACACCAGCTTTTGGAATAAAGCCACAATATTCCATGTGTATGAACAAACAGAAATAAACTTTACTATATAATTCAGGACAAAAAAAATTACAATATGTCTCTTTTAGTCTAATATTCAGGGTAAGTATGAGATACATGAGGGAGGTGTTGTAGCACAATGGGTAGTATCCATTCTTCTGAGTCAGAAGCTCTAGGTTTGAGCCCCATCTCAGGAATTGATGGCCAAGAAAGATGTATTCATAATGTGGCAATTATTGAGTATTAGAAGGATTATACAGTTAAGTATCTACCTGTATAATCCTTCTAACCTGCCAATGGCAGGCCACAGCTTGGCATGGAGTGGTGCCCCTCAAGCTATAAGCCTCTGGCAGCTGACTAACAACCTGTACCAGGTAAGACCTCGCTATGAGAACAGATGAAAATCTGCCTTGTATACCACTCTGTACGGGAAGAGGAAAACAACGAGATACATGTGATCTAATGGATGAAGAGCAGTCAAACACACCACATTACAGAATAAATGACAAACGCAATCAAGGCATAGTTCATGGACTTCTCAAGAACCCATCCAGACATCATTAACCATCAAATCCTGTTGAAACTTTTGTCAAAATCCTGCTGCCTTTCATGCCAGTTGGATCTTATGGTCCCATCAACCATGCACACCCGTGCCATGGGTTTCCTTCTCCCTGCATTCCCCAGTATACTGAACACAAGTTCACAAACACATCTTTAAATCTATTTCCATGCCATGAAGAATATCACTGCTTCAAAGGGTGCCCCATTGGCGACACAATGTCTGCTAGCTGCAATTCTTAATTTAATTTACTTTTCTCCTTATTTTAACTGACCTATCAGGGCCAATTTCTGATCCTGTGTCTGTCGCATTCCTGGCTTGCAGACAGCTTCAGGATGACTGACTCAAATTACCGAACACTGACTAGGCTGGAACCAATATAAAAAGCATTGGAATATCCTGCACCTTGCTAATTTAATATAAAGAGACACAATGAATTGAATTCATTATGGGGACAACATAGAAGATAGTTGGGAGGGACGGGGCAGAATTCACTCTGAATAGACCTGAATCTTGCATTATATTAATCAACCAAAGTGTCTTTGAGATCATAGAATCCCTGCAGTGCAGGAAGAGGCCATTCAGCCCATCAGGGTGCACCAATCACAATCTCACCCAGGCCCTATCCCCATAACTAAACTTATTTACCCTGTGAATCATCCTAACACTAGGGTTAATTTAACATGCTCAATCGGCTTAACCTGCGCATCTTTGGAGTTTGGGAGGAAATTGGAGTGCCCAGAGGAAACCCACGCAGACATGGGGAGAATGTGCAAACTCCACACAGACAGTGACCCAAGCCAAGAATCGAACCCGGGTTTCTGGCACTGTAAGACAGCAATGCTAACCACTATACCACCGTGCTGCCCAAATGATCACCCAAGTGACCCTGAGCCTACTGTAGAACTAGAACCTGCCACAGTCTGTGTATTTTTGCTGGTGTGTGTGGAACGGAGGGAGTGGATAGTGAGACGGGGAGGAGGGTGAGTGTTTACAGGTAAATCTCTTTCTTTGCTTGCTGGTGGCTCAAATAGAGACAAGAGAGAATTTGTGTTTGACCAGGAGGCACGTACACTGTCTGTCGCTCATAGTCAGTGTCCACATATGGCCGATGTATACTGGATAGACCCTCACTGGCTTGTTGGGGTCAGCCAATATTGCCATCTGGTGTCAACCTCTGACCTCTCCAGTGAGCTCTGCTGCTTACTCCACATTGGTTCTTAAATCCTTGGCTCTCTCTCATTGGCCGTGAGTGATTATGTCTGGCATAAACACTGTGAGCATGACAGAATGAAAGAACATTTCAAAAGCATGTGTACCTGTTGCTGAGATGATCTGATATGAGGTGGTGTTGTTAAAATGGCTAGCACTCTGTCAGCATCTTTTGGTTGTGTGTGACATCCCTGTGAACTCTAACACTTACAGTGAGTGAGTTCGGAGTGACAAGGTTCACTTGTCCTGGCGAAGTGCATCAGGTTGTTTATTTGTTTACTGCATTGCAGTCCTAGTTGGTTGCCAAAGGCACCGATCTCCCTGATGTCCTTCTTCCATAGCAGTGTGGTCAGTTGGGAGGGCCACTGTTCCCATCCCTTGGGAAGAGCACTTCCCCTTTCCTGCATTGCTGGAGGAGAATCCTAGGAAGGCCTCACATGGGACTGAGTGTTTGCAGCATCTGGTTGTTGTGGTAATGCAATTGTTCAGCACACACCAGCCTGCAGTGAGTGAAGGCTTGTTCGAGTGCTGTTTAAATAGGATGGGCATCTCAACTGGGGGAATTGGGGTCAAGCTGAAGGGATGGGCCTGACATTTGCCCCCACCCCCCCGCCCAAATGGGGCTACCCTGGGTGACCGGCTTAAAAGTGCGCTTAAGCAGCTCTATTGATCTCCCCCCAAGTCTTCAATCCCCTGTGTGATCTGTAACCACTCTGAGATTTCCACGCAATCCAAGCACGATGCTGATCTACACCCCTGCATATCTCCATCGCAACCAACTCACGATCTGACCCTGCCCTAAGTTTCTTTAATACCTGCCAGCTGTTGCCAGCCCTGTGTGAACTCCTCTCACTCACACAGGAGATGTTAGTGTTCCAAAGGTCTCGCTGCCTGAATGAGCACAAGCTGTTGGCACAGCTCACGGATCTCCCTTCATTGTCAGTCCCACTGCAGATAAAGGAGGGGAATCACCAAGGTTAATGAACATTAGGATCAGATGCCCCAGTAGTGAGTAAAAGATATTATTGCTGGCAGACAACCAGCCAGCAATAATACCGTTACGGCATCGCTTCCCTTAGTAAGGCACACAGGAGGTGGTGAGAGTGCCATCGCCAACCCAGACATGGCCCAGCACCATAGGATCCAGCCCCCAAACATCAGAGGGCTGTCACAGAGAGTCAAGTGCCAGCTGCACATCAGGCTTTTTGGGGGGGAGGGGCGGATGGTGGTGGTGGGGTGGCAAGAAGACAGCAATACTGTAGGCCATATGTCTGCAGGAGGCATTGGTTTTTTCACTAGCTGTCAGATGTCATGTGTCACCACCGCTGTCACAGGAAGATGGTGCGGTGGCACCTCTGCCAGGTTCTCAGGACACCTGGCACCAATTGCAAGAAGAGGACACTCCCAGTGGCTGTGAAAGTCACAGCTTCCTTGAACACTTTTGCCATTTGATCTTTTCAGGATTCGAGTGGGGGCACACAATTTTCCATGCAAAGGTGCATCCAGGAGATGACAGATGCCCTGTATGCCTGAGCATCGCATGACATCAACTTCAACCTGTACCATGCCCACTAGGATGCCCAGGCTGCAGGATCCAGTGCCATCGCTGCGATGCTCCAAGTCTAGCAGGTGATCGATGGCACAAGACCATTTTGACAGGAGGTGCCCTTCACTAATAGGAAATGCTTCCATTCCCTGAACGCCGAGCTGGTGTGCGACCACCAACCCTACATCACGCACATCTGCACACATTATCCTGGGAGCATGCACTATTTATTCATCCTGGCAATCTTGGACCCTGCCCCTTCAGTTGTTTCCTTTCAAAACAACATCATATTTTCTATAAAATTGCATGTTTAAGTTAATTTATTAGTGTCACAAGCAGGCTTTCATTAACACTACAGTGAAGCTATTGTGAAATTTCCCGAGCCACCACATGGCTCATCTTTTGGACTGTGGGAGGAAACCAGAGTACCTGGAGGAAACCCACGTAGACATGTGGAGAATGTGCAGACTCCACCCAGTGACCCGAGGCTGGAATTGAATCTGAGTCCCTGAAGCTGTGAGGCTGAAGTGCTAACCACTGTGCCACAGTGTCGCCATGTCGCAGTATGGATAGTATTGGTCAATAACATTTCCATCAGCTCAGCATTGTATCAGTCTACAAAGACTGTTTGTACTGAAGATCTTATATTGCTACTGAATCTTGTCACTTTCCAGGAAGGGTGCGTTGCAATAATGTGCTCCCTTGCTTTGCTTAATCTGTACCAGAACACAAAATATGAAGAGATTGTGAACATAATGCCTATCTCACTTCTTCACATGGGAAATATAAAATTGTTAATTCATGTTCTATTCAAATTAAGCCAGATGGCATTGCCTACAAGGCATTTCTCAGATTTGAATTGAGGATTGATTTCTATAGCAGATCATGTTGGTCATTGTATTTTGAATGTACATTGCAATTCAAAAGGTCAAATCTCCCAGCATCATGACTTTAGCTTTCAATACATGCTCATTTTATTAAGAAGTGACCACCTTTAAATAGTTCATTGCAACATTTAAGATTCTTATCCTTGACATAGATGTCCAAAGATGTGTGGGTTAGGTTGATTGGTGTTGTCAGACTTTTTACTGTTATTACGTTGATTGGCCATGCTAAAATTGCCCTTAGTGTCCTGAGATGCAGAGGTTAGAGGGATTAGTGGGTAAATATGTAGGACATGGGGATAGGGCCTGGGTGGGATTGTGGTCGGTACAGACTCGATGGGCTGAATGGCCTCTTTCTGCACTGTAGAGATTGTAAGTTCTAAGACATATTTAGTTGTTTCAGTGTATAAGCATAAATCACCAAACTCAAATATTTTTGCACAATACCCAGCTATCCATGTATTCGAAGAAAAGTAAACTTATTCAGTAAATGCTTTGGGATGTGTCGATCAATAACACCCTGAAAGTAACAATAAATCGTAACAATATTACTTAAAAGCAACATTTAAGAAACATTTTCATTCCCAGGACTGGCCAGAAGGTGCTGCGTGAAGCCTAATCAATCTTAATGGCATATCTCACTTGGCGCAGACGTGGCAAGCTGTTCACTCAAAACAACATCCCAAGCCAGCTTGCCGAGTAATAGCCAGTGATTATTGTTGCCCAGACGCTGCTCATCCCGAACTCAGGATAAATGAAAAGGGAGGGAGATTATTGTGTGAACATAGAAGGTGACAGCCCCACAGGTCAAACTTGTGTTTCTGGGCACAGAACACCCTCCTACCTTTCTGGCTCCAACAAAAATATTTTTTAAACTTACTGATGAAGCTGTCCACTCAGTGCCCATTGGACTTTACTGTGGAGAACACCCATCAGCAGATAGTTCACCCAGTGTACTTTTAAAGTGGCTTTTGGATTCTCACTACATCATAGGATCACAACTACACGTCGTCGTAAACACGCCAGCAAAGCATCCTCCCCTTCCCAAGAAAATAGTGGTGTTAAAATAGCCATGAGATGATAAAAGTGATTTTGTTTTTGATTTTTTGGGTGGGATTTTATGATGTCACTTTAGTGAGACTGGAATTTCCCACCCGAGGTCAACAAACATTTCTGTTATTCGCCCCTCACCCGCTCCAATTCTGTGGCGGGTGTGGCAGTAGAATTCTGGTGACTATCTTGATTTAAATTCATTCCATTTGGATTTCACGCCCTTGAGGCCAGCATGGTGGCACTGCCGCCTCACAGCACCAGAGATCCGGATTCAATTTCCGGCTTGGTTCATTGCCTGTGTGGAGTCTGCACGTTCTCCCCAGCACTGCATGGGTTTCCTCCAGATGCTCTGGTTTCCTCCCACAGTCGGAAATGACCAGGTGCATTGACCATGCTACATACTCCCTCAGTGTACCTGAACACCCTGACTGTGGCAACTAGGAGATTTTCACACTAACTTCATCGTACTGTTAAGGTAAGCCTACTTATGATGCTGATAAATAAACTAAACAACTTGTGTCTCAATAACCGAGCAACCATCCTCTTCATACAGAGAGAGTCATGTTGACACTCATGCAGGAAGAATTTTTAATTTCATATTTTAATTCAAAGAAGAGGCAAGTGATGGGGTAAGACACATCTCATACTGCAACTGTTTTAAAAAAACACACAACTTTGCTGCCATGTGTCTCATTTAAACAGCGAAATTCATGTAGGTGGCTGGTGCCAGACTAACGATTAAGTACCTGTCTATCTTAATAATGTATTCACTGTCAAACACTGATAGCATCAACTCTGTTTTGTCAATTTGAGATTCAGGGCTCAGCTACACATGCTCCGAGACATGGTTTTTTGTGAAATATCATATCAATCAACTGGGTGATGCACACACCACAACAAACTGAAGATAGTAAAAATGCTTTGCCATAAAGCTTGTCCAGCACAATTACTATCAATCAAATAGGAACGTAAGTTGCTCTCGAAGAATAAATCAAAGAATTCAAATTAATCACATGAAATTTTTGTACTTTTTTTGTCTTTTCCCTTCCTTTTTTTGATCCTAGAAATGATTCAAGTCGTTCCACAATATAACTAACAATATAATTAAGAACATTGAATGTAACAAATTAGCTCTGTTACCACCAAATATTTTATTTGTTCCATTGAAAAAATAGAGCTCTGGTTAATGTTATGAGCATGTGCTATTTTGTGGGATGAAGGTTTCCTTTCTGTGCACGTTATAATCTGAATACCATTAGGGGAAATGGTACCACAACTCTACATGCATCCAAAATGGAAGACAGTCCTGGGTTTGGGTGCATTGCCTTTGGAGTATGGGTGACAGTCAATGTTCCAAATCATTGGAACAAAACAATGGAGGATAGACCATCACTTTATTGGATGCTGTTAAACAGTTGCCAGTAAGGGGGGGGCATGGTGGCACAGCAGTTAGCACTGTTACTTCAGAGCTCCAGGGACCCGGGTTCCTTTCCACCTTGGGTGATTATATGGAGTTTGCACATTCTCCTCATGTCTGCATGGGTTTCCTTCATGTGCTCTGTCTTTCTTCCACAGTCCAAAGTTGTGCAGGTTAGATGGATTGGCCATGCTAAATGTGTGGGGTAATGGATAGAGGGCATAGGTAAGATACCATGTTAGAGAGTTAGTATGATGCAATAGGCTGAATGTTCTCTTCTACACTATAGGGATTCTATGATTTGACAGCCTATGTCTCCTGGATTATATCTCCACAATGGAGTAACAAAATACAGGCTGTTGACTCACTAGTATCCATTTTACAGCATCCCAAAAAGTCAAGATCAGCTCCAGAGAGTCTCACTCTGCATTTGAGTGTACTACACTTCACTTGGTAATTCCTGATCAACCAAAGATTGAGCAATGCTTTATTCCCCAACACTGACATTCCCTTCCTTGAAGAGCACAAAACATATGCAAGCCAATTAAGCCAGTGGAATCACATTCAATCTATCAGAATGATAACTCAAACCACAAGATATTATGGCAGTGGACTTACTCCAATTAGCATCTCAACATCAAAAATTCAAAATTCATCAATCAACTCAACAAATATCAGAATTAAATATATTAGTACATCAGGAATGTTAGTTTTTAAGGAACTCCAGAAACATCCTTTCGAATCCTCAAAAATTTCCGTGATCTTTAACTGTTATCCAATAACAGTTCAGACAAATAACAGCACCAGTAACATATCCGCTGGACTTTTTAATCATCTGCTCCTTTCATTCCATCAATAGCAGTTGTGCTTTGAGCATCCTAGACCATAGCTCTGGAATTTATCCCTAAATCTCTGTCTCTTCAACTCCCTTCAAAAATTTACCTCAAACCAAGCCCGGACCCTGGGCCCTTCTGCAGAAAACTAACCATGTCTGAATTTGAGTTTGCTGACAAATTCGCCAGTGTGGCATTTAAACTTCTGGTGTTTCCCCATGGATAGGCAGTGCTCTTCTAGCAAACCCCTCTGGTTACACTGCAAGGAGTAACTTATCCCTGACTCCCCAAAGCCTGTCCACCATCTACAAGGCACAAGTCATGAGTGTAATGGAATGCTCTCCACTTGCCTTGATGAATGCAGCTTCATCAACACTCAAAAAGCTCGACACCATCCAGGACAAAGCAGCTTGATTTCTACCCTATCTATAAACATTCAATCCCACCACCGACAAACAGTGTTAGTTGTGTGTACCATTGATAAGGTGCATTGCAAGATAGTACCTTCCAAATCCATGGCCACTACCATCTAGAAGGATAAAGAAGGAAGACACACGGAAGCATCATCTGGAGGTTCCCTATAGCCATTCATCATCCTGACTTGGAAATACATTGCAATTCCTTTCCTGCTGTTGGGTCAAAGTCCTTGAACTCCCTCCCCAGTGGCACTGTAGATCTATCTCCATCAGATGCACTGCTGCATTTCAAGAAGGTAGCTCACCACCAGCTTCTCAGGGATTTATATTTATATTGTTCAGGGGATGAGCAATATAAGCTGGCCTAGTGACTCCCACATCCCATGAATGAATTAGAAGTGTTTAGCCATTGAATATAAAATAAAAACAGAAAAAGCTGTCACTACATGGCATCAAGCATCATCTGTGGAGAGAAACAGTTAACAGATTGAATTTTACACTCCCTGCTGGCAGGTTTGAAGGTAATATTTACAGTAGAGGAGGGGGGGTTGATGATGAGGCATCACACTTGCCTTTGAGTCTATGGAGGCCCTTACATCTCCAATTAACGGCTACTTAAGTGCTTTATATCATCCCTGCCAGTATTTTACCTGCAGCGAGTGGAGGTCCATGCCATGCAGGAAGTACTGCGTGGCGTGGTGACAGGAAAGATGGGGACCTCCTTTGCTGGTCCAGTTGGAGGCATTTTTCCACCCTACCCCTTCCTCCTGCCAAGGTAATCCCCCTGTTTGACTCATGCTCATGACCTCTTGAACCTGACCTTCCCCTACCACTCTTGTTGAGACCCCTGACACTGGTCTTCCCTGGATTCTTCAGCATATTGAGGCTGCCTGTAGCCCTAGCAATGGCCACAACTCCCTACAGACTCTGCAGTGACTACAGACCTGCCAGACCGTCCAAACTGGTCAGCACTTCTCCTCCTGGGAAAGGGGCAGAAGGTTTGCCTTTGAGCTGTTCCTCGTGTTAAATTACTGCTGGACTGCTATTGGGATGATGGGCTGGTTCCCCACTACATTTTAGCAGTTAAGGTGGGAACCACGCACTCTTTCAGTTCATAGTGACCTGTCGTCAGTTCAGCCAACATGATCGACTGTGTACCATGCCCATGAAGAAATGTGAAACTATTTGTCGTGAGCATAGGTGCTCACTAAACTGGAAACACTAACGAGATGAAACACAGTCAACTTTGAAGTATTTACAGCAAAGGCTGAGATTTAATTAGATTTGAGGTTTATTTTGCATGAAGCTTAAACGCAATCTCAGCACAAGATAGAAACCATTAGAGAAAATGACGAGACTCATTTATCATCCTTAATACTGTAAGACCAAATCACAAAAGATGTACAAACCCACACTTAGCAGATGGGTTTAAGCAAAATAATCCCCACTTGACAGCTCTTACTTCTAATCACTCTCAGACCTATATTGCATATTAAAAACTTACAGTGCAAGAAATCATATAAATAACAATCACCTACTTTCTTGTCTCTGAACTCCTAAAGGATTCTTTACTTTTAAAGTGCCTTTGCTAATCATGAGACTTCATGGTGGCACAGTGGTTAGCATTGCTGCCTCATTGTGCCAGGAACCTGGGTTCAATTTTGGCCTTGGGTGACTATCTGTGTGGAGTTTGCACATTCTCCCAGTGTCTGTGTGGGTTTTCTCGGGGTTCTCTGGTTTCCTCCCACAGTCCAAAGATGTGTGAGTTAGGTGGATTGACCACATTGAATTGCCGTTTACTGTCAGGGGGGATTAGCAGGGTAAATGCCATATTTGCACTTTAAAATTTCTATATGTCAGTTGACATTTAGACCAGATGTCGTTATTGTCCTCTCTTGCGATTTAACATCAGTAGCTATGTTGAAATCACTTTGCTTGAAAGCTCAGTAATTTTGTGCTCTCGATTGCTGCTTTGTTACCAAATGCAATGAACATTTAGTATTTGAGATGACTCTCTTATATGAATGATCTGAACTTGTATGAACTCTTATATGAAGTTGATCTGAAATTAGGATAAGGGAGGGGAAAATTAGGCCAAATCCTGAGTGACAGTAAAGTGTATATTGAGCCTGGTGACATAGAATAATATCTGAGAGGGTGTACTGAAAGATCACACACCAGGTGAGATGATCAGAATACCCCCTGACATTGGGCCTGAAATGGAAATGCAGCATACAACAGCGTTTGTGATAAAGATCCATTGTGAAGTCTGTTTTAGGTGTCACTGTTACAACTTGGAGTTGTAAGTTGTAAGTTGAATTCTTGCCCCTTACACAATTGCTCCTTAAGGAGCTGTAAGATTCCCCAAGTGCTTTACAAAGGGCAGCAGTAAAAGGGTAACCTGAGGACAGCTGTTTGGTACAGCAAATGCCTGAGCAGCATTACACTGACACTTTTTATATGGTGAGTATGAATTATAATTAAGAACAGCCATGTAAGGAAAGTTAGATCCCACCAGAGAGCAGGGCTGGAAAATCTCACCCAGTCTTTTATAGCATCCTTATGATATTTCTCCAGGATTGCACACAGTGTCCTGGAGTTTGATCTTTAGTTCCTGGAGACTCCAGGCTAATCCTGGAGTCCTGGCATACACACATCCTCTCAGTCTGAGCAACTGCAGCCAATAGTTCTGAGGTCAAAAATCATGGACTGCATTAGGAATCTGCTTAGCATCTATGGCTCACTAGGAAATTCAAATGTGTGGGATTTGCAGCATTTCCAGCTCAATTCAAGCTTGACAGATGATTGAGAAGCATGAAACTGATGAGAACTACAAATATTTTGCTGATTGGACAGTTTCTCCTGGGCAAGACTAATGATTTGGAGCAGGTCGCAATCACTGGGCTGAAATGAAAGAAGACCTGCCACTTCAAATCATACATTCAGAAAAGCAAATGCCTTCAAACTGCACAGAAAGTGGAAAATTTAACCATTACGTTTTATGCAATGCACATTAGTTCATTTATTTTAACCTTGATGTGTTTAGATTAAGCTTGCAGCTTTTGAAATTGCAACATGGTTAACACAAACATCTACCTTCCGGAAACCTTAATACCAAAAGAATGAACATATTATAACAGAAGAAGATTTTATTCTCAGTTCCATCAAGTTCAGAGACAGGGCGGCACGGTGGCACAGCGGTTAGCACTGCTGCCTCACAGCATCGGGATCCCGGGCATGATCCTAGCCTTGGCTGTCTGTCTGTGCGGAGTCTGCACATTCTCCCCTTGTCTCCATGGACTTTCTCCAGGTGCTCCAGTTTCTTCCCACAGTCCGAAAGGCATGCTGTTTGGATGCATTGGCCATGCTAAATTCTCCCTCAATGTACTCAAACAGGTGATGGAGAGTGGTAACTTGGGGATTTTCACAGTGACTTCATTGCAGTGTTAATGTAAGCCTATTGTGACACTGATAAAGAAAGAAATAAATAAGCACCAAAAGACTTCAATGTCACAGAAATGGTAAATGACCACCTACGATTATCCTCTTCTCTGCTGCTGTATTTGTCATTAGTTCTAGCAAATGGTTTAATTAAATAAGATTCAGAACAGCTAATATACTTGAGCAGCAATCTCTTCATTTTAATTTGCACCATTAAACTAATCATATCAATCTAGTTCTAATTTATAACTGGTAAAACCTATACACAAAGAAAAAATGAATAAATCCTCTTGAAATAATAACACCAACTATAAAAAGGGATGTGGACAGTCAAAACAGAGAAGTAGAACAAATCCCATGAATGTTCTAGAAAGCTATATATGCTGATTAGGTAGCACATCATGAAGCACTTAATTAAATATCATTAAAATTTTCAAATATTTCCAAAGATCTGTTGGATCTATTTCTGGGACAATTACTATTAAACCTTTTTGCCATTACGCCTAGAATTTCAATGAGATAAGATAGCTCCCAGGTAAAGTAACAACACGAAACACACAGCTTAATTTCAAGCCACACAAACTATCCAGACAAGTCCATAAATGCAAAACAGAATCTGAGCAGTCAGAAAATCATGTGCTTTTCACTTGAAAAGAGAAGGCCAAGTCCCAGAATTTCACTTCCAGGTCAGGCAGTAGAGATGGGAGTATTTCCGGCTCCATGAATCAGACCTTTACAAATGACTGCCTGGATGTTGGACTGTGGGGCTGGATTAGATTTGTGGGTGGACAGACCCTAAAAAATTGAGCAGGGTGCCCAATGCAGAGATGAGCTGGGCAGAAGGCCTGCCTCAGGGATCTGGCACTATGTCCAAAAATAAAAGAATAAATGATAAACTATCCCTCCAGCCCTCCCTTTGACACCCTCCCCTTGCCCATCCATGCTAACCCATGCAACCTCATACCTCCCGCTCACCCTCCATAGGCCCACATGCCCCCACACCAAGGTATGCCCCCAACAACCAATGGCCCCTCATTTCGTATAGTCCCATGTCCCATGCCCATACGAGTATACTCATGTGCCATTCAAGATCTCAAATGCATGTGCCATCTTTCAACAGGTCATATAGAACATACTCCAAGGTTTACCTTAGGAGCCATTAGGGCAGCACACTATCATTTGTCATCAAATGGTTTAGCTGAAAGGGTGGTACAGATTTTTAAGCTTGGCATGAAGATGCAACCTGCAGCATCCATAGAGACCAAATTGACACAATTTTTATTTGACTACAGGACTACCCCTCACACACACAGTGACAAGAATCACCCAAGCGGAATCGTTAACAGCACGGCAGCTTTGGAGAAGATTAAGCCTACTGTTCCCAAACTTGGTGGATGGGTGGATCCCAATAAAAGAATCAGATGAAGAACAATGATTCTGCAAAGACAGAAAGAATGTTCAAAACCAATGGTCCAGTCCATGTGAGAAACATTGGGGATGGACTCAATTGGGTCCCAGTGATCATATCGGGAAAAACAGGATCCGTGTCTTATAAAGTCCATGTGCAGGGTAAAATTCTCAGGAAGCACCATGACCTTGGCATGTATAGAAGATTGGTTAATTAACAGAAAGCAAAAAGTGGGGGTAATTAGGTGTTTTCCTGGTTGGCAATCAGTGACCAGTGGTGTGCCTCGGGGATCAGTGTTGGGAATGCAGTTGTTTATGATTTACATAGATGATTTGGAATTGGGGATCAAAAGTAATGTGTCAAAATTCACAGATGACACTAAGGTGAGTGGCAGAGCAGAGAGTGCAGAGGACATGGAAAGTCTGCAGATGGATACAGATAGTTTAAGTGAGTGGGCAAGGATTTAGCAGATGGAATACAATGTCAGTAAACATGAGGTCATCTATTTTGACAGGAATAACAGCAAAAGGGACTATTATTTAAATGGTAAAAAATTGCAGCATGCTGCTGTACAGAGGGACCTGGGTGTCCTTGTGCATGAATCGCAAAAAATTGGTTTGCAGATGCAGCAGGTAATTCAGGAGACAAATGGAATTTTGTCCTTCATTACTAGAGGGAAGAAATTTAAAAACGGGAAGGTTATGTTGCAGCTGTATAAGGTGCTGGTGAAGCAACACCTGGGATAATATGTACAGTTTTGAGTTCCTGACTTGAGAAAGGATATACAGGCACTGGAGGGGTGTAGAAGAGACTCACTAGATTGATTCCGGAGTTGAGAGGAATGGCTTATGACACAGCCGATGCCGAAGAGATACCAAGCAACATGCCTTAATGACTATCGGCCGGTGGCTCTGACATCCATCATTATGAAGTGCTTTGAGAGGCTAGTCATAGCACAAATCAATTCCAGCTTCCTGGACTATCTGGATCCACACAGTTTGTCTGCCGCTGCAACAGGTCCACAGTAGATGCCGTTTTCCTCGCCCTGCGCACAACCCTGAAATACCTAGAAAGCAAGAACTCCTATGTCAGACTCCTATTTATTGACTACAGCTCAGCCTTCAATACTATTATTCCCACAAAACCCATCTCCAAACTCCGTGCCTGGGTCTTGGCAGCTCCCTCTGTGACTGGATCCTGAACTTCCTTACTCACAGACCACAATCAGTAAGGATAGACAACAACACCTCTTCCATGATTATCCTCAACACCGGTGCCTCACAAGGTTGTGTTCTCAGCCCTCTACTATACTCCTTATATACCTATGACTGTGCGGCCAAATTCCCCTCCAATTTGATTTTCAAGTTTGCTGATGACACCACCATAGTGGGTCGGTTCTCAAACAATGACGAAACGAAGTACAGGATTGAGACAGAGAGTCTGGTGAACTGGTACGGCAATAATAATCTCTCCCTCAATGTCATCAAAACAAAGGAGATTGTCATCAACTTCAGGAAGCGTAAAGGAGAACATGCCCTTATCTACATCAGCAGGGATGAAGTAGAAAGGGTTGAGAGCTTTAAGTTTTTAGGTGTCCAGATCACCAACAACCTGTCCTGGTTCCCCCATGCCGACACTATATTTAAGAAAGCCCACCAATGCCTTGACTTTCTCAGAAGACTAAGGAAATTTGGATGTCAGCTATGACTCTCACCAACATTTACAGATACACCATAAAAAGCATTCTTTCTGGTTGTATCAGAGCTTGGTATGGCTCCTGCTCTGCCCAATCCATCACGTTAACCACTCTCCCATCCATTGACTCTATCTACACTTCCTGCTGCTTCAGCAAAGCATAATTAAGGATCCACACACCCCAGACATTCTCTCTTCCACCTTCTTCCTTTGGGAAAAAGATACAAAAGTCTGAGGTCACATACCAACCGACTTAAAAACGTCTTCTTCCCTGCTGCTGTCAGACTTTTGAATGGACTTACCTTGTATGAAGTTGATCTTTCTCTACACCCTAGCTATGACTGTAACTTCACATTCTGCACTCTCTCATTTTCTTCTCTGTGAATGATATGTTCTGTCTGTATGGTGTGCAAGAAACAATACTTTTCACTGTGTGTTAATACATGTGACAATAATAAATCAAATCAAATCAAATTGTGAAGAGAAACTGAGTAGACTGGGACCATACTCATTAGAAATGAGAAGAATGAGGGGGGTCTTATAGAAACATATAAAATTATGAAGAGAATAGATAAGATAGAAGCAAGGAGGTTGCTTGGTCACGGACTGCACAAGCACCCCTGGGCCAACACTGACTTCCCTTCCCGGAGTGTCCCAATCTCCAGCCCCCTCCCCCCACTGCGTTGGCGATTCCCAGATCTGCCCCCTTTTACCCTGACAGATCCCCCCCACTGACCACCCCCCCGGGAGGCTGACTCCCCTGACAGACCCCAAACACCCAGCAACGCAATCCCCTGGCCTCCCTCTAGCCCTGTCCGATCCCAATGCAGAGTAGCTGCGGGACCCCCACTCCTCCTGATTGCCTCCTTGGCCCCAGCCACAATAAGTCCTCCCCTAGGCCTCACCCACAATTGGCCCCACCCCTTGGTCCCACCCCAGACCTCACTCCTAGGTCTGGCCCATTGCCTCCACAATGCCACATCCCCTTGGCCCCACCCCCTTGGCACTGCCTGATGGGCACTGCCAAATTGCCCCCTGGGCATGGGTACTTCGCCCCTTGGGCAGCACCCAGGCCACAGGCTAGCACTGCTAGGGTGCCCATGCCCAGGGGGCACCACTACTCACCGCCTGTCCCCCCAGGAGGCCCCAGTTGTCCCCCCTTTACCCTGGTGGGGTCTCCTGCTAGTTCCCTGCAAGTGGAAAGCTACTCGAAGCCCCACCAGAGTGAAATACTCCTAGTGGGATGGGAGATGCTATCGGACCCGGTGTGTTCAATGGTGAGCCTGATAATGACATTTAAAATGCATTAAAAAGAAGATTTAAATGACTTACCTCTCTTTCCGCCAATTTCCAATGTGGTTCCATCTGTGCCTGTTGTTCAGTGCTGGGAAATGTGCGTGCATTCCCAGAATCCCGTGAAATGGCCAACGTGCGATTCTCCCATCCCAATGTGCCAAAAAACATGCACATCGGAATGGGAGAATTGCCTCCAGTGAGTTGGAGTTTGTTCACAAGCTCATAAGATACAGGATATGAGATATCAAATTACTGCATTCGGCCCATCACGTCCGCTCCGCCATTCAATTGTGGCAAATATGCTCCTCATCCCCCGTTTCCAATATCCTTCAACCCATTACAGTTAAAAATCTATCTAACTCCTCCTTAAATTTACTCACTGAGCCAGCTTCCATTTTGGGGTAGTGAATTTCACAGATACACAACCCTTTGGGAGAAGTAGTTTCTCCTCAACTCTGTTTTAAATTTGCTACCCTTTATCCTGAGGCTATGACCTCACATCCTAGAATACCCCACAGGAGGAAACATCTGCTCCACGTCTACTTGATCGATATTTTTTATTAAGTTATATATCTCAATTTGATCTCCCCTCATTCTTCTAAATTCCAGAGAGTATAGGGCTAAACTGTTCAATCTCACTTCATATAACAAATCCCTCAACTCTGGAATCAATCTAGTGAACCTCCTGTGAAGTGTCTCCAATGCTACTACACCTTTCCTCAAATAAGAGGACCAAAACTGTCACAATATTCCAGGTGCGGTCTCACCAATGCCTTGTAGAGTTGCAGCAATACTTTCTTACCTTTATATTCCATTCCTTTAGCCAAAAATGCCACTTTCCATTCACTTTCTTTATTATCTGCTGTACCTGCATGCTGGTCTTCTGTGACTCATGCATGAGGACACACAGATCCCTGTGCACCAGAACACCCCAAAGTCTCTCCCTATTTAGATAATGAGCTTCAGACATTGCAACGCATCAGTGAGGAGGAGAGTTACCTGGATGCTGTGTTTCAGGTGACACCCCTTAGGTTAACTGCCTTATTCTGTCAGTGGTCAGGGACAGGAGGACGTGATAGCATTTGAGGCAGATAGAGCGATCCAAGAGATAACACTGCAGGAGCCTCAGCCACTGTCCTTGCCCAGCAGACTCAAGATTCTTGCTCCCTGTGTGGATGAAAGGGGTGTCTGTAGGGAGAATGAGCAAACAGATCATGGCGCATGGTTTAGAGAGCCATTCAAGTGGGGGGGAGAAAGTACAAATCGAGTTGAAGTTGGAAATAGTATGGTCAGGGGAATAGACATGCTCTCTGTAGGCAGGATCAAGAGTATCGAAAGTTGTGTTGCCTGCCTAGTACCAGGATTCAGGACATTGGTTCTCGGCTGAAGTGGAACTTGCAATGAGAGGGGACAGATCCCATGGTCCATGTAGGTATCAATGATATAGGTAGAATGAGGAAGGAGGTTCTGTGTAGCAGCTTGAGATGTTAGGCACTAAATTAAAGAACAGAACCTCCAAGGTTTTCTCTGGATTATAACTGGAGCCACATGCAAATTGGCAGAGGGTACATAACATTAGAGAGATGAATGTGCGGTTCAAAGTCTAGTGCGGGAGAAGTGGGTTTCAGTTTGTGGGGCACTAACATCAGTATGGCGGAAAATGGGGTCTGTACCGTTGGGACGCTTTAATCTGAATCATGCTTGGGGCCAGTGTTTTTGCAAACCACATGACTAGGAAAGTAGAGAGAGCTTTAAACTCAATGACGGGGGTAATGGTTCAGTTGCATGGAAAATTAGGAAGTTAAAGAAGGTAGGAGTGCAGATGAATGATGTGTCTGAGGGCAGAATTTGACAATCTCGCTCGAGTGAGACGGGAAATTCCTGCCCAAGGTCAATGGACATTTTTGTTGTCAGCCCCTCGGCTGCTCCGAGTCCATGGTGGGCGAAGTGGTAGACTTCCAGCGTGAGTGTCAACAGGAAGCAAAATGAAGTTACAGATCAGATGGATGTCTTATCGCACCAAGAACTTGGACAAAAGGACGGAAATAGGAAAATGAAATGAACTGAAAGACTTTGTATCTGAATGCACGAAGCAGTCAGAATAAAATTCATAGTTAACAGCACAAATAGGGACAAATGGCTATGATTTAGTGGTGATTACTGAGACATGGTCACAGGGAAACAGGTTTGGGAATTGAATACTCAAGGATACTCAGCGTTTTGGAAGGATAGACAGGAAGGAAAAAGAATTTGTGAAGCTTTGTCAGTTAAGGGAAGGATCAGAGCAGTAATGGTGAGAAATTTTGTTTGGGTAATTTACAATCTAGTTTTATGATGAAAGGTTACTGCAACAACAAAAACAAAAGTTCAATGCGTAATAGGACCCCAGTTCCACCGTGGTAACATTGCCACCCCTCACCCACCCTCATAGCCTGTGCTGCAATTGAAATTCCCTCCTCATAATTGGATCATCTCCATTAAAGACTAACCACCTCATTATCACCAACCCAGAACATGTCTGCTTCTAGTGTGTCTCCAGCCACTGCCTCACCTGAAACCACCCAGTTCGCTCCTCACTGCCCTCCACCGCACCCCTCCCCGTCAACCTTGGAAACCATTTAAAGTCACACCGCACCTCCTTGAGCTATCTCAGCCTGCAACAGGAAGCCTCACTGCCCTGGGAGCACAGTTTATGCTGCAGAGTGCTAGCAGGATGCTGAACCTGACACTCAGAGTCGGTTGCCAGATGGTGATCCTATCCAAAGAAAACACACACACTGAAAAGTAAAAGTTTATTTATTAGTCACAAGTATGCTTACAATCATACTGCAATAAAGTTACTCTGAAAATCTCCCTGTTCGGGTACACAGAGGGAGAATTTAGCATGGCCAATGCACCTGACCTGCACATCTTTGGACTGTGGAAGGAAACTTGAGCACCCAGAGAAAATCCACACAGAATGTTCAAACAGACAGTGACCCAAGTCAAGAATTGAACCCAAGTCTCTGGTGCTGTGAGGCAGCAGCGCTGACCACTGTTACCACCATGCCGCCTGTTAAAACTCTACAATGTTACCAGAACTATTCCCTCCTGACATGGAAATCCTATCACGGTCAAAGTCAGGGGCCAAGAAGTATGAAAAATGATCGGCCAGAATAAGATCCCAGCACATGCTGTGTTATTGACCTGCCTAGAGTACATTCAAGGCGAAAACAGATAAACTGAGATAGAAGGTCATATTCACAAAATATCGCACTGTACATTTCCCAGTTATAAATATTTACACAGCGAACAAATTACTTGCTTATGTTCTTGAGTTTTAATATTTTATAACATTAAAATCCTGTCAGTACTAATATATTATTACACTGCTTCAAAAGAGCATTTTGCACAGCATACTTGTGTAGATTTATGGTTAATGTCCATGTTTATGCAAAATAAAACAGCCCAAATCATGTGTGACTTCAGGATGTGAATGCCTCATTGCACTGTTGAGCTGTAGAAATGAACGATTGTGACTGCACACTCTGTGTGGTGCTGCCCTGTGAAGGATACTTCTGTGCAAATAAGAGCTTCGAAAAGTCTAATTGGATTCATCAATGCTTGCTTCTTACCTGAAGTAATCTGCAGACACCTCTTTAATATCCAAGTCTACCACAGCCACTGACGGGTAGAATTTCTAATCATCATGACTGATGACCAACTCTGTCCATTGTTTGTATAAATCAACGGAATCATAGAATCCCTACAGTGCAGAAGGAGGCCATTTGGCCCATCTGACCACAATATCACCCAAGCCCTATCCCTGGAATCCCATACATTTACCCTCCATTCCCCTTAACACTAAGAGGCAATTCATCATGGCCAATCAGCTCAAGAAACAGGAGCACGTGGAGGAAACAGATGAGAGCTTTATTTTAACTTTTTAACTATCATCTTTTCGCAAATCTTCTGTTCTCACTGGTGGCGTGCTTAGAGACAGAGTGGGCATTTAATTAGGTGGGTTGGCAATGTACCAGGACCCTGCTGCCTTCCTGCCTCCATCAGAATTGAGTTCTGGGTGGGACAGCCCATAGTTGATCTCACTGCCCCACTGCCAATTGAGAGGCTTAAGTGGCTGATTACTGACCGTTTATGGGCCCCATCCTGCAGCCATTACTACAGCAAGCAGGCCTGTCACCATGTGGTGTGCACAGCAGCTATAACCACGTGGTCAGATTGTCACCTCCGGAGGTGACCAAAGGCACTGAATGCCTGATTGACATTAGGAAACGGGGAATGTGCTGAGAGTCACCTCTCTGCCCTTGTTGCTCATGTCCTCACAACCCTCTCCCCACACCCCTCACCACACAAAATCATCCCTGCATTACCTAACTGCAGCCTGGGTTTCTCCACAATCCTGGCACTCAGGTAGGTGTGTTTCTTTCAAGTACTCCCAACGGCCCTGTAGCGCTGCTGAGCAGAAGAACTGCCAACATCAGATTATGACGTGGAGATGCTGTTTCAGTGAGACTTCTTACAGCACCAAATTAGCCAGTAGTTCATGATAGGCATTTTGCTCCTAGGTCTTAATTCCAGGGGAGAACCCACTGCAGGAATCAACATAGCCTGGTTGGCTTCTGATTCAGCCAGTCTTCCTGAAAGGAGGCAGCAGACGTCTTGCCCACAGAGGGCAAAGAATGGTTATAGATGGGTCATATTCTGCATGGAGGTCAGTTACCAGTGGAGTGCCCCTAGGACCTGTTCTGGGACCCTTACTGTTTGTGATTTTTATAAATAACCTGGATGAGGAAGTGGAGGGATGGGTTGGTAAGTTTGCTGATGACACAAAGGTTGGAGGTGTTGTGGATAGTGTGGAGGGATGTCAGGAGTTGCAGCGAGACATTGATAAGATGCAAGACTGGGCGGAGAAGTGGCAGATGGAGTTCAACCCTGATAAGTGTGAAGTGGTTCATTTTGGCAGGTCAAATAGGATGGCAGAATATAATATTAATCTTAGAACTCTTGGCAGCGTGGAAGATCAGAAGGATCCTGGGGTCCGAGTTCAGAAGACGCTCAATGCAGCTGCACAGGTTGAAGCTGTGGTTAAGAGTATGTATGGTGTACTGGCCTTCATCAATCGAGGAATTGAGTTTAGGAGTCAAGAGATAATGTTGCAGCTATATAAAACCCTGATCAGACCCTCTTGGAATACTGTGCTCAGTTCTGGTCGCCTCATTACAGAAAGGATGCGGAAGCCATAGAAAGGATGCAGAGGAGATTTACAAGGATGCTGCCTGGATTGGGTGACATGCCTTATGAGGATAGGTTGAGGGAGCTCGGCCTTTTCTCCTTGGAGAGACGAAGGATGAGGGGTGATCTGATAGAGGTGTGTAAGATGTTGAGAGGTATGGATCAAGTGGATTGTCCGAGGCTTTTTCCCAGGGCTAAAATGGTTGTCACAAGAGGACACAGGTTTAACGTGCTGGGGAATAGGTACAGAGGAGATGTCAGGGGGTAAGTTTTTCACTCAGAGTGGTGAGTGCGTGAAATGGGCTGCCGGCAACGGTAGTGGAGGCAGATTCAATAGGGTCGTTTAAGAGACTTTTAGATAAGTACATGGAACTTAGTAAGATAGAGGGTTATAGGTAAGCCAAGTAATTTAGTAATGTCTAAGATGGGGACATGTTCAGCAGAACTTTGTGGGCCGAAGGGCCTGTATTGTGCTGTAGTTTTTCTATGTTTCCATGTTTCTAAGTCTCTCACCAGCTCTCCAGCCAGTTGCTGAGGCCTCCAATACCTCAACAAGATTCCCACCACGACCTGCAAATTTTCTGCCAGGTCAGTTTGGGAGATGTGCGTGTCAGCCATTTTGCGGGTTCCCCGCAAGCATTTCCCTACCAGAAAAAAATGTTGGCGCCGGGACCGCACTGATTTGGACTACTTACCATACCTTAGCATGCTATTATCAGGATCGGCACAGCAATTTCTGCCCACATTTGTGTCTCCAAACTCTTTGGCGTGATGACACTTTGGCGCAAATCAGAATAGGCATTTAAAAGTCTCAACCTGGCATGGCAGGCTTGAAGTGGCATGAGGAGGTAAGTGCTGCTAGCGGAGTTCGGGGGATGTTGCAGACAGGCCCTGGAGATACCTGGTGGGCTTCCTCCTGCTATCTTTAGGTGCTCGCCCATGGAGCAGTGACATCTGGGGTGGGGAGGGAGTTGGACAGCTCTATTTTCTCAGAGCTCTCTGGGTGAGGCTCCGTGAAGGAGTCCTGCTCAGCTTTCCCTTCCAAGGCAGTGCTGTAGCTCAGTGTGGGAGGACCCACCAAGGTCACCTTCCCTCCAGGGCACTTTGCAATAGCATTGTCTTTCTGCGGGGTGTGGTCAGGGGCTCTACTAACTGCTGGTGTTGCGGGGTGGGGGAGGACTGCACCATGTGCTGACTGAGGCCTAACCAGATGAGGCAGCTGCTGCTCCAGGCCGGGGTACAGAGGTTCAGACCTGGACTGTGTGGAATCTGCTGTCACTGGGCTCACATCTGGTGTTGCTTTTCAGTCTGTCCCTGTCCTGTGACACAGACCAGCAACACATGCCTGTAATGGATGCTGCAGTTGCACACATAGCAATGGCTCAAGGGTGCACATTGCCCATGTCTGCCCACCGACCTACATCATCTGTGCCAGCATCTGTCATGATGGGAAGCTCACACAACCCTAATCGGGTCACACATGGCACCATGGATTGTGTGGGGTTGCCAGCTCCCACACAAATGGGGGTTCTGACCTAAGTGAGGGATTGGAGTGGTGCTGGGTTTGTGCAGCCAATGAGAATAATCCATCATTCTATGTTCTTTCCAAACCAAAAAGTGCAGCTGGATCTTGGACTGATCGATCTGGAGCTGGCCACGCTTGTGGCAGCAAAGGAGGAGGAGGAAGAGGCTCAGGAGATGGCAGGCCTGGAGCGAGGGTAGGGGACTGCCACTGAGGACCAGGAGATGGGTGGGCAGGCTCCCGAAGGGTGCAGAGAAGGCGGAGGGTGCCGAGGCTAAGGAGGTACAGGCTTCACAATTCCTTTGAGGCCCTCTAGGAGGAGATGTGCCGTTGCTGGCTGCAGCTCTCCAAGACTGCGGTTGACACCTCTGTGAGGTGCTCATACACCTGGCACCTCAGGCGAGGGGCAGCCACCTGCTCCCTGTGGACGTGAAGGTTACGACTGCACAAATATTTTACACCTCCAGTTCATTTCAGGCACCCAGGGGTGACCTACTTGGGATCTCCCAGGCCTCCGGGCACAGACGTGTGCAACAGGTCACAGATTTCCTGTATGCCCAGGCAGGGCAGTGCATAAATTTTGATGTGGGCTGTGCACAGCAGGAGGCCAGGACTCTCAGCTTCGCATCCATTGCTGGGATTCCCAATGCCTGGTGGATGGGACATGCATCGCTTTGCGGGCCCCACATGCAGGACAGCAGCAATTAGTGAACAGGAAGGGGTTCCACTCCCTGAATGTCCAAATTGCCCGCAACCATCAAGTGAGAATCATGCACATCATCCAGGGAGTGTCCATGACAGCTTTGTGCTCAGGCAGTTGGACATCCCTGGGCTCTTTGAAGACTAGCCCAGGCTCCTGGGATGGTTACTCGGTGACAAGGGTTACCCGCTAAGGTCATGGCTGATGATGCCCGTGCAGAGGCCCCAGACCGAGGTGGAGGCCCACTACAACGAGGCCCATGCAGTCACCCGGTCCATCGTTGAGCGCTGCATTGGACTGCTGAAGATGTGCTCCCACTTCTCGGACCATTCTTGGGGCAGGGGGGTGGGGGGGGGCTCCATTATGACCCTTTGTGTGCTTCATGCATCATCACCCTTTGCTGAGCTCTGCACACGACCACCCAGCAGCAGGAGGAGGAGGAGGGGGAGAGGGAGGAGGAGGAGTGGAGAGGCGGTGAGGTGAATGTCCCATCATGTGAAGAGCCAGAGGAAAGAGGGGCGGCAGTGGCAAGTGTCTGGCAGGGAAGGGCAGGGAGGGATGCCTTGATTGTATCCCGCTTCACCTAGCTGGTGCTGTGCAGTGAATTGACCCTCAAATCACCACATCCCCCTTCCCCAGCCTCTGTCACCCCACCACCCCATCCTCCAGAAACATTCAACCCTATTAATGTACCTGGGCTGGCAATGGTTTCGAGCCTTTGTTTGTAGACTGGAGGATGATGGTGACTCACTGTTGTGCACACTGGGATCCTGCCCCTGCTGCCCCTCAAGTCAGACTCTTACCTACACTCTGAATGCACCCTGGCCCACGTAGCTGTAAGGGTTGGGGACACATGTTTTTTGGCCAATGGTGACGGGTGCGGGGTGGGGGCACTTGCTTCAAGGATCTGGTGGATGTTGGGGAAGATAGGGCAGGCACTCTGAAACATGTGGCTGAATCTCCAAGGCTCAACAGACAGCACCTCTGTGCTTGGGAATCGGAACCACTCAGCTCTGTGTGGGGTGGGAGGGTGGGGGAATCAGAGACACATTAGTCAGAGCTGTGAGGTGCAATTAAAAGTTTATTGTGTTCTTAATGTTATTGATTAATAAACCCTGACTCCTGGCGACCTTCACCCATGCCCTCTTAGTGAACTGCAACTTTCTAACTTAATGCTGTCTGCTGCTTCTTCTAGGTGTTACCCCAGGATGCCCATCGGAGGTGGAGATATCCAGCTCTGTTGCATACTTCGTTGCCTGTGATGCCCTTGGCAGATGTCCCTTGGGTGACCAGGATGTGGACGGCCCTGGCTGACTTGCAGATGGCACTGTTTTGGTGCCACCCTGCTCATCACGTTGGCTCTAAGATGCCCCAGTGTGAGTAAAGGGGGAATCAGAAGGTCTCAGAACATCTGGGATCTCCTGGGCGGTGGTCCCCACCTTATGTGCATCAGTGTCTCTGATTTGCTCACCAGTTCATGATCCAGAAACACTAAAGGTACCCACTGTGGTAATAGTCTCTGCATTGGTGGGTTGTTTGGTACATGCCGGTGCCGCTTTAGTGGTGTTGCCCTCAAAGGATTCCTCAGTGCCTCTGTCCGAGGTGGCAACCAGGGGGTCATTGGCAGTTTGCTTCAGAGCAGCAGGGGTGGCGCCCCAGGACGACCTAGGTTGAGGGTGTGCCTCTGCTCATTTGCATGCTGGACACCGAGATGGCTGGCCATGACCATTCAGGATGCCCCATCACCCCCTGCCAGCTCTTCAATGTTGGTCAGCTGCCGCAGGTCAGGCACATCACCACCATCTGTGCAGTCTCATCTAAGTTGTGAATGTTCTTGAAAACATAAAGTGGATAGCAAGCATTAATATATTGCATGGTGTGCTATGCGTGCCTGTGTCTCAGGCGTTGTGCTGATAATTTCGGGGAAAGCAGTCACCACTGAAGGGTTCTCATTGAGGTGTGAGGGGAAGGGGTTAGATTCTGTTCCTGCGGAAGGGTCGCTTGCCTTTCAGGCTTGAGATCCATGCCAAGCATATGCGAGGTTCCAAGTGGGACGCTCACTCACCCTTGCTGCTCACAGAAGGTCATACATTTTTTTCCAACACTATCTGCCAGAACTCAATATCAGGCTCCAGGCATTCACCACTTCTGCCACTTCCTCCCATAATACTGTGGTAGATGCACTCCTTGGGTGAGAGTCCTAGCCGGGGAAGATCTACTCACGCCTCTCCTCCATGGCATCCAGCTCTAGGTCAGCCTCTGTGAATGTGGGTGCTGGTTTGTGGCGTGACTGGCTGTGTGTCCATTCCTGCAGTTTATGTACAGCTCTAGCTTATTAGGGGAGTGCGGGTGCAGTGAGTGTGGCCAGTCAAGGGCCCGTTGACATGCACAAGCTGGGGTTGTACATGTCAACGTAATGCCAGTTCTCTGAAGGGCAGCAGTGAAGACACACTGTTCAAGGGTTGGAGGGATGAGGTGTCTGTAGTATCCGGATCCATAGGGGCATGAAGTGAGTGGGCAGCCAAGGTCTGTGTGTGGGAGGAGATGAGGGAGGGGTGGCAACGATGTCTATACGGGGAAGAGGGGCCAGCAATATCTGTATGGGGGAGGGGGGCCAGCAATGTCTGTGGTTGGGGGGGGCGGGGGGGGGGGGGTGCGGAGGGGGGTGGGGGCAGGGGGAGGTTGTGGGGGCCAGCAATGTCTGTGGGGGCTAATAATGAGGCCAGAGATGTTTGTGGGGGTGGGGGGGGGGGGCGTGGTGATTGTGGGAGGCAGCAATGAGGCAAGCGATGTCTGTGGCTGTGCTGTGGGGGCGATGACGCGACTAACGTGTGTGGGAGTTGAATGCTGGGACGTCTTTTCCGCGATCTCCCAGAGATGTGCGCGTGTATGGGTTTCCGCTCATCCCACTGATTTCAGGCTCTTTCGTGTGACTAGGCCCCGCCCCCCGAGCGTTTAATGAGATTTACGATTGTGTCCTCTGCATTGTGCAGAGTGGGGAGATTCGGGTTGCACTGAAAGAACAGTTGTGATCCCAATTCAGCACTTTTGGGAGAATCGCTCCCATAATTTCCAAAGACTCTCACCAGAAATACGATTGATATTGAGCATGACTGTATAAACTGTATGATTAAAAAAAGGCATATTATTGGCTGACAGGACAGCATATAAAGGCAGACCTATTCATTCGCCAATTGTAATGCTTTTCCATCAAGGATGGCACGGTGACACAGTGGTTGAGCACTGTTGCCTCACAGCATCAAGAAACCAGGTGTAATTCCAGGATTGGGTGACTGTGTGGAGTCAGTACATTTCCATTTGCCTGTGTGGGTTTCCTCCAAACTCCAAAGGTGAGCAGATTAGGTGGATTGGCCATGCTAAATTGTCTCTTAGTGTCGGACTAGTGAGGGGGCTAGCAGTGTAAATACATGGAGTTAGGAGATGGGGCCTGGGTGGCATTGTTGTTGGTGCAGGCTCGATGGGTGAATGGGCTTCTTCTGCACTGTCGAGATTCTGTGACTCTGTGATAAACATATGGTAGCAGCCTCAAAGTAGTACAAAGTCACCTATTGCTATCTTGGAAAGGTCCAGAGATAATTATCCAGCTATTTCAGGTTGGAGAACACTAGGTGCATAAACATTGAGGGCCTGTGACATACAAAGGACCTATTACAATTTGTGCTATTATTGAGTAGAGCATTAACTTAAATCAGGGGAACTATGAGGGCCATGAATGCAGTGCTAGCGAAAATGGACTAGCAATTTAGATTAAGGAATAGGTAAATGGTGATGCAGCAACAGACATTTGAGGTGATATTTCCAAATGCACAGATACTTTTCAACAACAAAGCAAAATTCCAAGGAGAGGACCCAAAAACTGTGGTTAAATTTAAAAGTCAAAGATTGTATCAAAAGTAAAGAAAAAACATTATAATTGTGTAAAAGGCAAGTCAGAAAATTGGATAGAATATAAAAAAAGCAAAGAATGATGAAAGGATTAATGAGGAGAAAAAAGAGTACAAAAGAAACTTAGCTAGAAACAGACATACATATAGATTATAAATAAGAAACTAGTTAACAAAATGAGCATTGGTCCTATAGAAAGTGCCTGTGGGGAATTAAGATGTCAGAAAAAATTAACCGGTATTTTGCATCAGTCTTCAATATAGAAGATGCAACAACATCCCAGAGATGTGGATGGCACTATGGCATATGGTTATCACTGCTGCCTCACAACGCCAGGAACCCAGCCTTTAATAGAGTTTGCACATTCTCCCTGTGTCTGTATAGGTTTCCTCCGGGTGCTCCAGATTCCTCTCACAGTGCAAAGATGTGCGGATTAGGTGGATTGGGCATGCTAAGTTGCCCCTTCTTGTCCCAAGATGTGTAAGTTAGATTGATTAACCATGGAAAATGTGTGAGGTTCTGGGGTAGGGCTGGGGAGATGGTCTGGGTATATTACTCTGTCAGAGAGTCAGTGCAGTCTCGATTGGCCAAATGGTTTCCTTTTGCACTGTCAGGATTCTACGGAATAGCTGTAAATCAGGAAATGGATGGGAGTGTAGAACTCAAGAAAATTACGAACATCAGAGAGGCAGTATTGAGCAAATTGTTGGAACTGTGGATTGACAAGACCTCAGGTCTTGATGGACTTTATCTGGGAATCTTAAAATAAGTCAGTAGTGATATCCTTGATGCATTGGTTTTAATTTTCCAAAATTTATGAGATTTTGGGAAATCTCCATGAATTTGGAAAATAGATAATGTAACTGCTTCATTCAAAAAGGGAGACACAAAGCAGGAAACTATAGGCTAGTTAGCTTAACAATTGTCATAGGGAAATTCTAGAAGCTATTATGAAATATATTATAAAAGAGAACTTAGATAAATTCAAGGGAATCAGGCAGTGCCAACATGATTTTGTACAAGGTAAATTATGTAAACCAATTTATTGGAGTTCTTTGAAAAAGTAACATGTGCTGTAGATAAAGGGGAACTGATGGATGTACTGTACTTAGATTCCCAGAAGACATTTGATAAAGCGACACATTAAATGTTATTGTGAAAAAGTAATATTTATGGTGTAGGGAGTAATGTATTAGCATGGAAGACAGAGAGTAAGCATAATGGGTTATTTTCTGGTTGTCTGGATGTGATGAGTGGTGTGCTGCAGGAGCAGGACTCGGGCCTCAACTTCTAACAATTCATGTAATAATTTGAATGAAAGGGCAGAAGGTATGATTGACAAATTTGTTGATGGCTCAAAGATAGGTGGGAAAGTAAGTTATGAAAAGAATATAAGGAAGCTACAAAGGACATAGATAGGTTAGGTGAATGGACAAAGATTTGGCAAATGGAGTATCATGGGGGAAACATGAGGTCCTCCAAATCCGGCAAGAAGGATAAAAAGATGCATACTATCTAAATGGTGAGAAATTGCAGAGCTCTGAGATGCAGGGGGGATCTTGATGCCCTAGTGCATGAATCACAGAGGTTGGTATGCAAGTGCAGCAACAAATTAGCAAACCTAATAAAAGGTTATTGTTTACTGCAAGAGGAACACAAGAGTAGGGGGTTTATGCTTCAGTTCTACAGAGCATTGGTAATGTCACATCTGGGTTTCTGTGTACAGTAATGGTCTCCTCATTTAAGGAAATATTTAAATGTGTTGGAAACTGTTAAGAGAAAGTTTGCTAGATGAATACCTGGACTGGGTGGTTTGTCATATGAGGAAAGGCTGGAATTTAGAAGAGTAAGAGGCAACTTGATTGAAAGATCTAAGATCCTGAGAGAACTTGACAGGGTGGATGTAGAAAGGATGTTTCTCGTGGGAGAATCTAGATCTAACGGCCACTGTTTAAAAATAAGGGATCATCCATTTAATACAGAGATAAGAAACAAAATTCTCTCAAAGTATTATGAGATGTTTGAACCCCCTTCCTCAAAATATAGTTGAAACAGATCCTTGAATACCTTTAAGGTAGAGGTAGATATTTCCCTGATAAGTAAGGGTTTGAAAAGTTACCACGGATAGGCAGAATGTAAAGTTGAGGTTAAGATTAGATCAGCCAAGATCTTATTCAGTGGTGGAGTAGGTTTGAGGTGCTGAGGGGTCTACTCGTGCTCCTCACTAATATGTTTGTACGTTTGTTTTACAAGTAGCTTAGTGGTGCTCAAAGCGACCATTGAAGGTTGTTCCAAAAACAGTCAAAAGGAATGATTAACTTTGATTTTTGTGGGGTCAGGAGGAAATACATAATCTGACATGGCAGAAATACTTCAGCTCACTGCTGGCCATCTTCAACCTCCTTTTCCTAGACTCCCAGTGTTCGTCGATTCCACATAAGAGTCATTTGATTTTTCCCTCTTGCCCAACTGACGAGTTGGCTCCAAGCACTGGCATAGTGTCAACGGGTGCATGTTGCTGAGGTTAGGGTCTTCAACCGAGGAAGAGAATGAAAGGACAGATACATGGGATATCAAACCTCAAAAGTCAACCAAATGTGCTGATCCTTACTCACAAACCTGGATTCACAGTCAAGAGCTATATCTCTCCAAATATGCCATGAAAGATGGAGGTATTATTTACATTTTATTCAGCCATTTCTGCTTTCTCATAAAAGGTGAAGCAGTGCCTTTAAACGAAACTGCAGCCTGATGACAACCAGCTCTCATGGGCCAGCCAGACAAGGGCCAGAAGCTTCCTATAAATAGTTTGTCCTTGGGAAATTCCATGAGAGCAGTCCAGCACAGTTTTGGCAAACATTATGCTCTTCCAAGGTGCAGCCACTTTAGCAGAGGGACTGTGAGAAGGTTTACCCTCAGATTCCTCAAGCTGGGTAAATGACTCTTCCTGTCTTTCAAAGGCATTAATGGCTTGCTGTTACCCTGAACCAGGAGTCCTTGCACCTTAAGCATTGTCTTATGGTGATGACAAGCAAGAGTCTGGTTAATTTGCACTCAATTATATGTAAACTGAATGCAGTAAAAGTTCCACGACAACATTAGTCAAGAGAAGCCAAAAAAAATTAAACAGATCATGGTTTGAGACTACTTAAACAATCTTTGAGGGAGCTGTACTTAGATACTATCTGTGATTTTGAAAGATCAAGCACTATTCATTTGAATCAATGCTGTCAGACAAGCTCTCAGCTTTGTTTTAAGTGAAATGAAAAAATCCACAGTCAGCTTTTCCTTTCCCTTTGCCTGTTGGATCTTAGCTCCGTTTTTCTTAAAAGCTTTATTTTCTCTGGCTCAATCATCTTAAATTATAGATGTGTTTTCAGCAGTACGGACATTTTGGTTCTTTGTATGAGGAAATATGCTGCAGGATTTTGTCGATTTTTTTTCCACAGCTGCATCTAAAATCAATACAGATAATTTTACATTTCCAGCTGTGGATTCCATTTCAATCATTTTACTGTCTGCGTGCAGTAAAAAAAATTCATTCGCACAAATCGAGTGGTTTGCATTCAAGAGATACAATAGTAATTGTCTATTATTGCAGTTGGGTTGTGATTTGCTCTTTTATTATATTCACTAGAGACGCCAGTATCATTGCAGTGCATTGTCGGAGGAGATAACTGCAGATTTTTCCTCAAACCTGTTAGCAATAGCTACTTCTACCTACAAAATCCTTTATGTATTCATTATTAACATCCACACCTACATTACAAGTCAATATGTTTCTATAATTCTGTTGTAAAGTATAAGCAATATGCCAAATTGATGACCTGACTTCCAATATTAATAGTACAGGGATTAATCTCACCAATCAACTTCCACATGTTTTTATTATTGTGGAGACAAAGCTACTGAATTAAATTTGCTGCCCTCACGTTGTTCTCTGCAGAGGACAGAGGTCTTGATCATATATGTTACGTACATGGCCAGAGGCTCCTCCCACCCCCACCTCCTCCCCGACAAACGACCCACACAGATGTTCAAAGGAGCTTTAAATATTGATGAAGAGCCAACATTCAAACTCAGAAAACATCTTGAAGCATTTTGTTTTAAACTTAAGACAAGTGTGGTCGCTTCAGCAACACATATACTAAAATTGGAAGGATATAGAGATTAGCATGGCCCCAGCACAAGGATGATATGCAAATTTGTGAAGTGTTCCATATTTGCGGGGCACGATGGCAACAGTGGTTAGCGCTGCTGCCTCACAGCGCCAGGGACCTGGGTTCAATTCCCAGTTTGAGTCATTGTCTGTGCGGATTCTGCATGATTTCCCTATGTCTGTGTGGGTTTCCTCCGGGTGCTCCAGTTTCCTCCCACAGTTTGAAAGATGTGCTGGTTAGGTGCATTGGCCTTTTGAAAATTGTCCCTCAGTGTACCCAAACAGATGCTGGAGTGTGACGACCAGGGGATTTTCACAGTAATTTCATTGCAGTGTTAATATAAATCTCCCCATGACACTAATAAATAAACTTAAACTTTGAGCAGTTGTACCAATAATTGTAACTGGTGAGAACCTGATCATTTTAAGAATACCTCCTTAAGGTGATATCATAGTAAATTGGAGAATGTTTATGATCCATCAATTTGACAACTAAATTTGCAACTAGAATCTTTGTTTTATTGAACAAACTGTCATAAATTAATGTAAGAACCACAGGGTAAATAGGGCTGATTTTCAAGGGTTTGCTTCCATTGGGTGAGAGAGGGGCAAACTGACCCAACCATGAGAGAATAATGCTAATTTCTAAACACAGACAATGCCTACATCCATAGTATTTTGCTTATCAAACTGTACAAATATCCTAATCCCATAACATTTTTTGAGATGATTTTATTCACCAAGAAAATTATGCCTTTATAAAATGTAAGTTGCTTAACTCCATCAATTAATGCATATAATAAATATCCAGCTGCCAGAGACTAGAAGTGTACGTGAGATGATCAGTGTATTTCTCTGTTAGAAATAGCAATTAAACAAAGCACAGTTTGTCCACCAAATTCTAAAATGTTAGTCACACTGCAAGGTTCCTATTCCACGTGTGTAATACGTGTTACCAAACCTCATATTTTTCTCTTTGACTTTCTCAGCTTGTTTGCTATTTTGCCCCACTTTATTCAGATCACATACACTGACCTGCTTGTTTCATCTCTGTAGACCAGATGTGTTCTGTGTACAGCAGATTTCACTGGAATATCTACATGACAAGTCAAAGCAATTTATCATCTCAAAAGAACACAGCTAAGCTTTACAAAAAAAAAGCTCCACTTTAGAACATTGGTCGGTGTATTGAAAGGCAATCATTTTACATTATCTGCAGTTTATTGGTACCAGAATTCCAGTGACACAAGTAAAGTTAACTCATCCACATTCAGTTCCAGAAATGGAATTGAATTTACAATATTCACTTAACACATGTCATTTTAACACATGCAAATTCATTGTTTCTTCCTCACCTTGGCCATAAAATAATGGATCTCTGCCCTTACAAAACAGAGAAAAACAAATGTCCCTCCTCCTGGTCATCAATCTGTCCACAGCAGCACATTTCCCATGAGCAGATCACCTCAATCCCAAAAATGAAGGGCAACCTCGAAATTCCGATGGTTCCCCTGGCAATTGTTCTGGTTGACAGTCACTCTTGCTTGCACCATGTTCTCAGTGAAAGACAAAAATCAACCCCTGTGGGCTCAATTTACCATTTTCTTTCTAAGTGCTGAGCAGACTTGAAACTGGGAGTGTTTCAGATCCGATTATTAGACCCGCTCTCAGGCGCCCCCATACACATTTTGCCTGCAAAAATATCAGCTTTTTCGAATCGTGCTGAGGAAACCCATGGGTTGGGCTTAACGCGCCCAAAATCCTGCTCCTCCGATCGGTGCTTCCCACTGCGCATGCGCAGAAAAGAAAATGATAGAATGCTGCTCCCCTACCACAATGCCTCCCCCTGGCCCCAACAGACATTGCCTCACCCCCACAACATTATTGATCCCCTTATCCCCCACCCGTCCATGGCCCAAACTGATCGCGGCCCCCTCCTCACCTGCTCCCCCCCCAACAATCTTAGGCAGAGTGGCAGCAGATGACTCCTTCCCTCCTCACTCATCACAGGCAGAGTGGCAGCGGACCCTTCCTTTCCCTTTATGCACCATAGACAGAGTGACAATGGATAGCCCCTTCCCTCCAACGATCTCAGGCTGAGTGGCAGCGGAACCCCCCCTTCCCCTGACTCATCACAGGCACTGAGCCCCCTTCCCTTTCACTGATCTCAGGCAGAGAGATTTACCCTCCCACCTCCACCCTGCAGATATCAGGCAGGGTAATCCCCCTCACCCTCACCCCCACCCCAGACTCTCCTGCACAAGGCCCCCAGGTCCTCCAGAGTCCGATGGCTGTATGGCACCTCCCTGTGCCCCTGCCTCTGCCCCTGCCCCTCCTGTCCCCAGTCATTGAGGCACTGATCCATCACCCACCCCTACCCACTTCCCCGTCATCCCATCAGCACACCTGCAAGTGCTCACTCGATTTCCCCTCAATGCTAACAAGCAACTGTATGGAACTTGCTGGAATGTTCTGTCAAACTACCTGTAGCTGATCTGCCCCAACGAGGGGCAGCTCCATTAAAACTCAAGGATGGATAGGCAGGCAGGTATTCCTACGCAAAAGGGGTGCATAACAGCCCCTAATTTTCTGAGGGAGGCATGGGGAGGCTACTGGAAGCAGCAGAGGCAAGGTGGGACACTGCCCCGACCCTCCCCCACCTCCCCAAGGAGGAAGCAGACGCAGGGAGGCTGATGGAAATGTGGCCTGTGATGAAGTCAGTGCCAGGGCATTGGCCCCCTGAACTGGGAAACAGTGTTGGAAAAAAGGTCAATGACCTCATCCATTCAGCAAGGGTGAGTGCTGAACCCCATCTTGCACCTTCCCCCAAATCTTCCCATCCCCAGCGCCCATAAAGTGACCCAGGGCACCAGAGGAACCCCAAGGAAGGAGGAAAGGCTTGAGTCTTTGCTAGGGTCTTCCAGCCAGGAGACTGTGGTTATGGCTACACCTTCTAACTCTTTCTCCTGCGCGTCCCCCACCCGCCACCCTTCTAACTCTGGGGTATTTCAGGAGCAGTGGGATGAAGAGGGTGTCATGGAAATATCCCAGACACCTGGAAGCAAGCCAGGGCCCTCAAGGTCCAGGGCCTCCAGAGGATGCTCACCATGTGCATTGCAGGCCCTACTGGGCATTGTAGGCAACTGGACCCCTCCAACTCCAAGGTACATTCTAGGGAGTCACTTCGATGTAGGGGTAGGCCATGTAACGTTAGGAAGTTGCAGCTGCACTGAGATGGCATGGGTGAAGGGCTCCACTAGTTAGAAAGATATTTAAGCACTTTAACATTTTCTGTTCACAAGTTTTTATGTTAGAATGTCTTTAAACACCTTTATTGCAATTAAATGTTTTTTCACCACCCACTTGTGACTAACATGCCTCAGATTTGTCTTAAATACGAATTCTCTTTCATTGATGATGGCTGGAGGGAGGCTTCATGTTGATGTCAGTTGGGGAGGCCCCTCAATGCTGTGTCACTGTGGTAAGGCCTCCTTTACCTGCAATTCTTCCTCCAGCTCCTCCTCCTCAACTCCGGCAGCAGCCGAAAAGACAGCTAGATGGGTTGATTGCATCGCAAAAGCCATGTCATCACTCTGAAAAGGACAGGGGTCTGGGAGATAGAGAGGAACACATGTAGAAATTATGGAAGGCTGCTTATCTCAAAACATCCACAGTTAAAACCCCTCATCTTATTCCCCCAGCCACATGCTCCCCACAATCACAGCCCCCCCAATTCCCCCAGCCACATGCTCCCCACAATCACATCCCCCCAATTCCCCCAGCCACATGCTCCCCACAATCACAGCCCCCCAATTCCCCCAGCCACATGCTCCCCACAATCACATCCCCCCAATTCCCCCAGCCACATGCTCCCCACAATCACAGCCCCCCCAATTCCCCCAGCCACATGCTCCCCACAATCACAGCCCCCCCAATTCCCCCAGCCACACTCTCCCCACAATCACAGCCCCCCCAATTCCCCCAGCCACATGCTCCCCACAATCACAGCCCCCCCAATTCCCCCAGCCACATGCCGCCCACAATCACAGCCCCCCCAATTCCCCCAGCCACATGCTCCCCACAATCACAGCCCCCCCAATTCCCCCAGCCACACACTCCCCACAATCACATCCCCCCCAATTCCCCCAGTCACATGTTCCCCACAATCACATCCCCCCCAATTCCCCCAGTCACATGTTCCCCACAATCACAGCCCCCCCAATTCCCCCAGCCACATGCTCCCCACAATCACAGCCCCCCCAATTCCCCCAGCCACATGCTCCCCACAATCACAGCCCCCCAATTCCCCCAGCCACATGCTCCCCACAATCACAGCCCCCCCAATTCCCCCAGCCACATGCTCCCCACAATCACAGCCCCCCCAATTCCCCCAGCCACACACTCCCCACAATCACAGCCCCCCCAATTCCCCCAGCCACACGCTCCCCACAATCACAGCCCCCCAATTCCCCCAGCCACATGCTCCCCACAATCACAGCCCCCCCAATTCCCCCAGCCACATGCTCCCCACAATCACAGCCCCCCCAATTCCCCCAGCCACATGCTCCCCACCATCACAGGCCCCCAATTCCCCCAGCCACATGCTCCCCACAATCACAGCCCCCCCAATTCCCCCAGCCACATGCTCCCCACAATCACAGCCCCCCCAATTCCCCCAGCCACATGCTCCCCACAATCACAGCCCCCCCAATTCCCCCAGCCACATGCTCCCCACAATCACAGCCCCCCAATTCCCCCAGCCACATTCTCCCCACAATCACAGCCCCCCCAATTCCCCCAGCCACATGCTCCCCACAATCACAGCCCCCCAATTCCCCCAGCCACATGCTCCCCACAATCACAACTCTTTGAAAAGTTGAGAGGCTGCAGCAATGCAATTTGCAAGAGCTTTGTGCACATCCTTCAGCTGGAACTGAACGAATGCACTAGGACCCAGCAGCACCACAAGACCCAGGTCCATGCTGCATGTTGGACATCGGAGATACTGCAGAGCATGCTCCTCACACACTTGGGGAGCCACCACTGACTTGAGACAGAAAATGGCTGCAACAACAGGACACCTGTGAGCAGCAGAGAGCCGTCGGATGTTATACATTTACCTCCTCACTAATCCTTACTGATGGAGCCCCAATCAGCATTTCATGGAGCATGTCTGTTTTGCACCGATTCTTCACTGGTGAATGTGGTGGTAAAGGGGAAGGTGCCAGCAAAGTTGGGCGTGCAGCCTATTAATTCAATTTAAATGCATTCAAATCCATTTAAATTGCCATGGCACCCATTTCAGGCATGGTCCCGATCACAGCCATTTCGGCCCTCGGCTAAAGAGGGAACCAGCTTGAAGATGGGCGCAGATTGCACCACTCACCTCACGCCTCACTTAACCAAGTTTTCACGCCTAAAACCAGGAGCAACTTGATGGTAAAATCATGTATCTTTGTTCTAAAAACAGAGAAAGCTGGAAATACTCAGCTGGTTTGTCAACACATGGGGATGGAGAAGTATGGCCTGGATTTGCATCTTCGATGTGGATAAGGGGAATTGGAAAAATTCTCAGCTCGAATATCATAATAGCACACTATATGATTGGCTGAAAGACAAGGCAGCTATTAGATTATTAGAACATCTGCTCCCCAAAGGATACATTATTTGCTAGCTCAGCTCTCGGACCTCACTATCAATTTCACAATGTTTCTTTACTTAAGTGAAATTATTTCAAAGATTTGAAATTTGGTTGATACTTTAATTGGGCTGAATGATTGACACTTTTATTAATTTGAACACAGTTTTTTTTTACAACATAGGAGAACGTTATCAAGGAATTAACTTTCCTCGAAGTTTTTTTTTACACTAACCACAATATATTACAGGGCTCCTGGGTTGTCTAACATATCGAGTTGGTCATTGGGCATGAAGTACATTCCCCGTCAAGGGAGCATGAGAGCACATATGGGTAGGTGGGAGGGCAGAGATGTGCTTGGGGGCTATGAAGGTTGATGGGTGTGGGGGATAATTTGGCATAGGAGGTATGAAGCGAATCTTTTGAATTTACTTTTTAGACGTCCCCTGATGCAAACTATTTCTCACGACTCCCCTGGCGAACGGTGAGCCATAAATCTTTAAAAGCCTGGCCTGACTTGATAAAAATTGCAGAGGCGGACATGCGTATCCCTGTAATGGAGCCAGCCAGGCTGAGGGTGCCAAATTTTGATAATATCCAATGAGCTTCCTTTAAACGTGCTCCGTAACTCAAAAGGCCCAGGAATGGTGCTGAGAATTCTAGAATCAGGACCTGTCCACCATTTTTAAAAGGCTGCGAAGTCATCCAAACTCTGAAAGTCCAGTCTAATCTTTCAAATCACAACCTTTCTGATCAAACTCTGTTTCTCACCTCCATAGCTGCCAAGAAATTCAAGCATTTTGTATGTTCATCTCAGATTATCAGTGTGAGCAGTCTTCAGCCCCTCCGAAACTCTTTCTTGAGCTACACAAATCCTTAGGAACAAGGTTGTAACCTTGCTGGTTAACCCAATTATTCTAAATGGCCAGGGTCATGACTGAGAGTCCGATAACAATAGCTACTCCAGAAATGCTAGAGAAGGTAATCGAAATCATTGCCACTGATGCAATTACTGATGAACATATTGGATATGGAACAACCTTCATGGTGCATAACCTGGGTGAGCAAATGGTTGGGCAAGATATTCATGGCACTGTTTCTCACAAGGTGACAGAGGGGTCATTATTGCCTTCATCATCTGGGCTCTAACCTGGCAGAGGGAATCACTAGCCCATTGTAGAAACCTGCCTGACTTTCATTCATTGAATTAAATAGGAGGGAAATGGGACATGTTCTACAGTTGACTCTCAACTGCCCTCCAAGGGCAACTAGGAATGGGCCAGCCAGCCAGCAACGCCCACTTCCCATGAATGAATTTTAAAAAATCAGCCAGCCATCTGTTCTGCCAGAATATCGCCCAAGGCATTCAAGGTGAAAAATGTCCGTGTTGCCTTCCGGAAGAAGAGGCGACAGAAAATACAAGCAAGAGAGACTTGTTTTTATTAGTGCACAGATGTGGGTCTCACCGGTTAGGCCAGCATTTGTTGTGTATTCTTAATTGTCCTTAAGATGGTGGTGAGCCAGATTCTTAACCTGCTGCCATCCATATGGTGTACATGCACATAAAGTGCTGTTAGCGAGGGAAGTTCTATGACTTTTACACAGCAACAGTGAGGATGGGATTATTTGTGGAACTCCCCTTCCAATTATTTGTTTAATTGTCCATCATCCTTCATGACTGAATGTGACAGTTTTGCACAGTTTACATCTGATTCATCCATTGGGATCACTTTGCTTTATTAATACATGATGATTCTGTTCTTCAGCAGGCAAGTAGTCTTGTGTTGCAGCTTCGTCATATTGACACCTCGGGTGGGATTTTGTGATGTCGCTCGACCTGAGACTGTGAAATCCCACCCAAGGTTAATGGACATTTCCATTGTCTGCCCCTTGCCCGTTCTGACTCTGTGGCGGACGGGGCAGTAGAATCCTGGCACTCATTTTCAGCTAGACTTGGTGCTGCATGTGGCATGCCCTCCTGCACTCTTCATTGGGGCTAATTCCTCATGATTCCTGCTAATGGATGAGCGGGGAATGTGCTGGACCTTGAGGTGACAGATTGTAATGCTGCTGATGGCCACAGTGCCTCATAAAGACCCAATCTTGAATTGCTAGACCCATTCAAAGTCCATCCCATTTACTATGTTGGTAGCACCACACAACAAAATGGATGGTATTCTCAATGCCAAGACAGGACTTTGTCTCAACAAGGATGGTCACTCCTAACAATACTGTTACATCCAGATGTATCTCCACCAAGTAGATTGGTGAGGATAAGATCAAATAGGTTTTGAGTAGGGCTTGTTAATTCCCTCATCACCTACTGCAGGTCCAGTCTAACAACTATATATTTTGAACTCAGCCAGCTCAGTCAGTCATGCTGTTACTGAGCCACTCTTGGCGATGGACATTGAAGTTGCCCATCTTACCACTCAGCAACTGGTGTTCACCATGAAAGAGCGTTGATTCAGCAGTTGAGAGGGGCAGAAGGGGGTGCATAAGTTAGTAATCAATAGGAGGTTTCCTTGCCTATGTTTGATCTGATGACATGATACTTTTTGGGGTCCAGAGTCAAAGTTGTGGTCTTCCAGGGAAAGACCCTGGGACACTGTAAGGCTTGATTTGACGATTATGACTAGTCAGTAGGGATTGGATGGCCAATGCAAGGGGGGAGTGAGGGGACAGGATGGCCTGTTTGGTGGGGGAGGGGGAAGGCGATCAGTCAGTCCATGCAGAGGGTTGGTGGAGTGATTGGTTTAAGGGAGAGGGAAGCAATAGCGGAAGGAGCAATCGGTTATGGAGCCCAGCCATTGCTGGAGGAAAGGTGACTGACAGATCTCTGTTCTGTGCTACTGCACAGATCAAAGAGATCTGCACATGCACAATTGCGCCTTCAGTTGCAATTTTTGCACAAGTGCCAAGATGTTTGCAAGGAAGAATTTGCAGGTTGTCATTTGCAATATCTAATTCAACACAACAGAGTGAATTGCAAGGCCAGTTAAGGATCAGCCACAGTGCCGTGGGTCTGGAGTAACATGCAGGCCAGATCAGGTAAGGATGGCCGATTAAAACAGCAGTAGCGAACCAGATGGGTTTTTATCATCATCAACACTGGTTTTGATTCCTGATTTTTATATCGGAATTGAAATTCCACCACCTGCTATGGTGGATTTGAACCCATGTGTTTCAGGATTGCTAGTCTAGTGACTTTACCACAATGCCTCCTTGCAATTATATAACATCTTCACGACCTCAGAATTTCCCAAACCTTTACAACCAATGAACTGCTTTTGAAATGTAACCATTGTTGTAATGTGGGGAATGTGGCAACCAATGTATGCAAGCTCCCACAAGCACCACTGAAATCAAAGACTAGGCTTTCAATTTTAAAACAATCAGTGTGGGATAATATAACTTGTACTGGGGAGATTTTCCCTGTTCTTTTCAGTGTTGCGGGATCTTTTGTTATTCATTTTTACAGGGATGTGGGTGTCAATGGCGAGACCAGCATTTATTATCCATCCTTATTTTCCCTTGAGAAGGTGGTGGTGAGCTACGTTCTGGAACCTCCAAGTCTCTGAGGTGTAGGTACACTCAGTGCTGCGAGGGAAGGGTTTCCAGGGTGTGGTCTTATCTTCCTGCCCCACCAGTTGAAGGGCGAGGTATGATGGCAGGATTGCGAGAGAGCTGTAAATTTGAGTTCACACTCAATTTCCAGCCTCTCATCACCTTTCCAGCATTGGATATTTGGCAAAAGCAGGGCAGATGCTGCGCATTTTTCCACTTGGGGTCGAGGGGGGATGCTGCACACTCTGCTACTGCCAATTGTCCAATCTGTGCGGAGGGCATGGGTGGGGAAGAGGGATTGGATGGCCAATGCAAGGGGGGAGTGAGGGGACAGGATGGCCTGTTTGGTGGGGGAGGGGGAAGGCGATCAGTCAGTCCTTGCAGAGGGTTGGTGGAGTGATTGGTTTAAGGGAGAGGGAAGCAATAGCGGAAGGAGCAATCGGTTCTGGAGCCCAGCCATTGCTGGAGGAAAGGTGACTGACAGATCTCTGTTCTGTGCTACTGCACAGATCAAAGAGATCTGCACATGCACAATTGCGCCTTCAGTTGCAATCTGCCAGCTTTTGGGCAAGCTTAGACCCGACTCCTCTCCTTGCTGGCAGGAAACTGATTTTCCTCATGTTTTCTTCGAAATGAAATAAGACTCAATTTTTAATTTGCCCCGAAAATGATTTGATTTTCTCTCATTTTTATGCTCATTTCGTACTTAGAATTTTTTTGTTAAGATTACACCCCCCCATCCCCCACAATCCTCCCTGCCCCCCCCACTCCCTCCCACCCTGTATTTTGACCCAGTGACAGTAAAGGAAAAATGATATATTTCCAAGCCAGGAAGGTGAGTGACTTGAAGTGGAACCTCCAGGTGGTGGGGGTCCCAAGTATCTGCTGCTCTCATCCTTCTAGGTGGTGGTGGTCATGGGTTTGGAAGGTACTGCTGAAAGAACCTTGGTGAGTTCTTACAGTGCATTTTATAGATGGTTTGCAGCTGCTATTGTTTATCAGTGGCAGTAGAATTGAATGCTTGTGGAAGGGGTAGAAATCAAGCAGGCTGCCTTGTTCTGGATGGTGTCAAGTTTTCTGAGTGTTGTTGGAGCTGCACTCATCCTGGCAAATGGAGAGTATTCCATCACACTCCTGACTTGTAGAATGGCCACCTGAATGGACAGATAATGGCCAGTATTCTCCAGCCTCGTCCATGGTTTGGATTCCCCAGTCCCGCTACAGTGAATGGAGCTTTGGCTGAGTGTCAAACTCTCCATTCTCACTGGCTGCAGTGATATAAAATGGACCATTTGACCATTTCCTTGGTTTAATGTCTAACCTGAGATGACACCTCTGTCCTATCCCTAACCCAATGCCTCACCCCTCTTAGTTTTGCACCAGAGTATCAGCCTCAATTATATACTCTGAACTGGGACTCACACCCACAACGTTTTGAGTCAAAGGCAGGAATACCATCATAATCCCACTGTCGATAAAAAAAAGTGAAATTACACACTTTAGAAAGATGAAATAGCTCTCAAAAAGTGCAAATGGTAATTGTTCAATAGATATGTATTTAAGTAAGTTTAAATCATTATTCAATAACCACTCAATATTGTCTAACTACAGCGTCTGTTCTGAAGTAGAGTAATGCACTATTGTTTAATGTAGGTCTGAAGTTGCTCTGCCCTCCATCAAAATCCACTCAGTCATCAGTGATTATACAACCTACATCTTCTTGGAAGAACAGCCTGTTGCTTAGTAACCAGCACCAATTCAACATCCACAGCCTTATAATGACCATGCTTCAATATTTTAAAAAAGTACCCAGGATCTGCACTTACTGGATGATTTACTTATAAGGATATGATGTTATAAAGAATAAATTACAGATTTAAAAAGATATCATTTGAGCAATTGTTAAAATGTTCATTATGATCAGTACTATTGATGATTTTAAACAATATACCTCAGCTCTTCCTCACAGGATAATTTCCCTCATGGTGTAGGTAAGATGAACTAAATAATAAAATAATGTAGCTTCACTCTCGGTAATGTTTTTACTCCCTTCAGTGCATGCATTTTATAGACGATTTGAAACAGGCCATTAAGGCTGGTGCTGGATGTAATTATGTGAATCTGAACAGAAGAAATAAAAAGGAGTTTATTAACTCCCACAGTACAGCTCCGAACTCAGTTGTGTGAATGTGGTGCCCCATTTTAACATCCACTTCATAAGGCTGCCACTGAATTATTTTGCCCAATGGGTTTTCAAGGTGGGCTGGTTCTACATACATGAATGAGGAAGGGATCCCTGGAGGTGAAAAGACAGAATATGGAAAAGGAAGAGACACAAAATTGAATGCAAAGGAGACAAAATAAAACAATAGTTTTCAAAGACAGACACTATTCTGGATTCTCAAAAAAAAAGTGTATTACGATACGAAGCTTGCAATAATCTTGGGTGTGGTAAAAAACAGTGGCATAATAAGATTCTTGGACTTCAGCGTATGTGATAAAATTATAAAAATCATGGCATTCGCAAGGAGCACAGAATTCTCTTTACAAGTTGACAATCTAAGGATTAAGATAATTGGGATGACACGGTGGCACAGTGGTTAGTGGTGCTGCCTCACAATGCCAGGGACCCGGGTTCAGTTCCAGCCTTGGGTGACTGTCTTTGTGGAATTTGCATATTCTCCTCATGTCTGCGTGGATTTCCTCCGGGTATTCCAGTTTCCTCCCACAGTTTAAAGATGCCGTGGAGATGCTGGCGTTGGACTGGGGTGGGAACAGTAAGAAGGAATCACGAGCTTTCGGAGCACTGCTCCTTCATCAGTTATGTACTCTGAAGTGGGACTCACCTGATGAAGGAGAAGCGCTCCAAAAGCTCATGATTCCAAATAAACCTGTTGTGAGACTTCTGAGTCCAAAGATGTGTAGGTTAGGTTGATTTGCCATGCTAAATTGGCCCTTGGTGTCAGAGGAATTAGGGAGGTAGATATGTGGGGTTATGGGGGGGTAAGGCCTGGGTGGGATTGTTATAGGTGCAGACTTGATGGGCTGAATGGCTCCTTCTGCACTGCTGGGAGTCTATGAAAATTGTAAAAAGCATTTATGAAAATGAAACTTTTAAAAAAAAATTACAGGATTTAAAACAATGTGACTGATATATTTCAGCTAAGTTACTTGATCAGTAATTTGAAAATCTGGACTGATGATCCTAAGACATAGGGCTGCAACTAGTGAGTCTCCCCACCCACCCTCCCCGCCACATCCTCCACCATCCCAGGAATGATTTTCCCACCATCCGTCAAGACCTACTGCATTCGATTGCCTAAATTTAAATTTCTTCTTAGCTGTGAGGTGCATCTGAGGTCCCCTGTCTGCCTGAGCAGTGCCTCTCCTGGCTAGCTGCCGAGGTTCCAGAGATGTTGGTTCTGTAATGGGGCAAGCAGCATCAAGAACCTGCTCGCTATCCTCAACTGGACATCTGAGCAAACAGGAGGTGTAAAATCACCAAGCTGGTCCTGATCTCAGCAAGTTCACCAAAACCAGTGTTTCAAAGCCTGTGGTTAAATTCTGCCCAGGAAATAAAATCCCATCTTGGCAACCAGAGCATTTAAATTCAATTATTCATGTAAATCTGGAATAAAAAGCAAGCATCCATAATTGCAACCAGGAAAATAGTAGATTGTCATCAAAACCCATCTGGTTCACTAATATTATTCAGAGAAAGAGAATTGCCATCTTAATCCTTCTGACCTATTTGGGGTTCCAGACCAACAGCAAAAATACAGCCTCTTCAAAAGCATATCCGAAGCAATCATAAAAGTCAAGAAGAGGAACATATGAGCATATGAAATAGGAGTAGAAGTAGGCCATTCAGCCCCTCGAGCCTGCTTGACCATTCAATAAACTCATGGCTGTTCTGTTTATGTTTCGAGTTCCACATTCCCATCTATCCCGACAATCCTTGATTGTCTTATCTAATAAGAATCTATCTACCTCTGCCTTAAAAAATATTCAATGACCCCACTTCCACTGCCTTCTGAGGCAGTCTCAAAGTCGCACAGCGCTTTGAAAGAAAAATATTCTCCTCATCTTTGTTCAATCCTGTTACCACTAATTTTAAAACAGAGGTCCCACACAAGAGGAAAGACATTTCCACACCCAGATTGTCAAGGCCTTTCAGGACCTTACATACTTCAATCAAGGAACCTCACACTCTTCCAGTGTAAACAGGCCCAGCATGTCCAACTTAGCCTTAGAAAACAACCCACCCATTCCAGCTATCAATCCAGTAAACCTCCTAAATGGGGAGATCAAAACTACACACAGTATTCAAGGCATTGAGCAGGATTCTGCATCCATTCAGACTGGAGAACATGGTGTGGGGGCGGCGTGGAGGCACAGTGGTTAGCACTGCTGCCTCACTGTGCCAGGAACCCAGGTTTGTTCCCGGCTTGGGTCACTGTCTGTGAGGAATCTGCATGTTCTCCCCATGTGCGTCTGTGGGGTTTCCTCCGGGTGCTCCGGTTTCCTCCCACTGTCCAAAGATGTACTGGTTAGGTGCATTGGCCATGCTAAATTCTCCCTCAGTCTTAGCGAACAGACACCGGAGTGTGGCGACTATGGGATTTTCTCAGTAACTTCATTGCAGCATTAATGTAAACCTACTTGTGACACTGATACATAACCTTAAAACAGAGGGAATCTCTGGTCCCACTGCAGTGAACAGAGATTTGGCTGAGCACCAAATTCTCCATCCTCGCTAACAATGGCGGTGGGGCATGAGCCACTGGAGAATTCTGGCCATAGTCTCACCAATGCTCTGTATACATTATTTTAGGTTCAATTCTTCTCCTAATGAAGGATAACATTGCATTAACCTTCTTGATTAAGTATTGTATTACTATTATTATTACCATTAGTATTCCATCAAAAGGAAGAATGTGCAGGTTTATGGGAAATGAAACTTGATTTGTTCATTTTGAGAGTTGATGCAGGCATGATAGACCAAATCAAAGAATCCTACAGTGCAAAAGGAGGTCATTGTCATCGACCACAATCCCACCCAGGCTCTACCCCCGTAACTCCATGCATTTACAAAGAACAAAGAAGATTACAGCACAGGAACAGGCCCTTCGGCCCTCCAAGCCTGCACTGACTTAACTAAAACCTCCTACCCTTCCAGGGGCCATATCCCTCTATTCCCATCCTATTTATGTATTTGTCAAAACGCGTCTTAAAATTCACTATCATATCTGCTTCCACTATCTCCCCTGACAACGAGTTCAGAGCACCCACCACCCTCTGTGTGAAATATTTGCCTCGTGCATCTCCTTTAAACTTTGCCCCTCGCACCTTAAACCTGTGCCCCTTAGTTATTGACTTTTCCACCCTGGGAAAAAGCTTCCGACTCTCCAGTCTGTCCACGCCTTTCATAATCTTGTAGACTTCTATCAGGTCACCCCTCAACTTCCATTTACCCTAGCTAGTCCCCCTGACAGTAAGGGGCAATTTAACATGGCCAATCCATCTAACCCACACATCTTTGGACTGTGGGAGGGAACCGGAGCAGCCGGAAGAAACCCACACAGGCACAGGGAGAACATGTAAACTCCACACAGACAGTGACCCAAGCTGGGAATTGAACACAGGTTCCTGGTGCTGTGAGGCAGCAGTGCTAACCACTGTGTCACCGAGCTGCCCCCTTCTGCGTTCCAACAGTTTTGTGATTATGTGATTATGTACCTGAATGTTTGTTTTGTGAGAGTCCTGCACTAGGATATCTAGACACCTCTGCAACTGGGAATTCTGCAGTCATTCTCAGTTTAAGTAATACTCTGCCTTTTTGTTCTTCTTGCCAAAGTGAACAACTTTATATTCACCCACAGTATACTCCATCTGTTAGATTTTTGCCCACTCACTCAACTTATATCCATCTGCAACCTCCTTACATTCTCTTCGCAACATACTTTCCTGCCTATCTTTTTGTCACCTGTAAATTTAGCTACTATGCATTGCTCCCCTCATCTAAAATATTAATGTAAATCCTGAGCCAGGAACTCATCCACAACTCAAGCACCTGTCTCCTACTGTCCTATCTGCAGAAGAAGGTTCCTGGAAGAGACCAGCCTGAGCAGTCACCTATATATCCACCAGAAATGTGTTAAAATTCCTAGCTGATGAACCTGGTCACCTTCACCTCAAAATAAGAAGAATGCTTCAAGAAGATGTTTCAACACTACCTTGTCAATGGTAATTAGGGATGATAAATTTTGGCCGTGCCGTCAAATCCCATATTCCATGAATGAATTTTTTAAATTCTCATATTAATTGATGACTCCACAAACTTGACTGCATAACTCAATAAAATAAATGCACCAGAAAATTTCCTGACATTTCAGAAAAATGTTTCCAATAGTTTATATCTTAGAATAATTTTACTTAAAGAGTTTTCAAACACACTAGTAGTCAACTGCGTAATTCAACAATTCATTATTTTGAGAATAACTACTACAGAACTATCACTACAAATAAATGCCAGTAACAACAAAAATGTGACAGTCAATTCACACAGTTGATTCCTTTCTACATTTCTTTGAATTAAAATGTGCAATATTTCTGTAATGTGTAATGTTTCTGCACCATGTTCTATTTTGTATACTTGAGCAGCTGTGGGATGACCGAGCCCAGGGAGACATCATCAGCAAGGGGCGGAGCAGAGTCCTGGGCTCCAGCATCCCTCCGAGTGCTGGTTCCCTGGGATGTCCCTGCCTCCGCTTGCTACGGATCTTCAGCTGTGAGGTGCTTGCCAGCAAGCGACCCAGAAGCCTGTCTATTTAGTGATTCCCACCAAGGTGAGGAGAGAGCAATGGTCTAATGGTATTATTGCTCCCCTGTTAATCCAGAAACTCAGTTAATATCTCGGGGACCCAGGTTCAAATCCCACTGCGGCAGATGGTGGAATTTGAATTCAATAAAAAAAATCTAGAATTAGAAATCTACTGATGACTACGAAACCATTGTCAGTTGTTGGAAAAACCCATCTGGGTCACCAATGTCTTTGAGGGAAGGAAATCTGCCATCACTACTTGGTCTAGCCGACATATGACGCTAGAGCTACAGCAATGTTGTTGACTTCCAACTGCTGTCAGGCAATGAGGCCCAGCCAGCAATGCCCATCTTCCATAAATGAATTTTTAAAAAAGGTGTGAATGTCTGCATTGGTGTCAGATGTGGATGACAGCAGTGACAGTGAGGTAAGGGAAGTCATCCTCTGAATTGTTGGAGCCTGGTAGATCCAGGCGACATAATAATGGTCTAGCCTGTTCCAGTGGTCGACCTGCAAGAGAATGGAAATGGCATCAGTGCATTACAGAGGCTTCAGAGGGAGTGATCTGCCAAGTGCAGATCATTGAGCCTTTTCCAAAACTGTAGCCACGAGCATCGGACCAGGTCATGCCCATTCACTTCACCTGCCACATATGACCAGGCTTTCTTGGTGAGGTGGGGTGGCCTCATCCTTGCATTCCCTGGCATCAGACTGTCCCCCCTGGCACCTACGTCCATATGGCTGGCAAGACCGTTATTTGAGAATCTGGGGGCTTGCTGCCCACCTGAAGTGCCCTGCTGCTTGAAGTGTCTGCCAAGTGCTGCTACCACCATGATGTAGACCTCCTTCTGTCTCATCCAATGTCTTCAATCATCTTTAAACATCTCGTTGCCATTGGACTCAGCACCCACCACACCCGAAGCCCCACAGCCTTGTAGATTCTATCTAGACTGGCTTGTTAACACTGGGCAGCATAATACCGGGTCCTTTCATTAATCTCAAATGCAATCAGGAAATGTGGCCAATTCTATGTGAAAATCCCAGCCAAAAACAACTACAATGATCATTATTAATGAGGATTCTGGCCAATAAGTCACATCTTCCCGGTTAGATGAGATCCCAGTTGTCCGAATTAAATTCGTGGTACAAATTCAGGCTGAAGGCATGATAATGGACCTCCACTCCAGCGGAGTTTAAGCATGCGGCAGTGTAGGGGGAGGGGGGGGAGGTGGAAGAATCAATGAGGGACTTAGGGCCAAAGGTGAGTGTGTATGGGATGTGAGTCATGGGGTGAAGGTCGTGGCAGAAAAGTGGTGGCACACTGGCAAATGGTTAGCAGTGCTGCCTCACAGTGCCAAGGACCACCTTGGGTGACTATGTGGAGTTTGCACATTCTCCCCTTGTCTGCGTGGGTTTCCTCCAGATCTTTTGTTTTTTCCCCACAGTCCAAAGATGTGCAAGTTAGGTAGATTGGCCATGCTAAATTGCCACTTAGTGTCACTTAAAAGACATATAAATTAGTTGGATTAACCATGGCAAATGCCTGGAGTTATGGGGATTGGATGGAGAGGAAGGTTTGGATGGGATGTGCTCTTGGAGGGTCAATACCAACGCAATGGGCTTAATGGCCTCTTTCTGCACTGTAGAGGTTCTATGGTTCTTTGTCTGAGGTCACAGGGATGTTGGAGATTTTCAGCTGACACTCCTGGTTTGCTTTATAAGTTTCCCATGCAATAGAATGAGGTCTTTAAGTGAACATTAATTGCCCACTTATGGGCTTCAATTAATATCCAGGCAGGAAGGCTGTCTGTGCCTCATCCCAATCCAGAATTAATCCAGGCGGGAAGACAGAGGGGCCCTCACTCAGCAGCCTAATCCCAATTAAATGCCCTACCCCACCTCCAAACCCACCTCTAGGGGGCATTAATTTCTGCCCACTCTATTGTGAATTACACTGTTCACCTTGCCATCAATGCTGACTACTTGACATGGGAAAGAGTGAAACTCATGCTTGTCACTTTTGCAGCAGTAGATTAGTGACCATTCTTTTTAGGGGAGCTGTCTGTAGTCGCTATAGAGTTGAGGTAACTCAATGTTGTCTCAGTAGAAATGGAAGTTCAGAATCAACTCAATCGTCAGTAGCAAAGTTGACTCTGAACAGATACCTGAATCAGATAGTCCTGCCATTATCCAGGTTAAATCCCCGGCAAAGGAGATCAAAGGATATGGAAATGGCAGGATCAAGCTATTGATTTGGATGATCAGCGATGATTACAATGAATGGCAGAGCAGGCTTGAAGGGTCAAATGGCCTCCTCCTGCTCCTATCTTCTATGTTTCAATTTCGTTGCAAGAACGTGGAAATATTATTCAGAGTTCGGGCTTTTCCCTGCCTTAATAGGCAGGCTAGTTATTTGGACAAGTAACACAAATTTCCGTGCTTTGGAAAGCAATGGTTTGATCTGGTTAAACTTCAGAAATACCCTGAGCGTATTGGTTCTTCCGACTTGTTCCACCTTACTTTCGACCAAATACCTTACGTGCCCCTGCACAATACCCAGTAAACATACATCCTGCAAGCTTCTGAAGGCTTCTCAGCGTTCTGAATCGGAGTCTCTTAAACACGGCAATGATTTCTAATGCACGTCAGGCTGGTTGAAAAAATCTGCCAGTTTATCGAATTCACAGTCCATTGATATCAAACAGCCCTCAGCCTCAATAAAAATGTAAATGCTTCATGCATGCTCACTAGCTGTGGCGTTTGTAACTCTGTTATTCTACAATAATGAAGGAACAGAAACATTTCCCATTGTCACGTTTATGCAAGATATGGTTTGCATTATTTCATTTTGGTTGTATTATCTTATCGCAACATTATGCTTTATAGTTAATGAAGTCCATCATGTTCTTTTAACAGAATCTCATTATATAACAACTGTTTACAGCTGCTACCATTTTAAATAAATAAGAGCTGATTTATTTCCTATAGATACTACTCATGGTAGCATTTCTTTCAATAATCACATTTATTATCTTATTGATATAGCTATAAATAATGGAGTTTAATACCAGAAGATTAATTATGAATTCCCATTGTATAATCACTTGCATTATTTGAAGTGTATATGCAAAAGTATTTGATTTGAACTACTGCAATGTCTATGCATAAAATTCCACAATGTTTCAGTAATCCACATAGTTGCGACGTTACAGTTGTTTTTAATCTGAAATATGAAATTGTTCAATGAAAAAATATGAGGCCTTTATTAATATAAATAGTTGGTGGAATATAAGCAAAGAATTAAGCATTCAGATAGGCTCTCGTGCTATCAATGTTGACAATATTCTGTGCGCAAATGTAACATAGGATTTGATACATCAGTCAGAAGCCCTTTAATAGTGTGCTAGAATTCTGTAACTAAATACTCCAACAACGATCGGCATCATTGCTTTTTTATTACCTTCGTTAATGACTTTTAAAATTCATTTCAGGGATGTGGGCATTGCTAGTAAGGCTGGCTTTTATTAACAATCCCTACACAACAGAATGTCTTGCTAAGCCATTTCAGAGTGTCACGGTTCAGGTTAGAAACTCCAAGTATTGTATGGAGCCTGCCTAAATCAGAAATGTCACATCTTGAATTTGGCTAGGATAAGCATGATAGGTTTCACTTCAGGTATGATTCAAATGACCCACTAGGGAGCTTTTGTCAAACAAAGTTTATTTAAGACTATGGTTAACATGTATAACAAAAAAAAGCAAGAACTTTTATTAGTTATAAACAAGAAAGCAAAATGGCCACTACAATGTATAACCCTTAACAAATATATCTAATGTGATCCAATCAAAACCAAGGCCTTCCATAGACAAAACCCTTTGAACAAGTTCAGTATAGCAAAGACTAACGCTCATGTGATACTGGAAACTGAGTCCTTTGGTTGATGTCTGGATTTATTCAGAACAAGTTGAAGTCAAAACAGCTTTTCAACACCTCAGAGCGAGACTCTCTAGTCAAGCCATCAACTGCAGAGTCTTTACTGCAGGAAGGTAAGACCTTTTTTTCAGATAACTAGCAGAATTTCCAAAACAAAAAGGAGAGAGGGAAAACGCTTCTTTTTATCTTGCTGTCCATTCTAAAAACTAAACTGTAGTTCAGAAATGAAAATTAAAAAACTTCTGTTACCTGACCTGCCAACCAGTTTTTTCCCCTCCTAACAATGCAGAGTCATAAAAAATCCCAAAGTGAAAACAAACAACTCCCATCCACGAAAGGAGTAATAGAAAGATATCAGATAGCCCTCCCGGCAACAATAATGATATCAGATGAGGCTGTGAGCTGCAGAAATCATGACTTTCTTAAAGGTACACTAATAACAGAAGAGTCAATTACTGCAGTGTTCTGGAGTCATGCAGAGGTCATTCTACGAATACAAATGATAGATTTCCTTCCATAAAGGACATTAGTGAACCAGATGAGTTTTTACAACAATTTGGCAATTTCATGGTTATCATTCCTGATACTAACTCATCAGCATGGTGGCACAATGTTTGAGCACTGCTGTCTCACAGTTCCAGGGACCTGGGTTTGATTCGCAGCTCAGGTAACTGTCTGTCTGGAGTTTACACCTTTTACCTGTGTCTAAGTGGGTTTCCTCCAGGTGCTCTAGTTTCCTCCCCCAGTCCAAAACACATGCTGGTTAGGTGCATTGGCTATGCTAACTTTTCCCTCAGTGTACCCGAACAGGCACCAGATTGTAGCGATTAGGGGATTAGTGAAACAGGTGAATTTTTACACTGTAGTGTTAATGTAAGCCTACTTGTGACAATGATAAATAAAAACTTAAAGGAAACTACTAACTTCTGATTGCAATTCATTTAATTGACAGGTTTTAAATTCCTCAGCTGCCATGGGGGGATTTTAACTATCTTTAAATGATTCGGCCAAACCTCCACGTTACCAGTCCAATAGCATAAGTACTATGCCATAGGATGTTGATATTAGAGGAATTAGTGTGGAGGTTTGTGAACGTCACAATAAAGACAAAAATAAATAACTGTATACAGATCTTGATATAACGGGTTCATGTTTGACAGAGGCACTTCACTTCATTTGCATATATATAGGCCTGGGTTCTACAGGCCAGCAGGGATCTTGTGCACTGCTAGGAGAACTGGCAATGATCCATGTCAGTTCTGTGGCCAAGACCCTATAGATTCAAGTATCTTTCAGGCACATAGGTGAGAACTGCTGGGCCATCCCTATTGATATCCATGGTCCCCCTCTTCCAAATGCTCCCGGCCAATCAGAGGTAGCAATGTGCCCATCAGAAACCCAGGATCAACACGGGAGTCCAGGCCAAAAGTGAGTGAAGGTGGGATCTCAGGTTGGGGGTCATGGGAGGGGGAGCAGGTGTTCTGAGGCAAGGGAGGGAGAGTGGCATTCTGCCCTTGTCCTCACACCATCACCTCACCCCAACTCCTGGGAGATCACTGATGATGGGATTTGCAGCACATCCTGCTGCAGCTACAGAAGGGCATTTTAATCTCTGAGCCAACATTATGTTGAGTTGTGGTCAGGGATAATGGATACCATTTGGCTCAGTAACAAACCTAGTTGACATCTCACCACCAGAGACCAAGAACCCTGATTCAGCTCCTTCCACCCTATGACCTAATTGGGAGAGGCTTTGCCATCCCTGGAAGACTAAGGTGTGACACCTCCTGTGATGAAATGGACATAACCACTGTGCGATGGCTGCATTAATTCCAGCTCATTGTGTTATGCCATGGACACCCTGAACATCAAGTTACTTACACCCTACAATGTGAAGAATTTGCCATGAAAGAAAAAGATCTTGGTGTTGCAGTGCATAATTCTTTTACGACTCATGACCAGTGCTAAAAAGTGATAATGGAAGTAAGTATTGGAATTAACATTGAATCTTCTAGAATGTAGAAAAAAATGTATTTGTTTATATTGCATTTGAATCAATTTGAAACAATATAACTCATTTTATTCTTGCATTAAGCCTCTCTCAGAGAACTGTTTTGGTTCCTTCACATATAGTTATGACAGCTTTGGAACAGGTTCTTGGGATGCCACAAGAATTATACCCAAGTACTTTAGATTTACAAATAGACTTAAAGACCTGTGCCTATTTAGTCTATTTACTTCAAAGATGCAAGGACTTCAGGTTTACAGTACGGTTGTTTAAAGTAATGCTAGTATTAATCAGTGCTCATGTCATCAGATAATTTAAATTAGATTTGAGATAACGATTAGGTTTCAGATTATATTTGAGAGAGAGGTAGATAGTACCAAGAGCAAAATAGTAAATTGGAGAAAAACCAACCTTGAGGGAACATGAATGGAGCGAAGGAGAAAAATATTGACAGGCCAAAAGATAGAATAGTGGACAATACTAAAAGAAGATATTGATGAAATTTAACAGAAATATACTGCTTAAAAGATAAGAATAAACTCTTCTGAATTAATAAGCTATGGATAATATTTAATTAAAAATAGCATTCATAAATGATAAAAGAGAGGATGGTTGAAGGATAATTAGGGAGGCAAAGAGATAATATGAAATGAAAATATTAAAGAATATTAAATAAATAGTAAAATGTCCTATAAGTAACAAGAGGAAAAGATACAGATAGGGCTACTAAAGGCTGAACAGAATAAACTCAAAGGAGATAATATTAAAATGGCAGGAATATTGACTAAATATTTTCCCTCTGTTTTTAATGTAGAAGCTAACAAAGAGTAGCTCATCAAATCAATGGGATTTTTACAGCAAGTAAGGTTAAAAAATGATATTTTATATGAACTGGCCAAAATGCCAGATAGCACAAACAAGCTGGTAAAGTTAATCAATGGCAAAGAAATGTAGGCAACAAGGAAGAAAGATAGAATGAGGTGGTCCAAAATTCAACTTGAAGAAATGGTGTAGAAAAATCAAATTGTGGTGATCTGTGTGAACACAGGTGTTAACAAGATTTCAACAAACTATGATTACATGAAACATAGACATGTGAAGAATGTCTTCCTGGTATGACCATAACATCAACTGAGTTATCTTTCCTATGACAGTTTGTGGGAATGATGTCTCTCTAGGATTGGTTTACAAAGCTATCTAAATGTTCACCAAACACAACCAATCTTAAAACGCTACTTTTTTTAATGCTCAGAAACATTCTTACTTGATTAGCGAAGGATTTCATAGAATAGAACACCTGCAGTGCAGAAGGAAGCCATTTGGCCCATCAAGTCTGGACCAAACACAAACCCATGCAGACCTTATTCCCATAACCCTTCATATTTACCCTGCTAATCCCCCGACACTTGGGCTAATTTAGTATTGACAATCAACCTAATTCTCACATATTTGGAGTGTGGGATGAAATTGGAGCATCCGGAGGAAATCCATGCAGACAGTGCAAACTGAATGTGCAAACTCCACACAGACAGTGACCCAAGGCCAGTATTGAACCCAGGTCCAGTGAGGTAGCAGTGCTAACAACAGTGCCACTGTGCAACCTTTGTCAAAGAAGTTGCTTTATATTATGGTTCCAATAAGATTTACAATTTTGAATATAAACTAATGGTGAGCACTGGTGCATTAAGTACTGTCTGAAATACTTTGGCCAGGTTAAATTGGTTGTGTGCAATTGTATTCTTTGCTTCTGAAACATCTATGCATGGTAAACAGTCTGACTTGTTTTGGACTGGTAGCTGTCCCACTAAATCAGGTAAAATCTATGCGATTTTAAGCAGCTCCTTGCAGCATCACCGTGATTCCATTACATTGTAACAGCCATGTGAGGAGAGGTAAAAATTACTCTTCTATCCGACCAATCCAAAACTGATTGGAACAGGCTTTGACTGTGAATTTAGCAAGGATGCTTGTGCTTAACTATTCATGTGCTAACTGCAAAGAAACTAGCCTGGCACAATTTCTTGAGTGTTAAACAAAAAGGTGTTTGTTTTTACCGAGTTAAAAACCCAATCAGATAGCGATATTAAACATTTAGAAAGGTAAACTCGTGTCTTAACTTTCACAACCGAGATACGCACGCATTCATAAGAATACAAAATTTAGAATTTATACTGTAGGTATTTTCATAGCCTAATTAAGTTCAATACTGAAAGGTAGGAAAAGTGAGAGGATACTGAATCCTTGGGGGGTATCTGTGGCTGTGGCAGACTTTCTCCATGGCGATTTTCAAATTCTAGAGGTTGAATGCCCATGTAAAATTGTAAATGGTGGAGACAATTTATTTTTAAAAGCATAGTCCTTCTTTTACAGCAGTTGATGATTTTTGACCTGAGCTTCCTTTTGATGGAAATTCAATATCTCTGTGCTGGATTTTTAAACTGTAAGAGATAGGCCAGGGCCTTAACTTGGGAGAACAGACGAGGGAGCTTCATTGGCAGTTATTCCAAACTATTCCTTTAGCAACTTGCATATTACATTAAGAGATCCCAAAAGTACTGACTTCAGTCACATGGCCTCACTTTCTACAATGATTTCAGAGGATATTTGTTTAGCTGTCGTCTGAACTGACTGCGTCTTTTGTTTCATGATTAAGGTGATTAGATTCTGTAATGTCCCAGACATTAGTTCCATAATAACCATTCTTATGTATCTTGGTGAGATAGGACAAGCATCTTTCCTTGTGGCTATTCTCCTAGTAAACTTTCTGGGTCCTAATTTACCATTTTCATTCAAAGTGCTGGACAGACTTGAAACTGGGAGTTTGTCAGATCTGACAATTAGACCCATTCTCTGGCACCCCCATACACACTCTGCCTGAAAAAATAGCAGCAATTCTGAATCACACTACAAAAGCCTGTGGGTGGGTTTATCGCACCTGATTGGCGTCTCCACCTGCGCATGGGCAGTACAAAAAAATAGAAAAATGCTCCTCTGCTACATCACTCCAAGGCCAAATAGTGCTTCCTCCTAGCCCCCAGAGACATTGCCCCACCCCCTTATCCTCCCACCCCCTCACCACCTAGACCGGTCATGGGACCCTCCCCTCCTTCCCACCAACGATCACACGTAGAGTGGCAATGCATCCCCTTCCTCCCCACCAACACACATAGAGTGGCAGCAGACCCGCCCCCTTCCCTCACATGAATCACATGCAGAGTAGCAACAGACCACTGATCCCCCTGCCCCTTCCCCTCCTGCCCCCTGCCTCCCCAATCTGAGTCAGAGAGCCATCATACCCACCTCCCTCCCCTCCCACCAGAGAGCTGTCTAACCCACCTCCCTCCCTCCTCCCCCCCACCAACCCAACCACTGATCTGAATCAGAGAGCTGCCAGAAGCTTGAAACTTACCCCCTGAGAAACTGGAGCGCCTGAATCAGATTTTTGCAGACCATATCTGTTTCACACTGGATCTGGATGGTGGTAAAGGGGGAAGTGCCAGTAAGTTTGGGTGTGCAGCCCATTAAGTCAATTTAAATGCATGCATGCTCTGACGGTGGCCATTTTTGGCCCTTGGTAAAGGGGGGACTGGTGCTGAGTCGGGGCAGATTACTCTACTTGCCTCATGCCCGACTTTCCCATGATGGTAAACTCAGGCCCTCTGTCTCTATGTATGAGGTAGCCTGATAGAAATGCAAATATGAGACCCAGTGCAGTTTTCAGTAAATCCTTTCTTAACATCTTAACATCAATCCAGAGAAGAATGTTGAGGCATGTTGGAATTGTAATTCACATTGGAACTTTTCTGAAACTGGTCAACTAGCAGTACTAGATGTCAGTTGACATGTGGGGGTCATCTTAAGTCAGTCTTATCTTGCTTTAAGAAAGTTCTTTTTAAACAGTTCAATGTATGTTTGATGTGAAAATTACACATTGATATCACTCATGCATAAGTCATGTCTTCATGACAACATATATTGTAACGTTTGCTGTTTTTGTTGCTCCAGAAGCAGGTCTGAGAGTCATTTTAGCACATAATTTTCAGATATATGCCCTCTTCCAGTTAGAAATATGACAACCTATTATTTTTTAAATCAGCCTTGCAGTTAAGAATTTCTAATAAGCTTACATAATAAGTCACAAGTCCCTGAAGGTGTCGGTACAGGTGCAGAATGTGATGAGGAAAGCGTATGGTATGTTAGCCTTCATAGGAAGAGGTATAGAATATAAGAGTAGGAGTCTGATGTTGCAGTTGTATAGAACGTTGGTTAGGCCTCACTTGGAGTACTGCGTCCAGTTCTGGTCGCTGTACTACCGGAAGGATGTAGAGATCCTGGAGAGAGTGCAGAGGAGATTTACCAGGATGTTGCCTGGTATGGAAGGGCTGTCTTACGAGGAAAGATTGAATGAACTTGGGCTGTTTTCCCTTGAGAGACGTCGGCTGAGGGGGGATCTAATAGAGGTTTATAAGATTATGAAGGGGATAGATAGAGTAAATGGTGGTAAGCTTTTTCCGCTACAAGAAATGGATAGAACGAGGGGTCACGGGCTTAGGGTGAGGGGGGCTAGGTATAAGACAAATATTAGAGGGCAGTTTTTCACGCAAAGGGTAGTGGGGATGTGGAATGCACTGCCGAGTAAGGTGGTGGAAGCAGGCACGCTAGGGTTGTTTAAGAGTCACTTAGACAGCCATATGAGCGGGCTACATATAGGGGGATATAGTAGGTCTTACTGAACATTGTAGGCTTGGGAATACGTTTTGCCTCAGGAATGTTAGTCTTTGCCTGTTTAATAATGAATTTTTTTGTCTCCACAGGCATTTAAGTCCAGCAAGGGGCATGCAGGCGGCAGGTTGTAGTGGGCTGCTCTTGGATGTTGCTTCGGGAGTTGCCTATTGCTTCATGTCGTTAGTGTGCTTAAACTGGACCATCTCGAGGGCAACATGACAGCTCAGAGACTATCTCTGTTGCTGTGCGGACACATGGATTTGGGCCTGTGTCTGTGGGAGTTTGCACGTTCTCCCCGTGGTTGCGTGGGTTTCCTCCGGGTGCTCCGGTTTCCTCCCACATCCCCCAAAGATGTGCTTTTAGGCTGATTGATTGGGTACTAAATTGTCCCTAAATTGGACCTCCCTGATCCTCGCACGTTAGGCGTAGACTAAAATCATGAATAGGTCACTGAGATAGTAGGACGGCGGCGCGGGCTCGTTGGGCCGAAGGGCCTGTTTCCCGTGCTATGTTGTTCTTTGTACTAATTCTTTGTACTAAATTAAGGTCTTTAAGTAGGGTTGGTGGATTGCAAACATAACCTCTTACGAGAGTATCCTTAGGAACAAGAGGTCAGTTAGTCTTACAATAAAGTAGGCAAAATGCTCGAATCTATTATTAGGGATCTGGTAACAGGTCACCTCAAAATCATATTATGATTAAATAGAATATATAGATTTATGGAAGGGAGCTCAGGCTGAATATTTGCCACAAAGCAGGGTAAGAGGGAGCCATGTAAACTTTTGAATCAGAAACGTGCCTGTCATGGTAAACTGATTAAAGCAGGAGTGAACCCTTAATTGATAGAGAGATGGGTTTCTTTAGAGTCCTCTTTGAGTCAGTCCTGGTAAGAATAGAGGAGGTTGAGATGAAGTGTGGGGTTCATTTTGATACCCAATATGAGCCGTTACTGAGCATACTGGTTATCCTGAGGATGAGATCAATGGTTTGTGTCAAAAGTTATTCCACGGAATCAAAGGGAAGTGAGATGGCACAGGAGAGCTGGAGACGTGACATCCTGGGCAGAAGAGTTCCTCACTTCATCAATGCTGTCCTGCGTTAATGCTAGAGGGTATAAGGGAGAGGAGGGAGGTCCCCTTGGTAACAGGTGGCAGGAGGGAGCCATCTCATCATGCAGCAGGTATATCTCTCTGTTTGGCACTATGCCCGCACCTCCTCCCCCCCACCCCAATGTCCAAATCCTCCTCTCCTCATACTTTCTGCTACTCCCATCATGAACAATCTCCACTGACTTCACCACCCACAAGACTCCAATTTTCTGGAGGACCATGTTATAGAGAGCTCCACATTGGCTGAAACCCTTGCAGGAGGGTATTACAGGGCAGAATATGGCCAGTTCAGACACAAGAATCAGACCTTCATAAGCCCAAAGACTTTGCTAATCTGCCAAGAAGGGACAATTGATTATATTGCCTCTTCACCTCTGTCTAGAGCTATAATAGAGGAATCAGTAGTCATCTTTTCAAGGGATATGTCTTGCCTCTAGGGATCTATCCACACACTATGGAGTTGGAAAGTAAGAACATAAGAACTAGAAGCAGGAGTAGGCCATTTGACCCCTTTAGCCTGCTCCACCATTCATGAAATCTTGGCTGATCTTTTTGGAGAACAGATCGGAAACATCCAGGACTAACAGAAGAGGAAGGAGTCATGGCAGTCTCCAGTAAAACAAGTACACATATGGGGAAAACTCTTGTGATCACAAAGCAGTTGGCATTGAAAGCATTAGAATTGAAAGCATTTACTGTGATGTATCTCACTGACCAGTGACTGGACAACATGATGGCGCAGTGGTTAGCACTGCTACCTCACAGCACCAAGGACCTTGGTTCAATTGTGGCTTTGGATGACTGTATGGAGTTTACACATTCTCCCCAGTATCTGCATGGATTTTCTCTGTGTGCTTTGGTTTCCTCCCACAATCCAAAGATGCATGTTTGAGTTGATTGACTATGCTAAATTATCCCTTGGCCTCAGGGGGATTAAAAGGGTAAATATGTGGCATTATGGGAATCAAGGCAAGGTGGGATTGTTGTCAGTGCAGGCTCAATGGACCGAATGGCCTCTTTCTGCACCGTAGCGATTCTATGATTCCTTGATGACCGATGGGAATCCAGTAATGGAGGCAAATTTCAATGCCCTCTGCATTTGTGAGGCAGGGTGAGCAATGACTTCTATCCTACTTCTCGCAGAATTGTCCCACAAAATTAAAAGATGATTCGATAATAAAAAAAACCAACAGCATTTTGGAAAAAATCTTCATAGACTGTCTAACAATCTCGGGAAAATGCGACACTAAGGAAAGCTGTACACCTGACTAGGCAGGCTGAACAGCAGAGGCAAAATCACATCTTTGGAAAGGGTGAGAGAGAAATCTGCAGGATATGTCTGACAAAGCCGTTAAGTTTGTTGGGTGAACAGCAGCAACCAAGGAAGTGCAGTGAAAGGGCAGAGGTCACCGTTTTCCTCACTGTGGGTGGAAGAAGATCCACAGACAGGAAGGATATCCCGCCCAAACCACACCGTGCCACGGATGTGGAAAGATTGGTCATTTGAAAACAGTGAGCTAGATTAAGAGGGGCTCAAAGATGAAGAATATGTGCAGATTTGCACATGCTACCTTGATGATGACAGGGCACAGTATATTCCTCATAATCCTGTCTTGAGACAGTACTTTGAACAACATTGTCACACAACCTTAATACTTCTCCAACTTTATTTCTTTTACAATATTAACATTAGCAACATTCTCGCTACCCCATCTCCCCCGCTTCAACTCCTTGAATTTAAAGGTTCCGGTCTTGTCCTTGTAACATTTCCACATCTCATTCGCTGTTCTGTTGGTAGGCTCTATTGATGCGAGTTCTTGCTGGTAGCTTGGAGGTTGAGCTGGCATTCTTTTCTTCCATTTATCATGGACATGAGAAAAAGAAACTGAGCTTCTTTATCCTCTCCCAATGCAAATAGAAGCTGAGGTATTCGTGAATTATTTTTAAAGCAGGCAGTGACATAGTTCCCCAAACCTGTTGTCTGTGTGATCTAATTTACTAATAACCCATGGAGGATAGAAAAGAGAAGATTTACAACAATAGGCAGCAACAATAAAGAAAACATAGAAATTATACCAGTTCACATGATTTCCAGAGGCCAAGAAGTCAAAGTCCAGAGGACACTTCCTTCAGGCAGGAGTTCATTCCAGGCATGTTTCTGGTTGGAAGCAACAGCATGAAAATCCTTGAAACAAATGATGTTGCAGCACCATGGATTTCCTGTGCTTAGATCACTTGGCAGGCCATGATCAGAGACTTATTATTGGGGGTTTCTTTCAGAGACTTAGTAATGCCAAAACTTCCGCGAATACAAAGTCAGTACCTTTGTTAAAGACGTATCTTTATTTGACCAACGATGACTGGGAGAGATAGCATTGGGTAGTCCAACACCTCTCTGAGAGAAGTCCCTGAACATTCCAGTACCACTCTCAAGTTACAATACATCAGACAACAATTATACATTTTTCAGTTCGCTTTTCTCACCTTCCTGTTGGTTATGAACCAGTCATCATTAGTACAAATCAACCATTGTTAAAAGTAGTCATATACCTTAGCAAATTACATTCTACTATCTGACATCATGGGATTTCATTGGTCCTTAGAATCCCCCTGTCACTTAGCAACCCCTGACGCTTAGTTATAGAGTTCAAAGGTACTGTTCTCGCCAACTCTCAAATATATCAATAGTCGAATCAGACAGTTGATATTCCTACGTCTCAGAAGCATTGTCTTATCAGTACAAATTGAGCAGCTTTCTTCATACTATGGTTTTGGAACCCATACTGCTGTAACTTACACTGATAAAAATATACACATTTTGTGGTTTCATTGTTCTCAATCTTCATCCCATCATCTCTGGAGCAGCCTACCTTTGGCCAAAGTACACAGATCATTTTAAAAATACATTTAAAAATCCAAAATGCATGTTTAAATCAGAAATGTTTGTTCAAATCTCTTACTTGTTTAAATCTCTTATTGTGATTATATGTGTTTTTATGCAGACAATAGCCCTGTTAGTCTGTAAATCTGATCTGGAGTTATTTCACTTCGTGCTAGTAATTTTATTAGTGTCTTAACTCCTTGATTATTTGGAATTTTTCTAACATTTATAAAATCAAACAGATTTTGAAGAGTTGAGAGATGGTGGATGGCTGTTTGTTCAACCAGGTGCTGATTGAGTTCATTCTTGTTAAAGCAGCAGTCAGAGCTGTGAAATTAGAAATGTAATATTAAAAGGCTAGAAGCGTAAGATCATGAGATGTCGCCCGTTATCCAAAGTAGATCATCTTTTGTTTACAGGACATCAGACAGCGAATTGTCTGCAACACCCACCGCTCTTCTATTCTGATTCAGACTTCAAACTCTCCATATTCTCACTCCTCTTTCATCCTGTAGAGATTGTTTATGAAGAAATCAACAGATTCCCAAGATAATTAGACTCCTTTGAGCACATCTACTTAATTATAATATCACCAAGCAAGTATTTCTCTCTGTTTATCTGCTAAATTCCAGACATAAGTATGAAACAAGTGTTTGATCAGAGATGTATTAACCTCCTTACCCATTGTCCTTTGTCTTAGTCGATGCACATGGGCTGCAGCTACAGTGTTCAACTGAATCCTTGTGTGCAAATTGTGTGAAGAAAGCATTCCTTATGATGAAAACAGCAATCCTCGACTGTAGAGATTTGAGCTAGGACAAATGGTTTCTCAATGATTCTTTGAGAATTTAGCAGTTAGCAACTTATGTGATTTTTTAAACGTGGATGATTTTTAACCCTTTCAATGCAGGAGAGAAGGCATCAGATTTCTAAGGAATTGGAGCTAGTTCTGGGGCAGGTGGGACCTCCCACAATATGGAAGAGTTACACCTTAAGAGGACCGGGAATAATATCCCCGCTGGGAGATTTACTGGTGCTGTTGGGGTGGGTTTAGGTCAGCTTATTCGGAGGATGGATACCTGAGGGGTAACTCAAATTGGAAGGAAGTAACGGTGCTAATGGGAACTAGAAAAGTAGCAAGGGGAAAACAAAGGTGATCATCAACTAAGCTGAGAATGTGAAACATGGATTCCTTTTTTAAAGGAGTCTATGAAAATCAAAGGCAGTCAAATAATTCACTGGTTACAGCGGATGGCATGCATTGGAAGTGATTTACAGCATGACACCCCCAGAACCCAGGAGAGATTCCCTGACCACCCTCCATCCCACCCACTCTGGGGTCCTACATTGGGGTTTTGTGTTCCTTTACCTACCACCCAGATGTGGGCCTACATGCAGCGTGCATGGGGAGCTCAGGTAGTAGTTAGACTAGTTTGCACCAGGGCATCTTCACAACCAGGGCACCTTCACCACTGCGGTTTTACAATGTTGCAAGAGATTGTTGGCCGCACGGTGGGGGAATTGGGGCAGGGGTGCAATAGAACCCGCACGTGGGAACACTGGCCCCCTAGTGACCAAAGCGCATGGTGATCAGGACCTCCCTCACCGCCCTCACATGCCTCACCCTCGCTGCTGCCAGTCCTCCAGCACCTGAGTGGTGTTGCTCGTTGTCATCATCCTCCTCCTCCCCTCCTTCCCTCTCTTACTCTTCCTCCTCCTGCTGGGGAGCCTCTTTGCCAGCGATGCCCGGCTGGTCGGCCTCCACTTCCTCCTTCGCCAAAAGGTCTCCTCGCTGTTGCGCTAAGTTGTGTAGGACACAGAACAGCACCACGATGCGGGACAATATTAAGGGATTATATTGTAGGGCCCCGCCATTGCAGTCCAGGCACCTCAACCACATTTTGAGGAGACCAATGCACGGCTCCACTGTGAAACGGGTGGCAACATGGGCACATTATTTTGGGTCTTTACCTCAGTCTCGGGCCTTTGCACAGGCGCCTTCAGCCAAGTCTGAAGCAGGTACCCCATGTCCCCCATGGGCCATCCCTGCAGCCTGGGCTCCTCTTGAGACATTGAAGCTCTTCAATGTAAACCTGTCATACATACTGCCGGGATGTCTGGCACAGACATGCATATGTTCAGCTGATGTCACGCATCAGTGTCACGCACCAACTGAACATTTATTGAATGGAAGCCCTTTCAGTTCATGAATTTTTCTGGATTCCTCACCGGGGCCTTGAAAGTGACATGGGTGCAGTATATCATAGAATCATAGAACCCTACAATGCAGAAAAAGTCCCTTCGGTCCATCGAGTCTGCACCAAACACAATCCCACCCAGGCCCTACCCCTATATCCCTACATATTATACCCACTAATCTATGCATCCCTAAACACTAAGGGGCAATTTCTCAGCATGTCCAATCAACCTAATCCGCACATCTTTGGACTGTGGGAGGAAACTGGAGTACCTGGACGAAACCCACGCAGACACGAGGGGAATGTGCAAACTCCACACAGGCAGTGACCCGAGCCGGGAATCGAACCCAGGACCCCGGAGCTGTGAAGCAGCAGTGCTAACCACTGTGCTACCGTGCTACCCCTGCACATATAACCCCTTGTACATTTGGCATCCCTGCGATGGCCGCGAATCCTGCATCCTGGGTTTGCTGCTGGGTCTGATGCAGGTCAGATTTAATATGCTGTCCAACCTGGGCACACAGGGCATCTGTGACCTCCTTCACACACTTGCAGGCGGATGACTGGGAAAAGCCAAAATCTGGTCCACTAGTGGTCTGGAAGGACCCAGGGATGTAAAGGTTTAAGGTGGTTGTCACCTTCAAAGCCATTAGGAGTGGGTGCCCCCTGTGCCCCGAAATGCCAGATTCTGTAACAAATGGCGCAGGTGTTGCACTGTCTGCTTTCAGAGCTGGAGCCATTAGTGGACAACACATGATGTCCGACAGTTGCTCAAAGGACACTGAACTGGGTCTTTGCTCCTTCCTTCCCCTGCTCCCACTCCCTCCCACTGTGGGCAAATGGTAGCCATGTCTTGCCCCCAGTGGCCATCTCCCTCTCCTTCTGTGAGTGGGAAGGCCTGTTTCTCCCCTGCCCATAATTCACCCTCCTGCTCCTCCTCCTCATCTCCAGCAACAACCAAAAGAACAGCAAGATCAATGGGTGGCACTGCAATAGCCATCTTGTCAATCTGAAAAGTAGGGTGGCGGGGAAGAGTTTGGGGAGGGGGAGAGACAGATGGAGAGATTAAAAACTCTGCCCAGCAACACACACTCCCCATATCCCCCTCCACAGCCTCCACAGCAACATACACTCCTCATACTGTCCCCCCACAGACCCTTACCAACACACACTTCCCACAATTTCCCCACAGCTCCACAGCAATACACATCCCCACATTCACCCCCACAATCCCCCAGAACAGCAACGCAGCCCCCCCCCTCCATATTCGCCCCCACCTCCTTAGCCTTCCAGAATGGCAGGACAGCACCCCCTCCCCAACTCACTAAAACACACCTGGAACCCATGCAGTATTGGCCCCAGAGAGTGCTGCTTGACAGGTGCCGAGGCTGCAGCACTGCCATATCAGAGAGTTTCCAGCCCATCCCCCACCAGCAGCAGTGCTTGCTGCTGCCAGCACTAGGACCCAGAGTCTGCACTAAGACCTGAGGCTATGGTTCAGACCCGGGTCTGTGCTGAGAGCTCAAAGTCTGACTCCGCCACCCAGGCACTGGAGGGCTGGCGGCAGCAAGAGTCAGGCATGTGAGGGCGATGAGTGAGGCCCTGATCACATGTGCTTTGGTCGCTAGGGGCCTGTGTTGCCATACGTGGATTCTATTGCACACTTGCAGCTTCCCTGACCCAAAATGCAATATAACCCCCCTGAGCAGCATGGAGCATTTTGAAAGCAGACACTTACCTCCTCGTTCACCCTCTGCTCAAGCGCCTGAATGCGGTTTTTATACTGGAGATGTTTTCCCGAGCAGCTGCAGTGAAAAGGTGGTTAAGGCAGGTGAGCTGGGATGATTGGGAGTAAAGCTCACTAATTACATTGCGATGAATGCAAAAAATGCAATTTGATGTTTCACCCGTTTTGGTGTTCCCGATCGTGCCAATCCTTTCCTCTTGGCATGTTTCACGCTCAAGTTGACAACTTTTTCCTGCCACAAAATGGGCACGATATGGTCGTAAATTTCCACTTGAAGTGTTGAATGAACAAAAAAATGAGAGAAAATGGTGGGTTTTTTTCAGTGAGCCACAAGTCAAATCTTATGAAGTCAGTGCAAAAAAAAAAGCCTGGATGCAATTCTCACCAATGGGGGAGGAGGGCAGAGCTTAGGCATGTCGATGAAGTCAGCTACAGAGTGCTTGGGGTACCATTGCACAGTGCACAGAGAGATCTCCTGCCACTCCCCAACCCTCCACCCCTCAATGGCATCACTACCCTGCTCCCACACCGATCATTCTTTATATTGGTCCCTCCCCCCACCCTGCCCTGTTGATCATCCCTACATCTTCATCCCCACTAATCAACACCTCAGCATAGCTCTCCTCTGCCGATCAACATTCTCCAGAGCTCTCCCCCACCAATCACGAACATGTCAGAGCTCTTCCCCTCTGATTACCACCCCTGCAGAGCTCCTCCCTTGCCTCTCCCCCCCCCACTTCTGTAATTCCCATTGCCCCCCTGCAGTACTCCTCCCTTGCCTCTCCCCCCCATTCTGGAATTCCCATTGCCCCCCTGCAGAGCTCCTCCCTTGCCTCTCCCCCCCCCCCACTTCTGTAATTCCCATTGCCCCCCTGCAGAGCTCCTCCCTTGCCTCTCCCCCCCCCCCCACTTCTGGAATTCCCATTGCCCCCCTGCAGTACTCCTCCCTTGCCTCTCCCCCCCATTCTGGAATTCCCATTGCCCCCCTGCAGGGCTCTTCCCTTGCCTCTCCCCCACTTCTGGAATTCCCATTGCCCCCCTGCAGGGCTCTTCCCTTGCCTCTCCCCCACTTCTGGAATTCCCATTGCCCCCCTGCAGAGCTCTTCCCTTGCCTCTCCCCCACTTCTGGAATTCCCATTGTCCCTCTGCAGAGCTCTTCCCTTGTCTCTCCCCCCCTTCTGTAATTCCCATTGTCCCTCTGCAGAGCTCTTCCCTTGTCTCTCCCCCCCCTTCTGTAATTCCCATTGCCCCCCTGCAGAGCTCTTCCCTTGTCTCTCCCCCACTTCTGGAATTCCCATTGCCCCCCTGCAGAGCTCTTCCCTTGTCTCTCCCCCCCCATCTGTAATTCCCATTGCCCCCCTGCAGAGCTCTTCCCTTGTCTCTCCCCCCCTTCTGGAATTCCCATTGTCCCCCTGCAGAGCTCTTCCCTTGCCTCTCCCCCCCTTTCTGTAATTCCCATTGTCCCCCTGCAGAGCTCTTCCCTTGCCTCTCCCTCCCTTCTGTAATTCCCATTGCCCCCCTGCAGAGCTCTTCCCTTGCCTCTCCCCCACTTCTGGAATTCCCATTGTCCCTCTGCAGAGCTCTTCCCTTGTCTCTCCCCCCCTTCTGTAATTCCCATTGCCCCCCTGCAGAGCTCTTCCCTTGTCTCTCCCCCCCCTTCTGTAATTCCCATTGTCCCCCTGCAGAGCTCTTCCCTTGTCTCTCCCTCCCTTCTGTAATTCCCATTGTCCCCCTGCAGAGCTCTTCCCTTGTCTCTCCCTCCCTTCTGGAATTCCCATTGCCCCCCTGCAGAGCTCTTCCCTTGTCTCTCCCCCACTTCTGGAATTCCCATTGCCCCCCTGCAGAGCTCCTCCCTTGCCTCTCCCCCCCTTCTGTAATTCCCATTGCCCCCCTGCAGAGCTCTTCCCTTGTCTCTCCCCCCCTTCTGTAATTCCCATTGCCCCCCTGCAGAGCTCTTCCCTTGTCTCTCCCCCCCCTTCTGTAATTCCCATTGTCCCCCTGCAGAGCTCTTCCCTTGTCTCTCCCCCACCTTCTGTAATTCCCATTGTCCCCCTGCAGAGCTCTTCCCTTGCCTCTCCCTCCCTTCTGGAATTCCCATTGCCCCCCTGCAGAGCTCTTCCCTTGCCTCTCCCTCCCTTCTGGAATTCCCATTGCCCCCCTGCAGAGCTCTTCCCTTGCCTCTCCCCCCCTTCTGGAATTCCCATTGCCCCTCTGCAGAGCTCCTCCCTTGCCTCTCCCCCCCTTCTGTAATTCCCATTGTCCCTCTGCAGAGCTCTTCCCTTGCCTCTCCCTCCCTTCTGGAATTCCCATTGCCCCTCTGCAGAGCTCCTCCTTTGCCTCTCCCCTTTGTGGAATTCCCATTGCCCCTCTGCAGAGCTCTTCCCTTGCCTCTCCCTCCCTTCCGGAATTCCCATTGCCCCCCTGCAGAGCTCTTCCCTTGCCTCTCCCTCCCTTCTGGAATTCCCATTGCCCCCCTGCAGAGCTCTTCCCTTGCCTCTCCCCCCCTTCTGGAATTCCCATTGCCCCTCTGCAGAGCTCCTCCCTTGCCTCTCCCCCCCTTCTGTAATTCCCATTGTCCCTCTGCAGAGCTCTTCCCTTGCCTCTCCCTCCCTTCTGGAATTCCCATTGCCCCTCTGCAGAGCTCCTCCTTTGCCTCTCCCCTTTGTGGAATTCCCATTGCCCCTCTGCAGAGCTCCTCCTTTGCCTCTCCCCTTTGTGGAATTCCCATTGCCCCTCTGCAGAGCTCTTCCCTTGCCTCTCCCTCCCTTCTGGAATTCCCATTGCCCCCCTGCAGAGCTCTCCGATTGCCTCCCCGCCCATCATTGCTTTGAAATTGGCATGCCTCCTTTCACCAATGAGTGATCAATGGCATAAGAGGATGGAGTTTGATTAACCTTAAAGAGTTGTCGTTAATGGAAAAATATTGGATCAAGATTGGAACCAAGAATGTCTTGGTAAATGCTTCAAACATATCCATGAGAAGTAAGATTTTGTTGCTGTAATTACTGAGGAGTCATGCCATTTATTACAGCATTTCTTCCCATGAATAAATGCAGCTGCAAGTCAACTTTCAATCACTGTGGCAATTCAAGCATTAATGAGCAAACAATAATTTTCTACTCTATTTATTTAGACCTGCTCTGTATAATTTGCCAAAGGATTGAAATTTGTCATTACTTTTGAGATTTATAACATTTCCCAGTTGCTGAACATGAAAGCTTTTGATTAAATTTTCTATACCATTCCGTCAAAGGAGGAAGTAGTGCTAATCGTAGTGCTGATTGCCACGTGAGCTTGCAGCAGATGTGTTTAATGGAACCTTTATTAACATAGGATTCATATTTAATGTGAATTAAAATGTCATTTTCACCTACTACCTTGCATGGAAGAATCAATGGACTTAAATTCTGCACAATATGCTGCCTAAATTAGACAAGGATAATTTAAAAAATATTTTCCCTCAAATAATAGTCTTGGCATTTCTTCTTCTCGGTAACCTACTTTTAAAGGATCATCAAACAGAAGCATTTTCATTCATCTACATTTCTCATTTATAGCCACCCTGCCACACATCAGTCTTTTATTCATGAAATTAGAATTTCAAGGAGCAAAAGTCATTAGAAATGTAAGTAATGAGGGAGAGAATGACAATGATGCATGCAGGTACTTCCTCAAGAGTCTGAGACACCATCTGCACTGTCCTTCTTTCAAGCACACACGAGCCACCTTGGATTATTCTGTTAGCCTGCCGTTCATTGATGCTGCGCAGAATTGTTTGATGTTTGGCCTTGACAGGAAGGGCAAAAAAAAAGCCAAGCTTCTAACAGCATACCTTGTTAGAATGCAATGGACAAAATAACACACTAATTAGCCTTTGCAGCATCGACCAACCTGTTCGCCACTTATTATCACTGTTATTTTGTTCCCTCTACACTTGTCAGAATTAACTACAAAAGATACAAAGCTCAGGACCTGGGAACTGGCAGCAAATGAGATGGTATCAGATTTGGCAAGAAGCTCGCAACTAATTCACACTAATGATAAACGCTGCTCCCCAAGCTAGCAAAAATTAATCAGCAAGTATCAATTTAAATATAAAAGGCATAAACTGTTTTATTGCCATGCTTGATGTCCTAGATGTATGTAATGAACAAAACGTATTGCGACAAGCAGCATCCAAATCCCTTCGGTAAGAATAAACGCGTTGTAGAGGTAAGTCTCGTCATGGTGTTGCGCTTCCTAATCATGATAAACATCTTTGGGTTTTGAAGACTGTAACACAAAGATGGTCGACTGCAGTTTTAATGCACGGGATGCACTTTCAAGAACTCAGATCTACATTTTAATTAATTATATTTTACTGCAATTAAAATCAAACTTTAGCAACAAGCCTTTAGCTTTATTTAATATGGTTAATATGTTAATCAATTAGAGTGCCAACGCTTATTACTCAAATTCATTGCTTCTCCAGCAGAAATGTAATTTGCCAAATGCTTATTTTTTATATAATAGATATAATTGCATTTGCATTATGTGAGTATCGTGGTAAAAATTGATATGTGCATGGACACATAACACTCACAAATAAGTATGCGCATACACATATGTATTACTGGGGACAATATTTGGGTGACCAACAAATAAGTTGCAGGCAAGCAGTTTGAGCCCTCAGTCTCTACCATCAAGTCAAGCTGAGGCATGACCAGCTTAACAGCCAGGCTTCATTTCAAGAATACACCAAATGTCCTTGGCTAGAAGATTCTTTGCAGGTTAAAAAAAAATTGTAAAAATGCAAATGGGATTATATATGGGGGCATTGTACCCAACAGCAAGGAAGTGAGATTGACTTTGTACAAGAAATTGTTTAGGTCTCACCTGCAGTTATAGTTACATTTCTGGCCATTCAATTCTAGGAAGGATATTGGGTGCAATGAAGTTTGAGTAAAATGTTAAGAGCAATTAGATTTTCTCAAGGAAGTCCCAATAATTGGATTTAATTTCACTGTAACAGAAGGAATTAAGGGAGAAGTATCTAAATGAAGTTCTAAACTGAGGAAAGTTGTTTCCATTGAGTCATTGCCCCTGGCTGTCCCTCAGTTCAGGCTCATATATTTCAGTCATGGGTCTTCATGAGCTGGGTTTTCACGAAGAATAGGGAGACAATGCAGGACCCGATTGTGGGAATCCTGAACCTGTTCCAGACACCCCCAATTTTTGTCAGCACAGGATAAGGCTGTGGGCTAGTGTGGATCGTGAGTCTGCAATCCGCACTCCCAGAATGGCCAGCGCCATTGCATACCCCAACCCAGACATTTTTCATTGAATTAGGCCAGCTTTCCAATGAGTCAAAGTTCATGGCCCCTCAGAAATGTGATGAGCCATCGACTGGTTGAGGGAACCTTTTCAAAAGTAAGGTCAAAAGATGCCCCTATATTCTTCCATCCAACCTCAATGGGCCCACATACCATCCCAGCCAAGCAATGTGCTCTCACTCATCTGCCCATGGTCCCTAATACATACTATGCCAAACAATTGCATTTTCATGCCCATTAAAACCAGTGCACACTCTATACAAAACGAATGAACCCTCACATAAGAATTGAATATGTGAAAATAAGTCATTCATCCTTAACTTTCTTTAAAAAATACTTTTATAATAACCCTATAAAAGTGTCAATCAACCAGACTTTTTCAGTATCAATGATAGAAACCAAAAGCGCTTGACAGCTCTTTATCTTTTCCAAATAAACATTGGACAACTGAGAAATAGATCTGAGAAGCATATACATCAAGCAATGTTTTTCCTTGGGTACAGTTGTTTAAAGAGATTAATGGATGCTGGGCTCTCAGCTAACAATGCGCAATGAGGGGATGTGACGGGTGAAACCTTGAAGTGCTAATAGCTATAGAGAATTTCTGGAGCACCTAAGTAGACATTTTAAGCAGCCTGCCTCTGCTCTTAACTGACTTTCAATTACAAATTTAATTATACGAATGTCCCGCCAGAATGAAAATCTCACTTTTTCGAGCACTTTTTCTCGAGATGCTCTGGCTGAGCCAGGAAATTTCCTGACTCCCCCTCGGATTGAAGTCATATTTTATGGCCAGGATTTTGCGACTTCACTTGGGCGCAGCTCGTAAAATCCCCGACTGAGACCAAGGGAGAAATCCATTCTGCTTCCCTCGCTTGCCCCGATGCCAGTAAAATTCCGGCCTATGTGTCTGAAGAGGTTGAGTCTTGATCCAAAAATCTTTGATCATTTGGGGCAGGGTATCCCAGAACATAATCAGATCCAGAGTGCGAGATTTAATTCCTGCCTATCCCTGCTGTCATTCTGCCTCGATCATAAGATGTTATGACTCAAAACAGCTTGATGGACAAGTTGTCCCCACATTGAATGATTGATAACAAGCATCTCCTAGTCATTAATGGCAATGCTGCCACACATTAAGGAGAGCTCTTGAGTGTCTTCCATGAACTCTGACCATTTGAGAACTGAAAAAGTGTGACATGGCCTGAGGGGACTATTTTGGCCAACTGGGCACGTTATCCAGTTCATTGAAGTTTATTTTGCAGGAGTTTTGCCTGAATTTAAGTTGGCTTAAAGAAAGACACTAGTGCTTGTTTGATGCTTTTTCCATGAATCCAAAGGACTCAAAAGAGCCGTTCTTATTTGTCACTGATACATAGTCCAGTTCTGACTGCACCATAAGAGTGTGGCAGTGACTGCTGCTCTCTATACTAAGACTTTTAAGAACTTCTATTGGATGGTAAATAAATAACAAAACAGTATAGGCAAAGCTTATCACTAGAAACTTTAAAGGGGTGACATTAAAACATAGGATCATAGGATCCCTACAGTGCAGAAGAAGGCCATTCAGCCCATCAAGACTAAACTGACAATAATTCCACCCAGACACTATCCCCATCACCATCACCTACACATCCTGGAACACTAAGGGGCAATTTAGCATGGCCAATCAACGTATTCTGCATAACTTGGGAGTGAATAGTTTTATAGGCACATCTTATAATATGGGATGCTTTAGTCCACTTGGTTTTAGAGATACACAATGAAACTGATGTTCCTTATATGCACTTGGGCATAACTAATCACCTGGGCAAAATTGCACAGGAGAGGATAGGACCTGAAAGATCATGTATCTGCACAGGGCTACCTGATTGTCGCTTTTTCACAAATATCATGTAGATAGGTACATATCAATTTGCAGAATTACAAATCTTCCCTTATTCACTTAAAGTGATGAAAAATTAGGTAAGCTTTGGACCAGGTCAGCTATTCTCACTGCCTTATTTTCCTTGAAACAATCTGTCTGGGCAATCAGTTTTGCTTAAGGAAAGGGAGGAAAGTCTTCTCTGATCACTGCATTTAAAAGGGAATTGCGTAATTGGTTGAAAAGAAAGAATATAAAAAGATATGGAGAAATGGATTAGAGAAGACAGCATTAGTTGAAGATATGGGCAGTGACATCAGTATAATGGTGTTCTGTGTTACATTCTTCATTTCTTCATTGTAAATGGATCAATCACACACAAGGTGCATGTACATATCACGATATTCTCCCTTAATTCCAACCGAATGTTTACCCCTAAAGAACGAAACTACTTAAATAACAACAAAACAAATAACATTGCATCTGAATGCACTTTAACACAGAGCAATGCATTTACAGGTCTCCAAAACATATCAGTGCTCTGTTTATCCATCCATCTTTAATTATGGTGCTCTTTGCTGGAGGCTGCTGTACGTTTTCAGAATGCTGGACAAGGATGCATTCTTCATGTTGTCTTTTATGCCATGTTCTACTAGTAACAGGATTGCTCGCTTTTTCTGGTTGTGATATTGTTCTGAATTAGCATCTGTTTCATCGCACAGGCATCCCACTTGGGATGTACTTGATTCAATCTTGGTTGTGAACTGAGGCTGACAATTTCTGGGAGATCCCAAGGGCCATCAATGGGGTGTTGCACTTGAAGCTTCCATCTAATATTCAACTTGGGAATTTGTTAATCGCATGTCAGTCATGGGCATCTTTCACCCTCCCTTCTTGAACAATGCACAGCATAGTCATGCTGGGAGTATTGATGACCGATGACTGGGTTGTCTGTGCTTCTCTGCTGAATATTAATTCCACATTAATTTCGCAATGCAAAAGTTTGCAAATTTGGAGATCAAGGACCAAGTGTACTGGATTTACCCCATTAATCCCTCTAACCTACCTAAGAGGCAATTTAGCATGGCCAATCAACATACCCTGCACATCTTTGGAGTAAATTATATGAACCAAGTATGTGTGCCCATTCCAAATTTGCACTGCAGAGGTACCAGTCATGAATATCATTAAAAACCCAGAGGCTGGGGCTTATTTGCACTCAAGTCTGCCCATTCTGGAACTCTGCATATGCACAGTGGCCCTGATCTGTCAGACTCCCTGTTTCCTGGCCTGCCCATGCCACCACAGTGCTGCCCCTCCAATCCCCACTACCCCCCAATGGCCTGATCACAGCTCCCACAACAATTGCCGGGGCAGCCCTGATCCCCCCACCCCATCTTGGAGGCCCAGATGCACAGCCCACCCTCCCCCCCCCAGCAGTTGCAATCCCCTCCACCCCCCTCACCCTGGCAGACCCCACCCTCCACTGACCGTCCCTCCTCCTGACCCTTACCCTCCCCCAAGATCAGACCCACCCTAGAGGCAGGCCCCCCCCAGCAGACCACCCCTCCCCTTCCCAGCCTGCCCCAATCGCTGCCCCTGCTCCATCTCAGACCGGGCAAGTCTGCAGAGTGGCAGTGGGACCCCCCCCCCATCCCCACCGATCTCCCTTAGGTCCTGCCCACAATAGACTCCACCCCTTTGGCACTGTCCAATGCCTGGCAAGCATTGCCAAGGTGCCTTCTAGGCATAGGCACTTTGTCCCATGGGTAGTGCCAGGGGCACAGGCTGGCACCGTCTGATTTCCCATGCCTAGGGCACTACCCCCTGCCACCCAACCCCCTAGGGCCCCCTGATTGCCCCCCCCCTTTATTCCAATGGGGTCTCCCAGTTATTCCCTGAAAGTGGGGAGCTAGTGAAAACCCTGCCAGAACGAAGTCACGCTGGCGGGGTGGGAGATTCAAACATGACCCGAAAGTTGCCGATAATTAGATTTAAAACATATTTAAAATACTCTTTTAAAAGATTCAAATTACTTACCTGCTTTCCCACCAGCTTCCAGTGTGGTCTGACCAGCGACTGTTCACCAGATGTGGGAGGTGCGCATGCTTTCCCATCGCATGTACAAATCCTGGTACAAGGCCAGTGATGCACATCTCCCACCATCAGAAAAGTTGTGGGTCATGATGGGAGAATCACGGCCCATATTGCAACATTCTATGCTGTCAACTTGTGATTATGTGAATTGATAACGTATTTACCTACGTTATATAAGTAATATACTCTCGTGTAAAAGCTTTATGCAACTTAAATTGAAAAGGTGTATCTGTTTTTACATTAATATAAAATCCTGAAATATCGACCTAAAACAAAATGAAAAATTAATGGTGTGTTAATGATGCATGGACTTATTAATGCCCAAACTGGCTAGCAAGATCATGGGGCCTACGAGATACAGGGTAGATTTCCTGGCTGCGCTCGCCTCAAAGCCAGAAAATCCCACTCAATGTCAACGAACCTTTGCATAGTGCGTATCCCACTCGCTATGGTTCCTGTGGTGGGTGGGATGGGAAAACTCCGCCCATATAATGAGTTTCAAATCTCCAAAAATTGCTGGTCGATTTATATGGCTCCACCATAAGTGTTGTACAATAGCATCTCATTTTTTTACTTCCTCCTATTTGGAAGAACTTACTGGATGATCATATCAATTGTCCATTAAACTTTCCGTAGAAAGTTATTTTGCAAAATGTTCTGCTGACTAAAACCACTAAAATGATTGCTTTCAAGGGTGCAATTTCAGATGCTGGCTTTAAAGTGTGGGATTCCATTGTTCCCTAGCACAAATTACTCATGTACTGTTTGGTTCAGTAGCCATTTAGCTGTTAATAGATATCAATTGGTGAAGACATGCCTACTGTCATTCTAATCTGTTTATTTCATACTGAATTATATATTTTCTCCATTATTCCTGTGTTCGACCTTTGCAAATCAGGATGAATTTTGTCACGGTATTGTTTTGACTTTGCAGTTACTCCGTGATGTATCCTGGCTATTTAAAAAGGCCGAGTGGCTCTTGTTTTGTATATTGTGGTTTGTGTCATACACATTTTCTGCTGTCATGCTGTATTTTCTCTTTATAATAAATCCATTCTATAGCTCACAAACAACAGGGAGGCAAAATGTTGATATAGCTGCATCGCGTGTCACCCGTCTGATGGAATAGACTACATGGTCTCACCAAAGTGAATGTTGTTGACTATGTCCGAACTGTGAGGACAGCACCTTACTACAGTGAGGGCATGCTTATCAACATATTAAGAGTGCATCACCAAGGTACAGCTTAATAGCAATCTGACACTGCCCTGGTACTCTGGAGATCATACCTGCTCTGAGCAGCTGTAAGTTGCATTGCGTCAATCAGGTGTATTGTGTGGAATTCCCTTGCAAACCTTCCCAGTTACATCCTCTTACATAGGAAAATAGGAACATAGGGTTTAGGAGCAGAAGTAGGCAAATCCAGCACTTTGAGCCTGCTCTGCCATTCAATCAGATCATGGCTGATTTTTCTCTGCTCGCAAATCCATCTTCCTACCTGTTCCCCATATCCTCTTTTTTTTTAATTTAAAATATATCTACCTCCTCCTTGAAACCATTCAATGATTCAGACTCCACCGCATTATGGGGCAGTGAATTCCACAAATTCACCACCCTCTGCGAGAAGTGGTTGACCCAGATGTGACTAGAAATAGATATACTAATGGCCCATTCACCAGAATTTCCCAACTTCCTTTCCAGAGATCAGTGCTCTGGTGGAACATGGTTCCATCCCACTTTCCACACCCTGTTTTCCTGCCAATAGCTCTCATGATGTCTCCGGTGAAAGGTGGCATTTTGAGTTCCAGATGTGTTTGAAATTCTCTCTGACAAATCCAACCAGTTAAAATTCCCAACAAGCAAAAAACTCATTACTTTCAAATTTGTACTTGATACTAAAACTCATTAAGCTGCAATTACACTTAATAGAAATCTGTGTTGATACTTCTCAAATTCTGTGGAGATTATTTGGTGAGAATTTGAAAAATATTGATTGAAATCTGAAGGACAACTTGCTTTTCACTCAAGGTGTGTTTTGTTTTCAGCAAAGGAAATGGATGTTGCTGTCTTGAAAAGAAAATCATTGCACAGCATTCAATGTACATGACTCAATTGTTCAACATTTAATGCATTATGGATCACCATATTTGCATATAGTCAATTCATACTGGAATAGTTGGTCCAAGAACAAAACTGGCAGAGACCTGACACCCATTCAGATGGGCATAAGGTCACTGAGAGATAATTTTAATTAGCTTTAGCTTTGACATAGAATGCCATATAGTTGGCATACATCCGGAACAAAAATGAAAAACTAAATACCAAATGTGCAAGAGTCAACTGTGGATGGCATGTCATTTCATCAATGATGTTTTCAACAGTGTCTATTGAATTAGATGCATAGCTCGTATCGTTTAGATTGCCTATCTTTTATTGATGTTGTTGGAATAGATCTGCCTCCATTGTATCCTTTTGGTTTCTTACACTCTTCAGTGAAGCGAGGATTTACCTGCACAGGTAAGCTTCAGTGTCACACATTTCACAATAACCATTTTGACAAAAACCTCCAGAACATCAGAGCTGAAAAAACCATTTTTAACCAGGATCGCTTATGTTATAGAGCCATCGAGTCATAGAGGTTTACAGCATGGAAACAGGCCCTTCAGCCCAACTTGTCCATGCCACCCTTTTTTTTAAACCCCTAAACTTATCCCACTTGCCCGCATTTGGCCCATATCCTTCCGTATCCATCATACCCATGTAACTATCTAAATGCCTTTTAAAAGATAAAATTGTACTTGCCTCTACTACTATCTCTGGCAGCTTGTTCCAGACACTCACCACCCTCTGTGTGAAAAAATTGCCCCTCTGGACATTTTTGTATTTATCCCCTCTCACCTTAAACCTATGCCTCTAGTTTTAGACTCCCCTACCTTTGGGAAAAGATATTGACTCTCTAGCTAATCTGTGCCCCATATTATTTTATAGACCTATATAAGAACATAAGAACATAAGAAATAGGAGCAGGAGTAGGCCATCTAGCCCTTCGAGCCTGCCCCGCCATTCAATAAGATCATGGCTGATCTGAAGTGGATCAGTTCCACTTTCCCGCTCTCTCCCCATAACCCTTAATTCCCTTGTCTGTCAAAATAAGGTCACCCCTCAGCCTCCTACACGCCAGAAAAAAAGTCCCAGTCTATTCAGTCTCTCCTTATAACTCAATCCATCAAGCCCTGGTAGCATTGTAGTAAATCTTTTCTGCACTCTTTCAAGTTTAATAGGATGACCAGAATTGCACACAGTATTCCAAGTGTAGCCTTAGCAATGTCTAGTACAACTTTAACAAGACGTCCCAATTCATGTTTTCAATGTTCTGACCAATGAAACCAAGCATGCCGAATGCCTTCTTCACCACTTTGCCCACCTGTAACTCCACTTTCAAGGAGCTATGAACATGTACCCTTAGTTCTACCATTAACTGAGTAAGTCCTGCCCTAGTTCAATCTACCAAAATGCATTACCTCGCATTTGTCTAAATTAAACCCCTTCTGCCATTCGTCAGCCCATTGGCCCAATTGATCAAGATCCCGCTGCAATTGGAGATAATCTTCCTCACTGTCCATCATGCCACCAACCTTGGTGTATTCTGCAAATTTACTAACCATGCCCCCTATGTTCTCATCCAAATCATTAATATAAATGGCAAATAACAGTGGGCCCAGCACTGATCTCTGAGGCACATTGCTGGTCACAGGCCTCCATTTTGAAAAACAACTCTCTACAACCACTCTCTGGCTTCTCTCTAAAAGCAATTTTGTATCCATTTAACTAGCTCACCCTGGATCCCGTGAGATTTAATTTTATGTAACAACCTACTATGCAGTACCTTGTCAAAGGCCTTGCTAAAGTCCATGTAGACAACATCAACTGCACTGCCCTCATCTACCTTCTTGGTTACCCCTTCAAAAAACTCAATTAAATTTATGAGACATGATTTTCCACTTACAAAGCCATGCTGACTGACCCTAATCGGCCCTTGCATCTCTAAATGCCTCTAGATACTGTCTCTCAAAATATCTTCCAACAATTTACGCACACTGGCCTATAGTTCCCAGGCTTTTCCCTGCAGCCCTTTCAAAACAAAGGCACAATATTTGCCACTCTCCAATCTTCAGGCACCTCACCCGTGACTATTGATGATTCAAATATCTTGGCTAGGGGACCCGCAATTTCCTCCCTGGCTTCCCACAACATCCTGGGATATACCTCATCAGGTTCTTACAATGTTTTATTGCAGTTGGTTTAGGCTTATTTAATAATATTCTTTTAAGCTGTTTCCTGGTCTGTTTAACAGTGACAACACAATCCTCTCTTTGCTGTCCTTCTGAATCCCTGTCATCAGTAAAACATGAAAGTCTTTGACATTTCAGATTTTACTTCTGAAAATCATCTTCAATATATTATAGCCTTTGGCCTCAAGATTTATTTATTTTAATGCTACTAGTCTTCTATTATCACTACCACTTTAGTTTATCTTATATTCCATTAGTGAGTCAGAAAATTTAATACATGTCTTTGAGAATAGTGTTACATCTTTATTCTGCTTTTGACATAGGAATGGTGCTGCTTGCTCTTCAATCATTTTCTCCTTAAGTGACGGTGGAGACATCTTCAGTCTCTTTGGTGTTACAATATCAGAATCTCATTCTTTACCAGAAGGGACCATGTTTCCCAGACCCATACAAGAGCATTTAGTGATTATGATATTGTATTGACTGGTTGACTACCGGCCAGAATCACGTGCATTTGGGCTGGGTAAGCGGGGCTGGTGGGGGCAGAGCGAGGCTGGCGCCAGGTTCAATGGCAACTTGGCATGAATTTTAAAGGCGGCTGCCAGAAATGGCAGAAGACAACTGAGGAAGTGGAAGGAGGTGGACATCATGGCAGCAACACCACCCGGAAGACACTTCAAATGGGCAAAAATTTGAAAAACAAAAGCAAATTACTGCAGATGCTGAAACCTGAAACCAAAAGAGAAAATGCTGGAAAATCTCAGCAGCTCTGAGAGCGTCTGTAAGGAGAGAAAAGAGTTGACGTTTCAAATCCAGATGACACTTTAAGGGTCATCTGGACTCGAAACATCAGCATTTTTTCTCCTTACAGGTGCTGCCAGAACTGCTGAGATTTTCCAGCATTTTCTCTAAGGATTTGAAAAATGTTGATTGAAATCTGAAGAACAATTCTCTTTTCACTCCAGATGAGCTCTGTTTTCAGTGGATGAAATTCAATGGATATTGCTATCCTAAAAAAAATCAGAACAAGTTCCCAGGTTTCCTGTTAAGTGTCTGCACGCCCTTGTGGAGGTGCTGACTGTTAGGAGAAACATCTCATACTGGGGGATGAAAGGAAAATGATACCCCAAGAAGGCCTGGGCAGAAGTGAGGTCAATGGGCATGACCTGGGTACAATGCGGGAAAAGGATCTTCTGAGTGTAGCAAACTGAGGAAGAATGCCCATCCCTACTTGATCTCATTGGTTTAGGAATCAGGGAGTCTCAGAACACATCCTGTGTGCTAAGACTGGAGAAAAGATCAGAAGTCATGAGTCCATCAAAGAATCAAGTGTGTAAAGAGGTCCACACACTAATGGCAGTATAGGAGGATTGGGACTGCATGGTATGTTACTGGAGAGGAGTGCTGAATAGAGCTTGCATATACAGGGGATACACAGCAATAACAATGCTGAGAAATCTGCCAGTGGTGGTGGGGTGGTGAATCTGACAATCCTCACCAGCTATGAGCTGGGAGCCTTCAGTGTGAGTGAGGAGGAAAGTCTTCAGAGAGGCTGGTATCTCTGAGAAAGATAAGAGCCCAATGAGCAGAAACAGGTTGAGAGTGAAGAAAATGTTTGGGCATCTCATCCCTCGTATGGACTTCACTGGTATGCCAATCACTGAGATATCATAATGTGTCTTGATATCACTACATATCATGGAAATTGACTCTGTATGATATTATTCATTGTTCTGATTGCTTGTTTTCACCCCCCAAATGAACCTTCACCAGGGCCAGCCAGGTCCCCGAGAATCCTCCGTTAACACTGGAGTTGGCATGGAGACAAATGCACCCACAGCACATCCCCTCTTAGCACCAAACACCAGCGCAGATGCTGTTACTTAATCATAATGTATCTTTAAGAAATATATTTTTATCATGTTTCTTGTAAGGGTTATGTTTAAAATCCAGCTCTGTTTTACATGATGTCGATTTTTCTGGGCAACAGGTAGCTGATGTGTTGAGAATTCGGGATAAGACTGATTTTAGCTAATGGTGCGTTTGCCTAAACATAGTTAATGTATTTATGTTCACTTAGGTTTGCCTGGGGTTGACAAGAAACAGAGTCATAGGCTAATGGAAGGAGCTAAGCTTCAAGGAAAGATACACAAAACACTCAGCTTTCTGTGTGGCCCTGAAAGAAGCAAGAGAAATCTTTTTGTCTGTCTCCTTGGAGGCTGCTGTATGGGGCTGTTAGAAAACAACTGTCTCTTTGTCTCTCTCATTCTCTATCCAGAGACGTTCAAAATGCTCAAGGACTGTTAACAAAAACAATCATATAAGCCTTGGGGTTTGCTAGCTGATCTTGAAGAAGGGTTTTAAGTCTATGACTGGAATATTGCTTGAATTGGAACTAATTGAGATAGGTCAGCAATTAAGAACTTTATCTTATCGTGTTTAAGTATTTTTCAATTGGTAAATGTTAAGCTAATTCATTCGATGGCACAGCTGTATGCAGCTAACTAGAAGACTCCTCAAAGATCACACACTGAGCCTTAGAAAAATCCAGAGGCACAAAAGTTATATGCAACAGTGAGTTGAGAATCATAGCCATTGGGTGTCCACCTAATGGAGCACAATTGGAGGCTATCTTTGCTCTAATCATCCAACACATGGATGTGGTAGCTTCCTTTAAAAGCCAGAGCCTCCTGTGGCACCGGACCTCTGTCATGTGAAGGTATTTAGATCACTGAATGAATACCCTGGCAGCTGTATTGTGGTGTCTTCTGCAGGGTCATCCTCCTTGCCCTGAACACTCAGTGCCTGTGTCCACTTAGACTCCTCTTTTTTTGCCTCCTGATCTCTTTCTCAGAGGAGGTACATAAGAACATAAGAACATAAGAAATAGGAGCAGGAGTAGGCCATCTAGCCCTTCGAGCCTGCCCCGCCATTCAATAAGATCATGGCTGATCTGTCGTGGCTCAGTTCCACTTTCCCGCCCTCTCCCCATAACCCTTAATCCCTTCTCTTATCAAAAACCCATCAACCCGCTTCTTAAAAATATTTAGCGAGGCAGCCTCCACCACTTCAACGGGCAGAGAATTCCAGAGATTCACCACCCTTTGAGTGAAGAAGTTCCTCCTCAACTCCGTTCTAAACCGCCTCCCCTTTATCTTGAGGCTGTGCCCCCTAGTCCTACTGTCTTTTTTGAGCGGGAAGAGTCTCTCCACCTCTATCCTATCCATCCCATTCATCATCTTATACGTCTCAATGAGATCTCCCCTCATTCTTCTAAACTCTAACGAGTACAAGCCTAGTTTATTCAGCCTCTCCTCATAGCTCAATCCCCTCAACTCCGGTATCAGCCTAGTAAACCTCCTCTGCACTCCCTCCAGGGCCAAAATATCCTTGCGCAGGTGCGGCGCCCAAAACTGCACACAGTACTCCAGCTGCGGCCTCACCAATGCCCTATACAGCTGCAGCAAGACCTCCCTACTTTTATATTCAATCCCCCTCGCTATGAAGGCCAGCATCCCATTCGCCTTCCTGACCACCTGCTGCACCTGCAAGCTGGGTTTTTGCGATTCATGCACAAGGACCCCGAGGTCCCTCTGCACCATCGCCTGCTGCAGTTTTTCGCCACGTAAGTAATAGTCCTTCCTACCATTCTTCCTACCAAAGTGGACCACCTCACACTTGCCAACATTAAATTCCATTTGCCATTTCCTGGCCCATTCGCCCAGCCTATCTAGATCCTTCTGCAGACTCTCCACACCCTCCGCACAATTTGCCGTTCCCCCAATCTTGGTGTCATCAGCAAATTTCGACACCCTGCACTCGGTTCCCTCCTCCAGATCATCTATATAAATGGTAAATAGCTGAGGCCCCAGCACCGACCCCTGGGGCACCCCACTAGTCACCATCCGCCAATCCGAATAGCACCCATTGACCCCCACTCTCTGCCTCCTATTTGACAACCAATCCTCTATCCACTCTAACACCCTACCCCCAACTCCATGTCCCCTGACCTTCTGCAATAACCTCTTGTGAGGTACTCCCTGTTGAATAGATAAGACCAATCTGCGGAGATGCTAATGAGGCTGACCCGTGTACTGAGGGTGCCAAAGAGTTGGAAATCTCAGAGAGAAGTCACAAGACTGAAATGTCCTAAAGATTCCAGACTATATATACAAACCTCAAAAGAAAGCAGTGAAAATATTTACAATACTCTAGTCTGAGCTCTCACCAATCTCTCAATAACCCGTACCAACTCAACCTGCCTTTGTTCCTACCCCTTTTATTCCACCCTTGGATTGAAAGAAAAGCAAAATCATTGATGTCTGCCCGCGTTGCCTGCTGTGCTGAGTTGAAAATCGCACAGGCAATGTAATATTCAGTTCAGTTGGAGTTTTATTCCTCTCAATGAACTTCCTCATTGTCAGCAGATCCGCGAATCCACGATGATTTTGAAATGTGTGCCCAACACCTTCTCATACAATTTCACACCCTTCCATGCCCAGGGTGTTATTACATGGCATGCATGGACAAAATCACCCCTTTCCCCACCCCATATCCTTTAATGTTCTCCAACTGTCAACAAATATACCTTCCTATTCCTTTTAGCCATCCTTAGCAATGTTCCTTGCTCAAATGATCACTTATTGTATCGAAGCTAAGTAGCCACTATTCCTATCATCGAATCATAGAATTCCTACAGTGCAAAAAGAGGCCATTTGGTCCATCGAGCCTATGCCAACAACAATCTCACCCAGGCCCTATCCCCGGAACCCAATATATTTATCCTGCTAATCCCCTGCCACTAAGGGGCAATTTAGTATGGCCAATCCAACTAACCTGCACATCTGTGGGCTGTGCGAAGAAAGCAGAGCACCTGGAGGAAACCCACGCAGACATGGGGAGAATGTGCAAACTCTACACAGACAGTGACCCAAGGCTGGAATTGAATTCAAGTATATTCCCAAAGGGGAGGGGTCCGCTTCAGGGGTGCTGACAATATTTCCTAATATGTATCAGGAATGTTATTATTAAAATAACATTTTTTAAAAAATGAAACTTATCTTTTCACCAGATAGGTCTGTCTAGGAAAATTGAGCAGGGCATGCCTGATTTTATGTTTTTCAGGCGTCTTTGATGCAAATCCACATAATTGCACCTCATTAAATGATCAATTTCCAACTTTAATCTTGCTTATTATACACAAATAATCTTACAATCACAGAATCTCTACAGTGCAGAAGGAGGCTATTCAGCCCATCAAGCAACACTGGCTACAATCTACCCAGGGCCTATCTCCATAATCTCTCATATTTACTCTGCGAATCTCCTTGACACTAAAGAGCAATTTATCATGGCCAGTCAACCTAACCCACATATCTTTGGACTGTGGGAGGAAACTGGAGCATCCAGGGGTAAGCCAGGCAGACACAAACACCACACTGTCACCCGAGAAGGGAATTGAATCCAGGTCCCTGATGATGTGAGGCAGCAGTGCTAACCACTGTGCCACCGTGCCACATTCCTGAATCCTATTCTTTTTTGTTGTTGTTGAAGTATTTTTGCTTGGTTCCTACGCAATCACAGCTATCACAGCCCATGTTTTCGAAATTATCCTGCCATTCCTTACCAAGATTTGAATTGTGCCATTTGCAATTTCTTTTGAAAGGTAATCCATTTTTTCTTTGTTATTTTCTTATTGATTTCAGCTTTCAAATCAACACTGCTTAGCTCTGCTTCCTTCATTGCCATAAACACTGGCTGTCTGAAAAATTCTATTTTCTGCCGCAGTTTCTAACCTCTATGTACATACGTATATATATCCAAACTCTAATTGCAAACTTCATCCTGCTCACAGCTAACTGTTAAATCAAATTCAGTTTCCATCTTATACAAATGATCAGCCAACAGAATATATTCCTGACCTGAAAATTGTCCAGTTTTTTTCAATATTGATTTCAAAAAACATAAAGACAGACAAGGGCTATGTAATAGTTACAAAAAGCAACACAAATAAGACTGTGGGCTGGATTTAATGCAGCCGGTCATTCAGGAGGCACAGTGACCAGGCCAATTTAATTGCCAGAGGGCCAATTTAATGATGGCTCAGGAATTAAATCAGGATGTGTGGCTTTACTTCACTCTCGGATGGACACCCGTGAAACTCTGTTGGATCTTCCTGCAGAAGTGCGGAGATAGATGTCCCTTTCAGTCAGACACTCTGATTGATTGAAGGATCTGGCTTTGGGGAGTATCGGGTGTGGGCACTGAAAACCACCACCTACCTCTGACCCTTCCAGAATCCCAACAGCTGGACTAGTCTGACGAAAGGTCATCTAAGATTCAAAACATTGGCTCTATTCTCTCCCTGCAGGTGTTGTCGGAGCTGCTGAGATTTTCCAGCATTTTCTGTTTTCGTTTCAGACTCCAGCACCCACAGTATTTTGCTTTTATCTAAGTCCTGCTTTGGTTTGATCAAACAAAATGCATCACCTGGCATTTATCTAAATTAAACTCCATCTGCCATTCATCAGCCCAATAATGGGAAAGAATTAAAAGGATTAGCACGCTGTGTATTAACCTGTTGAACTGCAACATGAACACTTCCATGGAACACAAGTCAAGGAAGAGGGCTTTAACTGGAGATCTGGCACAGAGGTAGGAGTGCCACCCAACTGTGTGCCAAAATGTTTTTAGAAAAGTATGTCAGAGCCTATATAGGTTCTGAAATAATGGGTAGAATCTTCTCTTCTTCTGCAGACGGGGTGTGAAAGGGGTGGAGCCTATGGTGCAGGAGCAAAGGGAACAGGACATGAGAGGATATGAAGCAGGCAGGGCATGAAGAGGGCAGCCTGATGGGAGCAGGTGCCTACTGCCACTTGGCAACAGGATCAGATCAGAGGGAAGGGGGCACAATCAGTCTGGACGATAGGGGGAACAGGTATTAGATGCCCATGCATTGTGGGGCTCATGATCAGCTGTGAGCCCCAGTAATTGCAGGAGGGGTGTGGTTTGTTCAGGCTGGTTCCAGCAGCAGGGGCCTGACAGCTCTCTCTCTCTCTCTGTCTGTCAGGCCCCTGCTGCTGAAATTGTGCATGTGCAACATCAGAGATCTGCACAAGCACATTAGCTCCCTCTACAGCCTGGCTGGCAAATTAAGTAAGAAGTCTCACAACACCAGATTTAAGTCCAACCAGTTTATTTGATAGTAATCCCACAAGCTTTCGGAAACTGTGTTCCTTCATCAGGTGTGTGAGGCTTCTTACTGTGTTTACCCCAGTCCAACGCCAGCATCTCTACATCATAGCAAATTAAGCCCAGCCCACTGCCTGCAACAGCTAGAAACAACCTACACCATTTTTTTCAATGACTAAGTACACAAGTTTGGTTATGAATACTCACCCAAAAAACAGATCAGGAACTCTCCCATTTTCACACTAGCTGGACACAGGGCAGAACTTTACAACTTCATTCAGGTAAGAACATAAAATCCTGCCTGAGGCCAATGGAGATTTCCATTCTGCCAGTTTCACCTGCCCCAGAATCAGGGAAGGAGAGGTGGTAAAATTCCAGCTTTAGAATCATTCTCATAAAATTCTGCCCAACTTGTGTTCATATAGCACCTTTAATATAATAAACTGTTCCAAAGCATTTCACAGGAGAGTTATCAAACAAAATTTGATACCACATAGTAGTGAAAACTTGGTCAAAAAGGTTGGATTTAAGGTGTGCCTTAAAAGAGGAGAGAGCATAAGAGGGACAAAGAGGTTTAGGGAGGGAGTTCTGCATCTTAAGCCCTTGACACCTAAAGGTGGACCTGATTGTTTGCCCCCAACCATGGTTACATTCACGGCCAGATGTCCCTTAAGAAAGAGCATGTTGAGGTGTTCCTCACTCACTGGGGGACATAGGGACTGGGGTGTATTATTGACCCCTTCAATCACATTTTGGTTTGATGTTTTAAGTTTCCCTTATGCTTGTATTTTGTTTTGGGCAGTTCTCCCCTCCCCCTCTTCATTAAGGGGCTGCCCCTTTTACTTTGCCCCTCAGCTTGTTTGATTTACTTTATTTGATTTGCCAAAAAGATGGCAGCAGAAAGTGCAACTAACAATGGTGGGATGATGAAACATAGGGTACTCTTGAGGCTTGTTTGGGAGGTTCACAGATATCTGAGAGGGCTTTGGGCTAGCGAGGTTAACAGTGCTGAGAGGAGCAAGGCCACGGAGGCTTTTGAATTTTAATATTGAGGCGACTGCTTAACTGCAGGTCAGTATAGGTCAGTATGTACAATGATGATGAATGAATCGCACTTGGACAATAACAGCAGACCTTTGGATGATTCCAGGCTTACAGGTGTTAGAAGGTGCTGAGGCCAGTCAGGAGTGTGTTGGAATTGTCAAGTCTGGAGGTATTAAAGGCAATGAGCCAGAAACAATTAACTATCAGACAGAAATATATTATTTTGCAAACAGTCTGTCTGTTCACTCTGCTGTTTATTAAAGTTGGAGCTTGACATTAAAATTAAGGGTTAAGTTCAGACAAATCAACATTTTAAATTTAGCTGAGATTAAATTCAGAGGCATGAGATGGAAGGTGGATTGAGCTGGCGATATTTAAAAAATACCATACAAGACCAATGCATCCTCCTAGAGAACATAAATGCCACTGATTCACACAACAATGGGCACTGTATGTGGTAAGACAGAGAATACAATTAAAGGAAATAACTCACTCAAATGCAATGGAAATAGTAATCCAGAGGACTGGGGATATGTGGAAAACTACAAAGGGACACAAAGGAAATATCAAGAGCTGCAAGAAGGGTTATATGAGAAAGCTTGCAAATAAAATGAAAGCTAAGACTGATAGGTTTTATAAATAGAGAATATGGCAGCAGCTGAAGAAAATGTGGATGACCAATTAAAAAGACATACAGATGATATTGTAATAGACAGCAAGGCACTAAGAGATTTATTAAAATAATATTTAAAATGCTTTAAAAGAGGATAAAATGCCAATGATAGAAGGATAACCAAAAATGAATTCCCTCATTGGATTCACTGTAAGTAACATGAAGGAGGTCTTGTGGTGCACTGGGTCATCCCACTGCAGGACCTCATGATAAATGAAGATGCGTTCATAATGGAGCCAAATAAGCACCAACATGATTAGCGTGTGAGATATTCCTGGTCAGGCATAGGATGGTAAGAAATTGGAATCTGTACCATCATCATCCATAACTCCAGACTACAACATGCATGTAAAAGTGTACGGTGCCACAGTAATTTTGAGTCAAGAACAAAAAAGAATAAAGAAAAGTACAGCACGGGGACAGGCCCTTTTGTCCTCCAAGCCCATGCCAATCATGATGCTGTAGCTAAACTGAAAATAAACCTTCTACCCTGACTCAGTCCGTATCCCTCTATTCCCTCCCTATTCATGTACCCATCTAGATGCCCCCTTAAATGTTGCTGATTGGTCTGCTTCTACTATCTCCTCTGGCAGCACGTTCCGTGCACCCATCACTCTCTACGTGAAAAACTTTCCTCACACATCTCCCTTAAACTTTCCACCTCTCACCTTGAATCTGTGCCCCCTTGTAATTGACACTTCCACCCTGGGAAAAGTGACTCTGGCTATCCACCCTCTCTCTGCCTCTGTATTAGGTGTCCCTTCAGCCTTCATCCTTGGGTGGCTGGTTGGCTCAGATGGCTGGATGCTGGTGTGGATCAGATTGATGCCAACAGCATGGGGTTCGATCCTGATTCTGGCTGGGGTGGATTTGGAACCTATCTCCTTGTCCTACATGTGGTGGAGATTGTGGTACTGTGAGTTGGTTCTGCCTTTGATCAGAGAACTGAAGAAGAAGTAACAATAAGGAAGTTGTAAGTATGATAAGATGAAAATAATGTGATTAAAATAAATAAACTTCCAGAGCCTGGTGAGTTCCACCTCATGGGACTAAAGGAACAAGATGAGGGAATTGCAAAAGCATTAGTCAGAATGGGCTAGAGGTTCATTTGGCCTAGTTTACAGGTACAGGTTCATGATTTGTGATGTGTCAGGACCATTCAGATCAAGTCAAGGTGGGCACACGGAATGTGTACATCACCTCACCTGAATGATGTGGCACAGATCTTCTAGCACTACTCTCTCTCTTGAATGCTGCCAATAAGCTCCGCTCTCAGCAGGAGTGCTTTTGCCAATCATGCGGGAAGCCAACCTGCCCTTCTTAAAGACAGGCTGCCTGTTTAAGGGAAGCTGTACTAAAAGATGGTTATGTTGAAGGTTCTTGGATACAGAGAAAACTGGTGGTGCTGGGGCCAATAGTGGGCAGGAGGAGAGATACCATGGTCCATGGGGGAAATTGGGGGTGTAGGCAGGAAGTTCTCAAGGACTCTTTCAGAAAAGTGCGGGAGCAATTGAAGATCAACTTCTGAAACCTGGACCAGAGGGCCTGGCAGCAAACACCACATGAGATCTAATGAGCATGATGGTCAACATCAGGCATCAAACTCGGCAGAGGCTTGGAGGGTCGAAGGCTCTGTTCCTGTGCTGAACTGTTCTATGATCTTTGTTCTTTGCTTCATGATGCCGGCTACAATGGGATCCATTGTTGCTCAGGACATTGAGGATAACAGCATTTTCCTGTCTTATACATGTTCTCAAATCTTAGCACACCCTTCTCCTGCTATCTAGCTGATGGTATTATGGTCCACCAATTGCTTTCCAAACCACTCCCTTCCCTCATACTGACCTCCCTTCACTTTCTGATTTCCAGATTGCGGGCAATCAAAAACTGCCACCTGTCCAGCCCCAGTGGCCACAGGAGGAGGAGAGGAAGCCACGGTACAAATCACTCATGAAGAGGCTCTGTCACTTGATCTGATTCTCACAGGTACCAACTCCGACATTGGCACTGCCCTTGGCTTCACTATAGTTTTTTAAACTCATTTATAGAACATGGGCGTCACTGGCTAGCCAGCATTTATTGCTCATCCCTAGGTGCCTTTGGATCGATACAACTGAGTGGCTTGCTAGGCCATTTCAGAGGGCAGTTGAGAAATCAATGCTGTGGCTCTGGAGTCACGTGTAGGTCAGACCAGATAAGGATGGCACATTTACTTTCCTAAAGGACATTAGTGAACCAATTGGGTTTTTTCGACAATCAACAATGGTTTCATGATTATTAGTTGATTCTTAAATCTAGATTTTTTTTATTGAATTAAAATTCCCCCATCTGCCATAGCAGGATCCGAACCCCAGTACCCAGGACATTAGCTGATTGTATGGATTAATAGTTTAGCAATAATGCCACTAGCCTGGTATAGGGATTAGAACATGGTGAGTTACTGGGCATGAGTGTTCTGTAACCTGACCAGTTCACCAGAGGTTGAGGTTACAGATAAATACTGGCACACAGAACTCTGATGCAGCTGCACACAAGAGAGCTCTCAGTGAAATGCTGGGGGTTTGCCAGACTCCTCATTTTGCTTACAAGATGTATGGAGAAGTCTGGCCGCAAGTTAACAGAGAACATCAGGCAGACTTTTCTCTCTCTGTGGCCCCAGATGCACTGGCATGTGGCCTACTAGCTGCCTTTGACAGGCAGTTCACCCAGTTACCTGACAACACTCTTGCAAATATATGAACATATCAAAACATCAGTAAAACACTCCGATGCACTTTCAGATGCTTGGTAATAAAAAAAGTTCCAACCTCTGTTACTAGTATTCTGGGACCGCGCTCACTGTTTCAAGCTTACTTTCTAACTGAGTGTAATGCCGACATTGTCCTAGATTCATTGATCAACTTTGAGTTCCTGGCCTCAACCTCAAATCAACTGATTGGGCCATGCAAAGTCAGGTTCACACCAAATCACCATATTCTGGCACACGCAGGGGCCATTCCTCAGAGAATGGAGAACAAGACAAGAAGGTAATGACTGGTAGTGTAGGCTTCTGCTGGGGTCATCCAGGTAGATCTTTGGTCCCTCTAGACCCAACACAACTCAAATGAATCTCGCATACATAGTTTGCCAAGGGAATCATGCCAGGAATTTAGAAACTTGCTTCTATCACTCCACTGCTGTTTCAGAAGGGAGGTACATAGAAGCCAGAGCCAGAATCTTTTGTTCTGCAGTCTTGGTTCAGTGGCAGGCACAGAGATGGGAGTGATTCACACTTGGTGGGGGGGTGGATGTTGGGGGGTGGGGGTTCTCGGCTAACCATGTATGATCTTATGCTGGTCAACATATACCCTACGCAGTTGTGTTGGGCACAGAGAATTTCATAGTTGGGCTGACAGAAAGTCGCCATCCCTGTGTTTTATAGACCCCTTTACTCATATTTTGTTTGCATGTTTTAATTTTCCTTTGCCGTTTGTTTTTGTTCGATGCAGTATTCTGTTCAAGGTCTGCCCCTTTCCTTTATTCCTCAGATTGTTTAATTTATTTATATTGGTTCAACCCAAAAGATTTTATATTGGGGGAGCTTCCATGCCCGATGGGCACCAAAAGGATTGGGAGCTTTATCGATCACTTTTCTCACAGTTACGTTTGATGTTTTAAGTCTCCTTTGAAACTCTACTTCTTTTTGTAGGATCCCTTTAAGTGGCTGCTCTTTTAATTTAGCCGTCAGTTTATTTGATTTAGTTCAATTGGTTCATTGTTTTGCTCTAAAAGGTTTAAACGGGGACAGCTGGGACACTGAGCCTGTGAGATGGGAACTATGAGGCTGAACACAATCATCAGACTCACGGCAAACAAAAAAGATCTATGTCTTAGTCTTGACTTCATGAACCAGCTAGGATTTTACTATGGTTAACAGGCTAAAAGTGAAATAAGACTTATTTTCAGACAGAATGTTAAAATTGGAGTTACTGTGGAGACAAAAGGCTGAAGCCAAGTGTTAGAGTGTGATTTTTCACTGTTGTTGGGCCTCATGCCCAATGGAAGAACGAAGGGGAAATATGGGCATGGGTTATATACTTACAGGGAAGAGCAAAGTATTTCCTTGGCACTTTCACTTCCCAGCAGAAAGGTGCAAAACATTTTCAGAGCTAGAGGCTTATCAATTGGAAGCTTTTGTTGAACTCAAAATTTATGGCCAAAATTTTACAAGAAAGATGATTTATTAAAAGGATATGAGGCAAGGTTAGACCTTGATAAATTCAGAAGGATGGACAGTCAATCCATAGAAGAATATATGATCAAATTTAACAGGTTATATATAACATTGCAGAAATTCTATTTGTACATCCCTAATTCAAGGCTGGCTTTCAAATTGTTGGGATATGGTAAAGTATCGTGACTGGAGTTAGGCTCTGAGAAAGGGACATGCTTCTGAAACAAATGTCTGAAGCTTTAAAAAACAAATTCTGGGTATCAATCACTTCTAGCCACGTGCGGGTGCCAATGTGACCTTCAGCAGTAACACGACAGGCAGAAGGTTCAATGCTGGCAACATTTTGAGACTGCTTAGAGTTTGGAGCCAGTAGTTTGCTGCTGTTCACCAACGCTGGCCCTCAGATGTATTCACCTCCCCCCTTGCTTCCCCCCTTCATTCCTGTCTCTGATAGCAGCGCATGGCACAGAATGAATGGCAGCTCCAGACCTTGCTGTGAATGCAGTGTTATAGACCCAGGAGTCAGGAACAAACCTGCGACTGTGTAGGCTTCACCATAAAGAGGGCACAACTGCGCATAATTCTGGTCCAGTTCCGTCATGGTTATTAGGGTGTCTTTTTAGTCAGCCATTTCTGATTATCTTGAACTCCAGCCACCTAAAAAAGAACCCTCCCACTTGGAGGTATTGCAGTTTTAAATCAACTGTTATTACTCAAAAAATGATCCGTGTCAGTTTTCAGACTCGCTCCATGACCTTCTTCTCTCCCCTGTCATCCACAACTTATCCCCATTGTCCTTGATCAACTCAAAGTCACAACTTCTCTCTATCTGTCATATTTCAGCCTCCCCCTCACCCCCACAACCCCCATACCCTTATTACCCTGGAGCCTATCACAATCCACCTCCACATTTTCTTTCTCCTTTCAGAGTCAATACCCATTACTGTCCCCATTCCCACCCCTTTGCCCCATCCTCGCCCATTATCCAAGCCACTTATGTAGTCCTCTTCTGTGACTCCCCTCTCCCTCCATGAATTTTTTCCTATCCCAGCTATCACCCTGGACCTGATACCCTACTGATCCTTTCCCCCCTCACTGTGCCTGTTCCCTCCGCTGACAATACTTTCCATTCAACCACCTTCACAGCATCAACCCACCTTCTAGGACCATATCTCAGTGACCATCTATGCTTATAAAACGCCCCTCCCCAACCTGGTCACAGCTCACCCAAGACCCAACATGATATGACATTACGAGAAGTGCATGAGTTCCCAGTAGAAGGTAATTTAGGAGTAAGTAAACACAAGCACAAATACAAAAACATTTATATTGGCCTGGACTGCTTCTCTTACAATCCTCTTTTACACTTAAACTCTTTTTCAAAATCAGTTGGCAACACATAGGCTTACATGTTTGGGCTGCCTGTCCTTGAGCCTCCAGAACACCTCTGCAGAGAGAGAAAGATGGCGAGAGAGACCTAATTCCCCAAGCAAGTCCCAAACAGCAGCCTCCAGAGAGAGAGAGAGACCTCTCGCTTTTCAAAACCCGGGAGTAACTACATGCTTTTCCCTTAAGTTTAGCTCCTTCTCTTAAGCACATGACTCTGTCAATAATCTAATCAAACTCCCACTCTGAAACCCCATGGGAAAAAAACAAATAAATAGAAATGCACTAACTAAGGTTAAAACAACTACCTCCCTATGTAAAATCTGTCATTAGTCTGCGTTCTCAGCATGTGAGCTACCGGTGTCCAGACATATCGGCACCATGTAAAACAGAATTGAATTTTAAACATAGCCCTCACAAGAAATATGATTTGAATACATTTCATAAAGGCACAGTATCATTGCAGCAGAATCTCTAATTGTTTTTAAGACACAGCTAGAGGGATTCTTGATTAACAAGGGGATGAAAGCTTTTTGGGAATAGGCAGGAATATGAAGTTGAGGTTACCTTCAGATCAGCCATGATCTTATTGAATAGCAGAGCAAGCTTGAGGGGCTGAATGGCCTACTCCTCTTCCTAATTTTCTTACATCTGTATTTGTGTTTTATCAATTAGTCTAGGTTAATTAGAACCAGCATGATCTCTAGTATTTACACTTGCCCAGGCTAGAGATTGAAATCTGTTTTTATGCCATTTAACTGATTCCTCAGGTTACACGGTGGCACAGTGGGTAGCACTGCTGCCTCACAGCACCAGGGACCTGGGTTCAATTCTGGCCTGGGTCACTGTCTGTGCGTGGTCTACACATTCTTCCCATGGGTTTCCTCCAAGTGCTCCAGTTTCCTCCCACAGCCCAAAGATGTGTAGGTTAGGTTGATTGGCTATGCTAAACTGACCCTTAGTGTCAGGGGATTAGCAGGGTGAATATGTGGGGTTATGGGAATAGGGCCTGGGTGGGACTGTGGTCTGTGCAGACTCAATGGGCCGAATGGCCTCCTTCTGCACTGTAGGGATTCTATGAGGTTTCTATCAACCTTGTGCCACAATGATTTTTACTTAGTTTGTTCAGGAACTGAGACAATGAATTTGACCATAATGACTGAAAGGAGTAGACGACTCCATACAGCCTGACTTCACAACAGAGTGAGGCTTTTTCCTAGTATATGTTAAATAACTAGCCACTGCCAGGGCTACTGGCCCTATTAAAGACGGCAGCCCGCTATCAAGAGCAGCTGATCAAAAGTCTGGCATCTTATCAGTGCCACAGGTAGCAATGGCCATTGCTACGGCTTGGGAAATGAGTGAACATGGATGGCTAGCAGCCTCAAAGACAAATAAGTGGAGTCTGGGCACTGGGGCCAGGCAGGCAGTCAAGCCTGGTGATTGTGAGGGGTTGGGGGGAGGGGGGCAGTTGTCATTGAGGATAAGCCACGGTGGGTCCATTGCCACCGAGGAACTATTCCATGGATCATGAAATGCCCATAATGGAGGCCACCCCGAATATCCTTTGTAAGTCTAGCTTCAGATCCCAGAGTGTGAAGTCAGCTGTCCCAGCAGTGGTGAGCTAAACTGTTTAAATTCCAGAAACTTTTAATTAGCTCAGTGGTCAGGGATTTCTGTTTTAAAAACTCCATCAGAAATAAAACAGATCCCCAAGTTGATATAAAAAAATCAATTAATTTGGAAGAATCATGACCAAAGAATCAGCTTTAAAGACCTGGCAAGGGACAGAATCCAACACTTTTATGACCGTAATGTGCAGCACTGAACTGGAGATGTTCTGTAGGCAATCAATCCAGACAGCTCCTTAGCCTGTGCCCTTTACAGTATACTTTTAATTCGCGCTAAGAGTGAATGGAGATTTACAATTAATCTACAGATGAATATGAAAACTTTTTCAAACATACTGATCTGTAACCAACACATCCCTCCATGCCTTCCTCCCTGCCTCAGACAGACCCCTACTCTGACACCATCTCTGCAGCAAACAGTCACCCTGCCTCATACAGCCTTCCTCCCTCACAGAGTCCTGCCCTTGCCACTTAGAGTGTAGCCACCCTTTCTCCATTGCTCACTGTCTCATACAGCCCTACCCCACTGCCTTTTGCCTGTTGCCACCTAATCGCAACCATGGCATGTCACGAAACAATGCTTCCCAGAGAGGCAAGTGTAGTGACTGCTCATTCCAACTCCAAAAAATGCACTACCTTGACTGTTACATGCCACTTATATGCAGTCATGAATCTGAAGGCACATATTTCTCACTTAATTTGAAAAGTGTCCTTAATTCAGATGAGATTGCTTTTTAATGAGCATTCTTATGCAACTGCTTACAAAAGAACTTCCTAATGTTTTTGATTTGATTTATTATTGTCACGTGTATTGGGATTCAGTGAAAAGTATTATTTCTTGCACGCTATACAGACAAAACATACCGTTCATAGAGTACATGGGGAGAAGAAAACAGGAGACTGCAGAATATAGTATAGGCATAGCTAGGGTGTAGAGAAGCATCAAGTTAATATATGGGTAGGTCCATTCAAAAGTCTGATGGCAACAGGGAAGAAGCTGTTTATGAGTCAATTAGTACATGCTCGCAGATTTTTGTATCATTTTCCCGATGGAAGAAAGTGGAAGCGAGTACATCCAGGGTGCATGGGGTCTGCGATTATGCTGGCTGCTTTACTGAGGATGGATTCAATGGATGGGAGGTTGGTCTGTGTGATGGAGCACAACTCTTTATTGTTTCTTGTGGTCTTAGACAGAGCCATACCAAGCTTGTTGTCAGGAAGCTGAACTGGACTTCGAACTTCCAAGAACCTAATTCCTTAATTTCATCCTACCATCCTGCATAACTAAAGCCGCTAAGCTTCTGGCTCCCAGGACTAGTACTTACTCCAGTTCAAGACAAAGATCATTGACTGATTCAGTAGCTTTATTCTGCCGACCCCTTTAACATCTTGATTGGTTTCACTTTTACAAAAAAATCTCAACACTATCAGTGCAGCCAATTCAAATATAGGTACCATTTTCAAAACTGCTAGTCATGAAAAAGCATACTTCCCCAGCTGTATTCCTACCCAGTCAGTATTTGCAAAGACAATCCCAGTTAACAACACATGAGACAACATTCACTTCAGTTGTGGCCACTGGTGACACTGCCAACTCAGAGCATCAGGGACCCGGGTTCGGTTCCCGACTTGAGTCACTATCTGTGCGCAGTCTGCACATTCTCCCTATGTTTGTGTGGGTTTTCTCTGGATTCTTCGGTTTCTTCCCACAGTCTGAAAGACATGCTAGTTAGGTGCTAAATTCTCCCTCAGTATACCCGAACAGGCACTGGAGTGTGGTGACTAGGGGATTTTCACCGTAATTTCTTTGCAGTGTTAAAGTAAGCCTACTTGTGACTAATAAATAAACTAATGCCAAAATAGAAAAATTGTTGGTGTATAATTCAGCTTCATAACAAACTGCGGAATTTCTGCACTGGTACCCTAATAATTATTTTGTATCAATAAGGTTAGATCTGCTATCACAAGAGTGTTAATGCAAGCCCACTTGTGACACTAATAAATAAACTTTAAACCCCTTTTCTTTGCTGCTTGTTCACAATTCAATTGTTTATGTTATGTATAAATATTTCTCTAAATAGTAGATATTGCCATTGTTAAAGTTATATTTTCAATACATGAATCTGGCAAAAGAGGTGAAAAATAAGAATTTAACCTCACACAGTGCATGAACAATTATATCAGCCGCTAATTAACCTATACCTCTCCGTGAGGTGTAACCAAAGTCAGGAACAAATGGTTTAACTATTCCTCCCCTTTCCCTTATGGAGTATCTCCAACTCGCATCCCAGCACTGACTCTGAGGCAGCAGAGATTCGAGATTGCGACATCTGCTGCAGATATGTTTTACGAGAGCAGTCTCACTGTCCTCAAACTCCAACATACTGCAGTCTAAATACACAACCTATTCTGTTATATGCTTGTCTCGATTATATATTACTACTTTTTAGTTTATGTTGTGAGTTGTTATTTTCTTTTTCCACCAACTTGCAGTAATCAGTAAAACAAAAAAATGCTTATACCTCAAACTTACATCACAGCTACATGCTCTGGAAGTTAAAAAAAAACCTTCATCCCCCTCTGCACCAAATTCCCAAATTTTGCATTCTGTTTACAATCACTGTTCACAGGACCACTCTTCAGAAAACACATGAGAATTTCAATTCTATTGAGAAGAAGATTTCAAAGTTGCAGAAACAGATGGAGCAAAAAGGCAGATGTTTATGAAGGTGAGAGATTATATTGCAGATCAGTTCAATTAAAACTTCACACAGTCAGCTGATGATTTAGCAGATGATACCTGCTAAATAGCTTGCAACTGGTTTTGACCTTTTTTTTGTCTATTTTGGATGCTCCACTATTGTCACCCAGTTACATTCATTCCAAAATTATCTACAGAATCCCAAGAATGCATGCCACCTCAACAACAACAGCTTGTACTTATTTAACATCTTTAGCATAGTAAAAGATACAAAAGTATTTCATGTGAGCCTTGTCAAACAGAATTTGACACTGAGCCACATATGGAAATATTCAGACAGGTAACCAAAAGATGAATTGAGGAGGCGGGTTTTAAACAGCATTTTAGAGGAGGATAGAAAGGGAAAGACTCTGGGAAATTTAGGGAAGAAATTTCAGAGCTTTGGGACTAACCAGCTAAAGATACAGAAGCCGATAGTGGAGAAATGACAAAGAAACGTGCACAAGGAGCCAGAATTAGAGGAGAAGAGAAGATGGTAGATGATTGTAGAGGTTGGAGAGATTTAAAGGTATAGGGAAAGCAAGGCCATGGAAAGTTATGAAAACAAGCTCCAACAACATAGAATCCCTACAGTGCAAAAGGAGATCATTCAGCCCATCGGGACTGCACCGAAAACAATCCCACCCAGGATGTTATCCCCATAATTCCACATATTTACCCTGCTAATCTCCCAAAACTCAGGGCCAACTAAGGGGAGGCTCTTTTCCCTTGAAAGACGCCAACTGAGGGGGGATCTAATAGAGGTATATAAGATTATGAAGGGTATAGATAGAGTAAACAGAGGTAAGCTATTTCCTATGATAGAGACACGTAGGACAAGGGGCCATGGACTTAAGGTGAGGGGGGAGAGGTACAACACAGATATTAGAGGGAGGTTTTTCACACAGAGGGTCGTGGGGGTATGGAATGCTCTGCCAAGTAAGGTGGTGGAGGCAAACACGCTAGAGTCATTTAAGAGTAACTTAGACAGGCACATGACTGGGTTGGAGATGGGTGGATATAGGAGATTGTTTTAAATAAGGGTCATTAGCATTGGGGCGTCCCTGGTAATGTAAGTGGGTATGGTATGATAATGTTTTTTCTCATTTCATTCACAGGTTTTAAGTCGGTCCACCTCGTGTCCAACGAGGGGCATACACGCAATGGGTCGTACTGGGGCTGCTCTTGGTTGTTCGAGATTGGCCTAGTGCTTCATGTCGTTAGTGTGTGCCTAAACTGGACAAGATACTGGGCAAGCTGACAGCTCAGTGACTATCGCTGTTTGCTGTGCAGACACATGGATTTGGGCCGGTGTCTGTGGGAGTTTGCGCATTCTCCCCGTGCATGCGTGGGTTTTCTCCAGGTGCTCCGGTTTCCTCCCACACCCCAAAGATGTGCTGTTAGGCTGATTGGCAGGAATAAATTGTCCCTAAATCAGTTTCCCTCAATCTGGATGGCCATAAAACATGAGACAGGGGTCGTGAGTGGAGAGGGGGATAGGTGGTGTTGAGATGGCGGCGCGGGCTTGTTGGGCCGAAGGGCCTGTCTCCCGGGCTGATTTTGCTCTTTGTAATGGTCTAGTGGTATTATCGCTAGACTATTAATCCAGAAACTCAGCTAATGTTCTGGGGACCCGGGTTTGAATTGGCAGATGGTGGAATTTGAATTCAATATCGAAACCATCCTCGATTGTCAGAAAAACCCATCTGGTTCACTAATGGCCTTTAGAAAAGGAAACCTGCCATCCTTACCTGGTCTGACCTACACATGACTCTAGAGCCACAGCAATGTGGTTGACTCTTAATTGCCCTCCAAGAGCAACTAGGGATGGGCAATAAATGCTGGCCATCTAGCGATGCCCATGTCCCATGAATGAGTAAAAAAAATTAGCATGGCCAATCAACCTAATGCACTCATTTGTGCACAGTTGGAGGAAACCAGAGCACCCAGGGGAAACCCATGCAATCATGGAGGGAATGTGCAAACTCCACATAGTTACTCAGGACTGGAATTGAACCTGGGTCCCTGGCACTGTGTGGTAGCAGCGCTAACCACTGTGCCACTATGCTGCCCTTGTTTCACATTAAGTAAGTAAAACACCAACAATAATGAATGTATGTGTTTAATTGTATAACTAATATCTCTACTGAGAAAAATACTTGTGTTATGGTACAGGGGTCAATAGATTTTTGTATAATGTGGGACTGGGGCCTCAGGATTAAGAATCCATTGAACATACAACTTATCGGAACATCACACATTTTCAGATTGGCACTGTTACTTCTGGTTAGGCTTTAGGGATGGGATTCTCTGATCTTGTTCATGCCCATTTTCCTGCAAGTAAAAACGGAGAATTTGATGTTCCAGCCCAAATTCCATTCACTTCCAGTGGCATCAAAGAATCCCAGCTGCTAATGAGGATGGAAGTTTTTGGCGTAAATCTCCCTATTGGTCTCGATTATCTATTCTTTGAAAAAGGTTTTTGCACAGCCACATTCCACTTGAATTCCACTGGTCTTTGATTTAATCAGGAGTCTTTCATGTGGAACTTCATCAAGAACTTTATGAGGAGCTATGTAGGTAAGAACACTTGGAGAGTCAAAGAACAACAAAGAACAAAGAACAACACAGCACGGGAAACAGGCCCTTCAGCCCAACAAGCCCACGCTGCCATTTTAACATTGTGAGTGCCCTCATTGTCATTATCTGCTTTATGTCAACATCCTCAAAGAAGTCAACCCATTCCCCTTATCAGTAAAAATACATCTGCCCAGCTCTGTCGAAGTGAGGGATCTAGGGAGTGGATTGGTAGTCTGGAGGGGGGATGAGTAGTCTGGAGGGATCAAATGTTTGGGGGGACAATGGAGGTTTGGTGAGTGGATCGGAAGTCTGAGGGGATCGGAGGTCTGGAGGGTGGATTGGAGGTCTCAGAAGGGTTGGAGGTCTGCAGAGTGGATCGGAGGTCTGGTGGAGGTTAGGCCATGGGTCAGAGGTAGTGATGGGGGGAGGACTTTAGGAGGGGAGAGTGAGTGGACTGGGACCTTAGAGGAGTGAGGGGAATGAGGACCCTCAGAAAGTTGAGTAGTAGGTGTGAAGAGTCAGAATTCAGGGAAGGGGGAGGAGGGGTCACATCTCATGGAGGGGGTGGGTGGATGTCAGGTGGGCCTGTGGGGGAGAGAGGATTGATTTGGAGAGGTGGTTGAGTCCAATCGATGGGGAAAGGGGTTGGATACAGGTCAGGTTGGAGGGTCCGAATGGGTTTGGGCCTCAGGCAAGAGTAGGGAAATCTAATGGAGGGTTGGAGGTGGAGAATACCATGAGGGCTGGTTAGTCGGGGGTGTGGGGGGTGCTCTGTGGGTGGTTGGGAGTGTGAGAGGAGTGGGGGGGTTTCGATCTAGGTCTGTATGATTGTTATCTGGAAAATATAACTATTGGTGCAACCCTATCAGAACCATCCATCATTAGTGATTTAAATCACATTTTCAATGTGTGGGGAAATTTCCCAGAGGAGGTTTGTGAAGAGGGGTTCCTGAGTGCAGCCCCCAATCAGGCAATGGGGAGCTTGGAAATTTCTGCCCACCGTGATTTCTTACTGCATCATGTAAATTGATTAGAGCAAAAGCTTTCAATCATTGTCTTCTAAAAACACCCCAACAACAAAATGTCATTGTTAAATCCTGTTGTACTCAATAACTACTCCACAATCAGCATCAAGATACACAGCTCTTTATTAGATCTCGTCACTCCACACTCCAAACATTGCCCACTCTGGGCGGATCCCATCAGCTCACCCCAGATCAGAGGTTACATGACCCATTCGCTTAAAGAGACAATGCCCCTATGTATATAACAGTAATGAAAGCAGTAACTGGGAAATGATGGACAAATCCTTATATTTACATCATACATTTTATAAAGTGTACATTCCCAGACACTAACATATCGCAGAATTGAGGTGGTATTTTGCAAACTTTGAATTATGCTTCTGTAGCTTAAGAGCTTCTGAACCATTGGGATACGTCGCAGCTGCTTGCTAACATCATGACTTTTTATTGGGCTTTGTAATTATTCACATTATTACAGTAAGAAATTTGGTGGCAAGTTGTGGTAGATAGGGAATCTAGGTCATACTGATAACAATCAACAGTGTAAGCAATTGGGAATGGGATCACACATTGAAGGTGTCCTTTCGTTTTGCTTTGGTCATCATTTCTTAACTGCTGCAGAGTCCAGAGTGAATTGGAGCAACAGGGAAACATGTCACTATTATTACTATGAAGAGAGTTTTATCTGAATTAAAACCTATGTAACAAAAAACCAGAGTAAGAAATGACCATCATTTAAATGATTCAAATGGGATGCTGGATAAATCTAAGTTGGCATTTAAGTGCAACCGAATGCATTCCTTCAATGATGTGGGTAGATTAACAGCAGCAGTTGAAACAAGTCAATGAAGCCAGCTTCTAATTCAGTGAATTGTGTGTGATAGTAGAAGCCCAAAGTTGAATGACTTTAACTTTGACATGTCAGAATCTTTTTGTTAAAAATTTAAGCTCTGAGCTGAGAAATTGCTGCCATTTAGTTTTGTTTTTCTTTTATGGGGTGAGGACGTTGTTGGTTAGGCCAGCGTTTTATTGCCCATCCCTAATTGTCCTGGAGAAGGTGATGATGAGTTGCCTACTTGATGTGCCACCGTCCATGTGGTGCAGGTACTCCCACAGGGCTGTTAAGAAGGGAGTTTCAGGAGTTGGATCGAGCAACAGCGAGAGGAGGCTGATGTAGTTCCCCGTCAGGCTGGGACGTGGTTTAGAGGGGATCTCACCCCAATTCAGATTTATCAAGTACCCATATGAATCATTTAGATAATGGCAGTTGCCTATTTTACTTATTTTTTGCTTCTTCTTCCTCAGGTTGCTTTTTAAATAGATTTAACTCAATAGAGCTGGCTTTGTAGCCATCATGTAAACATGTTTTTCTGATGTTTCTATTCACCAGAGACTCTGCAGCAGTCAAGAAATGATGACTGAAGCTAAATGAAAGAACACCTTCAATATGTAAATCCATTCCGAATGGGTTATTACAATCTGCTGTTATTACACTGCTGATAGTGCTCCTATGCATCTGCTGCCCTTGTCCTTCTAGATGAGTAGAGGTCATAGATTTGGAAAGAGCCTTGGTTTCCTGTTGCAGTGCATCTTTTATATAAAACACGTTGCTGCCTCAAAAAGGGAGCACACACTTAACAGGGAAATTTTAACTCTCATGTGGCCAGATAGGCCTCACTTACAAACATTTGGCCAGCTACACATCCCCAAACAGTGGTTGGTCACAGCTCACATTCTCCGCTTTGACAGACTCCTTTGACCAACAGAATGTCAAATTCATGGGTTGTGATTGATATTAATTTGATTAGATTTGATTTATTATTGTCACCTGAATTGGGATACAGTATTGTTTCTTGGGTGCTATACAGACAGAACATACCACTCACAGGGCCCGATTTTACCATTTTCATTCTAAGTGCTGAATCTGGGCATAATGCAGATCAGACTTAGAAATTTGCTTTCAGGTGCCCCATATACACTCAGCCTGAAAAGAAATCGCCAGTCCCATTCGCATTGTTGGCAGGGCACCCAATGGAGCTCTGAACTGCGCACGCGCAGTTAGAAAAAAATTGATAAAGCACGCCTGTCACATCACTCCCGGGCTAGATAATGCCTTCCCTTAACCCCCACAGACATTGCCCCAGCCCCACAACTTTACAACAACGGTAGCACAGTGGTTAGCACTGCTGCTTCACAGCTCCTGGGTCTTGGGTTCGATTCCCGGCTCGGGTCACTGTCTGTGTGGAGTTTGCACATTCTCCTCGTGTCTGTGTGGGTTTCCTCCGGGTACTCCAGTTTCCTCCCACAGTCCAAAGATGTGCGGGTTAGGTTGATTGGCCACGCCAAGAAATTGCCCCTTATTATCCAGGAGTGTGTAAGTTAGAAGGATTATTGGATATAATATGTAGGGATATGGGGCTAGGGCCTGGATGGGGTTGTGTTCAGTGCAGACTCGATGGGCCGAAGGGCCTGTTTCTGCACTGTAGGGTTCTATGGTAATTACAGACCCATTTATCCCCCTCACCTTCCGCCATCCAGAACAATTGCAGCACCGTCCCCACTTCCCCCCACCGATCTCAGGCAGAGTGGCAGCAGAGCCCTCCCCCCCATTCCCCCCACAGATATCAGGCAGAGTGATCCCCCTCACCCCCAGCCTGGACCCTCCCGCATAAGGCCCCATCTCATTTACACTCTGATGAATGTGTGACAACCCCCCTCCCTCCCCTGTCACTAATCATTGAGGCAGTCATCCACTACCGCCAACCACCCCCACCCACCCACCCAGCAGCACACCTGCAAGTTCTCACTTGCTTTCCCCTCAATGCTAACAAGCAAACTGCGTGGAACTTGCTGGAATGTTCTGTCAAACCGCCTGCAGCTGATCTGCCCTAACGAGGGGCAGCGCCATTAAAAATTCAAGGATGGATAGGCAATGTGCGCACAGCCAGTTCCTCGATTTTCCAGTGACGACCTGCGGAGGCTGCTGGATGCAGCAGAGGCGAGGTGGGCCACCCTCTTCCTCCCAGGAGGACGCTGACCCAGGGGGGTTGATGGCCAAGTGGCCTTGGAGACAGTTGCTGCCTCAGTCAGTGCCAGGGCACCAGTTCCCCGAACCACGAGGCAGTGCCGGAAAACACCAGTGACCTCATCAGTGCAGCAGTGCTGAACCCCATATCTCCCCCAGATCCTCCTATTCCCAGCACCCTGCACGCTTCCAGTTCTTGACTTCCAAGCATCTCCTTCCTTTCCCCCCAATGAGCCCCACTGCATTTGCCCTCTAAGGTTCACCATCTGATTCTCTGCATGGGTCATGCCATCATTTATTTCATGGTTCCTTCTGTTTCCACGGAAGAAGACTGAGCACAATACCTGTGAGAGGGTGAAGACAGAGGGTGGTGAGCCAGACCTTCAGGTCCTCACCCCATTCAAGGAGCGGACCTGCCCCTGTGATGTAATTGTTGGATTCAGTATTCTACGTTGAAGGGAGTCATGTGATTAATGGTTTGACATCCCGAATTCCTCTCCCTCCCTTGCGCTTAACCTCATGTCCTGTGTTTCAGGGAGAGATCCTGATGTCCCGGGGCCTTCTGGACTGCAGGCCCCGGCTGCAGCTCCCACCCATCCTGAGAACGATAGCTCGGACAAGTCCTTGAAGGATATGGGTGAGGGTGGCACATTTATCCGTCAGCTTGTACCTCATAACTCACCATCACAGAAACAGACGTGTCAATGAATCCAGGTAATGTTGAGGCCTCCAGGTCACAATGTGGTGAGCACGAAACATCCGCTCATGCACATCAGGTGGAGGAGGAATGTGGGGGCCTGCTGGAAGTGAGGACTCAGCTGACCCCAGTCTACATGCTAGGCCTCTGAGATCACCTCTCCCTCAACTGCTGGAGATGCAGCAACAGAGCCAGTGAATGCAGGACGGCCACTCTGCGAGGTGCTGGGAGGAGTCCCAAAGCTTTCAGGTGGACCAGCTTTTGCCTGTCATGCGCTCTTCCAAAGTGAGCACTGCAAGAGTGGCATCTGCAGTGGAAAGCCTGGGACAGGGGATCCTTACCATGGGTGGCTGGCCCCAAGCAATGGCTGAGTCACAGCAGGCCACAGCTGAGGGACGGAATAGGCTTCTCAAGATTCTGCGCCCCATGGCTGAGAGGCAGGAGACTCAGCGGAAGAGCACTGAGACATGGCGGGCAATGGCAGCAACCCTTGAGAAGGTGACCCAGTCTCACATGGCCTCTGCTGAGAGCTTGTAGAGCATGGCCCAGTCTCAGAGGGCACTTGCTGCGGCCATTGAGAGATGGCCCATAACTCAAGTGGCCATCGCGAAAGGGTCGACCACCATGGGTAGGACGCAGGTGGTCCTCCAGGACTGGCAGTGCCAGATGACACTGGAGATTCTGGAGCTCATTGCAGAAGCATCAATGTCCCAAGGAGTGACTCAGAGGCCAAAAGGGACCCCAAGGGATGAGAAATGGCTTGAGTCCCCAGGGCCCTGTATGAGGGGTTTCGGATCCCTTACCCACTAGACAGATGTGGGCACAAGTGCTAGCGTGTATGTGGATCTCAGGCAGGGATCAGACTGGTTTCTACCAGGGTATCATCAGAATGCTGCTTAAGGAGTCATCATCACCCTCCTCCCTGGAAACAAAGTCGCGAAGACAGAGTACCCAGGCCTACCTCTCTGGTCTGACAATGCGCAGAATAAATAGAAGGCTTTTTTTGGGGTGTGGGAGGGATAGGGGGAATGGAACCCATAATCACCATCCCCAATCGACTGAACCTGGTTATCAGAGCCTCCCTAGCTATCCTTGCATGCCTCAGCTGAGATACCAACCCTCCACTGCCTGGCTGGTGTTCCAAGACGTACTCCTCCTCCTTTTCCTCCTCCTCCTTTTCCTCTTCCTCCTCCTCCTGCTGGTCATTCTCTCCAGTTGTGACCCAACTTGCATTTTATAAAGTCCCATCATTACATCTTGCCTTTGTATTCAATACATTGTCCAATAAAGGAAATCATTCCATATGCTTTTTTTATACTTTGTCCCCCTGCCCTGCCATCTCCAGGGATCTGTGGACATTCATGCCTCTACCTCTTTCAATATCCTCCCATTTACTGAGTATTCCTTTTTTTTTATTAATCTGTGGGGCATAGGTGCACTGGTTGGCCAGCATTTATTGCCCATCTTCCTCCCAGGAGGACGCTGACCCAGGGAACCGTGGTGCACTAAAAAAGTTGATTCGTTGGTTAGGAAGAAAAAGGAGGCTTATGTTCGGATGAGGCTTGAGGGCTCAGGTAGTGCATTAGGAAGTTTTAGATTGGCTAGGAGGGAGTTGAAGAGGGAGTTAAGAAGGGCTAAAAGAGGACATGAGATGACTTTGGCTGATAGGATTAAGGAGAACCCTAAGGCGTTTTACAGGTATGTCAAGAACAGAAGGTTGGTTAGGGCAAGATTAGGGCCAGTTATAGACAGTAGAGGGAAGTTGTGTGTGGAACTGGAAGAGATTGGTGAGGCATTGAACCAATATTTCTCTTCGGTGTTCACGCAAGGGGACATGAATGTAGCTGAGGAGGACACTGGGGTGCAGGGGTGTAAAATAGATAGTATTGCAGTTGATACGGGGGATGTGCTGGATATTTTAGAGGGTTTGGAAATAGATAAGTCCCCTGGTCCGGATGGGATTTACCCTAGGATTCTCTGGGAGGCAAGAGAGGTGATTGCGGAGCCTCTGGCTCTGATCTTCAGGTCGTCGTTGGTCTCTGGTATAGTACCGGAAGATTGGAGGACAGCAAATGTTGTCCCATTGTTTAAGAAGGGGAGCAGAGACTTCCCTGGGAATTATAGACCGGTGAGTCTTACTTCTGTGGTGGGTAAGGTTTTGGAAAGGATTATTAGAGACAGGATTTATAGTTATTTGGAGAGTAATGAATTGATTAGAGACAGTCAGCATGGTTTTGTAGCGGGTAGGTCGTGCCTTACTAACCTTATCAAGTTCTTTGAGAAAGTGACCAAAGAGGTGGATAGGGGTAAGGCAGTTGACGTGGTGTATATGGATTTTAGTAAGGCGTTTGATAAGGTTCACCATGGTAGGCTTCTGCAGAAAATGCAGATGTATGGGATTGGGGGTGATCTAGGTAATTGGATCAGGAATTGGCTAGCAGATAGGAGACAGAGGGTGGTGGTTGATGGTAAATATTCGTCATGGAGTTCGGTTACGAGTGGCGTGCCTCAGGGATCTGTTTTGGGGCCACTGCTGTTTGTAATTTTTATTAATGATCTGGATGAGGGTATAGTTGGGTGGATTAGTAAATTTGCTGATGACACCAAAGTCGGAGGTGTGGTAGATTGTGAGGAAGGGTGTCATAGTTTGCAGGGTGACTTAGAAAGGTTGCAGAGCTGGGCCGCAAGGTGGCGGATGGAGTTTAATGTGGAGAAGTGTGAGGTAATCCATTTCAGTAGGAATAACAGATGTGTTGAGTATAGGGCTAACGGGAGGACTTTGAATAGTGTGGAGGAGCAGAGGGATCTAGGTGTATGTGTACATAGATCCCTGAAAGTTGGGAATCAAGTAGATAAGGTTGTTAAGAAGGCATACGGTGTCTTGGCGTTTATTGGTAGGGGGATTGAATTTAGGAGTCGCAGCGTCATGATGCAACTGTACACAACTCTGGTGCGGCCGCACTTGGAGTATTGTGTGCAGTTCTGGTCCCCACATTACAGGAAGGATGTAGAGGCTTTGGAGAGGGTGCAGAGGAGGTTTACCAGGATGTTGCCTGGTATGGAGGGGAGATCCTACGAGGAGAGACTGAGAGATTTGGGGTTGTTTTCGCTGGAAAGAAGGCGGCTAAGATGGGACCTTATTGAAACATATAAGATGATTAGAGGTTTAGACAGGGTGGATAGTGATAGCCTTTTTCCTAGGATGGAGAAAGCTAGCACGAGGGGGCACGGCTTTAAATTAAGGGGGGGTAGTTATAGGACTGATGTCAGGGGTAGGTTCTTTACCCAGAGGGTGGTGAGGGACTGGAATGCCCTGCCAGCTGCAGTTGTAAATGCACCTAGTTTGGGGGCGTTTAAGAGATCTGTGGATAGGTTTATGGACGAAATGGGATTGGTTTAGATTAGTGGGTTAGTGTTGTTTTTTTTTAAAAGCTGGTCGGCGCAACATCGTGGGCCGAAGGGCCTGTTCTGCGCTGTAATGTTCTATGTTCTATGTTCTATCTCTAGTTGCCCTTGAGAATGCGGTGGTGAGCCACTTTCTTGAATTGCTGCAGTCCACATGTTGTGGTTGACCCACAACGCCATTAGGGAGGGAATTTAAGGATTTTGACGCAGTGACAGTGAAGGAATGGCAATATATTTCCAAGTCAGGATGGTGAGCGGCTTGGAGGGGAACTTTCAGATGGTGATGTTCCCATATATCAGCTGCCCTTGTTTTTCTAAATGGAAGTGGTCATGGGTTTGGAAGGTGATGTCTAAGGGTCTTTGGTGAATTGCTGCAGTGCATCTTGTAGTGAGTACACACTGCTGCTACTAAGCGTCAGTGGCGGAGGGAGTGCTTTGCTTTGTTTGCCCATCCAAATTGCATTGCCTTACACTTCTTTGGACTGAATTCAATTTGTTACTTTTCCACCCACTCACCCAAACCATTGATATCATTCTGGAGTCCGCAGCTATCCCCTTTACTGTCAACTACACAGGCAATTTTTGTGTCATCTAAAAATCCCCCAGTGGTGCCTCCCTCGTTGTGTGTTTTGTGTTGAGTGAAAATGCTTTTCAAAGACATTTATCATTCATTTTATTGGATTTTACTTGTTGAATGCGCATGGAAGTCAGTGTAGTCGGCGTAGTCCGGTACCTCGCCATGGTAATCTAATCCTAATCTTGATTATTCTACACAAATAATCCTAGAATCATAGAATCCTTACAGTTCAGAAGGAGGCCATTTGTCCCATTAAGCCCGCACCGACAACAATCCACCCAGGCCCTATCCCAAAAACCCCACGTATTTAACCTGCTAATTCCTCCTAACCCAATGGGGCAGTTCAGCATGGCAGTTAACCTAACCCGCACATCTTTGGACTGTGGGAGGAAACCCACGCAGTCACGGGGAGAATGTGCAACTTCACACAATCACCTGAGGCCAAAATTGAACCTGGGTCCTTGGCGCTGTGAGGCAGCAGTTCTAACCACTGTGCCACCATGTCACCCATGTATTTATATATATGCATATGCACACAGACACACACACACACACACACACATATATATATTTGTCATGGATATATATATATGTATGTACATTTTTTGTTGTGTTCTATGGAATTATACACTAGCTGTTACACCTGTGTTGCAGAGACAGACAACAAACAATATCTATACTGTTATCTAATTGAACCATTTCAGGTTAAGTTCCCAGGCAATTGCATTTGGCACTTTTGGCTTTTCACAAGACGGCAGCACATACTGAATAGGGTTAAAAGACAATATCAAACACTAGATTTCACTTTATTTATCCCATGTCCACAATCTAATTATTTCAGCAGCACATTGCCAATTTACACAAAATAAAGTCCATTCAGATCCATTCAGTTTCAATTTGAAATTTGATATTCCATTTTGCTTCAAGGAATATCAAGACAGGAATACAAAAATCAGATGATTGTGACTGTCTTAGCTGTGCACAAGTATGTAACTAACTCTCCTCTTTTTATTGTTCACTAACTAATGAAAGAACAGTGTTATCATCCTAAACCAATGGATAGGAGAATAAAATGATACCTGTGCAAGGAAAGTGTCCCAACCATGTAACATACCATTGTGCCTTTGGCAATAGTTCAAGGTTTTTAAGCACCATAGTACATTGGTGAAGAGGGATGTATAATTTCAGCATTTTCAGTGGAGCAGAAAACTTAATTTTTCTCTGCCATTCAGTTTTTTTTCAGTAATCAGCACTTGTGCTGCAAAGGAACACAGGCATGGCATCTGTAATAATGAAGGGCTTGAACTACAAGGATAGGCTGGGACCTTTTCCCCTGGGGCATAGGAGGATGAGGGGTGACTTTATACAGGTTCATAAAATCATGAGGGGCAAAGATAAGGTGAATAGCCATTGTCTTTTCCCCAGGTTGGGGAGTCAAAAACTAGAGGGTACAGGTTTAAGTTGAGAAGGGAAAAATTTAAAATGGGCCCGAGGGACAACTTTCTCATACAGAGGGTGGTGGATATATGGAATGAGCTGCCAGAGGAGGTGGCAGAGGTGGGTACAATTACAATATTTAAAACACATTTGGACAGGTACGTGGATAGGAAAAGTTTAGAGCGATATGAGCCAAATACAGGCAAATGGGACTAGTTCAGTTTGACTGAGTTCAGACGAAGGGCCACCTAGACGTTGGCTCTATTCTCTCTTCACAGATGCTGTCAGACCTGCTAAGATTTTCCAGCATTTTTCTGTTTTTGTTTTAGATTCCAGCATCCGCTGTATTTTGCGTTTATCACAGACAAATGGGAATAGTTCAGTTTAAGAAACCTGGTCAGCATGGATGAGTTGGGCTGAAGGGCCTGTTTCCATGTTGTATTTCTTTATAACTACGGGTGTACTTAACGTGAATAAATTGTGATTACTCTTTCCAGTCTGTGAACATGTGTTGGTATCTCAAGACAAGGATACCCTGACTATCATGCGCAACTTGAACTAATTCATTTCTGAGCAAAGTTAACAGCAAAAGCAAATTGAAGCTGTGAACCTATTTTGGCAATTTTGTGTTGAGGGCACTTGCAATGCTTTTTTCACTTACTGTTGGATGAAACCAATACCAGTCCAGATTTATCTGGAATATCTAACTAATTCAAATCAAAGAAAATCAAGACTTTAGAAATTGGTTTGGGACTAGGCACAGCGCTGCGAAGTAAGGGAAACAGGGGCAACTAACATCAAATTTCCACCCCACAGTTTTCTTTCTGGACGTGACCAGGGTAGGAAACTTTACCTTCACCACAGCCATGGGTGAAAGTAGAACCAAATAAATATGTAACGTTAAAAGAGTCTCAACGAAAGTAACTCATTGAGCTGAGTTTATAATGTTGTGTGATTGTCACCCATTTTACATCCGTTCTGATTTTCACTTCATTTCCCATGACAACTGATTACAATCACTGCAGAAACCAGTGTTCATTTTGCATAGCAGCGCTGAAAAACATCATTTAGCCCTGGCCCCATGTCACATTGGCCATGTTCAAAATCAGGAGTTGGGAGATCTCTTCGGACATGCAGGTCTGGCTGAGTAAACTTACAGTTTGATATTTCATTGAAAAGAAGCACGTTTGGCATGGCATTCTTTCTGTTATCAAATGTAAAATAAAAGATGATTGCAGTTAGAAAACCATCCTTGATGATTAATTTTGTGCGTCGGTGACAAGGCAATGTTTCTTGAAGGATAAAATAGCATTCACTGGTTTGACAAATATAAAGAAATAAGATCATACAATCATAAGAGAGAGGATCAGAATTAGGCCATTTGGCCCATCAAGTTTGCTCCACCATTCAATCATGGCTGATAAGTTTTTCAAGCTCATTCTCCCACCTTTTCCCCATTACCTTTGGTCCCCTTACCAATCCAGACCTTATCTATCTCTGTCCTAAATATACTCAATGAAACTGGTAAATACCAATGATAAGGAAAGATTGTAGAAAAAGAGATAATCAGCCATGGACAGCTAAGGAAATAAAGGAGGGTATAAAATTGAAAGGAAATGCATACAAAGTGGCAAAGATTAGTGGAAACGTGGAAATCTCTAAAAGTCAGCAGAAAGCCACAAAAAAAGCTATAAAGAAAAATAAGATGGATTATGAGAATAAACTAGCTCAGAATATAAAAACAGATAGCAAAAGTTTCTACAAATATATAAAACAAAAAAGAGTGGCTAAAATAAACATTGGTCCTTTAGACGATAAGAAGGGGGATGTAATAACTGGAAATGAGAAAATGGCTGAGGCATTGAACAGGTATTTTATGTCGGACTTCACAAATAACATGCCAAAAATTGATAACAGGAAGGCTATGGCAGGTGACAACCTAAAAGCTGTCATTATCACGAAAGAGGTAGCATTGGGCAAATTAATGGGGCTAATGGTAGACAAGTCTCCTGGTCCTAATGGAATGCATTCCAGGGTACTAAAAGAGATTACAGGAGAAATAGCAAATGCACTAGTGGTAATTCGTTGGATTCTGGGGTGGTTCCCACAGATTGGAAAACAGCAAATATAATGCCATTGTTCAAAAAACAAAAGACAGGTAACTATAGGCCAGTTACTTTAACTTCTGTAGTAGGGAAAATGCTTGAATCTATCATCAAGGAAGCAATAGCGAGGTGTCTGGATATAAATTGTCCCATTGGTAAGACGCAGCATGAGTTCATGAAGGGAAGTTCAAGTTTGATTAATTTGATGGAATTCTTTGAGAATATTACATGTAGACAATGGAGAACCTGTGGATGTGGTGTATCTGGATTTCCAGAAGGCATTTGACAAGGTGCTGCACCAAAGACTGCTGCATAAGAGAAAGGTGCATGGGTTATGGGTAATGTATTAGCATGGATAGAGGATTGGTTAACCAGCAGAAAGCAAAGAGTGGGGATAAATGGGTGATTTTCTGGTTGGCGGTCAGTGACTAGTGGTGTGCCTCAGGGATCAGTGTTGGGACTGCAATTGTTTACGATTTACATAGATGATTTGGAGTTGGGGAGAAGTATTGTATGCCAAAATTCGCAGATGACACTAAGGTGGGTGGCAGACAGAAGTGTGCAGAAGACACTGAGAGTCTGCAAATGGATATCGATAGTTTAAGTGAGTGGGTGAGGGTCTGGCAAACGGAGTACAATGTCGATAAATGTGAGGTCATCCATTTTGGCAGTAATAACAGCAAACTGGACTATTATTTAAATGGTAAAAAATTGTAGCATGCTGCTGTGCAGAGGGACCTGGGTGTCCTTGTGCAGGAATCTCAAGGAGTTGGTTTGCAGGTGCAGCAGGTAATTAAGAAGGCAAATGGAATTTTCTCCTTAATTGCTAGAGAGATGGAGTTTAAAAACAGCGAGGTTATGTTGCAGCTGTATAAGGTGCTGGTGAGGCCACACCTGGAGTACTATGTACAGTTTTGGTCTCATTACTTGAAAAAGGCATTGGCACTGGAGGGGGTGCAGAGGAGATTCACTAGCTTGATTCCAGAATTGAGCGGGTTGGCTTATGAGGAGAAACTGAGTAGTGTGGGGCTATATCCTTTCGAATTCAGAAGAATGGGGGGAGATCTTATAGAAACATGTAAGATTATGAAAGGAATAGACAAGGTAGAAGGAGGGAAGTTGTTTCCACTGGCTGGTGAAACTAGAACAGGGACATAGCCTCAAAATAAGGGGAAGCAGATTTAGGACTGAGTTGAGAAGGAACTTTTTCACACAAAGGGTTGTGTATCTGTGGAATTCCCTGCCCAGTGAAGCAGTTGAGGCTCCCTCATTGAATGTTTTTAAGGCAAGGATAGATAAATTTTTGAACAATAAAGGAATTAAGGGTTATGGTGAGCAGGCGGGGAGCAGAGTCCACAAAAAGATCAGCCATGCTCTTATTGAACAGCGGAGCAGGCTCGAGGGGCCAGATGGCCTACTCCTGCCCTAGTTCTTATATTCTTATGTTATTATGACCTGACCTCCACAGCTTGCTATGGCAGCGAATTCCATAGATTCACCACCCTCTGACTGAAGAAATAAAATATTTAAACAATTGTTGTGTACCTAAAGAATTAAATGTGAATAATTTATGTCCTTGATTCAGATAAATCAGCCATTTAAGGATATTTTTATCCTAATAATGATATTCTAAAATTGTGAATATTTCATAAGAATATAAAAAAAAGGTGGAGACCATACAGTCTTTCAAATCTGCTCGCTATTCTTTACAATCTTCAGTTTCAACACTATTTTCACACACTCTGACCATGTCCCTTCATTTCTCATAAGATCAAAATTCTATCTATCCCAGCCTTAAATATATTCAGTGATAGAGTAGCCCTCTCCTGATATCAGTCCTGGTTGATTGACTTCTTATCCTGAGGGCATGTCCCTATTTCCTGTACTCTTGCCAGGGAAAACAACCTCTTAATGCCCTGCCTGTCAAGACCCATCAGAAGCTTGTATGCTTCAATAATTTTTATCTTTCATTCCTCTCAGCGCCAGAGAGCAACAGCCCCATTTACTCAGGTCTGAGTTTTTGAGCAGCTGGAGAGCTCCCCGCCTGTATGAAAATGCCTTTATAGACCTGAATTCAGAAGCCCCACCCCTCCGAACCTGGCCTCAGCCATTTTCGCAGAGGATAGAATGGGGACAGGCTCTAAATTGCACAAGTATCATTCGCAGAGGCAGCTGCAGGGATACATCAGCAGCTGATTCTACTTCATGTGTGATTTGAGTGACTGAAACCCAAAGTTGCAGCTTAGACCTGGTAGGTGCAAGTCCTTGAACCCTGTGGATTCATTTGGATAACCAGGTAACTCCTTTTGGAGAGGTCGTCTTTTATATGGTCGTGAAACACCTTTGGCAAGGACCAGGTGCCTTTGGGAAAGGTCAGGTGCTCTTTAAGATAGTTAAAAGTACATAAGATTGTGCATAAATACATTGGAACTGTGAAAGCTGTCAAGGAACTGTCAAGATGCATTAGGATGGCCCATGCTCATTGGAAATGTCAAAGCTATCAAGGCATTTTGTCTTAAGTTTTTAAAACATGTAGAGTTTTTAGAATCAGTATTTATTTCACTCTCTCTGTTGACATATGCCTGAGGGTTACCATTATAGGATTTATATTACATCACTGATTTTACAATCTAACATTATCATGGTGGGGCGCCAGTTGTGTGAACAGTTTGATCCATAGCTCCAAGTGATCATATAATAGAAATATTTGTTGTTATAAGAAATTAGTTGAAGGAATTTAAATGTATTGACTTTTTTTCCAAATGATTGTTTCTTTAAATACTGATATCATTAATAGACGCAATTTTATTTTACATCAGCAGGTCTCCGGAGGTTTTTCCATGGTGGGTATCAGATGAGTTGTATGGATGAGGTAGCACGAAGGTTGCTGAATAGAGGGCAGAGGTTGACATGAGCTGGCATTATGTTGGTATAGTGCCATAGAGAGCCATAGGGTCACACAATGTATGGGGCCCGTGGTGTTGGATGAGGTGGCAAAAGCTGGCATGGATGACACCATGAGGATTGTGGGAGGGGTGAGGGGTGTGAGAGGTAAGGACTGGAGGGCTGATTTTTGCTTTACTAATTTTAAAAATAACTTCAACAAAATGTCGGGGCACCGAGGCTAACCTTCAGCTCAAATCATTTCCATATCTGGCAGCCTTTGCACTCTATCCAGGGGGCAGCAAGCCTGACTCCCAGGGAACAAACTCCCCACCCTGGGATGAAACTTGGACATTCCAGGCCTCTTTTTCCTAGAGCAAGCTTGTGGAATCGAAATACCTCAACTCTGCACACCTGTAGGAGCGAAAATCCAGGCCTAATTTCTCTCACCCCAGTGACCAATCTAGAAAACCTTCAATGTACCACCTCTCATGGAATCATCATAGAATCCCTTGAATGCAGAATGACACCATTCAGCCCATTGAGACAGCACTGACTCTCTGACAGAGCATCTTATTCAGGCAAGGGGTGGTCTGCCTCCCACGGGGTATTTGATCGTGGGGGAGGGGGGCTGCCTCCTGAGGAGGGGGGGGATGTGGCTGCCTCCCGGGGGGGGGAGGTTTATCATGGGGGGACTCTGCCAAGGGGGGCCTGCCTCCCGGGGGGGTATCCGATCACAGGGGGACTGTTTGCCGGGGTGGTTAGCGGGGGGGTCTGCAAAGGGCATTCAAGGAGGACGGGCTTTGAAGGTTCACCTGCAGAATAGGAATCAGCTTCGGATTTTTGTTCTGCAGGTTGATAACAGCGCAGATCCGGAACAAATCCAAAGATGGTCAAGTGTGATTTGGGCGGTAGTGTTGGGTGCGCAGTTCATTAAGTCAATTTAAATGCATAAATCTGCTTGGATTTGGGTGCAGATCGCGTTACAGACCCAACACCCGAATTTACCACGATTTCACGCCCGTTTTCAGGTATGAATTTTTGGTAAAATCGGGCCCAATATTTACAGCCTGCCAACTAGAAAAATCCCCATTTATCCTTATCTTCTGCTCTGTGTCAGTTAACCAATCCTAATATATTAGCCCCAATTTAATGAGCACTTATTTTGCATAATGCTCTTTTGTGTGGCACCTTACCAAATGTTTTTTTGAAAGTCCATGTATGCTACATTAACTAGTTCCCCATTATCAACCTTACAAATAATCAAAAAAACGCTAATAAATTTGTCAAATGCGATTTTCTTTTTGTAAAACCATGTTGGCGCTTACTAATCATATGATGACTTTCTAAGTGCTTTGTTACAATTTCCTGAATAAGTAGTTCCTGATGAGATATGTCAGGCTAACTGGCTGGGTCAATCTCTGTTCTCTCATTCCCTCATTTCTAGAATAGTGATGTTACTTTCTAAACTTCTAATTTACTGGAATCTAGGATATTTTGGAAAATCTTAACCAGCATTTTCACTATTTCTGCAGGTACCTTGCAGGGTTAGGCACAGGCCATCAGGTACTGGATATCTGTAGTTAGTCCTTGAAGTTTCTGTTGTACTTCATCTCTGCTAATATTAGTTATTTTAAGCCCCGTGCTCTTGGTTGCTATTTATTTCTGGTATGTCTCCTCTACTACTGTGAAAAGAGATTAAAAATATTCGTTCAATATTTCTGTCACTTCCTCAATCACCATTACCATTAGTTCTGTCTTTGCTCTTAGGGGTCTAACATTTACTTCAGATACTTTACTTTTCAACATTCTTGTAAAAACTCTTACAACTTGTTTTATATTTCTGGATCGCTTATATTTCCTCTTTTAGCAACTTGTTGGTCACTCTGCTCATTTCTAAAATTCTTCCAATCCTCAGACTTGCTATTTTTCTTCTGAATATTATAAGCTCTTCTGTCAGATCTCAAACAATGATGAGACGGAGTACAAGAAAGAGATAGAGAATCTGGTGAACTGACGCGATAACAACAATCTCTCCCTCAATGTCAGCAAAACGAAGGAGGTAATCACTGACTCCAGGAAACAGAGTGGAGGACATGCTCCAGTCAGGGATGAAGTGGAAAGGGTTGAAAACATCAAGTTTCTAAGTGTCCCGATCATGTTTAATCCCTTCCATGCTGATGCTATAGTTAAGAAAGCCCACCAGTGCCTTTACTTTCTCAGGAGGCTAAAGAAATTTGGCATATCCACTAAGACTCTCACCAACTGATACAGATACACCATAGGAAGCATTCTTTCTGGTTGTATCACAGCTTGGTATGGCTCCTGCTCTGTCCAAGATGGCAAGAAACTACAAAGAATCATGAATGCACCCAATCCATCACACAAACCAGCCTCTCACCTACTGACTCTGTCTACACTTCCCATTGCCTTAGAAAAACAGTCAGCATAATGACCCTCTGCACACCGGACATACTCACTTCCATTTTCTTCCGTCAGGAAAAGATGCAAAAGTCTGAACTCAAGTACCAACTGACACAAGAACAGCTTCTTCCCTGCTGCCATCAGACTTTTGAATGGACATACCTCATATTAAGTTGACCTTTCTCTACACCCTAGCTATGACTGTAACACTACATTCTGCACCCTTTCCTTTCCTTCTCTATGTACAGTATGCTTTGTCTATATAGCACACAAGAAACAATACTTTTACTGTATACTAATAAACAATAATGAATCAAATCAATCAAAATTTAATCCAACTGAATCATTTATTAATATTATCAGTAACTCTACCATTGACTTCCCTTGTAAGACATACATTAATCATTCGTGCTGAGTTTTTGTTGTTTGATCAAATACATTTTTGTAGAAAAATTTCAATAATTTCTTTGTTATTTCCCACTGTTTATTTACATCATACCATTCAGTCTATTTACCCAATCAACCTTTGTCAGCTTTCCCTCACACCTATATAATTGACTTTGTTTAAGTTTCAGGTTATTGTTTTCAACTCAACTGTGTTGCTGTCAAGCTTAAAATGGAATTCAACTGTATTATGATCACTATTTTCTCAGAGGATCTTTGACCAAGAGGTGACAAATTAACTGTGCCTCGTTATACAATACTGGATCTAAAATAGCTTTGTTGCTAGCTGGTTCCAAAGCATCCTCTTCCAGAAAGCTGTCATGAAAGCATTCTACCCTTTGTCATTTAGATTTGTCGAGACTATAAGACGATTAAAGTTCCCATCAGTATAACATTGCCTATGCTACCAGCTACAATTATTTCATACGTCATGCTCTGTCTAACAAAAATCCATTGTTAGGGGACATATAAACTACTGCATTTTCTTATCCTCAGTATTTCTAATCTGCACCCTTATGGACTCTATTCCCTCATCTTCAGAGCCAATATCTATTCTTACCGCAGTTCTTATGAGAGCCTTGATTAGCAGGGGAACACATCTTCCTTTTTTATTCTGCCTTTCTTTTTGAAACGTTGTCTGCTGTTTATTTCTAGCATTGGTCATCTCTTCACTGTGGATTTGATTTTCAAGTCAGGGTCAAGAACCCAGCGCTAAACAATTTCCAGGTCCTGACTCTGTGTCACACTCATGTTACTGATGCAAGGTGATCTTCAGATGTAAATGTCCAATTGTTTGGGAGGTGAACTTGACATCTGATTAGTGGTGCTGTGCTTTAGCCGGAGGCGGGAGCTGCCTGCGCAGCATGATCAGCAAATACAGAGGACAACCAGGAAGGGGCCTGCTTACAGAAGAGATAAGGCAATGCATGGGGGCGGGGGCAGGATCTTCAGCACACTCAGGAGTGACCAACTGACTGATTGAAAAATACTGCACACAATCCAGTTCAGAATTGTTCCAAAGTTACATGTATCACACATTTCTAATGCTAAACACCAAACTCCTGAAATCTCCTCCCTAATAGCTATGTGGCTGTACATGCAGCAGGACAAGAAGGCAGTTCACTATTACCTTCTCAAGGGCAATTAGGGATGGGCAATAAACATTGGCCTAGCCAGTAGTGTGCATATCCCTTGAACTAAATTTAAAATGCGCTTAGAGAAAAAGGCCTCATTTTGTATCATATTTCTTTGCATAGACCTTATTCCCTGGGAGCAATAACCATAAATTTTCTGTCTCTTCCTATCTCACTCAACTTGTGTTTGCCAGAATCACTTTGATGATCTAATGCCTCAACTATTCTTTTTCGATTTCTAAATCTTCCTTCACCCGTCCTCCCCTCATTCTTTTAATTTTAAACCCTCAACTTTCTATGATTTTTTTTGGTTTGCACAGAGAAAATGTCTTTTATAGTGTTACAATCTCAATAAATAATAATTAATAGCTAAAAGGATGACACCACAAAGAATTTACATTTAAAGACTTTTACTGCAACAAAAAGACTAAATGTTTTCCTAGCAGCAAACTCCCCAGATGATTTAGCAATAATTTTGAACATGAAAGTTTATGTCCTTTTGAACTGCAGAATAAAACATAAGAACATTAGAACTTGGAGCAGAAATAGGCCATCTGACCCCTCGATCCTGCTCCGCCATTCAATAGACCGTCACTGATCTTTTTTGTGGACTCAGCTCCACTTACCTGCCCGCTCACCATGGCCCTTAATTCTTTTACCGTTAAAAAATCTATCGTTGCATTAAAAACATTCAATGAGGTAGCCTCAACTGCTTCACTGATTCACAATCCTTTGTGTGAAGAAATTCTTCCTCAACTCAGTCCTAAGTCTGTTCCCCCTTATTTTGAGGCTGTGCCCCCTACTTCTAGTTTCACCCACCAGTGGAAACAATCCCCCTGCTTCAATCTTATCTATTCCCTTCATAATTGTAAAGGTCTTTATAAGATCCCCCCTCATTCTTCTGAATTCCAAAGAGTATCAGTCTATTCCGTCTTTCCTCATAAGCGAACCCTCTCAACTTCTCAACCAATCTAGCAAATCTCCTCTGTCCCCTCTCCAGTGCCAATACATCCTTTCTCAAGTAAGGAGACCAAAACTATACACAGTACACCAGTGGGGCCTCATTTGCACCACCTTATACATCTTCAGCATAACCTCCCTGTTTTTAAACTCCATCTCTCCAGCAATGAGGGACAAAATTCATGAAAATAGCCCATGTGATAAATACCATTAAACATTCTTCAAGGTGATGTTGTGTAACCAGGACTTTTTGTATGATCACAATACCTCAAGTACACTGAAGAACCTAATTGCGGTCTGTACTTGCAGACTAATGGGTCCCAATACTAATTGCGAGGCAGGATGGGAAGAGGTGGCGGCGTAGTGCACCAGGAGGATTTGTTAATGGGAAACTGGTCCGACCAAATAAAACAATCAAACCTTTTTTAAATGTTTCCCATCAACTGGGTGGAAAGCAGTGGGGGAGTAGATCAGAGGTATGGTGGAAATTGAAGATTTGTTGACATAAGGTCAAAGCGCATGAGGGCACTTGACATTGCCTTGACGATCCCTTAAAACATAAATGAGGAGTAATTTCTTCAGCCAGAGAACCTGTGAATCTGTGGAACTCTTTGCCACAGCAGGCTGTGGAGACCAGGTCTTTAAAACAGAGATAGATAGGTTCTTGATTAAATAGGGGATCAGGGGTTATGGGGAAAAGGCAGGAGAATGAGGATGAGACAAATATCAGCCATGATTAAATGGTGGAGCAGACTTGATGGGCCGAGTGGCCTAATTCTACTCCTATGTCCTATGGTCTTATGCTCCTTGGGGTGATGGAGAAGGCCACATATCATGGGATAGGATGAGTCAGATGTTACGAGGCTGGTAAGGAGTTGGACATTGGGAGGAGGGGGATATAAAATAGGTCAGGCCATCAGGGGTCTTCCATCATGGAGGGGTAAACAGGGAAGCATAATGGTAATGGGCTATGCGGGTTAGCACTCCTGCTGGTTCAGGTTCATGAGCCGTGCTACAAAGGTGCTTACCATACAGGTCCAGCCATTCTTGTCTCCACCTAGCTGTCAGGTTTTCTCAGATCTGGGAAATGTAGCCTGGCCTGCAGGTATTAAAAATTAAACTGCATTTAAAATGGAGTCATGCAGTTTCCTTAAAATATTTTGTCAGACCTGCCTCTTGAGAAGTAGTTTTATGTCAGATTGGGATCAGAAGGATCTTTTAGACTTTTGTTTTATAATGGATCATCGCAGCTTTACATCATAATACACCATTGGCTTTTGTTATTCCCTTAAGTCCCCACGACACAGACCTTTAAAAACTCATGCACTCTTTCCTATTAATTAGTTGTCATTTTACAATTCAGCATTATATGCAAATCCTTGAATATACAAGAGTTATTCACCTTAAACGTCATATCTGCTGGACTCACCGTGCGAGTTATATTTGTTTGCTTTTCAGCAAAGACATTCTCGTCAAAATCTCTGGAGATTTCTGAAGAACCGACGTTTGAAATTTCACAGGAAATTTTCTTTTTTTTTGGACTGCAATCACATTCATTTAACATAAGAAGTAGTGCAATTGCTTGCAAACTTCAAAACTAACAAATCTGCTGGAAGATAATGTCAATTTTCCAATTGGTGTTTTCATTCCTCTAATGAAGAACATTCTAATCAATCTATTACAAAACGCAAGATTGGAAATCAAACTATATACAAACAATGATATTGTGGATCACAAATGGAAAATGATAAATCGAAAGGATATGTAATGGGTATTAAAGCTGGTTCATTGAAAAATGAAGAAGTGAAACATGTAAGATGCATAAAGATCGAGATCAGGTGCTGCCTGCTAGCTTGCTGCCCACTGCTGTATAAGGCAGATCATTGACCATCTATGTCAGTACAAAGCAATACATTGCCAGCCTGGGTCCACAGGCACTGCACAAGGGGCAAAGTGGCAATGCCCAGTGGGCACCTTGGCACTGCCATCGGGCATTGCCCCACCCGGGGCAATATGTATACTCTATACATATAACAATGTTAACACTTGGCACTCTCAACCCACTGTAGCTGCACAAGCCTCCATTCTGCACCAAGATTCCCGAATCATTTCCAATTGGGCGATCAGGTCACGTGAATCCCCCAGGTTTGCATTCTGTAAGGGCCAGCTACTACAGTCTGCTTTGGGTGTTACAAAATATCATCATTTAATATCTCCTGTAGGCGCCAGCCTAGGAGAAATTTGGTGCCGGATCCTTGGACTGTTTATCGATGTTCAACTTTCACTATTACCGTTCTTACAGCAATAAATTGCCGACTTTAAAAACCTATAAGGTTACTTGGTGCTCAAACCGATTATCATAAGCAGAAGTCACCAATTAACTAATATTACATTTATTAAATTGGCTTCAAATTGATGGGTTGGAAAAATGAAGCCACACTTCATCCACAGTGCATTGGCTGTGGATTGATGAATCTCCATAATTGAATACTTGACGAGGATTCAAAGTGCAATGAGGTAATTAAATCTACATTTCTCATATCTAGCATTTGAATACTAAAACCGGCTTAATTATTCCCACTCAGAGACAAAAGTAATTTCTTTACTCATATCTAGTCAGCCATGAATACGCAAGTGAAGTGTCGGATTTTGTACCCTGATGGGTTCCCCTGCATCCAATATGTACCGCTGACAACACTGTAGACTAGCTAATTTGTGAGAACAATCTAGCTAAGAATAATAGGACATGAAATGTGTGTTTCAGTCTTTGATCATTGAATCGGTTCTTCTTTAAACGCAGACTTTAAGCAGAGCAGGACTTCCACCCACTTCTTTAAATCTTCCCTAGTTGCAACCTATTTCTTTTTGTCTGGAGTGAGTCACGATGCACTGCAGTCTGTTGGATTCTCACCACCAAGTGAAAGTCCATCAGTGTGGGGCTAGAAGACCTCAAAAGTGGGGGCAAAAAATGAAATGGGGCAGGTGGGCACACTGAAGGTGAGTGAGTGATTGTGTTCAAAAGTGGCCCCCCGTTGAGTGCAGTAGCAGTTTTCTTTTTAATTTTTATTACTTTATATTCTAATTATATATTTTAAATTTTAATTTCTTCTACCGTTTCATTTGTCCACTTCGAAATTTCGCTTCCCGTCTCATCTACAGTATAAATCCCGTCCTATTTGCTTTGTCTTTGCTCTGATGAAGGATCATTCAGACTCAAAATGCTCTATTCTCTCTTCACAGACCGACTGAGATTTTCAAGCATTTCCTGTTTTTTGTTTCAGTAACAAGTAAGTGCTCAGAATCCAGTACAGGTGATGCCTAAAAGCAAGTTTCAATTATATTGTTGGTTATATATAACAGGAAGGTCAGCAGATCCAAGACCATTTAAAACCATCGCTGCATGTAAGGTAACAGAACAGAGTGTGAGAGGGCAATGAAACACTGGAAAGTACAGGGAAGGCCAATTTTAGGCCTGTATGTAGGAAGATATGTCAGAGTGATCTTGAAGCCAGCATTACCTGTTTGACTACCTGTCAAGGTGCCACCAACTATTTCTGCATAGAACTGTGGTGGGACATTGTGAAAGGAATGGAAAGGTAACAAGCTCTTTTCTGCTGCAAGGACACAGAACAACACTGAGCTGGCGCACGTGCAGGGACTGCTAACAGTCAGATGTTAACTGAAACAAGCTGCATGTTCTTGTCGTCAAACTAGTGTTATGGGCACAATGGTGCAGAGGAAAATCCTCCTTGTGCGCATTTCACTCAGGAACATACCCCTTTGTGACAATCTACTTTAATTATTTCCACCCCTTCAAATTGAATTAAGTTTCTCCTCCCACCATCGATACACTCCATAGGTGCAACTAAGTTAGGAAAGAAAGCATGTCCATAACATATATATTTATAGGGACTATCAATAATATATATTTATATATATTATATTCACATTCTGAGGACATCAAAATTTGCATCAGAGCCAAAGGAGTGCTTCCAAAGTGTTATAAAGTAGGCCTATATGGCAACAAAAACAGAAAATGCTGGAAAATCTCAGCAAGTCTGACAGTGTCTGTGGGGAGAGAATAGAACCAATGTTTTGAGTCTTGATGACCCTTTATCAGAGCTAGCAATTCAGTCACCCCCAGCAAGACCCAACAAACATCAGTGAGGTAAATGGCCAATAATCTGTCTTTGATAGTGTTGTTTGAGGGATGAATGTGGGCCAGGTCACTGGGAAAAATTATCTGTCCTTCTTCACATCTAACATACAAAAGTGTGTTAACCAGGGTTCAGGGTAAGCACATTCCTCTTAGAACGAAGGGCAAGGCTGGCAGAAGTAGGGAACTCTGAATGACTCGGGATATTGAGGCCCTGGTCAAGAAGAAGAAGGTGTCACATGACATGCATAGGCAGCTGGGATCAAGTGAATCCCTTGAAGTGTATAGTGGATATAGGAATTGAGTTAAGAGAGAAATCAGGAGGGCAAAAAGGGGACATGAGATTGTTTTGGCAGGTAAAGCAAAGGAGAATCCAAAGAGCTTCTACAAATACATAAAGGGCAAAAGAGTAACAAAAGAGGGAGTAAGGCCGCTTAAGGACCAACAAGATCATCTATGTGTGGATCCACAAGAGATGGGTGAGATCCTAAATGAATATTTCTCATCAGTATTTACTGTTGAGAAAAGCATGGATGTTAGGGAACTTGGGGAAATAAATAGTGATATTTTGAAGAGAGTACATATTACAGAGAAAGAGGTACTAAAAGTCTGAAAGCGCATCAAGGTAGATAAATGCCTTGAAGTGTATCCTAAGACATTGTGGGAGGAAATTGTGGTTCCGCTAGCAGAGATGTTCGAATCATCGATAGTCACGGGTGAGGTGCCTGAAAATTGGAGGGTGGCAAGTGTTGTATCTTTGTTTAAAAAGGGCATGCAGGGAAAAGCCTGGGAACTGCAGGCCGGTGAGCATCACAGCTGTGATGGGTAAGTTGTAGGAAGGCATTTTGAGAGACAGGATCTACAGGCATTTAGAAACGCATGGCTTTCTGAGTGAAAAATCATGTCTCACAAATTTGATCAAGTTTTTTGAAGGGATAACTAAGAAGACAGTTGAGGGCAGTGCAGTTGACGTGGTCTTCATGGACTTTAGCAAGACCTTTGACAAGGTACCGCATGATAGGTTGTTGCATAAGGTTAAATGTCATGGGATCCAGGCTGAGGTAGCTAAATGGATATAAAATTGGTGAAAATGACAGATTAAGAAGCCTCACAACACCAGGTTAAAATCCAACAGGTTTATTTGATAGTAAATGCCACTAGCTTTCGGAACACTATTCCTTTGTCAGGTGACCTCAACTTCATGTGAAGTTCATGCTCCACTAGGACTTAGGGACGGAGTTCCACATTCAGACAGGGAGAGGCCAAACTGAACAGGCACTGAGAATTCAGCACCACCATCTCATAACATGAAGTAATAGAGGAGAAAGAAATGGAAATGAGGATGAACTCAGCTGCTGGGTGTCCTGAGAGCCTCTTGGACGGTTGGTGCATTGCATTGGGAGACCGAGTAAAGTGTCACACAATAGTATTGCCAGATGAGTTGAGAGGCACAGCTGAGAAAAGTTTGGAGTCCTTCATTCACAATGCAGGGGGTCAGGAAAGATACCAATGAAGGGCAGTCATGCGAGACTAATCCTGGAATTAATTGCCTAGTTCACAGTTTCAAAATTCCCAGAGCAAGGAGGAAGTCAGGAATAATTGAATGACTGGACAAACCTCAGCTGCTGGTTGCAATCTTTCCACTAGCAGGTTGACACATGAGAAGCCACCTCCAACACACTCCCCACGCCCCCCAACCATCCCTCACCTCCTCCCCACCCTTCAATTCATTGCAATTCCTGACTAAACAATGAATGCCAAAGTGTTTAGTTTCCTCATCTAAGGATGGGGGAAGGGAACCTCGAAAGGCACCCTGTGCTGGGCAGAATTTCAGGGCTCCACTATAACCAACCCCTTAAGCCCACAGTCACTCATTAGTTATAAGAACATAAGAACATAAGAAATAGGAGCAGGAGTAGGCCATCCAGCCCTTCGAGCCTGCCCCGTCATTCAATAAGATCATGGCTGATCTGTCGCTGCTCAGTTCCACATTCCCGCCCTCTCCCCATAACCCTTAATCCCCTCTCCTATCAAAAACCCATCAACCCTTTTATAGAAAGAAAATGGACCAGTGGAAGCCACCAATGTCTCTGCATGGCTCGGGAGGGACTAGTGGCTCACATCTGCCACTTTCTGAAGCAGGGGTGGTGTTATGGGGACTGGGAGGGCATCCATTGCCCACTGTCGCTATTAATTACTACACCCTTGGCTCTTTTGAGGCTCAATTGGGATCCTCTGCAGAATTGCTCAAGCTTCCATACATGAGTGCAGGATGCCCTTTTTGGCAAGATGCACAATTATGTGCACTTTGAGAGGTATCAAGCAGGTCAAGATGCCAGGGCACTGGGCTTCACAGTGAGTTATAATATCCTACAGCTCCAGGGCACCATTGACTGCACTCATGTGGCTATAAGATCTTCCTGGCAACAGGCACTCCAGTATATTAATAGGAAAGATTTCTACTCACTGAATGCACAGCTGGTTTTTGACCACAACAAATAAATCCTGCAGCTTTGTGTAAGCTATCACAGAAGCATCCACAATTGCTACTTCTTGAGGAGATTGTTGATTTCAGGCATTCTTCAAGGAACAGCACAGTATCCAGGATTAGTACCTCAGGGACAAAGGGTACTTGCAAAGGACACCGCCGGCGATGCCTGTGTGCAGCCACAAACTGCAACTGAGAGAAGGTACAACAATGTTCATATTGCTACTGGAATATTGGTGGAGCACACCATAGGCATTTTAACAATGCAATCCCAATGCCTGGACAGATCGCTGCAGCATAACCCCAGAGAATCTCACAGATTATGTCTTGCTGTGCAGTTCTCCACCTGGTGATGCAGAGGGAGAAGAGTTGCCAGATGCTGAAATGGAGGAGCTACACATCTCCTCCAATGAGGTTTGCAGCAAAACAGGTGAGGGTAGTGAGGTGGAGGAAGCCAAGGCTGCAGGGGAAGAGGCCATAGCATAGGCCAGATGAGGTAGATGTGTACGTGTGGCCCATATAGTCACCAGATTGCAGGATGAGGATGAGCAGTAGTGAGTATCCCCTCAGACAAGTGCCCTCCATCACGGGTCCACATTAAAGTCAGTGTGGCTATCCTGACATTTCAACTGTCCATTTCACAATGCCTCTTATTGAACACATACATTGTGCTCCCCAGGCTGGCCCTGGCTAACTGTAGCAAATAAAGCCCTCAAGCAAACATGTACTTCATAATAAATAAAAGAGCACATGTCAGCCTCACGACATCCTCGCCCCCATCTAATTGCTTCCCTCAGCAATGTGTCAAGCTACTACACGTGCTTCCGGAGTTTGTTCAGAGGCTGCTCATGAAACCAATCAGAGCATCTGGAACCTGAGTGAATAGAAACGACAGTGTATCTTCCCAACCAATCAGAAATACACAGTGGAAAGATATACCATTGTAAAACCAATGACCTCACTCTCTGCCATGAAGCCCACCACGAAAATTCTTGGCTCTTCTTACAACAAAAGATAATGGTTATAAATAATTACAAAATGGATGGAGGGAAATAAATACATCTGAACTTTAAAATCTGACAGATTTCCACATCCACTCCTCCATCGACTACTAATTCTCCCAGAGAGAAATGGAGACCCATCCAGTGATATGGCAAGAATTTCACGGTGATATTCTATATTTGTTCAGCAGTTATGAATATCTGTCAAAACCTGGATAGATGTAATCAGACTTACTGTAGCAGGTAGAGTCAATCTGCTCAAAGCCACATCATCTGAGTTGCTTTCAGTCCAATGATTAACCGTGCTCACATTGAAACATATTTGACATCTGAAAAACTCAGCTGTGATGGTGAATTACACAACTTCTGACAAGCCAGAGGTCAAAGGTGAGCTCTAGCCACATTTCATGTCCACATTTATACGATGCTGATGTGTAGATTCGAAAGAAGGGAAAAACTGCAATGAAGAGTTGAATTTTTCTCTCAGGATGACTCTGTGATGGGGTAAAACAAGGAAAGTCAAGGGCATTCTAAATTTTGTGGGCAAGCAACAAAAGTTCAAAATTATTTCCCAAGAGTTAATATCCAGAAAAATTAAAGTTTCCTTTGAATTTGAAGTCATATAGCATTCACACTTGAGGAGAGGGCTTCTAGAGGAAACAAGGCTTTCAATAACATTACCATCAATGCATCCCCCACTATCAACATCCTGGAGGTTACCATTGACTAGAAACTGAACTGGACTAGCCACATAAATACTATGGCTATGAGAGCAGCTATTAGGCTAGGAATCCTGCAGCAAGTAACTCACCTCCTGACACCTGAAATTTTCTACAATTTATGAAGCACACAAGTCAGGAATGTGATGGAATACTCCCCACTTGCCTGGATGTATGTAGCTCTAACAACACTCAAGAAGCTCAACAACATCCAAGGCAAAGCAACCCATTTGATTGGTACCCCATCTATAAACACTTACCCCCTCTACCATGGTACATAGTGACAGCAGTGTGTCCCACTTATTAGATGCAGTGCAGAAACTCACTGTGGCTTTTTAGACAGCGCTTTCCAAACCAATAACCACTACAATCTAGAAGGACAAAGGTGTTAGATACCTGGGAACACTAACTAAAGTTCCACTCCAAGCCACTCACCATCCTGGCTTGGAAATGCATTGCAATTCCTTCACTGTTACTGGGTCAAAATCCTGGAACTCCCTCCCTCACAACAACATGGGTGTACCTGCATCATAGTGATTGCAGTATTCAGAAAGGCAGCTTATCACCAACTTCTCAATGTGCAATGCAGCGTAGTAAGGTGGATAAAGGGAAGCGAGTAAATATAGACTGAAAGGCATTTAATAAGGTGACACATTAAAGTTTAGTACACAGGATAAGGGCTCATGAGTGTGGTATTTTAACATGATGGGGGATTGATTAATGGACAGGAAGCAGTGAGCAGGGAACAAAAGGAGCATTTTTCAAGTTGGCAGGCTGTAACTAGCGAGTGCCACATGGATCAGTGTTGGCACCTCAGCTATTTGCAATTTAATGTCTAAGCATAGAGGCTGGGAATAGTATATCCAAGTTTACTGATGATACAACACCATGTGAGAATGCATGCTATCAAGATGACACATACAGATTGGTTCCAGGAGTGGACATTTGCCAAATGGAACATAAAGTGGGGAAATGTAATATCATTTGTGATATTTGACATCATTCACTTGTTAGTAAGAACTGAAAAGCCTTTTTTTAAAGATGTGAATCTTCTAAATGTTGGTGTTAAGTGTATGTTGAATAAGGAACACCACGTCAACTTACAGGAACTGCAAGACTTTATGAAGGCAAAGGACTGCAGTCCAATTACTACAATTGTATAGAGCCTGGATGTAATCATACCATTGAATGTTGTACACAGTTTTGGTCTCCATATCTAAGGAAGGATATTCTTGCCTTGGAAGTGGTACAGCAAAGGTCCAGTGGATTTGTTTGTGGGATGAAAGGATTGTTCTATGATGAGAGGCTGAATAAGTTCATTTGAGACTCTCTGGAATTGAGGAGTAGACTGAGGGATGATCTCACTAAACACACACAGGATTCTGAAGCAGCTTGACAAGGCAGTCATTGAGAGGATATTTCCCATCGCTTGGAAATCTAGAACAATCTAGAACTAGGCGTTGGCCTAGTGGTATTATTGCTAGATTATTAATTCAGAAACTCAGCAAATGTTCTGGGGGCCTGGGTTCAAATCCCACCACGGCAGATGGTGGAATTTGAATTCAATAAAAAATATCTGGAATTAAGAATCTACTGATGACTGTGAAACCATTGTCAATTGTCAGAAAAACCGACCTGGTTCACTAATGTCCTTCAGGAAAGGAAATCTGCCATTCTTACCTGGTCTGGCATACGTATAACCCCAGGGCCACAGCAATGTGGTTGACTCTTAGCTGTCCTCCAAGGGCAACTAGGGGTGGGCAATAAATGCTGGTCAGTCAGCAATGCCCATGTTCCACAAATGAGCAGAAAATCAAAATGAAAGGCTGGTGATTTAGGAGATGAGGAGAAATTTATTCACTCACACTGTTGTGAATCTTTGAAATTCTTTACTTCAGAGGGTTGTAGATCCTCCAACATTGAAGGCTAAGAACGATTTTTGCTGTCTCAGAGAGGATTTACAGAAGCGGGTGAGGAGAGGAAGGTGGAGCTAAGGCAGACAATCGTCATCTATGATTGTTTTGAATGATATTCGCAGTAATCATAGAATCCTTCCAGTACAGAAGGTGGCCATTGAGCCCATCAAGTCTGCACTAACTCTCCGACAGGGCCTCTCACCCAGGCCCACCCCCGCCCTATTCCCACAAGCCCATGTATTTATCCCTGTAATTCCCCTAACCTACACATGTTGTGCCACTACAGAGCAATTTGGCATGGCCAATCAACCTAACCCACAGATTTTTGGAGTGTGGAAGGAAACCAGAACACCCGGAGGAAACCAACACAGACACCAGGAGAATGTGCAAATTCCGCACAGACAGTGCCCCGTGGCCAGAATTTAACCTGCATCCCTGGCACTGTGAGTGCTAACTACTGTGCCACCAGAAGGATCATATTGTCAATTTCTACTCCTATCTCCTAGTTCTTACGTAATTCTTTGTCCTAATATGCAGGCCAGATTGAAAGGCCTTTTACTGCAGGACTTAAGAAATAAAATAATTATTATGAAGGATACCAGCCTTGACAAGTGCTACAGTGCTATTGTGCCCAGATCTCTTGCTTTTCCGTACATCTCACTGAGATCTGTCGGAGGAGGTACAAATGCCTGGGTTCTTTCACACAGAGGCGGTTCCTTTGGCTGCAGCACTGAGCTGGCCTTTAGTGCCACTGCTGGCTCTCACTCGGAGTCTAAGGGACTCGAGCAAACTTAAACCACTCTATCTGAATCAAAAGAAATGAATGATAAAGGATGGAAGTGTGCAGCGTTTCACTGCAGCACTAGACAACCAGTTATGTGATTTGAGTTGTGTTTTAGTGGGATCTTGCACAGTGCAGAGGATGTAACCACACAGTGATTTGGCCTGATCAAAGAAATTCTTCCTGAAATTGGCAATATGCTTGGAGAATAGAATCGAGAACTGCAAAGCTCTCTTGATGGTAAAGAAACAAGCATGGTTGAAGATGCATCAGTGGCCACCAAGCCCTGGAGACAGATAGACTTCCTGTCTATGACCTCCAATGAGCACATGCAGGTAAGCAATGAGTCAACAGAGCTCTGCTTCCTCAGTACTGTTGATCATTCATCTGATCAAAATAAGGAGATTGTATACAGGTATGAGGTGTCTACAGTAATGGAGGAGTCCAAGAGGAACAGAAATGTTGGGTTAAGTGACGCATTGTTTTCCAACGTTCACATGGAGTAAGTCACCTCAAATAAATACAAAGATAAAGCTTATGATGAACCATACAATGTGGACCTTTTGCTCGATTTCTTAGCAGCACAGATTGAATGGGAAAATCTGTTTGACAGATTAAAACAGAATGAGCTGAAAACATGTCTAGAACTGACCACAGTGGCCACCATTCCCAAGAGCTTTGGTCATCAAATTCCACTTCCAACAGAAACTAAATCTGGTCAACAATTGACACGCCATTGTTCAGAGTTTGCAGATGGTGATGAAAGGACATAATTGCATCAATCCATGCAAAATTATTAACCCCAGGCAGTCAAACAGCGATTCCCAATCTGCAGATAAGCTTAAGCAAAGATTTTATTGCAGATTTAGTGCCAGCTTTTCATCTGCGGGACAAAATCAAAGAGGTGATCAGGAAAGTAGAGATGTGGGCTAAACAACTTGACAAGTTAAATTATGGCTCATTTGCGAACCTGTCAAATTTTTTGGCCAGTGTGAAACATGGCATCAGAGGCATCTACAAAGTTTGGTAACACAGCGACATGAGTACATCTTTGTTCCCGACACAAAGTTCAACTGAATACGAAATTTCTTTGTGAGCCTTGATGGTAACACCATCATAAGCCTGACTTCAATAGAGAGCAAGACAACCTTGTGGAACTGTCTGTGACAGTGCTTTAAAACGGGATTTTCTCAGAACTACCTGACTGATTTTTAATTTAAAGTTGCTTTGGAATGCCCAGAATTGTCTGACAAAGCAATAAAGTTTCTGATGCCATTTGCTGCAACCTGACTTTGTGAAATTGGCCTGTCGTATTGAAGACCAAATATCAAAATAAGTTTAACATTGAACCAGGCCTCCGATTGACACTCTCATCTCTGGATGCATTTGATGTCTGCAAAAGAACATCAGCCTTCTAATTAGTTAATTGTTATCTCTTTCCACTGGCAGGCTTACTGCAGGTAAATGTGCTATGACGAGTGCAATGTATTTGTGAGTGTGCATCATATAGGGTACATGGTGGCACAGTGGTTAGCATTGTTGCCTTTCAGCGCCAGGGACCCAGGTTCGATTCCTGGCTTGGGTCACAGCCTGTCTGGAACTTGAACGTTCTCCCATGTCTGCGTGGGTTTCCTCCGGGTGCTCCAGTTTCCTCCCACAGTCAAAAGACATTCTGGTTAGGTGCATTGGCCATGCTAAATCCTCCCTCAGTGTACCTGAACAGGTACTAGAGTGTGACGACGAGGGGATTTTCACAGTAGCTTCATTACAGTGTTAACGTAAGCCTGCTTGTGACTAATAAATAAAGAAACTAGAATCAAAGAATCCTTACAATGCAAAATCCTTACATTTGGCCGATCGAGTCTGCACCAAATCTACAGCAGAGCAACTAGCCCAGGCCTTATCCCCATAACCCACAACACATTTTGGGACACTAAGGAGCAATCTAGTAAGGTCAATCCACCTAACCTCTTTGGACTGTGGGAAGAAACCAGAGCACCCAGAGGAAACATGCAGAATCCACACATTGAATACGGATGCTAGCTACTGTGCCACTGTGCCATCCCCAAAACCATAAACTATTAGAAATAGTTGCACTTGTAATACCCATTATATATAGGTTTGACTCACGTCAGCCACAGGCTAAGCAAAAAAAAATGTTTAAAATAGCTTGCGTATCTTGTGGTCCCCAAAAACATTTGATGACAATCTAGGATTGTCAATAAAGGAAAAGGTTGGGACCCGCTGGTCTTTATCTTTTACTGCTGTTCATATTTTATTCATGATTTTTTTCCGCTCCTGCTCCCGCACACAGGGCATTGGTATGTTGGTAGAGATAACAGGAAAATGAATAAAAACTATGTAATTTCTGGCAGTAAAATCTCCTTCTTTTGTCGTCTAGATTTGAATGAATGTAGTGAAATGGCAGTGAGATCAATAATGAGATATAAGGTCAAGAAGGAAGTGTGCAAACAGTCTAATAAGGAAGTCTTTTTAATGGTGCCAAACAAACTGCAGTTAGACAGAGCTGATAGTTAATGAGTTCAATCAGAGGATCAAAAATTGATATACGGATGTAAATATATGTGGACTGTATGAAATGTATTCATATATCAAATTCATCTTCTCTGTCATGTCATTCTCAATATCTGGGATTTATCACTGAGGTTAATGGTGGGCTTAGACATATAAATAATTGCATTTGTTGATCTAATTTTCTGTTAGAGCTGGCTGGTAAAGAAATGGCAACAACAGAAATTGTCAATTTTTTCTAAAAAAACTATTTAAGCCCATGCATGACAATAAAAAGTTGTTGGCTTACTATATTCAGCATTACTTTATTTCTTTGACTGCTCTCTGACTTTCAGCCACAGACTGAATTGTCTGCAAAAAGTGGCAACTAAGATTTATTGCACCACCCACATCTCCAAAATAATCTTCTCAATGGTCAAATAATCAACGGTTGAAATCTTGATGAAGTAGTCTGAAATTAGTTGTTGATCATAGGCCATCATCGAGGAATAGCACTAGTCCTTTACCTCAATGCTAGCAGTCATCATACATCAAAACTGTATTCTTTATCAGGATTATACAAAGACACTTCATTATAACCCCTCCAACTTGAAAACCACCACATATATGTTTCTTTCCAAATCACACTCTTCCCTGACTTAGAAATATTTCATCATTTAGTACAGAAGAATCATTGAAATCCTACAGTGCAGCAGGAGGTCATTCAGCCCATCGAGTCTGCACTGACAGTAATCATACCTAGGCCCTATGCTCATAACCCCACATATTTACCCCACTAATCCCTCTAACCTATTTATCTCAGGACAATAAGGGACAATTTAGAATGGCCAATGCGCCTAACCCATACATCTTTGGAGTATGGGAGGAATCCAGAGCATCCAGAGGAAACCCACGTAGACATGGGGAGAACATGTAAACTCCACACAAGACCCAAGCCAGGAATCAAACCCAGGTCCCTGGAGTTGTGAGGCAGCAGTGTTAACCACTGTGCTATCCTGCCACCCACGGTGCTGTTTCTTCATTGTATCAATCCTGTAACTGCCTCCCTAACAACGTTGAGGGAATACCTTCACCAGACAGACTGCCACAGTTCAAGATGGCAGCTCACCACCACCTCTTTTCTGAACAAGTTTTTAAAAAATATTTTTACTCCATCCTTAAAGTTACAAAGCTAAAGCTCAGAGTGGACCAAATGGAGCCAAATCCATTCCTTGCTTGCTCCAAAAAGCAAATTCAAAATCCAATGGAATCCAATTTATGTTCCCTCTGAAAAAGACCGCAAGAAATTGCAAAGCATCGTGATCAAAGCCCAGTCCATCACACAAATCAGCCTCCCATCCATTGCCTCTGTTTACATTTTCTGCTGCCTCAGAAAAGCAGCCAGCATAATCAAGGACCCCACGTACCCCGGGCATACTCTCTTCTACTCGTCTTCCATTAGGAAAAATGCACAAAAGTCTGAGCTCAAGTGCCAACCCCAACTCAAGAACAACTTCTTCCTTGCTACCATCAGATTTTTGAATGAACCTACCTTGTATTAAGCTGATCTTTCTTTACACCCTAGCTATGACTGTAACACTATATTCTGCACCGTTTCCTTTCCTTCTCTGTGTACAATATGCTTTGCATAGCATGCCAGAAACAATACTTTCTACTGTATGCTAATAAAACAAATCAAATGAAAAAAACAAAATGCAAGCTGACAAGATAAGGCACTGCACCCATGTTGGGTTTGATCTTATGAATAATTAGGGATGGGTAATTCATGCTGGCCACATGCAATGAATGAATAAAGCTACAGGTTAAATTTAATTGGGAAATAACCCATTTCAGATCACTATTTCACTTTTCTGTGTTTGAAACTAACAGTAAAAAGGAATATCTAATGACTGAATTGTTGGTTTCTGAAGCTATATTCATGCCATATGTTTTTCTTTTATCTCAGCTGATTGCACAAGACTCAATCTTGCCAGACCTATGCTGGGAGTTAATATGAATTAAAAGCTGGACTAACATGCTTAAAAGAAGTGTCACAACAATAGGTTAAAGTCCAATGGTTTATTTGTTAACACAAGCTTTTGTAGCAATGCCCCTTCATCAGTTGAGCCACCTTAGAGGAGTATTCCTATTTTTCAGTATAGTTCTTATTACAAGGGATCTGCACTGTGCATTCACAATGCAAGCAACTGTAAAACTCTTTAATCAATCAGGTTATGGCCCTCTTCCCCCTTGTGGGTCTATGCATTGGTGCGTTCTCGGCGGGTTCTCGTTGCCTGATTTACTTTATTCCAGACCTGTTATAAACCTCACTGATACTACATTAAATCAGCGAGAGGCGAAATCCAAATGTAGGGTGGCAGAGAGGAGAGGCAGAGGGGGGTGGGGAGGGCTAATACCATTGGGAAGCCCAGTGATGATGTTAAAATGTAATTTATCAGGATTCCTGTCATTGCAAGATGGGAACCCCATTACAAAGAACAAAGAACAAAACAGCCCGGGAAACAGGCCCTTTGGCCCAATGAGCCCGCGCCGCCATTTTAACACTTCCAGTCCCCCCCTCCACCCATGACCCTTATCTATTGTTTTATGGCCATCCACGTTGAGGGAAACTAATTTAGGGACAATTTATTACTGCCAATCAGCCTAATAGCACATCTTTGGGGTGTGGGAGGAAACCGGAGCACCCGGAGAAAACTCACGCAAGCATGGGGAGAATGCGCAAACTCCCACAGACACCGGCCCAAATCCATGTGTCTGCACAGCAATCAGTGATAGTCACTGAGCTGTTGTCTTGCCCAGTATCTGGTCCAGTTTAAGCACACACTAACGACATGAAGCACTAGGCCAATCTCGAACAACCAAGAGCAGCCCAAGTACGACCCCTCGCGTGTATGCCCCTCGTTGGGCAACAAGGCGGATCGACTTAAAACCTGTGAATGAATTACCTGTGAATTACGTTACTGGCATTGGGCAGGGACAATCACATCGCAAGATCTCACCAACACGAACCTGTCTCTCGCAAGGTTTTTGCGCTCCTGTTGCCAATTTAATTGCCAATTGGAATTTAATCCGGAGAAATGCGAGGTGATGCACTTTGGCCGGAATAATGTGGAGGGGAGTTATACGATAAAAGGTAGAACTATCCGGAGTATAGATACGCAGAGAGACCTGGGGGTGCAAGTGCACAAGTCCCTGAAGGTGTCGGTGCAGGTGCAGAATGTGATGAGGAAAGTGTATGGTATGTTAGCCTTCATAGGAAGAGGTATAGAATATAACAGTAGGAGTCTGATGTTGCAGTTGTATAGAACGTTGGTTAGGCCTCACTTGGAGTACTGCGTCCAGTTCTGGTCGCCGTACTACCGGAAGGATGTAGAGATCCTGGAGAGAGTGCAGAGGAGATTTACCAGGATGCTGCCTGGTATGGAAGGGCTGTCTTACGAGGAAAGATTGAATGAACTTGGGCTGTTTTCCCTTGAGAGACGTCGGCTGAGGGGGGATCTAATAGAGGTTTATAAGATTATGAAGGGGATAGATAGAGTAAATGGTGGTAAGCTTTTTCCGCTATTAGAAATGGATAGAACGAGGGGTCACGGGCTTAGGGTGAGGGGGGCTAGGTATAAGACAAATATTAGAGGGCAGTTTTTCACGCAAAGGGTAGTGGGGGTGTGGAATGCACTGCCGAGTAAGGTGGTGGAAGCAGGCACGCTAGGGTTGTTTAAGAGTCACTTAGACAGCCACATGAGCGGGCTACATATAGGGGGATATAGTAGGCCTTACTAAACATTGTAGGCTTGGGAATACGTTTTGCCTCAGGGATGTTACAGTCTTTGCCTGTTTAATAATGAATTTTTTTTGTCTCCACGGGCATTTAAGTCCAGCAAGGGGCATGCATGCGGCAGGTTGTAGTGGGCTGCTCTTGGACGTTGCTTCGGGAGTTGCCTATTGCTTCATGTCGTTAGTGTGCTTAAACTGGACCATCTCGAGGGCAACATGACAGCTCAGAGACTATCTCTGTTACTGTGCGGACACATGGATTTGGGCCTGTGTCTGTGGGAGTTTGCACGTTCTCCCCGTGGTTGCGTGGGTTTCCTCCGGGTGCTCCGGTTTCCTCCCACATCCCCAAAGATGTGCTTTTAGGCTGATTGATTGGGTACTAAATTGTCCCTAAATTGGACCTCCCTGATCCTCGCACATTAGGCGTAGACTAAAATCATGAATAGGTCACTGAGACAGTGGGACGGCGGCGCGGGCTCGTTGGGCCGAAGGGCCTGTTTCCCGTGCTGTGTTGTTCTTTGTTCTTTGTTCTTTGTTCAATTACGTATAATGCAAACATGGGCGTGAAATCCCGGCCACAGAGTTCAACCCAGGTGCAATATAGCAGGGAATGTACAATATTTTTAAATCATGTATAGAAGGTGAAATAAGGATTGTAAAATATCGACAGGAATATGGGAGAGAGACAAGAGACAAACAGGATAACTAAAATAATTTCAGACTTCAATTATTTTTCAAATCCCCAAAACTAATTTTCTTCTGAGCAACGAACATCAGCACTGTAAATTAAATTTTCAGGGTCACAGAGGTCATTTAGTGGTAATTATTACTCTCATACCAATAAAACCTGCTGCAATCTTTATGGCAGATCCTCAGCACATTTCTCCACATCTTATGACTTTGAGTTTTCCTCGTAAAAGCCTCCAATTTACAATTTTAAGGAACAATATGACTGGGGAAAAGATTACATGATGTGGTTTTGTTACTTCCTCCATGTGTGCTTAAAGGAAACACAAGTGCCCTTGCTGCAGGATTTCCAATTGTAAGCAGCTGTTGGCCCTTGATTCTCTGGCGCTTCTGCCAGCACCACTGAAAATTCATTCCCAGTGCCCTGCATTAGGAGTGGCAAAGTGGTACAGTGGTTAGCATTGCTGCTTCACAGTGCCAGGGACCCGAGTTTGATTCCTGGCTTAGGTCACTATCTGTACAGAGTGTGAATGTTCTCCCTGTGTCTGAATAGGTTTCCTCCCACACTCCAAAAAAAACGTGCTGCTTAAGCGCATTGGCCATGCTAAATTCTCCTTCAGTATTCCCAAATGGGTGGAGTGTGGCGACTGCAGGGTTTTCACAGTAATATGTTAATATAAGCCTACTTATGACACTAATAAATAAAATATTGCCCCTCAAGCCTGTAATGTCAGTTAGTTATATTATGGTTAATCTTCCGCCCTACCCTTGCATCCACTGATTTCCAAAAATCTATCAATGAATATACTCAACAACTGTGACTCCACAGCCCTCTGGGGTAGGGATTCAAAGATTCACATTGCGCTGAGTGAATAAATTTCTCCTTATTTTAGTCTGAAATGATTGATTCTTTATTTCCAGATGATCAGCTTCAGCTCTGGACTTGTCCTACCCAGGAGAAGCAGTCTCTCAGCTGGTATCTTATAATGGTCTCTGCTGTAGTGTGGCCCCTTTAAGGGAGCATTCCCTTTGGATCACATGGGCAGGCTGGACACTATGGAGTGTTGAGGCGGGAAGTTGAGCCAGTTGAGAATAAGGCCAGGAAAGGATCCATAGTTGGTAGCCAGAAAGGACAGTTACTCTGTCTGATCCTGTTGTAAATATAAAAGCCTTTTGTTCTTTAGCATCATCAAGTCACCCTTGATTTATTATAATCTCACCCAAGAATTGTATGTTTCATTGTGATTATCTCTTATTCTTCAATCCATCAATAAAAAAGATAAGCTTGGTTTACTCAGTCTCCCCTCACAGGACAATTCTCTTATTCCAGTAATCAATATAATGAAATCACAATTCAAGTACCATCCTTCCTTATAAGAAGATAGAAACTGTACTCAGTGCTTCTGGTGTCATGCCACCAACAGCCTATACAGTTGCAGTAAGACACTCTTACACTCTAATTTCTTTTTAATGAAGGCTAACATATAATTTACCTTCCCAATTGCATGCTGTACCTTTATGGGGGAGTTGCGGGGGGGTGGCAGGGGTGGGAACAGCTAGCTTTGAAGGTTAATGCGCAGTTCAGAATAATACCAATGGTATAAGTTCAATCCCACTCTGGTTAAGGTACACTTGGGGCCTTCCTCCTCACCCTGCCTGCCTAGTGAGAAAGGCCATGACAAACTACCACTGGCAACAGCTACCAAGAATGAAGCAATAACAGAACAAAAAGTTAGGTCCTGTCTTTGGACGAAACACATATGAATGAATTAACCTATGTGTTCACTGTCTATGACTCATGTACAAGGACACTCAAATCCCTTTGCATATCTATTAATTTCTCATTCTTCAAGATAAAGCTTTTATATTTTTCCTATCAAAGAGATAATTTCACAATGCAGCATGTGATATTCCACCTGCCACGTTTCTGCCCACCCACTTATCTGTCTATCTCTCTTAGCCTCTTGGTGTTCTCCTCAGAGTATTCTCCCACCAACTTTGTATCACCAGTAAACTTGGACAAATTGCACTCAGTCCTCTGATCTGTATCCTTGATATTAATTGTATTTAGCTGCGGCCAGTGTTCCCTGTAAACTGTGTGGACGTGTAGCTGTGCAGCAATCCACAATAGGCTTCAGAATGAAATGGAGCGACACAGTGGGGAACGGTATGATGGCACTGCAGTTAGTACTACTGCCTCACAGGGCAAGGGACCCAGACTCAATACTGGCCTCAGGTGACTGTCTGTGTGGAGTTTGCACATTTTCCCCATGTCTGCATGGGTTTCCTCCAGGTGCTCCAGTTTCCTCCCACAGTACAAATGTGTGTGGGTTATGTTGATGGGCAATGATAAATTGCCCCTTAATGTCATGGAGATGAGGAGGATAAATATACGGGGTTATGGGGATAGGATAGGACCTGGGTGGGATTGGTGTTAGTGCAGGCTTGATGGGCCAAATGACCTCCTTCTGCACTGTAGATTCTATTATTCTACAATTCTATGAAATAAGCAGGCCACAAACAGCCAAGGTGCCTTTTAATATGTGGAAAATTGTGACCATGCAGTCTTCTTAAAGGGACCAAGCAGTGAAAAAAAGTCGCAGGCCATGCACTACGAAAAGCACATTGACTGAGGCCCAAGCTGACCCTTATACCATTCCTTTGCTGATAATCTGTCAACCCAAAAATAACCCATTTATTTAAGATAACAACTTCTTACCATAACTTCATTCAACTTCAACTTCACAAGGACGGCATAGTGGCACAGTGGTTAGCGCTGCTGCCTCACAGTGTCAGGGACTCGGGTTCAATTCTGGCCTTGGGTGACTGCGTGGAGTTTGCATGTGCTCCCTGCGTCTTCATGGATTTCCTCCGGGTGCTCCCATTTCCTCACACACTCCAAAGATGTGCAGGTTAGGTTGATTGGCCATCAGTTGCTCCTCAGAGTCAGGGGCATCAGCAGAGTAAATACGTGTGGTTATTGGGGTAGAGCCTGAGTGGAATTGTTGACAATTCAGGTTCAATGGGCCGAGTGGCCTCTTTCTGTACAGTTGGGATTCCATGTAATACCAGACGTGCCTTTGTCCAAGGTTTACCCTTGCAGGAAAGAGAAGACAAAGCAGTAATGGCAAGTGCAGGCTTAAGCTAACAGAAGTGAGTGAAAACCTACAACTATTCTCACTAAATGTATAATATTACCTTCCTTGAAATAGTTTATTGGTCTACAGTAAAATCAAGGCCTTCACTTTTAACATTGAGAATCCAATACTGTACTGCCACAGGTAGATTAATTTTAACAAGGTAAACATCCAACACGTGCAAACAGGTTTAAAGGTGAAAGGTGCCCTACTTGTTTAAGCTCTGAAACGTGCTATGTTAAAGGTGTAGCCAACCAATTGTAGCTTGACATATGATGGCCAAGCAAAGAAAGGACATTGCTTTAGCCTGATGGTAAATATGGTTAACTTCAGAACTAAGAGGTTTTTAACTCCAGGCTATGAGTGCATGACCTACAATAACAAGAAGTGATCTCAACAAATGTCTTTGATTTTAAGATGGGCAATAAAGTCAGCAGGATGCTGGACAGGATGGAAAACAACATACGTCACTGATAATAAATTCAACTTAATTGAATAAATGGACAGGAACCAGATATGAAATGGAGTCAGGTAGACTGAGAACAAGTGGCCCTAAGGTCTGGAAGGCTGCAATAAACTAATTTGAATAGGGTCAGTGCCTACATTTGGAAATGCATGCTTTTCAGCCAGACTCAGAGGATAAATATTGAAGTTTTGAAAGCAAAATTGGAAGCAGAGCCTCAGAAACAAAATGAAGGAAACCTCAAGCTCGAAGCTTGATGAAGTTTGATGTCTCTTCACGCCTTCCCAGCACAAGTGGGTAGAGACACCCCTACAAGTCCATTAGATAATTATTAGTAGTTGAAAATCTATGCTTATAAACTTATTATAGTAGACTTATAGGGGTTTAGAAGCATTTACTTGTGAAGCAGTATTAGAAAATCAGTCTTATAGCAAGCATAAATATTCAGGAGATTTTTTACGTTCTCCGAATAAAAAGGTGATTTAAGATAAAGTTATTGGGCGAGATTTTAGGGCCTTGCTCTTCCGAAGACTGGAAAATCCCATCCAAGGTCAATGGGCTTTTGCATGGTATTTCCCCCACCTCCACTGCCACCCCCTCTCCCCACCTATTCCTGTGGCAGGTGGGACAGGAAAATTTTGGCCTTTGTATCTATCAATTAATTGGAGCAAGGGTCTTGGTTAGCAAAGGTGCTATATAAATGTTGCTGTTAAAAAGTTCATTTTTTGTATTTTGGGTGGTATGAAAAATTGATAACAGTTGATAATAACCATACCAAGGACGGATGTTTCACAGATTTGATGCTTATGATTAAAACTAGTGAAAAACAACATGTCTTTTGAAAATATGACATGGGATATTGGTGGACAAACTCCCGCACAGAGAAATGTCTGAATTTTGGGACACGTCTGTCTTAATCTGAATGAATTTGTTGCAATTCAGGCTCTTTCACAACATTTTAAACTCATATTTTCAGCAAAGAATAACGGATGTGATATTACCGCCTCGCCGTGCCCAACATGGATAGGGTGAACCCACCCCTTCCCTCTGAGACTAATCTGAACCTATCTGGATGGTGTGAAATGGTCAAGGTTCACAACTTAGTGTTCTTTGAACTGCTTATTGTCCCACCAATAAAATACAAAAGTTAAACCTTGTTCCTTTCAAAATTAATCAATACTCACTGTTCCCTTTCATTCTTCTTAATTTCAAACAGTATTCACTCTGACAATCACCCAGGAAAGTATGATCCCATCTGTGCTGATGATCTATCCCATCCACAATTATCCTTACTCCCTTGTCCATAAACACAAGTTTCTTATATTACTAAGAAATGACACCCATGACAATGATTGACACAAACCCTCTCCCTTTTGATTATTTGATTATTTATCTTAAATCTTGTATCAATCCCACACCCTGCATTGCTGAACAGTGCATTAACATATGAAAGTTGTTTCAATGGGCAATATTCTGGTTTTATAAGCATTGTCACATTGGTGAATGAATTTTTGCCCTCTGAAGCAGTTTTCAGGATTTCCAAGGGATGTGTGTGTTGACCCATGATGTGTAGATGCCGGCACTGAATTGAGTAAGCACAGTAAGAAGTCTCACAACACCAGGTCCAACATCTGCTTTCTTGCATCTTTGTAGAAACTCAATGTCTGTGTCGATATGCGCAATATTCTTAGAGATCCTCTCCACTTGCAGCCGACAGTTTGCAGTGTAGATGGTAGTCATGATGTGGAGATGCCGGCATTGGACTGGGGTAAGCACTGTAAGAAGTCTCACAATAACAAGTTAAAGTCCAACCTTACTTCTTACTGTATTGACCCAGGCAGCCTTTAGCTTGTATCTGCTGTTTATATATATATTGACCATTGTGTTCAGAGATCAAGACAGTCATTCAAATCTGGACAAACACAGATCATTGTGTGGCCTTATTGCATTCGCTTTCACATGGTTAACATATTCATGAAGTCACTTCATCAATGTCTGTGTTTCTGTTTGAATACTTTCATTCCAAATCCCAGCTTTTTTTTTAAATTTTGTTAAAATTCTCATTGGTTCCTAGGAAACAAAACTTTACCCATTTCACAAATGACTATTTCTAAATCGCCCAATGCAGTATCTTTAATGTCAACTTCTTTTAAATTAAATGCATTCTTGCTGAAGGACACTTCCAATGGGCATCAGAAACCCACATATATTGCTTCTCGGAAATTGCTTCAGATCAGAAATTGATTCCTGAAGATGCATGTTTCTGTTTTGACACTGCTAAAGAAGTTTAAATTGTGTTAATCAGAAATTAGGACCAACATTGTCAGCTTAAACCACACTTTCAAACAGGCTTTTCTTATTAGAACAGAATCCATTTAGCACTTTCATCAAAATAACCTCTTTTGACCCTGGCCAATAATTATTCATCAAATTTGACCATATAGCAAGTCATTTGGTCATTTATTTCATTGCTTTTTGGAACCAATTAAACTGTTTTGTCTCCTACATTAGAACACCTTAATACTCTTTGTGATGTCCTAAGCTGCGAAAGGTGCAATATCACTCATTTTATTTAACAAAGGAAGTGTTAAAGCAGGAATTTACAAAGCTTTGTCCAAGCCCAGAGCCTGGAGCCCAGGGTGGAGGGGAAAGGGTGGTGGATCGGGGGCCCCAATGTTATTTGAGTTGTTAAGTTTTCTTCGAAATTTTCGTTTGTCTCTGTTACAACTTTATTATTAATGGGTACTTCAAAAGAAGTATAAAGAGATACTGAAACTGCCCTGCGGTTAAGTTAGGAAAAATATGCTTCTAATATTTCATTCTGTAAATAAAAGTAAGACTGAATCGAGAGTGGCTCCAATATCATCTTTCACCAATTGGCTTTCTGGAATAAAACACAATCCATGGCTGTATCATTGGACATTAATAATGGAGTTGGAAGCTTTGATAATGATGAGAGTGGGAACATGAATACAGCAGGATTCAAGCAATTACCAGCATTTCAGGCCACAAAAGCAACTTACCTCTTCAAAGTCTTAACTTCACAGCAAATGGAAAATATTCTAGAACACCTACGGGTCACAGTGAATTCACGATCCATGAAACTTCAACTCAGACTGCAAATGACATAAATTAGTATGAGGTAGAGGATGAAAAATAAACAGCATCAACTGCAGTAATCTAAATTTTCTGCTCGTGCGTCTGAAAATACATCAGTTGACCAAAACGGACAGAAAATCGGGGTGGAGAACAGTCCCACATAATTTTCTGGCTCATCTTCAAGAGCTGGCAGATTCTATACGTTAATAATGTGTGAACATCTTCCATGCAATTTCCTGACATTTTTGCGTTGTCATGACCACATTGTCCACCCGAAGCAGCCAAATTTACTGACGGCTGAGCTGTTGGTTGGCAGATTTAAAGAGCCCATCTTAACACTCCAAGGAGAAATTCTAAAATCAAAAAGGGTGGCTTACAGCCAGGTCCAGCAGCATCTGGTGAGAAGGGAACAAATATTTGAGTAGCTAACAAAAGGTCATTGAATTGAAACACTGGATTGATCCTTAGCAACCTTTTGTGGATGGGTTGTGACGTGGTAAGGCTGGCAAAATGGAAAGAAAAGGTTTCAGGTGTGGTCATTTTGCTGGCGACAAAAATATGGCACTCTAGCTGCCCTCCTGCTTCCAAATTGGGCCACTTTGTTGGCCAGCTGAGGGTCACTACCCACCTCCACGGGTATTTTGCCAATGGCTAGGGTGTCTGCCACCACAAACCATAAAACCTGGCAGTATCCCAGTGGGCATTGGAGATGGGCTCTTTTAGCAGCTCTCTTTGGTCCACTGAGGGAAGGCTAGCAGCAAAGCCTGACCCAGAGCAGCAGCACAACTGGTACTCAGAAACAGACAAGTTCTTACACTGGGAACAAAGGTCAGGGACAGCAATGCGTACAGTAAATAGACTTTCTGGCTCCAAGGTTTGGTGCAAAAAGAGAAAAGTACGAGAGGATAGGAAAAGCAGTCACTGTAGTCCACGAAGGAGAAAGGTGTCTCAAGTTGAAGAGATACAGCCATTTAAGGAATCCAAGATAATTTTTGTTTTGATTGATTTATTATTGTCACATGTATTGGGATACAGCGAAAATTATTGTTTTTTGCTTGCTATACAGACTAAGCATACCATTCATAGAGTACATAAGGGAGAAGGAAAGGAGATGTTGCAGAATATAGTTTTACAGTCATAGCTAGGGTATAGAGAAAGATCAACCGAATATAAGGTAATCCGTTCAAAAGTCTGATGGCAGCAAGGAAGAAGTTGTTCTTGAGTCATGACCTCTGTCTTTTGTATCTTGTCCCCGATGGAAGGAGGTGGCAGAGAGAATGTCTGTGGTGTGTGGGATCCTTTAGTGAGTTAGCACAATAAGGATAAGGGCAAAAGATGGTGGGTCGGATTGCACATGTTGGCATGACTTAGAACCAAGTTGGCACTGAGGCTATGAAGGAGGTGGGTGGAATCATGTATGAAATTGTATGTATTGACATAGGGGTATAAGGAGAAATAGGGGTGGGTGGAGGGAATAGGTTGGCATGGAGGGCATGAGGAATCATGGGGGTGAGTGGCACCCATGAGGTTCCATGGGTCGTCATAGATAGGGTATGGGGATTGTACAGGGGGTGTGTGTGTGGGGGGGTGGGGGATGGGGATGTGCGGGTGTGGCATGAGGAGGGGTGAGGAGTGAGGCTGTTTTTTGTTTTAAAGCTTTAAAAAATATTTGACGAAATGCCAGTTGACCTTCTGTGCCCAGTCTACCTCCACACCCAGCAGCCTCTGTTCCAGTGTTACCCAACCCAACTCCCTGAGAACCTCACTACCCTGGAATGAATATCCCAACCTCCGGAACACTTTCTTCTGGTTTGGGACTGCAGAACCGAGACGTGCCCTGACTCTATGCTCCCAACATCAGGAATGAAAGGGCTCCATCAACAGCACATTTCAATCCAATGGGATTGAAATTTTACTGACATGTCTGCCTGAGTTTCATACGATCCCACCCAAGGCCATCGCAGAATATCATTCTCCAAGCCTCCCCCATCCCCGGAATTCAGGGTGGGCGAGGCAGTAAAATTCCAGCCGTGTTGTCTATCATCTAGAAGAATGATTGTAGCGTGCACAAAAGGACACCTCTAACTCCAGATTACTCTCCAAGTCATAGCACGTACAAAGAGACACCACTAACTCCAGATTACTCGTAGCACGTACAAGGAGACACCACTAACTACAGATTGCTCTCCAAGTCACTCCCACTTCCAACTGAGAAGTTTATTGGCATTTCTCTATCGTCACAGGTCAAAATCCTGGCGCTTCCAATCTAACGGCATTGAGGGAGTATTTTCACCATGCAAACTGTAGGAGTTCTAGGTGGCTCACCACCACCTTTCTCAAGGGCGATTTGAGATGGACAATAAATTCTGGCCATGTGTGAAGCAACGTGCCTTTAACATACAAACAAAAATGCATTGATATATAGAACAAGTATTAGATGTCTTGATTTCTAAGTGTGAGTGCACCAGTTTTCAAATAAAGTGAGTTTTTAAAATGTTTATCCCCATATTAGCACTCATTTTGCAGTACCTATACAAGCTTTGAATATGAAAGACATTACCTCAATAACTGTCCATGGGAAGAGATAAGGAAATTAGTAAGATGCATAGTAAGACAGTGAAGTATACAGCGGAGGCACTGGCATCCTTGGCTGATGTTTTGGAAGCAATGGAAAGAGATAAAACTTCAAATTCTTACTCATGTGTGGAATATCTAGAGTGTAATGAAGTGCCTTGCTGATCAGATTAGAGTAAGGTAATCAAGATGAAATGCTTACAACTTCCTAAAGAAATCCCTGGTGTACAAACATATTAGGAGCAGAAGTAGACAACTTCAGCCCTTCAAGCCTACTCTGCCATTCAATTAGATCATGACTGTTCTCTCCGTGGTCTCAAATCCACCTCCTCACCTGTTCCCCATATCCCCTTATCCCCATTTTTAATTGGAAATATATCTACCTCCTTCTTGAAACCATTCAATGATTCAGACTCTACCACACTATGGGGCAGCAAATTCCCACCCTCTGCGAGAACTAGTCCTTCCTCATCTCAGTTTTAAATTTATCGCCTCTCAAATGCTTTGCATATAAGATGTTGTGCGTCATCTCACAGACTTAATTTAATGAAGAATATTAACAAAATGCATCCATCGTCTCCTCATCCTCAAACTTGTATCAAAGGTAAAGCATGCATGTTAAATATTTTATAATACATCGACATAAGGACAATAGGGAAAAAATAAAAATTTAATCCTTTTCTCAAGTGGACAACAGAATGAAAGAATTGCTTGATTTAACGTGTAATAGGAATGCAAAAGGGCTTAGTGACTATAGATTGCATTACGTGACTCTGCATATACTCCATTGCACAATGTCACCTGTCACATAAATCACAAATGATTCTCCTGCTTGAAAGTTCAGCTCATTTGCAACCATCATCACAAGATAATCCAAGTCGATAGTCCAATCCCAGGAGTTGTGTTGATGCCTTCATTTTTTAGGGTTTTTTATCTTCACACGAATATTTGATCCAGAAAAGTAACTGTAACATCAAGGCTATCCTCTACAGCCAGTGTTCATTGGCATATGTGCATTGCCAAGGACATGAGCTGATGGCAGCTTTAATAAAAATGCATCCTTCCAATGTAGCAATTATATGACTGTTCTTTCCCTGTCGCTGGGTCAAAATCTTGGAACTCTTTTCTTAACAGCACTGTGGGTGTACTTACACCACATGCATTGCAGCAGTTCAAGAAGATGGCTCACTATCACCTTTTCGAGGACAATTGGGAAGGACAAAAACTGTTGGCCTTGTTCCATCCCATAAAATAATTTTAAAGATATAGATCACATCGTTCTTAACCTGAGGCAGTGGTTTAAACACATTGTTGAGTCTGGGGCTTGTCCTTCTCTACACTCTGTTAAAGTGTCACCCACTGTGGTATTCTGTAACATGCTGTACAACTTGAGGTATTAGTGGAAGGTGTGCTAGCACAGTGGTTAGCACTGCTGTCTCATAGCAGCAGAGACCCAGGTTCGATTCCCAGCATGGGTCATTGTTTGTGTGGAGTTTACACATTTTCCCTGTTTCTGTATGGGTTTCCTCCCAGTGCTCCAGTTTCTGTCCACAGTCTGAAAGACATGCTGGTTAGGTGCATTGACCTGGTCAGACTGTGGCGAGTAGGGGAATTTTATGGTCACGTTAATGTAAGCCTTACTTGTGACTAATGAATAAACTTTAACATGTTTCTAGCTTCTATGCTTCTATTATAGCTCATGGGGCTAAAGGGATCAAGGGAGGAGATCAGGATATTGAAATTGATGATCAACCATGATCATAATGTATGATGAAACAGGCTTGAAGGGTCAAATGGCCTACTCCTGCTTCTGGTTTCTAAGTTTCTGTGTCACATGGAGGCCCGGAAAAACAAATAAAATCAGCAAGGAGAGAAAACGAAGTCTAAAGAAACTGAGGGATAGAATCCATTACTGGCTGCAAGAACCAAGTGACAAGATTTTACAGAAGGGGCCTTTTCCTGACATAAAAATCTGTTCATTTAATTAACCATCCAGTGATTAATCGCCACCAACTCTTATTAACATTTATTTAATGCACTCAAATAACTCCTGAAACAGAACTCAAAATCTTAGAACCAACATTTTTTATATATTACCTGACATGTGATGTGGATGAATGCTTACTGTATCGTTCTCCAACACATTGCCCCAATAAGGTTACGGATACTGCGTCAACTTCAACTTCAACTTCAAACCCAATATATTATTGCAGATAACTGAGAGGAGTTTCCGATCAGCCATGATATGTGTTATGTACTCACATTGTTCCTAGTTGGAAGATGGGAACTTTAAAGGGACTGATCGTGTGATGACATCATCGGATATATATGCAGGCAAACAAGCGGCCTATCCTAACAGCCTATAGAATAAACACCTTTCCAATAAACCTCTTGTTTGTTTGTACCATCATGGCCTGCAAGCCTCTACTTCGAAATTACCACAAAGAAAACTGGTGACGAGGTGGTTGTTCTGCGCTGTAATTACCCGAAAAAAATTGCAGTAATCCGTTGGAAAAAGAGAAAAATCGTTGGGCCGCACTGCAGATATCCAAAATGACTGAAGTTAAAAAACATTGCTGCACCAAAGCTGGCGACAGAGAGATGTTGAATAATGGCAGCAGCCATTGAAGGAATCAAAATTTAAATGAAACTTGCCACGTGCTCCATCCAAAAAGATCTGAAACAGTGTAGTGAGCACTGTGAGTAACAAGTACCCTTTAACAATAAGTTCATAGCAAGGGTGTTTCAAAACCTGGAAAGAAACAGGCTGAGCTTAGGGGTACCTTGTACCCCTAAGAAGCGAGGTAGCACTAAAAAATTCAGGGGCCAATCGTGCTAATACAACACTTTCCCTGATAAAAGTGGCAGGAAGATTTGGTGCCATGGGACCATATGATGAGAATACTGTGCAGTGGATCTCACATACTGAAAAATTCAATTATTTTTCCTAAGGAAAAGAAATTGCGGCATATATTGTATTCCCAATTTTGCTGAGAAAAATTGTGGAGGTTGTGTGGGGCGGGGGGGCAGGGGGGGTGGGGCGGGGTGGGGGGCGTGGAGGAGGCGTAAGTGCAGCAGTGGTGGAGACAGGGGATGGGAGGAACACTCAACCATCTGAGAAGTCTGGTTCAGCCAGAAAATGATGTGGGTATGCCGGCGTTGGACTGGCGTAAACACAGTAAAAAGTCTGACAACACCAGGTTTTAGTCCAACCTATTTATTTGATAATATACTCACTAGCTTTCGGGGTTAGCCCCTTCGTCAGGTGAATGGAGAGTTCTGGCCTCAGACAGAGCATATAAAGCACAGACAGTTTAGAGATTACTGATTAAAATGCGAATCCTTACACCTAACCTGCTGTTCAAGACCTGAAGTGGCTGATAATGTGAGTGGAAGGAGCACTGATCACAGTTTAAAGAGATGTGTATTGTCTCCAGACAGTACAGTAAGTGAGGTTTTGCAAACCCAGGCAAGTCATGGGGGTTACAGATAGTGCGACATGAACCCAAGATCCCTGTTGAGACCGTCCTCATGTGTGCGGAACTTGGCTATCAGTCTCTGCTCAGCGACTCTGCGCTGTCGTGTGTCGTGAAGGCCGCCTTGGAGAATGCTTACCCGAAGGTCAGAGGCTGAATGCCCGTGACCACTGAAGTGTTCGCCAACAGGAAGGGAACAGTCTTGCCTGGTGACTGTCGAGCGATGTTCATTCATCCGTTGTCGTAGCGTCTGCATGGTCTCCCCAATGTACCATGCTTCGGGACATCCTTTCTTGCAACGTATCAGGTAGACAATGTTGGCCGAGTTGCAAGAGTATTCACCATGTACCTGGTGGATGGTATTCTCACGTGTGATGATGGTATCCATGTCGATGATCCGGCATGTCTTGCAGAGGTTGCTGTGACAGGGTTGTGTGGTATTGTGGTCACTGTTCTCCTGAAGGCTGGGTAGTTTGCTGCGAACAATGGTCTGTTTGAGGTTGTGTGGTTGTCTGAAAGCAAGAAGTGGGGGTGTGGGGATGGCCCTGGCGAGATGTTCGTCTTCATCAATGATATGTTGAAGACTCCGGAGAAGATGTCGTAGCTTCTCCGCTCCAGGGAAGTACTGGACGACGAAGGGTACTCTGTCCACTGTGTCCTGTGTTTGCCTTCTGAGGAGATTGGTGCGGTTTTTCGCTGTGGCGCATTCCCCAGAATCAGTTGCATTCTTGGACACACGCATCTCCATTAAGGACGGTCACCTCAGCACCTCACTGTACCGCAAGCCCACAGACAATCTCACAATGCTCCACTTCTCCAGTTTCCACCCTAAACATGTTAAAGAAGCCATTCCCTATGGACAAGCCCTCCGTATACACAGGATTTGCTCAGATGAGGAGGATCGTGACAGACACCTCCAGACCTTGAAAGATGCCCTCATAAGAACAGGATATGGTGCTCGACTCATAGATCGGCAGTTCCGATGCGCCACAGCGAAAAACCGCACCAATCTCCTCAGAAGGCAAACACAGGACACAGTGGACAGAGTACCCTTCGTCGTCCAGTACTTCCCCGGAGCGGAGAAGCTACGACATCTTCTCCGGAGTCTTCAACATATCATTGATGAAGACGAGCATCTCGCCAGGGCCATCCCCACACCCCCACTTCTTGCTTTCAGACAACCACACAACCTCAAACAGACCATTGTTCACAGCAAACTACCCAGCCTTCAGGAGAACAGTGACCACAATACCACACAACCCTGTCACAGCAACCTCTGCAAGACATGCCGGATCATCGACATGGATACCATCATCACACGTGAGAATACCATCCACCAGGTACATGGTGAATACTCTTGCAACTCGGCCAACATTGTCTACCTGATACGTTGCAAGAAAGGATGTCCCGAAGCATGGTACACTGGGGAGACCATGCAGACGCTACGACAACGGATGAATGAACATCGCTCGACAATCACCAGGCAAGACTGTTCCCTTCCTGTTGGCGAACACTTCAGTGGTCACGGGCATTCAGCCTCTGACCTTCGGGTGAGCATTCTCCAAGGCGGCCTTCACGACACACGACAGCGCAGAGTCGCTGAGCAGAGACTGATAGCCAAGTTCCGCACACATGAGGACGGTCTCAACAGGGATCTTGGGTTCATGTCGCACTATCTGTAACCCCCATGACTTGCCTGGGTTTGCAAAACCTCACTTACTGTACTGTCTGGAGACAATACACATCTCTTTAAACTGTGATCAGTGCTCCTTCCACTCACATTATCAGCCACTTCAGGTCTTGAACAGCAGGTTAGGTGTAAGGATTCGCATTTTAATCAGTAATCTCTAAACTGTCTGTGCTTTATATGCTCTGTCTGAGGCCAGAACTCTCCATTCACCTGACGAAGGGGCTAACCCCGAAAGCTAGTGAGTATATTATCAAATAAATAGGTTGGACTAAAACCTGGTGTTGTCAGACTTTTTACTGTGTTCAGCCAGAAAAACCATGAAAAGCTATGATGAGGTATTGGGAATAGTGCAGGGCCACTTCTCACATAAACCTTGGTCATTACCAAGAGGGTCAGGTGTAACGATCAACTAGGTGAATCAATCACAACATTTATAGCTGCTCTGAAGAAATTAGCTGAATAATGGGACTTCAGGGATGTCTTGAATGACACCATTAGAGATAGACTAGTGAGTGTGTTAAGAAGCAAAGCTATCTAAAAGTAATTGTTTGCAGAAAGCAAACTAAACCTAAAAAAGGCTTTAGAAGTCACAGTATCCATGGAATTGGCATCCAAGGAAGGACAACAGTTAGGTTTGAGCACTAGTATCCATAAAATATCAGCTGACACCTGAACATAGACATCAGGGGCAGTTCTCCCTATCCGCTGCCCTCTCACAGGGCTGCCACTATGTTCCACAAAGTATATTCCACAAACTGGCGGTTACTTTGAGAAACCTCAAAACATTTTAAATCGTAAAAGACTGAGAACTTGACATTTTATACAAGTGTAAACACTTAAAAATGCAATGCTGTGTTGAAGATTGCCAATTCTAATACCATGGAATTAGCTGCTGCAGTAAATTAAAAGGTGTAAAACTAAATGGCAATGCAGTTATGTAGTAAAAACGCTAGTGCAGCAATACATTTAACACTAAATGTATTTTTCTTTTGATATATTGGAACCAGTTGAACAAGTGAACACGTTGGAAAAGCTTCATGCAGGGAGTTTTTATGCAACCTGATTAAATCAGTTGGTAGATAATAGGATTCCTAACGATTTTGAACCCCATATTGCTAATGTTCTTTATTAAAAATTATGTTCAAAATACTTTTTATTGACATTAATCCATGGTAAAACTCCAGAATTAAGAGCACACAACTTACATCCCCCAAAACTGGATTTGATCCTAACTAATTAGTCATACAGCAGGATTTTACAATCTCACTCCAGCAAGGCTCATAAAATCCCACCCGAGGCCAACGGAGAATTCTGTTCCGGAATATCTGGGCGGGTGAGGTGGTATAATTCCGGCCATAGAATCATAGAGATATACAGCACAGAAACAGGCCCTTTGGCCCAACTCGTCCATGCTGACCAGGTTTCCTCAACTGAATTAGTCCCATTTGCCTGCATTTGGTCCATATCCCTCTAAATCTTTTCTATCCATGTACCTGTTCAAATGTCTTTTAAATGTCGCAATTGTACCTACCTCCTCCAGCTCCTTTGGCAGCTCATTCCATCTACTGTGGCTGGCGGAGGGAATAAAATATCTACTTTATGACAAGACTGTTAAAATGGCTGGCCTCTGAGTAATTGCAATATTTTCATTAAGTGATTTTGTTGTAAGAGAGGCAGTTATGAGAAACCAGCTTGCAAAGAGAATGCATGCTTCAGTGCCAGCAATCAAAGTTACATTTAAAATCACCTCACTTTATAAACAGCTTGACACTGCATCAGTGCAGGAAGTGCTCCCCCTAGTGTTTTTGGTATTATTAAAGCAGCCTCATTTTTAGAGGGATAGAATTGAAAACTGAAGAGGAAGCTATGCTTTAGCTTGTATCAAGCCTTGCTCAGGCCACACTTAGAGCAGTGTTTGTAATCCCGGTCACATATTATAAAAAAGGACAGAGAAGCATTGAAAGAGGTGCAGAGAAGATTTATGGAAAAGCTTGGTGTAGACCGAACGGTCACATAGAATGTGATGAGGTGGTGACAAAAGAGGTCATGTGACAGGAATGGGGGCAATATCTCCAGGAACGCAGGCAGAACACAAGAATTGGATATGGTTTGTTGAGCTCAGGAATAAACTACCTTTGTTGGAAGTCCCTGTTCTCAGTGATTTAGAGGGTTTTAATCAAGAAGAAAAGAATGTGATTTGCATTCAAATTAACAAAAACAGATTTATTCCATGACCTCTTCTCTACACAGAAAACAAATCAAGCCTAACAAACAGTCTGTGCAACACCCTAATGACATCACTATGTGACTGGCTCTTAAAGCAATCATGCAACTACTTAAATATACAACAATAATCATAAAGAACTCTAATGGAGAATTCAGAATAAACTTCCTCTCCCATGAGTCGACAAATTTCATGAGTTTACCATCATAACAATTTGTTGAGTACTCTTTGATTGATTGTCTTAATTCATCCTCAGGAAGTTACAATTCCTTATTTGTTTGATTGTAATGTATTCTAATAAAAATGAGATTTCAATCACATGGCGTTATAAAAGACTGAGCTATGGAATAGTAGGATGCTATTAAAATGAATGTATTTGTGTTATACCAGTAAAATCAATCATTGATCACTGGCTAGCCCGGGACACCCGCAGTTCTGCCCCTCCAGCAACCCCCCACTGCCCAATTGTGACCCCCACGACAATTCCCGAGCCAGCGCTAACTCCCCCCCCCCCCACCCCGGAGTGCCCTGATGTCCAACCCACCTCCACCCAGCAGTGGCAATCCCCCTCACCAGTCTTACCCTGGCGGACCCCCCTCTCCCACTGACACCTCACCCAGGTTAAACCCCTCCGAAAGGCAGGCCTCCCTGGCAAACTCCAGCAGCCCACCCCAATCGCTGACCACCCTCCATCCCAGACCGATCCCCATGCAGAGTGGCAACGGGACCCGCCACCCCCACCAATTGCCCCTAGGCCCCGCCCACAATAGTTCCTGTCCCTATGGCACTGCCCGATGCCCACTGGGCAGTGCCAAGGTGCCCCTGGGCACGGGCACTTTGCCCCTTGGGCAGTGTCAGGGGCACAGGCTGGCACTGCAAGGGTGCTTATGCCTATGGGACACCACCTCCCACTGCCCGATCCCTGGGCAGCCCCGATTGGCCCCTTTTATAACGTCGGGGCCTCCTGCTAGTTACCCGAAGGTGGGGAGTACTCTAAACCCTACCAGAGTGAAGTACTCCTGGCCGACTAGGGGATTCAATTGGGACCGGTAAGTTTCCGATAATTACGTTTAAAAGACATATTAAAAACAGATTCAAATCACTTACCTGTCTTCCCATCGGTTTACCAGTGTGGTCTGACTGGTGACTGTTTGCCGGCTCTGGGAGATGTGCATGCATTCCCGGCACATGCACAAATCCCAGAACAAGGCCGGCAACGCACATGTCCCACCCCGACCCGTCAGAAAAGTTGCGGGTCAGGATGGGAAAATCGCAGTCATTCTTTCTGAGTCTGTCGTCTCATAATAAGAATACCTTCTCTTTTGACATGAATTTTGGAGCATGAAAGTTAATTCCTTCTATCCTCTTAAATCTTTTTGTTCAAAGTTTTTGGCCAAGCGTTCATATCCTTGAGCCCCTAATATGTGCTATTCATTTAATTTTGCTTCCATTATGGCCAATTGAAATAAACTGGCTTGCTGTCAAATGTCAAATGCTTAAATAGTTGAGGCAAATATTCTACACAGTGGCTTAAATTACTGTCAGTGGTAAATGGTGTTTTGTAACCTGAATGGAAATCGTTGGTGACCCAGTATTTATTATTTAAATAGCTTGAATAGAGCATTCCAGTCCTTTTAGGTGTAGTATCTGAGACAGTGCATGTCTCCCCTGCACTCTTACTCCATCTAATTAGCTCTGCAGAGAAACACTTCCTGTAAAGAAAAAGAAAATTTAAAGAGTTTATTTATTAGTCACATTAACACTGCAATGAAGTTACTGTGAAATTCCCTTAGTTGCCGCATCTGGCAGCTGTTCGGGTCAATGTACCTATCCAGCAAGTTTTTTAGAATGTGGGAGGAAACCGAGGCAGCTGGAGGAAACCCATGCACACACGTGGGTTCCTCCAGAATTTGTACACTGTCTGTTCACAAACTCCACACAGACAGCGACCCAGGCCGGGAATCGAATCCAGTCCCTGATGCTGTGAAGTAGCAGTACTAACCACTGTGCCACCGTGCCACCCTCAGAGAGGGCACATTGATCAAACCATCTCACTTAATGGTTTAAGGACATTGTACCTCGTAGAAAGTGGGAGCAACTGGATTTTCATGTTAGAGGTGGGAATCGGGAGTTGAGAGTAATCCCACCGTTCTTATGTTTTTATTTTGCGAGTCCATAGACTCTTTGTCAGAACTGAGAGGAGGGAGAATGTAGAAACCACAACAAAAAGTAACAACTTTAAGAACAAAAGACAGTTGGCCTGATGTGAGATGGGAGAGAGCATTTTGCTTTGAGGCGATACCTCACAGCGCCAGGGATCCAGGTTCAATTCCAGCCTCAGGTCATTGTTCTCCTTGTGTCTGCATAGGTTTCCTCCAGGTGCTCCAGTTTCTTCCCACAGTCCAAAGATTAGGTGGATTGGCCATTCAAAATTGTCCCTTAATGTCCTAAGGTGTGTAAGTAAAATGGATTAGCCATGGGAAATGCATGGGATTACAGGGATAGGGCAGGTCGGTGGGTAGGATGAAGGGAAAATGTCGAAATCTAAAGCTGACAAATTCAACATTGAGTCTCAAGAGCAGTACAGGCCCAACTGGAAGATGAGGTGCTGCTCCTCCAGCTTGCACTGGGCTTCACTGGAGCACTGTAGCAGACCAAAGCCAGATACATGAGCATGAGAGCAAAGTGTTGGGTGAAAATAGCTAGCAAGGAAGGTTGGGTTCATGTTTGCGGACTTAGTAAAGGTGTTCTGCAAAGCGGTCACCCAATCTGCATTTAATTTCCCCAGTTTAGAGGAGATTGCATTGAGAACAACGAATGCAATGACCAAACAAAAGGAAGTGCAAGTGAAATGATGCTTAACCTGAAAGGAGTGTTTGGGGTAAAAGCAAAGGGTATAGGTAAAAGGAGAGGAAATAAAGTGTTCAATTGCCCGCTTGGGTCACTGTCTGTGTGGAGTTTGTACATTCTCCCCATGTCTGTGGATTTCTTCTGGGTGCTCCAGTTTCCTCCCACAGTCCAAAAATGTGTGGGGTTCAATTGGCCATGTTAAATTGACCCTAGTGTCAGGGGGATTAGCAGGTAAATATTTGGGGTTGTAGGAAAATGGCCTGGGTGGGATTGTGGTTGATGCAGACGCAATAGGCCCAAATTTAACCATTGCATTGTGCCTGTTTTCGGGCGCGAAAATTTGGTAAAGTCAGGCATGAGGAGAGTAGCGTGATCTGTGCCCACCTCCATGCTGGTTCCCCCTTTATTAAGGCCTGAAAATGGCTGCAATCGGGGCCGTGAGTGAAATGGGCGGGATAGTCATTTAAATATATTTGCACGCGTTTAATTTGACTTCATCGGCTGCACGCTCAACCTTGCCGGCGTGTCTCCCTTTACCACTGCATTTGCCCATCCAGAAGCGACATGAAACAGACATGATCCATAGAAGTCCGATTCAGGTGCTCCAGTTAGTGAGGAGGTAAGTGCCTTGCATCTGACGGCCCTCTGCTTGAGATCAGTGGAGGGGAAGGGAGGAGCCTGCTGCCACTCTGCCTGAGATCGCTGGGGGGAGGGGTAGATGGATCTGCTGCCACTGTGCCTGAGATTGTGGGGCAAAGGGGGGAGGGTCCTACGATCAGTCTGGGTGGTGGGGAGGTGGGAAAGATAAGGAAGTCAGTAATATTGTGGGGGTGGAGCAATGTCTGTGGGGGAAGGGGAGAAGCATTATCCAGCCTAGAAGGGATGTGGCAGGGGAGCAGCATTCTATCATTTTCTTTTTCCATTCATGCGCCATTGGAAGTGCTGATCAAAGCTGCAGGGTTTTGAGCGCATTAAGCCCCGCACACAGGCTCCTGCAGCGCGACTCAGACTCGCTGATATTTTTGAGGGCAGAGTGCGCCTGAGAACAGGTCTAACAGTCGGAACACTCTCAGTTTCAAGTCCGCCCAGCACTTAGAATCAAAATGGTACAATAGAACCCAATGGGCCAAATGTCCTCCTACTGCATTGTAGGGATTCTATGAATAAGTTTTTCCAGGTCTAGATGAGAACATGAAGTTGCACCAATACAGTCACTGATGTAACAGAAAAAGAGTTGCAGGAGCGGGCTTGAATAGAATTGGAACAAAGAGTATTCCCACATACCCCAGAAAAAAATCAAATAACTGAGACCCAAGCAGGTACCCATAGCCACACCTTTATTTACAGGAAGTGAGACAAGTTAAAGGATTGAGTGAGAGAAGAGGTCCAGCCAAATGGAGAATAGTGGGGGATGAGTATTGTTCGGTCCTTTGCTCAAGAAAAATCATGGAAAATCCCATGGTCCCTCCTGGAGGATGTTGGAGGTGTAGATGGATTGGTTGTCCACAGCAAAAATAGGTGATTAGGGCCAGAAAACTGGAAATTGTCAATATGATGTAGGCCATCAGAGGAATCTCAAATGTAGTTGGGAAGAGACTGGACAAGGGGAGGAAGTATAGAGTCAAGCACAGAAGAAATGAGTTCCATGGGGCAGGAACAAGCTGACATGATTGGTCTCCCAGGGCAGCCCCGTTTGTAGATTTTTAGGAAGGAGATAGAAGCGGGCTGTGTGGGGTTGGGGGACTGTGAGGTCAGAGGCTGCGGAGGGGAGATCATCAGTGACAAAGGGGTCAATGACCATCCTGAATACAACAGCTTGATGATCAGTGGTGGGGTCATGGTCCAAAGGGAGATAGGAGGAAATGTCTGAGAGTTGGTGCTCAGCATCTGTGAGGTAGAGGTCAGTATGCCAGATAAGAACGGCACCACACTTGTCAGCAGGTTTTGACAGTGAATTGTAGGCAAAAGCCCAATAAGTAAACAAAGAGACTTCAAAACTACTATCACAAACTATGTCCAAACTGAATACATAAAAGCAATGTGAGAAAATTGAAACATACAAACATTGTTATCATACTAGGCAGCTCTTTCAATTATGTGAAATGTACTCTAAGTTTTTAACTATTAAATGATCTTTTTCACTCATCTGAAGACCTTTCCACATTTTCATTGTTGATCTTATGTTTGGCAACTTGTAGTTGGCAAAAGTAAGAATCTTGCAAAGACATTATTTTAGGAATAGTAAGATTTTCAAATCACAGTACTACCATAACTCACTTCATTGAATGTAGCTACAACCCACACTATAGCATTTGATGGTGAGCTGCAAATGAGGCCAGAAAGAATTGCTTAGCTTTTAAACTCTTCACACCTCCAATTCATGCTTCATGCTTCTAAGCATTTGGTGTAAAACCCGCCAACTGCTAAAGTCTGGTGGCTCCATGAAAATTAAAAATTAACTTGGTTGGCTTTCAATTGACATAAAATGCTGTCTCATAGGAATGGGTTAGTTCCGGCATCTTCTCCCTTTCCCAGCTACATAAAAATGGCCAAATGGACGCAGGAATTCTGGCCGTGCCACTCAGCGAATTTTTTTTCTGGTCCCACATCCATCTGGTCCTGCTCAGAACCAAGAAAATCTGGCTCCAAGTATTGAAATTGCAATCATAATTAATTTTAATTGGCTTACACTGCAAAACCTGTAAAATTGCAGAGTGGGGTTGGAAGTCAATTTAATGTTTATAGGAGAAAGTCAATTGTGAAGATTAAAGAGTGGGAGTCGACCTTCTGGAACAGACTCAAGAAATTCCTGAGGTCACAATCTAAAGGGTTATACTCATATTGTGCTTCTTGGTGCATCCAGTACCCACACAACTGGAGTTCACTTTGTTAGAAAAAGGGCACCTCAATTGCAAGGATTAGATAGAACCGAGTGATATGTTGGGCACATCACCAATGTGTGCCTGTTGATGTCTGCTAGAAACTCTGGTGCCCAAGGCACCATCTTCATCCAAACCAAGCCATGGTGTTGTTGTTGACTTCCTGAGCAAAGGGAAGAAGTTATTTTTGAAATGTAACATATTGAGTGATCTCTAGACTTGACCATCCAGGTGAATAAGCTTGTTTCCACTCACTCGATGTAGCAGTCATCAATATTACACTGGGATCACTCTCCAAACTCAGCAATGGGAACTCCTGTCTGACAAATGTGTGACTTTATTCACTCTCTCCCAGCCAAGGTTTTCTTGTTTTCACTGGATGTTACACTGATAGTCACTGATACTAGTGGTGGAAAAAATTCAGAGTTTCTGTTCCTTAATCTTTACAAAGGATGAACTGGCACCATCTCGCAAGGCCAGCATTTGGCCCTTGCTTTCACATCATAATGATGTGACTGACCACGATTTCTGTTTATCAAAAATACATCGCAACCGTATCATTGCTAGTAAAATATTTATAAATGTAATCGTTCGTTATGTAAACCAAACGCATGGAAAGCTTTTTCTTTTCAGTTAAATTGACTTTTTCACAAAGTGTATTGGTTTCTGTGTACTGTGAATGTGCTTGCTAGTATTTCCCAAGTGGATTCTGGAAATACATTGAAAAGCAGCTGTTTTCAGTTAATAAGATCAAAAACAGCTGGAATTCCAATTCATTCTATGTTGAATGAACTCACTCTTTAACTTGTCCCCATGTTACTGTGTAACTTTCTTTTCTGGCCTCAGTCAATTGATGCTGTTGCCAATACATGAAATAAAGTTTCCCAAGACACACCATTTAATTTATACTTACTGTGTTCAGTGAAGATGCATTCTTTGGTCGATTATAATGTAAAGTTAGGTCATGAACCAAGCACAGAGGATAGGAGCAAGACTCCAAGAAAATGTATCCAGACTGCATTTTCCTTTAGAGTCAAGACAGGTCTTGCCGCTACCAGTGGAGCATCAATGCAACAGTTTTGTACAGATGCTAAAGTCGCATAATTGATGTGTGGTGAACTATTCCACATTCTATCCAAACTCAAATCAGCAGTGGGCACCTATAGGTATAAATGCCCTGCTGTGTGCATTTAGTAATGATTCATGCTGCTGTATGGAGTCAGGAGAATTCAGAGCATTTACTTTGTGTGATCATATGTACATCTACCTACAACCACACCATGGGACATCATGGCAATTATCAGGTTAGAGCCGATAAAATGATATAAATTTTTGGTGGAGAGTGTTCATAATTAATGAAAATGCATGCAGACTCGAAACGTTAGCTCGGTTATCTCTTCACAGTTGCTTCCATCCTTACCTGCTCTGACTTTCTGTTTTTGACTCACTAAAATTGGACAGGAATTTGCAGTGACTGCACATGCATGTATAGATCAAGAATTGCTGTCTAAGTTGGTCTCATCCTCCAGAGGTTTTGCTACACTAACACCTCACTGTGTATTTATTTATTTAGCACGTGCCATCATCCTAGAGCCAAGCAATAGGCTTTTCAGTGAGTGGCTATTTGGAGTTCTTTAATTGCATCTTAAGTCAGCAGACACTCCTCAACAAAGTGAGTCATTGTTTGGCTCTTGGCATCCTCATTGATGTTGGATGGCTGCACAGAGGCCAGTGGGGAATTGAGTTAAAAGAGGCGACTGGCACCTTGGAAGATCAAAGTCAGGTGGATGAGAAATGGGCCTTACCATTTTCTGGTGGATGTTTTCTCCTGCTAATCCGCTTGCCACAGGTCTTTAGCTGTTAGTCTTTGGCATTCATGATGTGCAGATGCCAGCGTTGGACTGGGGTAAACACAGTAAGAAGTCTCACAACACCAGGTTAAAGTCCAACAGGTTTATTTGGTAGCAAAAGCCACTAGCTTTCGGGGTTTGCCTCTTCATCAGGTGAATGAACCTGACAAAGGGGCAAACCTTGAAAACTAGTGGCTTTTGCTACCAAATAAACCTGTTGGACTTTAACCTGGTGTTGTGAGACTTCTTACAGTCCTTGGCATAGTCAGTTTAACTATATGGGGTGGCATGAAGGCAGGTGTACTGCTGGTGAGTTGAGAAGGTCCTTGAATAAGGGCAGGAAGGATTGGATTAGATCTTCTCCAGTAGCTATTACCCTCCTGATTGGGAGGGTGGGTTTGGGGGGTGCGGAGGGGATAGTAATGTTGGTCAAGACTGGGAGCTAGAGAAGGTGATTTGGTCAAAGGTGACCTGTAAGAGTGCACAGGATTGAGCTGAGTTGCATATCAATAAGTTCGGTGTGGGCAGATTGCTACCATGCCAGTGCGTAGTATTCTGCAGTTGAGTATGGGAAAACAAGGGTAGAGATCCTTATTGTCTTGGCCTGTGATACCCCTGAGGCACTAGTCAGTTTATTGAGGAGGTTATTGCAGGTTTTAGTTATTTCTGCATTCTTGATGAGGTGTACGTGAAAGTTATGTCAAGGTTGACGCCTGGATAAATGGATGGGGATCAAGCTTCCATGTCTGGCCACTCAGGGTAGTGTTTCATTCTCTCTTAGCATTGAGAAGGTGGAATACACTCAAGGCCGTGTTAGTGGAGCTGTTTTAGGAACATGGTACGAGATTCTCCAGCCTCCCAGCTTCATGTTTCCTGCTGGCGGGAAGTGGTGCATTTCCTGCTATGGGGTGGGATTGTTGTCAGTGTAGGCTTGATGGGCTTAATGGTCTCCTTCTGCTCTGCAGAGATTCTATTCTATTCTATATTCATATATTTTGTGATGGACACCACAGGTTCGAATTGTGCTCTTACAGTCTTGGTCTGTATCCAGCTTGTAATCCAGCTGACTATAATATGCAGGCAGATAATACCTTGTGCAAAGCTGCCTCCCATCAGTAGTTTGCGGAGAAGCTAGTGAATGCTTTGTCCACTTAGCAGCTGCCTTAGTCTCTATTTGAAAACCGCCCTTCCTTAAACATTACATTCCCCCACTGAGTGGCTGGATGTTAGTTAGTGTCGAGCACACCAGTCTGGATATCTGCTGCTTACTAAAGCTGTCCTTAATCAGCAAGCCACAGTGCTTTTCTTGTAAGGACAACAGCCGCAGTATCTCCTGTTGGTCTGCTCTGCACAGCTGGAGTAACATCATACTTTTATTACAATTAGTAAGGCTACTGAGGCATTTAATAAGTGCCTAATAGCCCTCATGTAGACCGATCATTACTCTTGCTGCTTACCTGAATAACATGGGAAGTTAGATTACTGAGAATCTGTGGGCTTGGTCCCAGTTGCACCAAGGGTTGCTAATTATTTGCTGTGTTAATGAATTTCCAGTGAAACTGAAACAAAAAGTTAGCTTCAGTTCAAAGTCAAAGTTCTTAAAGGAAGCAGATGCTTAACTATGAGCTAACACCCTGGGCAGGATTTTCCATGGTGTGGAGATGCCAGCATTGGAGTGGGGTAAACACAATAAGAAGTCTCATAACACCAGGTTAAAGTCCGACAAGTTTATTTGATAGTAAACCCACTAACCCACCTGACGAAGGGACAAGCCCCAAAAGCTAGTGAGTTTACTATCAAATAAACTTGTTGGACTTTAACCTGGTGTTATGAGACTTCTTACAGGATTTTCCAGCCATGCTTGCCCCAAAACCGGAAAATCCCGTCTGAGGTCAACGGAGCTTTGAATAGTCCTGTCCCACTCATTACAATTCCTGTGGTGAGAGGGAGGGGAAAATTTCACTCCCTATAGAAATAATTGTATACTGTCTGTCATGCACGGTGATACTTCTTACATTAACTTTGTTAAAAATTCATTCTTGGGATGTGAATGTCACTGGCTAGGCCAGCATTTATTACCAATTGCTAATTGCCCTTGAGAAGGTGGTGCTGAGTTGTGCTATCATTTTGGCATATATTTAGCACAGTGCCGTTCGGGAGGGAGTTCCAGGATTGTGACCCAGCGACAGTAATGAAATGGTAATATACTTCCGAGTCAGCACGGTGGGCAGCTTGGAGGGGAAATTCCAGGTGGTGATGTTCCCATTATTTCTTCATACTTTAAAGCTGCAATGCCCCAAAATGAAGCATTGTGGTCCAGAATTTTGCCACAACAGACCCTGCTAGAAATGGCTGAAGATTCTAAATCCTGCCCCCAAAACAGCATTTCCCACTTTCAAGGAGGAGTGACTAGAATCAGCTCAGGGTTCATAATATGCACAATGCACAGAGGCAGTTGGCCATTCAAATCACCAGCTTCATCCACTGAAATGGGATTTTGAATGAACAGGAATATAGAATTTGGAATGTGCTGAATAGAACAGGTACGAGAAGATCTGAAGTTTGTGGATGTCTTTGGAAAGGCAAGGAATCCCTTTGAATGTAGCCCTAGGACAATTTTGGAAGAGGTAAGGCATCTTTGGGATTTCTAAAAGTGAACAAGATTATGCATTTCTTACATACAAAATGTGAAGCTGTCAAAAAACTGTCCAGTTTTCAAGGAACTAGGAAAGACCTGTCCAAATGTTAAGGAGCTGTCAAAGGTATCCAAGAGGTATCGGGCCTGCCAAAGCTACACAGGAGGTGTCAAAGATATCAAGGAATTGTCCGAGGATGTGAGCACAGAGGAATTAAGGGCAAAAGGGAGGGCAGTGGATGCTTGAGTTGACATTACATTGGCATGGGATTTTGGGAGCAATATGGCGTGGATTTTGGCCATGGACACAGCAACAGGAACAAGGATTATTTTTAAGGCAGAAACTGTCCCTGAAGGCAAACTTATTAAAGTTAAGATTTTCATGGGGTATGTGCTTAATTGATATCAAGACAGTTTTGCTGTTGAGTTGAAGTCAGTGGGGGATGGCAATGGAGAGATAGATCAGCTGAAGTTTGGGACTTTTCGCCACTCCCCGTGGCAGTTGTGACTGAGGCTGCTGACTATCCTAACAGAAAAAACCTTCCACAGGGCCAAAGGGGAGCAAGATATCATAGGGGAGTTCTTCCCACCCCCCCAGCTTGGGTCATTGTCTGTGTGGAGTCTGCACGCTCCCCCCCCCCCCTCCACCGTATCCGTGTGGGTTTTCTCTGGGTGCTCCAGTTTCCTCCCACAATCTGAAAGACGTGCTGGTTAAATGCATTGGCCATCAGTGTATCCGAACAGGCGCAGACTGTGGTGACTAGGGGATTTTCACAGTAACTTTATTACAGTATTAATGTAAGCCTACTTGTGACACTAATAAATAAACTTAAACATTAAAAATTTTGTACTGATCTGTTCTTTGGAACTAATTGTCCTTTGGACCATACACATCAAGTATATTAAACTTTACAAACCTCATTAAAATAATTTAATTTTTGATCTGAGGACACTTTTATTACTGTAAACTTTCCAAATCTATTCATAAAAAAGTCTATATTTTTGATTAATACCCTCAGATTGGCTTAAGAAGTAAGATTCATTTCCTTATCTGAAAAGTTCATAAAATGATCTTCTGCCAATGAAAGAAATGAGACTGTCAACAGTGTATCTAGTAACCAGTAGCTGTAACCTTTCTGTGTTTCACAAGTGAAAAGGTCAGAGTATTTGTGGATTAGAGGCCGCAGGACTTCATGTCCAGTGAAGGGTAGAAAATGCCATAAGCACAAATTGAAAGCTATGCACCATTGGCTGAAGCTGAACTATATTATATGTTATAGCGACGAGGGGCTTAAGTTTACAAAGTCAAACGATGGCAAACTACGTGAAGCTGAAGAAAGCTTTCAGCTGAAAGTGGAATGCAAAGCCTCGAGTTGTCAGCTCAATGCGTAATGTTTAATAAGTAACCAAAGGTAGTTCTCGCCGCTCTGCTTCTGCGTTCGTTCTATCAACACCAGAGATTAATATCCGGACTCAACCAATATTTATAGATGAACCATGCGCGCGGCCTGTTGAGATGGTGGTCCTGATAATGAAAACATAAATGGAAATAATCTAAAATGGGTCTTGAATATTTCCAGTGAAGGGACTGTGACTATTTCCTTTGGCGGCTTGTCCCACTGTGGGATTGTCCTTGGGAAGAAAGATTGTCGATTCACTGCCTCACAGACAAATGGTCTTTGTAGTTTGTGTGAATGACTGTCTCATACTTTGTCATTCCAGAGGGCGCTTGCTTCTGTCAATTCCCACCAGTCCATCCCATATTTTATAGGACATGCTCTGTCTATTTCTCCCCCTCCCCTGCTGTAGTCATTCCCATTCCAAGGGCTGGCTTTTATAACCCCCCCCCCCCCACCGCCATCCCCCTCTGAGACCCACCATTCTCCACCACCCCCCACCCCACTACCATCACACTCCCCAGCTCCACTTTGTTTCCAGTGCATAAAATATGAGAGGTGGCCAGCCTATCAACGACTTGCCAACCTTTGCACTGTTCCCCATAACATGGGGGTAATGAGGACCTGCCGGTGATTGTAGCCTGCCCGCCATCTGTAAATAATGGGGGGGCAATTCTCCCATCCCGCCGTGTTGTTTTTGTAGCGCAACGAACTGGGAGACTTGAGTGGAGACCATTTCATGGGCTCCCTGCTGGACACCACGGCCTCTGTGCATCTCTGGCAGCTGGGTTTCCAGTGCCAGAAATTGACAGGATACAATTTCCATCTCATTAGCGGACCAGGGACTAAAATCTCAGTGGGGTTTAGTATAGCTCTTCACATGCAGGTGGCCTAACTCTGCTGGAGTGAAGGGAGGGCAATTGGAGCCCCACTGAGGGTTGGGCACTGGGTGGATGTGCCCCCTGTAACACCAGCTTGGGCCCCACGGCACAGCCAAGGGGCAAAGTACCAATGCCCAAGGGGAAATGATGGCACTCCCACCAAGCATCAGGCAGTGCCAAGGTTGTGGAGCCTAATGGGGGATGGGGCCTGATGGGCAGGTGGGGCCATCGATGGGGGTGGGGGCTCCTGCTGCCACTCTGCATTTGGGCTGAATGACAGAGGGAGGGAGGCCAGAGACTGGGTGTTGCCATCGGGGTGTGTTGGCGGGGGGGTGGGGGGGGTGGGGGGGGTGGGGGGGCATCAGTCTGCTGGGGGAGGAATCTGGGCAGCAATGGGAGGGGTTAGAACTGTCGTGAGTGGAGGGTTTGGGACTGCTAATGAGAGGGGAAATGGGGGGGAACATCGGGAGATTGAGGCTGCGGGGGGACACTGAGGCAGGCTGGGAGCGGGGGGATGGTCGAGGCTGGCCCGGACATTTTGGGGGGCAAGCAATCAGGCCATGGGGGAGGTCGGATGGCCAGCGATCAGGTTGGCCAGCAGTGCGGAGTCACTATACATGCGCCAATCCTGGTGCTGACAGATCAGTGTATGCACAGTGGCCCACTCAATAATATCCTGCCGACCTCTCCAGCTCCCACTGGCTTTTCGCATGATTCATGCTGGTGCACTCTGCAGTGCACAGAATGTTGGAGATTCAGTTTGAAACTCCTGCTCGCTCAGCGCGCTAATCTCAGCCTCTCCAGCAGGAATAGGGCCCACCCCCTGAAATGTAATGATCTTTATGCTGGTGGCCTCTGCAGTGCAGAAAGTGTGGGAGGTTCCTCTCTGAACACCCATTGAAATAACCAGTGTGAATTACTCCAGTTTTCACACGGATTCAACACTTGGAATTTTTTGGGGAGAATTCTACCTGTAATCTCATCTACACCGGGAAATCCCAATGCAGATTCGGTGATAACTATATGGGACAGCTCTGCTCAGTCGACAACCATGACTCTGAGCTTCCTGTCACTCCCCCATTTTAATTCTCCACCCCATTCCCACTCTGCCTTGACTTCCTGCACTGTTCTACTGAAGCTCAGTTTAAACTCTTAAGTTTACTTTGGAGTACTCCTCAATACTGGGTTGAAAATTTCCAGATGGTATTCATTGCTCCTATCTTATCAAACAGTAGTTGTTGGTAATGATTCTGCTTTTGTCATTTTCAGCTTCTCTGGATCCAAATTTTGATTAGTTTACCACTCTATAACATCCTCTTTTTGCCTTGCGTCATTATTCTCTTTTGCCATTTAATCTCTTCAATCTTCCACCATGTAACAGTCTTTGCTCTATCTTTCCCTCCTCCTTCTTTTCTCCTCTGCTCTTGCATAAACCAGTAACATCTCTCACTTTTTTCAGTTCACATGAAAGGCCAGTGACCTGACGTGTTTCTTTGTCCACAGATGCTGCCTGACTTACTGAATGCTACCAGCATTTTCCATCTTTATTTCAGATATCTAGCACCCAGAGTACTGTGCTTCATTCGCAAAAGATTTCTCTCGAGTCACTATATGTTGCACATTATTGATGCATTGTTTTTGTTTTGCTCCTGAAGGCAATTTGCTATATTTATGTTGCTTCCAAACTACCGAATGAGATCATCAAATCATAGAATCCCTACAGTGCAGAAGGAGGCCATTTGGCCCATTGAACCTGCATCAACAATAATTCTACTAGATAATACAACAATACAGCTAGAATATAAAAGCAAAGAGGTCTTGCTGCAACTGTACAGGGCACTGGTGAGGCCGCAACTGGAGTACTGTGTGCAGTTTTGGTCGAAAGGATATATCGGCCTTGGAGGGAGTGCAGAGAAGGTTCACTAGGCTGATACCAGAGATGAGGGGGTTGGACTATGAGGAGAGATTGAATAGACTGGGTCTGTACTTGTTGGTGTTTAGGAGGATGAGGGGGAATCTTATAGAGACACATAAGATAATGAAGGGGTTAGATAGGGTAGAGGTAGAGAGATTCTTCCCGCTTAGAAAGGATAGCAGTACTAGAGGGCACAGCCTCAAAATAAGGTGGGGAGGGCAGTTTAGAACAGACTTGAGGAGGAACTTCTTCACTCAAAGGGTGGTGAGTCTCTGGAATTCTTTACCCATTGAAGTGGTGAAGGCTACCTCACTGAATACGGGTAGATAGGTTTCAGATAGACAAGGGAATTAAGGGTTATGGGGAGAAAGCGGGAAAGTGGAACTGATCCACTTCAGATCAGCCATGATCTTGTTGAATGACGGGGCAGGCTCGAAGGGCTAGATGGTCTACTCCTGCTCCTATTTCTTATGTTCTTATGTAATTCAACAGGATGGGATCATCAAATCATAGAATCCCTACAGTGCAGAAAGAGGCCATTTGGCCCATTGAACCTGCATCGACAGTAATTCCACTCCGGCCCTATCCCTGTAACCCGATGTATTTACCCTGTTAATCCCCCAGACACTAAGGGTCAATTTAGCATGGCCAATCCACCTAACTTGCACATTGTTGGAGTGTGGGAGGAAACCGGAGCACCTGGAGGCAACCCACGCAGCACAAGGAGAAAGTGCAAACTCCATGCTGTTATCCGAGGCCAGAATTGAACCTGAGTCCCTGCTGCTGTGAAGTAGCTGTGCTAACCACTGTGCCACCATGCCAAATAAATGAATTCCTGTGGAAATTTAAAAATCTGGACTTTTTCATGCATAATGAAGCAGTCACATTATCTACTGCAGACATGATAACCTACCCTGCAGTGACAGGTCTGATTTTAATGCTTCAAGATGTAAGCACATCAGTCTATAAACGTGTTGTACCTGAGTAACAGTGGAGCAATCTTTGGCATTGGTTTGAAGCCAGAGCCTAATTTCTTCAAAGTAATATCTCGGAAATAGATGGTCCTTTTTGAATAAACATGGGTCAAAAATTCAAATAATGCATGCATCAAAGCAACTAAAGAAGTAAGTGCAAAGCTGAAACAATGGAATTGCAAATTCCAAGGAAGATAGAAAAAGGGTTCAATGAGGGATATTGGGGCCAGTATAATTATGCTTTAAAATGATTTAAATTGCATTTTAAACATTTATGTCAATAATAAAAGGGAGTAAAACCTGTTATGATGCATGAATATTTTCCTTATTGCAAGATTATTTCTTATGCCCACATAACCATGACCTCAATGAATGCCTTAAATCTGGAGTAATTTTGTCCAGTTGGATTTTGCCTGTGTTGTCTGAGTTGCTTTTTTTCAATATACGATATTCCTGTCTGTTGGGATAATACTCAAGGTTACACTCATGAGATTTTTTTTCCCTTGCAATGAGCCAACAGTAGTAGTATAAAGTGCTAATTAATTAGAGGAAATATTTCATGTAAAAACTCAAGACAACTCCCTCCAAGACCTGGTAGGCCATCCATTCGGTGAGGGATACTTGGACAGCCAGCATCTGCTTGAACATCAATCTGCTCTCACCTCACAGTAATAACTCTAGCCATTAGATTGTTGAGCCAAGATGCCATCACAAAGTGGTGGGGGCAAGGGTAGGAATTCAAATTGGTGTCTCATTGTTCCTCCCAAATACAGGGTAATCTTAAGCTTCCAGCCAGCATCAAGAATGGCTATATTCATTTTGCAGACTCTGAAACATCTTAAGAAGAGTCCATCATTACAGAGTATGCAAGAATGTATTTATAATCTGTGGAGGATAGCAAACCTATGTTCTGACCATAGAAATGATCTGAAGTTTAATGTGGAGACGTGTGAATTGATGCATTTTGGTAGAAAGAACAAGGACAGACAAAATAAAATAAGGGGTAATATTCTTAAGGGGATGCAGAAACAGAGGGACCTGGGTGTATACATGCATTGACCATTGAAGGTGGCAGGACAGGTGGAGAAGTAATAATAAAGCATATACTATCCTGGGCTTTATTAACAGGGACATAGAGTACAAGAGCAAGGAGAGTAAGTTGAACCTTTACAAGACACTAGTTAGACCTCAGCTAGAATATTGTGTACATTTCTGGGCTATACTATGGAAAGGATGTGAATGCATTGAATGAGTTCAGAAAAGCTTTACAATAATGGTTTCAGCGATGAGCAACTTCAGTTATGAGGATAGATTGGAGAGGTTGGAACTGTTCTCCTTGGAAAGAGGAAGGCTGAGAGGAGATTTGATAGTGGTGTTCAAGATCATGAGCAGACTTGACAGAGTAGACAGGGAGAAACTGTTCCCACTCATAAACAGATCAAAAACAAGAGGACACAGATTGAAATTGAGTTTCAAAAGAAGCAAATGTGATGTGAGAAAATACAATTTAACATAGCAAGCTGTTCGGGTCTGAAACGCAGTGCCTCGAAATGTGATGGAGGCAGATTCAATCGAGGCATTCAAGAGGGCACTAGATGATTATTTGAATAGAAACAATGGACAGGATTCTCTGCCCTCCCTGTGGTGTGTTTCTTGGCAGTGGAAGACAGCCTGTCATTAGCAGGATCTTCAAGTCCCGCCACTATCAATGGGATTCCTCACTGAATCCATCCCCACCGGTGGAAACCAGAAACCCACAACGGGGACGTGCAATCGACGGAACCGGAAGATCTCACCAGTGGGAAGGGCGGGGAAAATTCCACACAATGTACAAGGGCATCAGGGAAAGGCAAAGGGAATGGCATTAAAATCATGATGCTTGTTTGTAGTGCCAGCGCAGGCATGGTGATCCTTTTGCATTTTAACAATTCTGTGATTCTGTGATACTTTTCATTCATGTATTTAAGTAAATAAAGCAGCCATGTGTCTGAAGCTGTGCATTGAAAGGCAGTATTTTGATCCACCCTAAGGATAGTTCACACAAAGCAACACATGGAATATTTCAGTGGTCAATTAATGGAGTATAGGTCTTTTATTGCAGTCCCGAGGCCATGCAGTTGTTTAAATTGACACTGGGAATAAATTAATCATAGAAATTAATCATAAAACCCTACAGTGCAGAAAGAGGCCCTTCAGCCCATCGAGTCTGCACTGAACACAATCCCACCCAGACCCTACCCCCATATCCCTACACATTATACCCACTAATCCCTTTAACCTACGCATCCCTGGACACTAAGGGGCAATTTCTTGGCATGGCCAATCAACCAAACCCACACATCTTTGGACTGTGGGAGGAAACTGGAGTACCCGGAGGAAACCCACACAGACACGAGGAGAATGTGCAAACTCCACACAGACAGTGACCCGAGCATGGGTGACCCAGAAATGGGTGAACTCAGGGGCACAGGGGCTACAAATCCCACCTATGGGAGTGATGGGTAGCATGTAACCCAAGGCAATGCTCAAAGTAAAGAATATAACTGATGGCTCCAGGAAGATTGAGAGGAACTACCCACATTCTGCAAACAATATGGATGCTAATAATTATACTATTCCTTGTTAATGGATGCTTTCTAAATAAAAGGCTTTCAAATATATCAGAAATTCCTGCAAAATCACAGGCAAAACAGCACGTGGCTACTTAAAACAATAAAGCTGCTTTTAAATAGATTTTTAATTTCATAGATTGTGTATTAATTTATTTTAATAGCGTTGGTATTGTTTGCAGTTATTGCAGGTTCAAAGTATATGTTGCCTGCTGCTCCACACTCTTATGTGCCACACAAAGAACCACATTTCTCCTTTAGGTTGCTGTTAAGAAATACTTTCCCTAATCAGAGTTGTCCACGCAGAGCATGTTTCACATAAATAACTCACCACAAGCATGTTCATTTGGGTGACACAAGACCCCAACCCTCCACCACCCACACACACACCTCCTTACAAACCCCCTTCCCATTGCCCCTCCAACACCACCAACCCCGATTCCTCCAGGCAACCACTGCTGCCACCCCGACTACTATCCACCCACTTACACAAAACTACCCTCCTCCATTTGAGTAACAACAACATCAATAAATTAATAATTATTCCCAAGTCTATCAGTGATGTGAAGGGTTTTGTCTATCTCTTTTTTTTAAATTAGTGTCACAACTAGGTTTACATTAACACTGCAACGAAGTTACTGGGAAAATCCCCTCATTGCCACACTCTGGTGCCTGTTTGTGTAGACTGAGGGAGAATTTAGAATGGCTAAAGCACCTAACCAGCACATCTTTCAGACTGTGGGGGGGAAACCGGAGCATCCAAACGAAACACAAGCAGACTCGGGAAGAATGTGCAAACTCCACACAGACAGCAACCCAAGCTGTGAGTTGAACCTGGGTCCCTCGCGCTGTGAGGCAGCAGTGTTAACCACTGTGACATTTAACTACTGTAACCATCTCTTGGCATAGACTTCCTTTTGTGTTTTACTTACGCTGAAGGGTGGGTAGGGTCCCCAAACAGTGAATTCTGAATGTGGAAAGATCACTATATAAAATGGCAAATCTTTGAAGTTGAAAGCATGTTTGCATTTGTTTTTAAACGGGTAGTGTTTGATATTTAAAAGCTCAGATTGCCATTTTCTTGTATTAATGGAAAATTATCCAAGCATTGGTTTTGACAACAAGCGATGCAACCAAAAAACAAAGCACAAAGAAAATAAATCAACTTGCAACAAAATTTACATTCTCAGATCATACCGTATAAATAGGATTTACAGTGATGATTGGATTAGAATCATGGCGGGGGGGAGGGAAATCACATGTATTCACAGTTGCGTTCACTATGCTTGTTGAGGAGATTAGTCTGTCAATTTAAATAATAGGTGAGTGTATGTCAGGCTGTAATGCGATGCAGAGATATGTAGGGGACAATGCTACTGTAACTGGCTCTACTGTTATGTTTTATTTCACTTGATGAAAAAAAACATTCTCTAATTACAAAGAACAAAGAACAAAGAATAACCCAGCACGGGAAACAGGCCCTTCGGCCCAACGAGCCCGCGCCGCCGCATCCTCCTACACCTATTCTACCCTGTGTGTCTACGAATGGAACCCCTAACTTAGCCAGGGGAGAATAGTGTCAATTTGGTAAACCAATCAGCCTAAAAGCACATCTTTGGGGTGTGGGAGGAAACCGGAGCGCCCGGAGGAAACCCACGCAACCACAGGGAGAATGCGCAAACTCCCACAGACACAGGCCCAAATCCATGTATCTGCACAGCTAGCAGTGCTAGTCACCGAGCTGTTGCGGCGCCCGTCTACCGGTCCAGGATCAAGCACACACACCGACACGAAGTACTAGGCCACTCCCGGAACCTCCAAGAGCAGCCCACGCACGACCCACCGTGTGCATGCCCCTCGTTTGACACGAGGTGGACCTCCACCTGCGGAATAAAAAGACAAAAGCGTTAACTTACAAGTCTGCATTTCCGGTGACTCCCAAGGTTCTGACCTTATTTAATAGCCCCTACTATAACCCTCCATCCTCGTTTCACTCATGTGCCTGTCTAACTGAACCTTAAACGAGTCCAACGTTCCTGCCTCCACCACCCTACTCGGTAGCGCGTTCCATACCCCCACAACTCTCTGCGTAAAGAACCTTCCTCTCACATCCAAATTATACCTCTCCCCCCCTCACCCTTAAATCATGACCTCTCGTATTTGTACCCAGTCTAGGGAGCAGTCTCTCACTATTGACTCTATCTATTCCCTTCAGTATCTTATATACCTCTATCATGTCCCCCCTCAACCTCCGTCTTTCCAAGGAGAAAAGTCCCAGTTTCTCTAACCTTTCCTCGTAACCCAGCCCCTCCATGCCAGACAACATCCTGGTAAACCTCCTCTGAACCCTCTCCAGAGCCTCCACGTCCAATTACTTGTTCTTCCATTTGGAACAAACTAAATGCAAGTGCAAATGATTTGTTCATGTCCCATTTCATCATGTCTGAACCCAGTTCTAATTTTCCTATAAATCCAATTTCTGGAATTTGCTCACACACATCTCCATTTTAATACCAAGCCATGCAGTATTTGATAACAATCTACTACACACAAAGCAAATGTTGAGAATGTTTTTCATTTTGAAACAACCTTATATACAGCACAACCCACTAAACATGATTAGTTCCCCTTCTCCGATTCACAACAGACATTACCACTGGGGTAACTTTCACCGTTGGACAGGGACAGAAACCTGGCTGCTTTTGGCTCGATTGTTTCTGCTGGACTTTCCATTCTCCCTCAGTTGATGAATCAGAAATTTTCCTTGTTGAACATCAATCAGAGGAAGGACTGAAGGTAGCACGCACTCTGGAGGTGGTGGGTATAAGGCTTGGGGCCAAGTCCTGAAGGACAGAGCTGCCAGACTTGTCTTGTGGCAAATAGTGGCCGGAATTTTACCACCCCACTCACCACAGGAATCAGAGCGGGCGAGGGGCGGACAATGGTAAGCCTGTTGACATCAGGCGGGATTTTATGGTTTCAGGACAAGAGATGCCACAGGATCCTGCTTTGTTTGTGAAACGACACAAAGGACTCGCCTCTCAAACTTACCTCGTGCTGATGCATCTGTCCATGATGGCAATCGTGATGTGAAAGTGGCAGCGTTGGACTGGGATGGGCACAGTAAGAAGTCTCACAACACCAGGTTAAAATCCAACAGGTTTATTTGGAATCATGAGCTTTCAGAGCACTGCCCCTTCCTCTGGTGAGTCACTCACCAAATAAATCTGTTGGACTTTAACCTGGTGTTGCGAGTCTTCTTACCATGATGGTGATGGCAGAGGTGGTCAGCATACAGCTCTCATGGAATCCAGTCTTCATACTAAGGGCACAACAATCTATATCCTCATGACCTAGAACATATCTCTTTGTTCCATCAATTCAGATCACAAAACCTGGTTCATTGGAGCATGTAGAAGAACATACCAGAACAGTATTTGGAACACCTAAAAATTAAACAACAAATACTGGTGAAGCAATAACACAGGACTCAGTAAGAAGTCTGACAACACCATGTTTAAGCCCAGCTGATTTATTTGATAGTAAACTCACAAGCTTTCGAGGTTAAAATCTTCGTCAGGTGAATGGAGAGTTCTGGCCTCAGACAGAGCATATAAAGCACAGACAGTTTACAGATTACTGATTAGAATGCAAATCTTTACACCTAACCTGCTATTCAAGTCTTAAAGTGGCCAACTTTGTGTCGAGTTTGATTTGAAAGTTATCACAAAAGTTTCCAGTGCAACTATGGTATCTGCCTGCTTAAGTGCACTGTTGTGCTGGTGAGCAGAGTACCTGTTGAATGTGAAACTAGTTGATGTTATATTCAACGTGAGCTCTGTTCGGAGCACTAGCTACGTGCAAATAGGTAAATCCAGGATGTGTCTAATGGTTCAGTTGTGAGTTTAAAGTCAAGAATGGTTTATGGACGAAAAGGGATTGGTTTAGGTTAGTGGGTCATTTTTTTTTAACTGGTTGGCGCAACATCGTGGGCCGAAGGGCCTGTTGTGCGCTATAATGTTCTATGTTCTATGTTCTTAATGGCATAAGATAGGTTCTATTTTGATGAAAGAGTTAAAAGACTTCATTCCTGGTTATATTGGTTGTAGACAATGGCATGGGAGATAAAATGTTTTGTTTAATTAAACTTATTTCAAAGTATGTTTAAAGCAATGGGCATGCTTATCGCTTTTTGGGTGGAAAGCAGATAGTTTTGAATTAGACAATTTTGCATCCTGACTAATATTCCTTCCCACTGAGTTTCAAATCGACTTGTGTTTATTGCATGGTCAATCCACTACTATTCATTTTCCATTGGCAACGAAAGCAAAAATTACTCCAAAAATAACAAAATGTAACTAAACATGTATGAATTTGGCTTTCCTGACATCCCTCATATATATGAATTGTCCAACATCTGGCTCATGGGCCAGAGTCCGCCTCACCAAAGGTTTCTATTCAGCCCACTTCCTTTCATAGCTTGTGCTGGAACTGACCTCTGACCATGCCAATGACTTCTAAACAATGGCGGGCAGTCTCACCCAGAGTGTTCCTCACATTTGAAAATGCCCTATCTCCATCAAAAGAGCTGCAATGTGCAAGGCGCAGGAAAGCCCTGCCCTCGGAGACTGCCTGTCTATGTGGAGCATACGCAATGCAACTCCAGGAAGTTGAGCCTGGTGACCAGCACAAAGTGTGGCTCTCAGACCCCAAATAAGAGTCACCAGACCCAGTAGACATGCAGCAAGGAGGTTGGTGAGTGGGGAGGAGTCACCCATGAAGCAATGATATCATATCTCCCCCACGGGTAGCATTTTAATGTGTTTTATTGTAGGCATTTTTCACAGAATTGAGTCTAAGAATACAGGTGGTCCAGTTAATCATAGAACCACTGAAACCCAACAATGTGGAAGGAGGCCCATTGAGCCTACACCAACAACAATCCCACCCAGGCTCTATTCCCTTAAACCCACACATTTACCCTGTTAATGCCCCGACACTATGGGGCAATTTAGCATGGCTAATCCATCTAACCCACACATCTTTGGACTGTGGGAGAAAACTAGAGCACCCGGAGGAAACCCACGTAGACACAGAGAGAACATGCAAACTCCATTCAGATAGCGACCCAAGGCTGGAATTGAAGCCGGGTCCCTGGCACTGAGGCAGCAGTGCCAACAGCTGTGCCACCGTGCCACCTAGAGTCAGTTTTAATGAGGACAAGTGTCAATGTTGTCATCGATCCCTTGTTCTTGTGTAGGTTCTATTTGTTGCATCAGGTTGAGCTAGACTGGAGATAGGGGAGAAGTTGAGTTTAATCCCGGAGCCATTTAACCCCAGTTCCACAATTTCTGATGTGGGAGTATCAAGGGAGGTAAATACTAGGGGAGTTTAGGTTATCCAACAGTCCCTGTCCATTCAACATAAAACAGTTTTTTTTTAATGAACAAGGATTTTGGTAGAGAATTTTCATCCATTTTACATTTGTAAAGTTTTAACTTCATTCTTGGGACATGGGCATTGTTAACAGGGCCAATATGAGTCCTGACAGATGGATCTCTATCTGAAACGCTCCGCATCACTGCAAGGGCGGCACGGTAGTACAGTGGTTAGCATTGCTATCTCAGAGTGCCAGGGACCCAGGTACAACTCCAGCCTTGAGTGACTGTGTGGCGTTTGCACATTCTTCCTGTGTCTGGCAAGTTTCCTCCGGGTGTTCTAGTTTCCTCCCATAGTCCAAAACAGTGTGAGTTATGTTGATGGGCCAGGCTAAATTGCCCCTTAACGTCAAGAGGATTAGTAGGGTAAATATGTGGGGTCACAGGGATAGGGCCTGAATGGGATTGTTGTCAGTGTCGGCTCGATGGGCTGAATGGCCTCCTTCTGCACTCTAGTCATTCTATGATCAAGTGGTTGAGCTGACATTGACTGCAAGTGTCACCTAAAATAATGATAGAAATCTCACTAAATCAAATTAGTGACAAAAAGATAAGTTAATAAGTTAGTTTTCTCATTTGAAGTTTGTTCTAGAAAACACTTTTTTTGTTGTTTTGGTTAATAGCAAGATACATTTCTAAGGCCTCATCTATCCGAAATTTGCTCAGCAGTCCCGTGTGTGAGAGAAGCATTGCAATATAGTCCCTCACACTAAGTGGTTGGATGCTCCTGTACTATGTGCACTGTAAGTGGAGTTGACAGTTTATATTGCACCTACACCATTAATTATATTTTATTTTATTGCAATTAAGTATAACCATCATTGCGTTGCTGAAAATCATCAAAATACACAATCTCTAATTTAAATTTGATGAGCATTTATCACAGCTGTTGAAAATTATAATTTTGACTTCATAATCGTTATTTTCTCTGTTTACCAAATGAATCCAGCAAAATTGTTCCTTCTCCAAAGATAAATAGCATTTGTTTGGTTTACAGAATATCAAATCATGTCGTGAAAGTTTCTGAATTAAATGAGTTGAGAGAATCGAGGTTTCTTCTTTGATGGAGGTGGAACATTAGCAGTATACATGATCAGTATCTTTCCTGTTCAAAGTCCCTGTCCAATGAAGTTATTGGGTGGGATTTTATGGCCTCGCTGGTCCTGAAACTGTAAAATCCCACCCGAGGTCAATGAACTTTCCCATTCTCCACCCCTCGCCGACTCCAATTCCTGTGGCGGGCAAACCGGTAAAATTCCAGCCATTGCTTCTGTCCTCACTCACCATGTTACAGTTCAGCTCCTTTTATTTCCCCCTCCCCTCATTGCTGCCTATCATTCCCCTCATTCTTCCCCTCTTCCAGTTTTCCCTTCCCCTTTAGCATATCTCTTCTTCCTTCACTCCCTATCCTTTCTTCTATCCATCCCTCTTATTTGTTCCTTTGCTCCAGCCTATGTCATTCCTCAGCCCTCTTGTCTTCCTCCCTCACAATTTTAAGAATTTTTATATTACCTGGTCATAGGATTTCTAAATGTCTGTCCTACCTTTTATTTGGTGCATATTATGCAAGCATCCTGAATGCTTTAGAACGTAGAACATAGAACAGTACAGCACAGCACAGGCCCTTCAGCCCGCAATGTTGTGCCAAGCTTTGTCCAAAACCAAGATCAAGCTATCCCACTCCCTATCATTCTGGAGTGCTCCAGGTGCCTATCCAATAACCGCTTGAAAGTTCCTAAAGTATCTGACTCCACTATCACAGTAGGCAGTCTATTCCACACCCCAACCACTCTCTGAGTAAAGAATCTACCTCGGACATCCTTCCTATATCTTCCACCATAAACCTTATAGTTCTGCCCCCTAGTAACAGCTACATCCACCCGAGGAAATAGTCTCTGCACGTCCACTCTATCAATCCATCTCATCCTCTTATAAACCTCTATTAAGTCGCCTCTCATCCTCCTCCGCTTCAAAGAGAAAAGCCCCAGCACCCTCAACCTTGCCTCATCGGACCTACCATCCAAACCAGGCAGCATCCTGGTAAATCTCCTCTGCACTCTCTCCAATGCTTCCACATCCTTCTTATAGTGAGGTGACCAGACTGAACACAATATTCCAAATGTGGTCTCACTAATATCCGGTATAGTCGCAGCATAACCCCACGGCTCTTAAGCTCAAACCCCCTGTTAGTAAATGCTAACACACTATAAGCCTTCTTCACAGCTCTATCCACTTGAGTGGCAACCTTCAGAGATCTGTGGGTATGAACCCCAAGATCTCTCTGCTCCTCCACAATTCTCAGAACCCTGCTGTTGAGCCTGTAATCTGTTTTCAAGTGTGACCTACCAAAATGAATCACCTCACACTTATCAGGGTTAAACTCCATCTGCCACTTTTCGGCCCAGCTCTGCATCCTATCAATGTCTCTTTGCAGCCTGCTAGAGCCCTCCACCTCATCTACTACTCCACCAATCTTGGTGTCATCAGCAAATTTACTAACCCACCTTCAGCCCCCTCTTCCAAGTCATTGATAAAAATCACAAATAGCAGAGGAGCCAGCACTGACCCCTATGGTACACTGCTGGTAACTGGCCTCCAGTCTGAAAATTTTCCATCCACCACCGCCTTCTGTCTTCAATGAGATAGCCAGTTACTTATCCAATCAGCCAAATTTCCCTCTATCCCACACCTCCTTACTTTCACCATGGGGAACCTTATCAAACGCCTTACTAAAATCCATGTATACAACATCAACTGCTCTACATTTGTCTACACACTAAGTTACCTCCTCAAAGAATTCAATCAAATTTGTGAGGCTTGAATACAATTAGGAGAAATGGGATTCTTAGAGTCAGATTTTCACGGAGAAGTGAAAAGCTTGAGTTGGTAAACTTCCCTACTTGGCAAACTTGCCTCCTTTAAAAGGGTCCTTGCCCACTATATTCTTACTTAAGGATGTAGTGGAGCCCATCACCTCTGGAGGCAATGTGGAGGAGGCCACAGAGGCGTGTAAGTGCCAAGGTGGGCTTGTCAGAAGGTCCATATCAGTTCCCTCGGAGTTTGGTCTAATTGTATTCAAGGCTCACAGCCTCACTTTCTCCATCCACACCCATGACCTATGCATATATTGTCATAGAATCATACAGTGCAGAAGAGGCCTTTCGGCCCATCGAATCTGCACTATCACGTGGGAAAAACCTAACCTCTCACCTTATCCCATTTGCAAGCACTTGGCCCACAACCTTGAATGTTATAACATGCCAAGTGCCCATCCAGGGACATTTTAAATAATGTGTGGCAACTCACCTCTACCACTCTCCCAAGTAGCACATTCCAGACTGTCACAACCCTCTGGAGAAAAAAGCTTTCCCTGTTTCCCATGCTCCCTCGTACTTCTCATGCTCCTCACTTATGCCCATTCACCCTCCACGTCCCTCATATCCTTCATGGTCTCTCCTTGCCCACTCATTCCCACATGCCATCTCATAACATTCATGCCTCCCATATCTCTCATACTCCCTCATAACCCAAGTGCCTCCTCATAGCCCTCAAGGTCCCAATGTATCCTTTTAAGCCAATCACCCCAGTGATTGGGCAAATCTCAGGAGCCATGTCTTTGAAATTGAGATGGAAAGAAAATCAACTTCTACTAATCAAATAGAGCTTTCATTCAGACATATTTCAAACTTTCATTCATAAAGTCCATCACAAAAAAATTAACTCCCTTCAAGTGGTCTGCTATATAACTAAGAACATCTATTTCACTTATCAAAGACAGCTAATCCTTTAATAACCTCTTCAATTTGTCAATTGAAATGTGAACCCAGCTCTTTGGTCTGACAAATAATTTTGAAACTTTTGAAACTCGGCCAAGCATTCATAATGGACTCACCCATAATAACAAACTTTTGGAAATTTAAATAAAGCAAACTATTGATATTGCGAAAGCAGATGGCCAATGCTTTTTTTCTACGCTGCATCAGACAGTCCACAGTCAATCATTCCACCAGTTGATGTCTGTTTTTCACTCTTAAGTGAAAGCTGCAAATTTTTAAAGGGCTGAGAATTTAAATCAGTTCAGACCATGTGACTTCAACAGATCTTAAATCCAAAGTTCACATGCATTCACCCCCTCTGTGAAGTCATAGTCCCACATTGCAGATTAAGGCCATTTGGAGCAACAAAAAAATGAGTGTGTTTGTACTCAGCAGGCAAATCATATAACTTTGCTCAATTCAGGTTTCTCACCTGTATGATTCATGTCCCACCCTCTTCCTCCTCCAGCATAAGTGTAATCTGCTAGAAATAGAGGCAGAACTTCCACATCTGCCTCCTCCCCGACATTTGTAAATGTTTTTCAAGTCATTCTGCTTGGGAGAATACCTGAGCCATAACGATAGAGGATGAGTCGCCATAGTCAAAGATGGCCATAGGCTATGACTGGTGGTGATTTAACCCGAAGGTCACCACAAGTCAGGTTGAAAAGGCCAGGTCTTCATAATGTAGCATAATGCAGACTACGGGCATTTTGAAGTTCAAAGATGGTACAGATGACTTGGGTGTCGCCCAGTAGATGAAGTAATGGTACATGACATAGGGAGTTTTGAGTGATCACTATTCTCGCTACTCTTTGCTGCTTTTCTCAGCCACAGATTGGACCATTAGCCCCGCACTGAAGAAACAAATCATTGGAGGTGATCAGACAAAGGATTTTTATGTGTCCATTTTCATCAGGTGAAAGTAACCTGATTTTTGACCCATTTTCACCTCATTAGTGGGTGAGCTGTTTGATATCCAGAGAAACTCGCCAATTGTAATGGACAGGAAATTGAGGGCAAGGAGTGGAGGATCATAGGATGTCAAGCCCTGCATTTAATCTTTCTGAAAATGAACTTTGCTTTTCACGATGAATATAAAAAATAACAAATGTGAGCTTTTTAACTCCTAGCTCCTCCCCAGTTGTGCAATAAGTTAAATGAAGCTAACTTGACAATTACAGTACTTTAATCACAAACTTTTGCTGCTACCACCCCTGATTTCAAGAAAGATTGTTTGAGTGGCATGTAGGTTATATCAAGTAAACTGTTTCGAAAAGTTGATTCTCTCTTGGGAGCATTCATCATAGAAATTTTTTAGAACATCAATAGTGTAATTATTGAATATCAGTGCTCAGTAATTAGATGACATTAGATTCTACTTCCTGACTGTAGCCTGAAATATCCACAATTCTCCAATCTGTTGTCTTGAACATTTGCAATACTCTGTAAAACCCTTTAATTGAATTTTTGGCCCCAAATGCTTTCTCTCTCTCTCTCTCTCTCTCTCTCATTTTTGCATTTGCAAAAATTCCCCAAAGAATAATTCTACATTTGACTTAAAACAGAAAAATAATTTATCCATGTTGACAATCCTTCGTGAGTTGAAACGGGCGCCAAAAATTGGCATAGAATATGAGGCTGTCGTGATAAATCAACAACCCCAAAGATCTACATAGTAAAGAGATTGCATTTGCCAATATTTTTCAGCACTGATACCACTAGGGTGAGTGGGATCTTTGAATGCTTGCCAAATATTCATGGGTCCAAAGGGTGCCTGTGCCATTGCTGATGTCCATATGCTTCCTTCAGTTGATGCATGTCATTGAAGCAACTGTCTAGTCACATCACCCATTACCCAACCCCACCATTGTACTTTAAAATGATTATAATACCTAATCACTATTCGAGAACATCGAATGATAGAATCATATAATCGCTATAGTGCAGAAGAGGCCATTCAGCCCATCATGTCTGCATGGACTCTCTTACACAGCAGGCCCTATTTTGCCATTTTGATTCTAAGTGCTGGGCAGACTTGAAACTGGGAGTGTTTCAGATCCGACTTTTAGACCCGTTCTCAGGCACCCCCATACAAGCTGCAGTCCCATACACACTCTGCCTGAAAAAATATCAGCGATTCCAAATCACACTGCACAAGACTGTGGGCGGAACTTAACGCACTCGAAATCCTACTGCTCCGATTGGCACCTCCAACTGCGCGTGCACAGAAAAAAAATAGTTGAATGCTGCTTCTCTGCCACATCCCTCCTGGACCAGATAATGCCTCCCCTTGGACCCCACAGACATTGATTCAACACCCCCGCCACCCAGTCCAATCCTGGGCCCTCCCACGCATCCCCACCAATCTCAGGCAGAGTGATCTACCCTCTCCCTTACCCCCAACAATCACAGGCAGAGTGATCCACCCCCCCACTTCCGTCCCCACTGATCACAGGCAGAGTGGCAGCAGATCCCCCCCTACTGATCTTAGGCAGAGTGCTAGCAGACTCACCCCACCACAGATCTCAAGCAGAGAGCTGTCGGACGCTAGGCACCAATCTCCTCACTAACTGGAGTGTCTGAATCAGACTTTTATGGAGCATGTCTGTTTTGCCTCCATTCTGGATGGACGAGCACGGTGGTAAAGGGGGAAGTGCCCCTAAAGTTGGGCTGCAGCCCATTAAGTAAAGTAAAATACATGCAAATGCATTTAAGTGGCCATCATGGCTATTTCCAAGTCTTGGTAAAAGGGGAACCGGGCCCGGAAGCAGGCGTGAATCGTGCTACTCACCTCACACTCCACTTAACCACATGAAGATGGGTGCAATGCAATGGTAAAATCAGGTCCAGTATCTTTCACAGGCCCTCTCGCCCACCCTTACATTTAACATAGCTAATCTCCCTAACCTACACATCTTGGGACACTAATGGGCAGTTTAGCATGGCCAATCCATTTAACCCGCACATCTTTGGACTGTGGAAGAAACTGGAGCACCCAGAGGAAACCCACACAGGCATGGGAAGAATGTGCAAACTCCACACAGATAGTGACCCAAGCCAGGAATTCAACATAGTTCCTTGGAGCTGTGAAGCAGCAGTGCTAATCACTAGTGCCGCCTGTGTTGTTACTTTGACTGTTGTGTTGTGTGTGGCTGGTCGGATGGTACAGAGATCAGTTCAATTCAAGAGGTCCATACAGAGTTTTATAAAACAGCAAGGGGTCTATTTTTAGGTGTGCAATTTTAGGCTCCAATCTCCAACTACCAGCAGCCTGTGGAGGCCCCTTTCTTCTTGTAGTTTTAAAGGTTCTCTCTTGTTTCTCATATAGGTTAGTGTGGGCAAATAGCTATGCATTCATTTGCCAAATATGAGCTCTGCCAGGATAGAATAGTTGTACATAAAGGTGTTGCTCTCAGATATAATATTGCAATGTGTAAATCTTGCTTGGACAGACTATATTTGAGAATTAGGAATTTCACCTTGCAAGTAATTCATTTAGCTAGGCCATTAGATCTAGGGTAATGAGGAGAAGAAGTAGTGGGATTATATTCCACTTCTCACATATATACCAATAAATTGTGGGCTATTATTCATAATGATCTCTCCAAACACACCAAATAAACTGAAAAATAAGACTTAGAGCATGTTCGACAAGTCTGTTTGACATATTCTGCTTTTATTGGATAATGGGATACTTGGCAAAGTAAAATGGACGATAATAATGAAGTCAGTGTCATGACCTTAAAGAGATCAGATGCAATTTTGGACCAAGAATAACTAGGAACTTCATATGGAATCAATGATGCTTTGTGCTGACTTGACGTCTGCTTTTGACATGCCTCATGAATTCAATTTCTTAGTTCATACCCAACCAAAAGACTGTCTCTCATACGAGAATTCCGATATGTGAGTGATAAACATTTTGAGGGTGATCAGATCAGAACGATTCCAGTATGATGACATATTTGCCTTTAAAAATGGCTCCCTAGCTCGCCCAATTAGGTCAAAATGATCACACATAATTATGAACATGCTGAACTGAATCAGACTATTGTTCAATGATGATTATTCACAGCTTCTGTAATGTATGCTCTTGCACCATTTCTTATAGTAGCTGCTGGTATATTGCTGTGCAAAATGTAATAGACCAAACTTCAAGTTTATTTGCAATTTAGTCAACTTGTAGATACATCCTTTGTTTTTGCAGAGTTCAGTAATCTAAGTACATCTAATGTGATTATCAAGTTACATGCCTTGTATCTAATCTCAGGCATAACCTAGAATCTTTATCAAGAGAAGTTGGTGGTGCACAGGTCCGTGATATTTTTTTCCAGATGCTTATCACACTGTGAGCCAATTGGTTTCAATGGATCACTGATTTCCACATGTGTTTCCAAATTTCACTCACTAAAACATGTGCCATAGAATCTTCTCCAAAACAACGGTTTCTCTCAGATGCTTTCACAAAGCATCCAGTTCCTGGATTTCAATCTCTTCTTTCAGTAGTGCTGATGGAACACGACTGCTTCACAGGTTGTACTATGATATCAACAACCTGAGGATAATTTCATGTGCCTGCCTTCTCTCTAGCCAATTTCTCTCCAGTCAGCTCCTTTCATCTCTGCCTTTGACAGGAAGCCTCTCTCTTCCCCTTTCTTCAACTTCAGCGGATGGTACCTTGTTCCGATTTCAGTTTTTCTTCTCTTTGACTTCAGTCTTCAAGGGGTTTCTCTTTCATCCCTTGGTTTCTAGAACTATCTGTTCTTTAGTTCTGGGACTCACCCTCTGCCCCTTACTCTATTGTCCTTCTTCTTTGTTGGCAGTTTCTGTGAGAGCTCCTTTCTTCTCAGGTATCTGATTCTAACTAAACCACAGGTGCTTATGTTTTTCAGTGTGGGCACCTGGTTGTTAAGCAAGAGCTTAGTTTATTTACCTCTATAATTGCTTTTATGTCATAAACCATTAATTGCAATGCAGCGCAGTTTGAAATGAAACCATGTAGGCACATTTGTTTAACATGAGTCAACTGAAGCTTTAGTCCTTTCTTGTCCAGAAACACAAAATTACACTTCCTTAAAGCTCTATCTTATTTCTAATACCCACAAATACAAATTATTTAAAACTACCTTTGTTTCCTGACACGATAAATTAAAGAGACGTTGACATCTTCAAAGATTGTCCTATTCTTGAGGCATTGGCATGGTTTTAATATCCTTTATTTTATTTGGAACAGAATGTATGTCAGCGCTGAAATAAATAAAACTGATGAAATTGATTTGCTGTTCGTTGATGTCACATTTCACACGGTTGAAATCCAATCCTTCATTACATGCAATGTGCATCAATAAGTACAGATTATGGTTGAGTTCTTGCTTTGTTCTTCCCATCATAATTATATCATCTATGATAACAATGCATCTTGGTACATGTAATGCGGTTCATGTGAGACCATAGCTAATTCCTAGCCCTAAAGAAGTAATTGAAAACATTATCATCCAAATGGGATACAAAATGTAATAAGATCTTGGAACTTCAATGAGAGATGTGGCGACCAGTACCCGTGTTTGGCATCAAGTTTCAAGAAAACTTTTGCACTGTAAAGCTTGGATTTAATATATCTTCTAATACATGTATTTTGTAGGGGTAACATTCCAAACCTGTTTTAAAATGTCTAGCTATACTCTCAATGATCCATCCTTCTTAATGACATATGTAATTGGGCTGAGCCAATCTGTATGCTCTCGGACGCTTCTAATGATTCCATCTTTCTCCATTTTATCAAGTTTGATCCCAGGAAGATTGATTGTACTTGCGCTCCAGGATTATGGTTCCTAATGTAATGTACATGTAATTAGTGAATTGTTGCGTGCTGAAAGTTTCACAGGTTTCACCATGGCCTTCTATGTCAGTGGTTACATATCTTTCACGAACTACAGAGGTAGTATATTCGTGCTTGCCTGTGTCGGTCTTGGCCAATAACCACTAGTTACCAAATTTCTTAGGACTGATAATTTGCATCCTGGCAAATACTTCAGACTGTTTCCACGAGATTGCTGATGTTAAATGTGTGTTCACCACTCTGCCTATTGTTTTGCACATTATTGTCATTTTCTGGCTTGTCAATCATCTCACATGTGTTTCTGAAGAGATACCAGATGGTAATTCTTATGCTTGAAAGTCCCAAGTGTGTCCAGCCTGTTTGGATCAGTGTTTGGTTCTTTATAGCTCCATCAGTCTTTACTCTGGTGCAGTGCTGCTGCCAATGACCCTTTCTGCCACATGCCTCGCAGTATTGATGAAAAGCTGGGCAAGTCCTTAGTACATGTAGAAGTCCACACCTTCCTCATGTCTTGCTAAGTTCAGTGTTCTAGTGGGTGCATAAATGTTTGGGATTGTGTTTAGGACTTGTCAACTTGGGAGGACAGCTTAGTATTTATGTCCATCTTGAGCAGCTCTTTAATGCTATAACTATGGCACTGTCTGGCATATCTTTCTGGGAAGCTTCCATAGGAGTGGCTACAATCACCAAGTCCACAATTCTGTCTTTTAACTCTGTGTTTGAAAACTCATAGTGCATTCTCTTTCCACTTTGTGTAGCAGAATGGCCTATGGATTCTGCAGGCTGTAGTAAATGACATGAATTCTAGTTGATGAATATCGAACTTTAACGGGATTCTGAACCAGTTTTCCAATGTACTTCATAACAATTGGGAATCCTTTAACTAACTCTCTGTTAATTCTGACATGTTCAACTTGTGTAGACCCTCATTCCCAATTGCCAGGTGAATTCTTGTGGCTTGTTTTTCTGGTCCAGACACAACTTAACCATGAAGCCATTGGCAAGATCTTACGAAAAAAATTTCCCCTCAGAGGTGAAGGTGTCAGGTTCACAGTTCTGTGGCGGTATTGTAAATGGTGCCTGCGTTACATCACGCTGGTACCTGCTGAGTCTACAGTGCGGGGGAATGTCCCAACAGCTTGTTTGCTAATGACATGCTAATATATTAAAATGAGCTTTCTGTGGTCCCGTGGTGTGTTTCACGTCACTCCGCTGGTGAGGGACCAGGAAGATCGGAACTTAGAAGCTCACCGGCACAAATCGCACTTCTCAGATTTTCAGCGTATGGCACCATTCCCATGGACAGAGAGTACGGGCTCAGAATCAACCCCCCACCACAATAGTTTTGTACACTGGTTAAAAATTTTGAATCCAGGTAGTAGGCCCAAATTCAAATTGGGCAATTTTGTGGACAGTCTGACAATGTCGCTTTGATCTTCCTTCTTCTGTAGTAACGGGGATGAGTGTTACTGTAGCTACTTTCAAATGTTTTTCAAAGGTCTACCCACAAAGACATGCTCTGACATGAAAGCACCACGGAGAAATGGCGCCTTCGCTCTTTATACAATTTATTGTTCAGCAACTCCACGAACCAATCGTTATAATTGCAACTTTCTCCAGCTCTATTTTTTATGATGGCTCTTGTTTTTGTTTGACTCTCCCTTGCTCGCTATCAAACCAGCCCATTCCCTTGCCACCAGCTCTTCCTAACTGAAATAAACTCGTGCTGTTCCTCTCAACACGATGTCCCACTCACTGAACTGTCAGGCTGTATACTGGAGAGTGCTAAACAAGTCTGCTTACCATCTCTTTATTTGAGCAGGAGCTCAGCGGTACATCTCCAAACTTAACAGTTGGGATGTGACCTTTTCAATACACTCTGGTTCTTTGACTTTCTTAGAGTCGGACAAAATCGTCAAGGGACTTCACATGCCATGATCTAAGGCTGCCCACCATGTTGTACCTGTATTGAACCTTGCTGCCACCTGCCTGACTATCACTGTCACCATGCTACATTCCTTTAATGATAATAATATGTTAGCTTATAAGGATTTAGGTAACTAGGTTGTGAGTTCATTTATTAAGGCTCGGTACATGAGAACAGTTATACAAAGCATAAAACTTGAAGACACCAGAGTTGCGTGTGCTCAAAGCAAAAGTGAAATTATGACTGCATCAAATGACACATGTCCCTTCTGGTGTTGTCATGTTAATATCCATTGAAGATATACTATAACACTTACCCTCTCACCGGCCTTCCAACACCCCCTAGCCCCCTCACCACCCCTTATAACCCCTATGAATTCTTCTTTGCCCATACTTCAAGACCAGTGATCCATCTGAAAAATAATTACTGGGATAAATTGACATCATGAGCACTAACTTAGCGAAGCAGATCACCAATTCATTAAAAGCTTGTATGACTTTCATTCAGTTATGCAATGCAAATTGTACAGGTTCTATAACAGATGGGCACTCTGTCCACCCAGAATAAAACCTATGCAGAGAAGACTCCCATAGCTCTTGGAAATTGAGACTTGATCTGAACAGCCCATGCTGTTGGACCCAGCTGCATCCACCTGATGGCCAGAACACCTCATCTCTCTGAACATGCTGGCTTACAGACCTGTGCTGTGTCCCAGCTGTGTGGAAATGGCTGCTATTACCCATACCAACTCCAGATCTGCTCTTAGGATCATCCATAAATGTTCATGATGTTATAAAAGGGAAAGGAAGGTTCCATCATCCAAAAGACTTCCAGAAACATTGATTCAACCTGATCCCCATTATTTTCTGCTAACCTTTAGTGGCATGTTTTGTGGGAATTAGAAGCTACTTTTTAGAACCTTTAAGTTGAGAAGTTTGTTTCTTTAAATGTCCCCAATCAAAAATGTGTGGGGGTTTGGAGGGGGAGTGAGCAGGAAAAGAGAATAGACCAAAGCTCCACTGGGGTCTCATTAAGGCTAGATTTTATGCTCCCCTCTGGCATATTTGAAGGCTGGGATTAGGGGAATTGAGCAGGTATGGGCAGGGAGATTGTCAAATGGTCTTCTGGGCCCTACTTGCCCACTCTTGACTTGTCCCCTAGTTTGCAGGGTGGTGGAGGCATCGGATGACCTATCACTCTTGAACCTATTGAGGCCTTTATGGTCTAGTTGGACCAATGCACGGCATAGGCTTGGAGGGCCGAAGGGCCTGTTTCCTGTGCTGTACTGTTCTTTGTTCTTTATGTGGTCTGCTTAAATGTCTCTCCCATTCCCACAGTTATTTTACCCGCAAAAGGGGGAAGCCCTATGTCAAGCTGGTATCCCCACAGCTTTTACTGGATGGGCAGGTGTTGGGCAAGGTGGAAGGGGGGGGGGGAGCGGAATGGGGAGACCACCATATGTCCATCCCCTGTGGTCCATCTAAGACATTCCCCAAAAGATCATTCCATACTCTAAAACTACCATCTCAGCTGCTCAAACACAGCCCTCTCATCCCCCCTCACTGGAGTGTGCCAAGCAAGCCCCATGCTAATACCCCTGATGCACCTTCAGTTCATTTTCCATCACCATCCTCTTCTTTAAACAATGCCTATCATCCCAGCAGTGGGTCTATCTCTTGAACCTGATGGCTGGCAGCTCTCCAAGGAGAAACTCCACCACCCCCCTAATCCACCTGAGACAATTAACACCCAGCTGAGCATAACATTGCTCTGGGGCAGTCACCATTTTTATGAATGGTCTCCTGACCAACTCCTGGTTAGGGGAGGGCAGGAAACATGGCGGCCTGTAAAATTTACATCTTACATTGACGCCTTCTTTCACAATATCAGACTTCTTTTATTTATGTCCTCCTGGTAAATAGCAGGAAAGGCCACCACTGGAAAAGAGTGTTGGGAACTGGAATTGTTGAATCAAGATTGCTTTCAGTTCATAAGTCTAAAGCATTACCCATGCCATTAGCCTATCCAAGTCTTTGTGAAGTCTTCTACAATTTCTTCGCTGTGTACCATGCCTCACTCTGCATTGTCAGCTAATGCTAAAAGCGTAAGTCTGATGCAAAAAGTCCAAATCATTTACATACACCAAGGACAAAACTGAACTTTGGATTACACAACTTCCAACTCCTGTCCAATCAAAATAACACCCAATTATCATGATTTAGTTTCCTGTCCATCATCCAAATTCCCATCCATTTTGCTACACTTTCTTTTATGTTGTATTAATTTTTAAAACATCATCACGATTGAACACCTCCTGAAATTCCCTGCACACTACAGCTACTGCACAATCTCAAAACCTGATGACAGCAAAATGGAGGTGGGTGAGGAAGAATGCAAAAGACTATAAAAGACTTCAGGAGGAATTAAGAGGTTGGAAATCAACTGCATTCCCATTATTAATTACTGCTGCATAAAATTCTCCCGATTTTTTTCAAATGCGATATTGCTATTAAAAACCTGTTTGCTGTCTTTGACTAACTGACGTATTTCTACATACTTGCACATTTCCTGCAGGGCCAGAGTTAATAATGAGCTTGCACCCCAGTGTGGCATTCAACTCCATAGCTTTCTGATTTAAAAGCAAGGAAGTTGCCAACCTGGAAAAGATAACACAAAATTGGTCCAGTAAATTGCAGGGATTGCAAAACCAAGGGAGCTAATGATCATCATTGAGACAAAGCAGAGCCATCCAAAACACAAAATGTAGACAGAAGATGGTGGGAAGGGTTGAATACTCACCATCTTTATTTCCACATAAAGCTCATGTTTCACAGGATATCATAGAATCCAACAGTGCAGAAGGAGGCCATTCAGCCCATCAAGTCTGCACCAACCAAAGCCCCCCCCAGTCCCCATCCCCATAACACCATGTATTTACCCTAGCTAGTCCCCCTGATGCTAAGGGGCAATTTAGCATGGCCAATCCATCTAGCCCACACATCCTTCAACATTGGGAGGAAATTGAAGCACCCAGAGGAAACCCAGGCAGACACGGGGAGATTATGCAGACTCCACACAGGCAGAGACCCAAGCCGGGAATTGAACCCAGGTTCCTGGCACTTGACACAGCAGTGCTATCCACTGTGCCACCCGCTTCCAATGGAGTCAGTCCCCTAAAACAATTCTGTAGTCAAGGTACATCATATTAAGGTAAGTTATTGATAAGGACGTGAAGCCAATGCTGCTACAAACACACAATAGTATAAAACATTGACTCATGCACTGCATATTATTTTTTCCATTGCAGAGAAAGGTTGAATTTAATAAAAGGCATTTAGACCAAATGCATAGCTGAAAGTAGCAGGTGATATTCTTTTGTCTCCTCAGAAAGGAATGGAGGGTATAGGATGATCAGCTGAACACATTTAGGCTGGACTTTTACAGCCATTCATGGAAGTGAGACTTTCCCAACCTGCTGCGGTGAACAGAGATTTGGCTGGGCCCCAAATTCCCCACCTTCACTGCAGCGGGAGCTTAGCACAAACAGCCGACAAGATTGCGCCCTTATAGGGCAGATATCCTCCAGGTCTTGCACAGGACCAGAGAATTGCGCATCACCCAAAGAACAGGTTCTGTGCCAGGCACTAAACCCATCACCATGCTGCCGGTCCCAGTGAGATTCCCAGCCAGAGTAGGTGGAAACCTGATAAATCATTAAATCTGTCGATTAGCATGTCATTAAAGGATTGGAAGCCCAATGCAACAGCTTCCTGGGAAGCTCCTGCTCCACCCCAGCAGGATTTGGTACAGGTCCTCAAAAGCAGAGATCTGGAGGAATTAGCACCCAGGAGGAGCAGGGAGGGACAACACCACTTTAAAGTTATACCAGGGTGTATGGGGGGACGGTCTTGCAAAACACCTGGGAGTAGGGGTGCCTGAGCTGGTGGTTAGGGGGTGACCTTGGAGTACTTCCTCCACCATCTCTGGTGATCCCCCATGGCAGGAGTGGCTTGGCTCAATGTCCTCATGGGTTAGCGCTGCTGCCTCACAGTGCCAGGGACCCAGATTCAATTCCTGGCTTGGGTCATTGTCTGTGTGGAGTTTGCACATTCTCCTTGTGTCTGTGTGGGTTTCCTCCAGGTGCTTCGGTTTCCTCCCACACTCCAAAGATGGCCATGCTAAACTGACCCCAGTGTCAGGGGGATTAGAGAGTCATGGAGGTTTACAGTATGGAAACAGGCCCTTCAGCCCAAATTGTCCATGCCACCCTTTTTTTTGAAACCACTAAGCTAATCCAAATTACCTGCATTTGGCCCATATCCCTCTATACCCATCATACCCATGTAACTACCTAAATGCTTTGTAAAAGACAAAATTATACCCGCCTCCACTACTACCTCTGGCAGCTTGTTCCAGACAGTCACCACCCTCTGTGAAAAAATTGCCCCTCTGGGCACTTTTGTATCTCTCCCCTCTCACCTTAAACCTATGCCCTTTAGTTTTAGACACCCCTACCTTTGGGAAAAGATATTGACTATCTAACTGATCTGTGTCCCTCATTATATTATAGACCACTATAAGATCACCCCTCAGCCTTCTATGTTCCAGAGAAGAAAGTCCCAGTCTATCCAACCTCTCCTTATAACTCAATCCATCAAGACCCGGTAGCATCCTAGTAAATCTTTTCTGCACTTTTTCTAGTTTAATAATATCCTTTCTGTAATAGAGAGTGACCAGAATTGTACACAGTATTCCAAGTGTGGCCTTACCAATGTCTTGTACAACTTCAACAAGACATTGCAACCCCTGTATTCAATGTTCTGACCAATGAATGCCTTCTTCACCACCCTGCATGTTGAATGCCTTCTTCACCACTCTGTCTACCTGTGACTCCACTTTCAAGGAGCTATGAACGTGTGCCCCTAGATCTCTTAGTTCTGTATCTCTCCCTAACACCCTACCATTAACTGAGTAAGTCCTGCCTTGGTTCAATCTACCATAATGCATCACCCCGTATTTGTCTAAATTAAACTCCATCTGCCATTCGCCAGCCCACTGGCCCAATTGATCAAGATCTCATTTCAATTGGAGATAACTTTCTTCACTTTCCACTATGCCACCAATCTTGGTGTCATCTGCAAACTTACTAACCATGCTTCCTATATTCTCATCCAAATCATTAATATAAATGACAAAGAACAGTGGACCCAGCACTGATCCCTGAGGCACACCGCTGGTCACAGGCCTCCAGTTTGAAAAACAACTCTCTACAACTACCCTCTGGCTTCTGTCAAGAAGCCAATTTTGTATCCAGCAGGGTAAATAAGTGGGGTTATGGGAATAGGACCTGGGTGGGATTGTGGTCGGTGCAGACTTGATGGCCGAGTGGCCTCCTTCTCGCTGTAGGGATTCTATGATTCTACGCTGTGGGAGAAGAGTTCAGAATAATCACTAACATGCCATGTTCCCGATGATGGGAGAGTCCATAGGGGTCTGACCCCAGGTTCTAACAGGGACATAGGACCAAGAAGGCCTGGTCTTATGTCTGTATCCTATGTCATTATCCAGTAAGGGTCTAGTTTGAGGATAAGGAGGTAAATATTTTAGAACTGAGGGGGAGGAGGAATTTTTTTACCCAGAGTGAAGCTGTGGAATTCACGACCACAGAATGTAGGTGAGGCCAAATCGTTGTCTGATTTCAAGGAGAAATTAGATATAGCTCTTGAGGCTAAAGGGATCAAGGAATATGGGGGGAAGGGGGGATCAGGATATTGAATTTGATGATCAGCCATGATCATAATGAACGGCATAGCAGGCACAAAGGACTGAATGGCCTACTCCTATTCCTAGTTTCTATGTTTCAAGTATCACATGCTGCCTTCACACTGACTGACCGATTAGTACCTTAAGGGGCAGGGAATTTGGGCAGGGGAGGGGCGCTGTGTCAACTGCTTGGACCTCTGATCGTGCCACTGGGCCTCCACCCTCATTCCGAATCAGGGGTATATGAGAGCAACAATGTTAGACACCTGCCTTCGACAGCATCATCGATCCAGGACCCTGATGATCTGACACTTGAGCCTCGCAGCCCCTGACCCCTTACTGTAATGTGGAATCGAGCGAGTTTCCCACTCCAACAAGAGAAAGGAGATAAAGTGGGCTGCCATTAGAAAGGCTGGAGTCAAAATTCAGGTTCTGAAGAACACTTCAGCTTTCCTCACAGCAAGTCATCATCACCCTCCAGCCTTGCTGCGAGGATCGTTCAGTCCGTCAGCCCAGACCCACCACGTGCTGTGATGCCATGTTGATCTTTGGAAGGGGTGGGAAATCATGTTGTATGAGCGGGAGGGTGGAGAATGAAACAGAGGGGGCTGACAAGGGTTGAGAAAGGGGGAGTAGGAAGGAGATCAGTTTGATAGAAAGAGGAGAACACGGAACAGGGCAAGAAAGGGCATGAGGATCAGGGGCTGGTGAGTTTTGATCTACTGGATAATGACATAGGCCAGGGACATAGGACCAGGCCTCCCTGATCCTATGTCCTGTCAGAGCCTGGCCGCCCCCTACTCAGTTCCTTTCGCATCCTCCTCATCTTCCTCCTCTCCTTCCAGGTCTCCCTCATCTACTGATGAGGTCGCCTGTTCCTCCTTTTCCCCCCCAGTGTTGCCCTGCTTCTGTGCCAGGTCATGCAGCACACAACTTGTGACCACAATCCTCATGGCCCTCTAGGGGCTATATTGCTGCGCCCCACCAGAGCAGTCCAGACCATGGAACTGTATCTTCAGAAGGCCTCAATCATGCTCCCAGGGGGCTGTTCAATGTTTGCTGTTAGGTATGATCTCTCCACTTTGGAGTTATCCTTGTAAATGTTTTAATGCAGTTACTCCAGTTCTCTTCTATCCTACCTAAAGGCCAAATGTGCGCTTTAGGCTTGGTATAACTATGGTTCTATACAAGGTTAAATTAAGTGCAAAGTAACAGAATTGTTAAAATGTTAATTTTTTTTTTACAAAAGTCAACAGCTTTCACGGTCATTTTCCAAGTCTACAAATCAATATATTTATTGGACTCAATTTCATGCTTGTCGCTTTGGGAATTTGAACTCATGGCCTCTGGAGTATCATAACCACCGTATGACTTCATCAAATCTTCTGACACAAGGCCCAGATTTTCTGATGTCATACACCCTGCCTTGCTGCCGGAGAGAGTGGCGAATTTAGCGCTCAGCTAAATCTCGATTCGCAACAGTGGAATCGGAGATTCCCAGCCGCGAGCGAGGTCAGAGAATTTCAGCCAAAATACAGTCACCAAGGGAATGCACACCAAGGCAAGATAGCAGAAGAAATAAATCTGCATTTGAGCTAAAAATTATACTTGCTTACTGGTGACAACATAGGGTGGGATTTTACCACCTCGCTTGAGCAAAAACTGGAAGATCCCACCCGAGGTCAACGAACCTTCTTATTTTCCACCCCTTGCCTGCTCCGATTCTCATGGTGATGGGACGGTAGAATGCCAGCGATGGAATCATAGAGTCATTCAACATAAAAAAGGCCCTTCAGCTCATCGAGTCTGCACTAATAATAACTACCACAGGGGGAGGTAATGGCTTTGTGGTGTTATTGCTAGACTATTAATCCAGAAACTTGGCTAATGTTCTGGGGACCCATGTTCAAATCCCACCAAGGCTGATGGTGGAATTTGAATTCAATTAAGATTTTTAAAAAAATCTGGGATTGAGAATCTACTGACAATCATTAAATCATTGTCAATTGTCAGAAAAACCCCATCTGGTTCATTAATGTCCTTGAGGGAAGGAAATCTGCCATCCTTACCTGGTCTGGCCTATATGTGACTCCAGAGCCGCAACAATGTGTTTGACTCTCAACTGCCCTCAGGCAACTAGGGTTGGGAAATGTCCAGCCAATGATGCCCATGTCCCACGAATGAATAAAAACAAACTAAAGTATTGCTAATCTCATTTTCCAGCTCTTGTTCCATATCCTTGAATGTTTTGATATTTTAAGTGCTCATCCAAATATTTTTTAAATGTTGTAAGGTTTCCAGCTTCACTACCTTCCCAGGCAGTGCATTCCAGATTCTCATCACCCTCTGAATGAAATTTTGTTCTCAAATCCCCTCTGAATCTCTTGCCTTTCACCCTAAAACTATTCCTCCCCTCCGCTCCCCCACTTTGTGATTGACACCTCAACTAAGGGGAATAACTGCTTCCGATTCATCCTGTCTAAATGCTTCATAATCTTATACACCTCAACTACATCCCCTTTCAGCCTTCTCTGCTCTAAAGAAAACAATCCGAGACAGTACAGTCTCTCCTTATAGCTCAATTCTCCATCCCAGACAACATCCTGATGAATCCCTCTACTATAACTACGCCCTTCCGAAAGTGAGGTGACCAGAACTGTCCATAATACTCCAGCTATGGCCTAACCAACATTCTGTACAGCTCCAACATAATCTCCCTGCCCTTATACACTGTGCCATGGCAGATAAAAACAAGTGTCCCATATGCTCTATCACCTTCAGGGATCTGTGAATACATATCCCAAGATCCAGGGGTTCCTCTAAGCTTCCTATTGTCCTGCCATTCATTAAATACTCCCTTGTCTTGTTACTTCTTCTAAAGAGCATCACTTCACACTTATCAGGGTTAAATACCAGCTGCCACTTCTCTTCCCATCTGACCAACCCATATATACCTTCCTGTAACCTACAACCTTCATCTTCAAAGTTAACCATCCTACCAATCTTGAGTCACCTGAAAACTTATTTATCATTCCTCACATCCTCATCTACATCATGTATGTTTAAAACAAATAGAAAGAGTCCCGGCATTGAACTTTGTGATACATCTCTGGACACTGGCCTCCAGTCACTCAAACAGCCTTTTACTGCCACCTTTTGTTTTGGACCCATCTCACTTGGTTTCCCTTAATTCCATGAGCTTTACCTTCTCAATCAGTTTTTCATTTGGGACCTTATCAAAGGCTTTGCTAAAATCCTTACAAACTACATCAACTGCATTTTCCTCAGCCACACATTCGATCACTTTTTTGAAAAATTTAATCAAATTTATTAGGCATAACCTGCCTGTAACAAAGCTGGCTTTCCCTAATCAGGCCATGTCTTTCTGAGCGGATATTAATCTTCTCCTTCAGAACTTTCTCCTATCATTTCCCTACCACTGATGAGAGACTCACCAGTCTGTAATTCCTTGGCTCATCTCTACAAACCATCGTGAAATATGGCCAAAGAGGAATTAAAAATGTATGTCAGAGCCCCTGCAATTTCTTGCATTGCCTCCAACAGCAGTCTGGGCTAGAATTCATCCAGGCCTGGTGATTTCTCCATTTGTAAGCCAGTCAGAGCCTCCTATACCAAACTGCTCAAAGTCCACACAGTCCCTTTTCCTGAATTTTGTACCCATGTCCTCCTTCACCTAAGTGAAGACCAATGAGAAGTATTCATTTAACACCCTTCCAATGTCTTGCAGTGTCACACGCAGATTGCCTTTGTGGTTTCTAAAGGGACATAGTCTTCCCCTTAATCAATTTGTAGACTACCTTAGAATTCTCCCAAATCTTGTTTGCAAGTTACAATGCAGATCCATGGCAGAGTCCAATGTGTGAGAGAAGAATTAAATACTAAAGTATGGGACAAGATGATTTCAAACAGATTTGACAGACATTTCATACAATTGAATGTTCTAACTCTTACTTGGCTTTTAATTTAAACACCTTCAGAGCTTTCCAGTTTAATGAGGCAAACAAGGACAGTAATTCAACTATTTCTCTATTTAATACTTCGTGTACCAACTCAAACATAAACAGTTGCAACTCATTAACTCTTTACTGAACTAACTCTAACTGCAAATCAACTTTTGACTGATCTTTTAACCCTTAACTGCATATTAATCTTAACTGAACATCAACTTTAACTATTTAACTGAAAAAACCTTGGCCAAGAAATATCATCAATGTAGAATCTACCTTCTTCTCTGAAGCATCCTTCAGGGTACAGGTCTTCTTCCAATGGTTAGTCACTTCTGAGTGATCACTGCCAAGCAAAGGCTGCACAAGTCATTTTAACCACAATCCTCCACTTGCTTCTGGAAGATTCTCTGTCATTCAGCCAATTGTGTAACCAGAAACCAATCACATGGCTTGAACATCCATTGAAATTTCTTGGATATGACGCCATTACGCTCAATTCAAACTGTGTGCTCTACACATAGCAGTGATATAAATCAAAGCCACAATGCCTGGGTCAATGTAAACAACTTGCCTTTTATGGCTGACACAGGAAGCTTCAGATCGCAGCTCCCAGACCAGAGCAACTTTGCACCTGGATTTAATTATAAATTGACCAAAAATCCCAGCATGCTTAACTCTCAGCAAGAAAAGTCATTTTAAAGCCACTATTGCCATTATTGTTGTTAAATTATTGGTGTAGCCATTCTTTCTCCATCCTCACAACTATTAAGCTTGAAATGTCACGCTTGATATGCAAATTCAAAGTATTCTGTGATTATCAACAACATTATAAATGTGCTCACTAAAGATTTTTAGGGATGAATCCATCTCTTCTCATCATGAACATACTTGCCTGGGAAGGGTTTTTCTTTTTAGCCAGCAATTCTGGGATTTGTAATGTTTTACATACCGAAATACCTTTCATTTACACATTCAATGGAGATTGGGTAATATTTTCATTTGTGATTAATAGAAAATTGTTTGAAGATATATATTGCATTAAAGTAAATAAAATAATCACCAAACGTAATCCTTGCAAGACAACTAATGCTTATTAAAACAAGCTCCAGAGTGAAAGCATTATTATAAAAGGAAGGTGGAAGGTAAAGAGTTTGCGAACAGCCATGTCAGACTTATTGCATAGTTAAGGACTCAGATGTGCAGCCATGCATAATCTTTAATGTCTCCAGACAAATGTCTTGCCTGTTTATGAAAAAATTCTGCTGCTTAACATTTAACAGACATCAACCTTCAGAGTCTGGACCGGAGAGAAAAAACACCAGAGGGAAGTGAGATGATCACCAAAGAAAGGCTATGAATACAGAAGCAATAAGGAGCAATTCCATGCAATGTTCGGGCTAACAAAAGAGGAAAAAGTAGTAGCAATGAGAAAGTGAGGAAGACCAATGCAATATGTAAACCTTGCATTCCACTCTTTGGGCCTGTATCACTGGAATTCTCTCCATTTCCATCAGCTTTCCATGAGAAGGAATTTCTTCAGTCTGAAGGTGGCAAATCTATGGAATTCATTGTCATTAAAAGAATGTGGAGCCCAATTCATTGAGTGTATTTAATTCAGAAATAGGCAAGTTCTTGATTGATAAGGGGGTTCACAGTTTTGGGGAAAAGGCAGGAGAATGGGTTGAGAAGCATATCAGCCATGATTGAATGGCGGAGCAGACTTGATGGGTCGAATGGCCTATTTCTGCTCCTATATCTTATGGTCTTATGATCATTTTGAACGCCATTGCAAACCATAATCATGAGATACTGCAGCGGCTGGAAATCTGAAACAACAAAAAGCAGAAAATAGTTGGAACACTCAAGAGGTCGTATAGCTGTTGTGGAAAGAGAAACAATGTCAGTGGAATTTTAAAGTAACGGTCCTACTTGCAGCATGGGGACAGCAGTGGGATGGGAACCTGTAGGTTTTGAACAGCTTCTTAACTCAGCCACGATATTAGTTTCCCACTCCAACTTACAGCCAATGAAATAGTTTTGGAATGATTCACTCTTGGAATGTAGATAATGCAGAAGACAATGTGCACACAGCAACTCCTACAGGCATCCATGTGAGTTGGACAAGGCAATCTGCGATGTTGATAAATATTGGCCAGTCATTGAAACAGTCACTACAAGTGGTTGGGCCTGTACTAAAACCTAATGGCTCAATAAACATATGTGAAGATTTCAAGACAAGGATTAACCGAGTATTGTGCTCTGATCAATATCGACTGCCGTTGATTGAATGCATATTTGTTGGGGCTACCTGGAGGCCAGAAATTCAATAAAATAGATCTCTCACAAGCATACTTACAAATGAATGTGGCTGCAAGTTCATAATTCTTATTCACTATCACGACACACAAGGTTTGTTTCGATACAGGAGACTGCCATTTGGAGAAACATCCACACCTACTCTACTCCAGAGATCCATGGATCAAATTCTGAGTGGGATAAATGGTACATAGGGTTAACTGGATGATATTCTCACCACAGTTTTAACTGAACAAGAGCGCTTGAAGAACTTGGAAGCTACATTGGAACATCTGCAAAAAGTATAAGGGGCGATCTTACCAAAAATACTTTAACTGCAGAGCACAGAAACAGGAGAAATTCATGCCATTTTTTAGGCCACTTAAAAATCGAATCTTATCTGACTTTAGAACATAGAACATATAGAACATAGAACATTACAGCGCAGAACAGGCCCTTCGGCCCACGATGTTGCACCGACCAATTAAAAAAGCAATGACCCTCTAACCTAAACCAATCCCTTTCCATCCATAAACCTATCCACAGATCTCTTAAACGCCCCCAAACTAGGCGCATCTACAACTGCAGCAGGCCGGGCATTCCAATCCCTCACCACCCTCTGGGTAAAGAACCTACCTCTGACATCCGTCCTATATCTACCACCCCTTAATTTAAAGCTATGCCCCCTCGTGCTAGCTTTCTCCATCTGAGGAAAAAGGCTATCACTGTCCACCCTATCTAAACCTCTAATCATCTTATATGTTTCAATAAGGTCCCCTCTTAGCCGCCTTCTTTCTAACGAAAACAACCCCAAATCCCTCAGTCTCTCCTCATAGGACCTTCCCTCCATACCAGGCAACATCCTGATAAACATCCTCTGCACCCTCTCCAATGCCTCCACATCCTTCCTATAATGTGGGGACCAGAACTGTACACAATACTCCAAGTGCGGACACACCAGAGTTTTGTACAGTTGCAACATGACATTGCGGCTCCTAAATTCAATCCCCCTACCAATAAACGCCAAGACACCGTATGCCTTCCTAACTACCTTATCTACTTGATTCCCAACTTTCAGGGATCTATGTACACATACACCTAAATCCCTCTGTTCATCGACACTATTCAGAGTCCTACTGTTAGCCCTATACTCTACACATCTGTTATTCCTGCCAAAGTGAATTACCTCACACTTTTCCGCATTAAACTCCATCTGCCACCTCTCGGCCCAGCTCTGCAACTTGTCCAAGTCTCTCTGTAAACTATGACACCCCTCTTCACTATCTACCACTCCTCCGACTTTGGTGTCATCAGCAAATTTACTGATCCACCCAACTATACCCTCATCCAGATCATTTATAAAAATTACAAACAGCAGTGGCCCCAAAACAGATCCCTGAGGCACACCACTTGTAACCAAACTCCATGACGAATACTTTCCATCAGCCACCACCCTCTGTCTCCTATCTGCTAGCCAATTCCTGATCCAATTAACTAAATCACCCCCAATCCCACACATCTGCATTTTCTGCAGAAGCCTTCCATGGTGAACCTTATCAAACGCCTTACTAAAGTCTATATATACCACGTCAACTGCCTTACCCCCATCCACCTCTTTGGTCATTTTCTCAAAAAACTCAATAAGGTTAGTAAGGCACGACCTACCCTTCACAAAACCGTGCTGACTATCTCCAATCAATACATTACTCTCTAAATAACTATAAATCCTATCCCTAATAACCTTGTCAAAAATACAAGCCAAACTTGGTTTCCACCAGCAGGGGGGAGGGCCAGCGCCTAAATTGCCCAAAAGCCAGCTGATAGCAGCAGAGGGCACCATTGCACAGGTGAGGTTAATTCTTGTTGGACAATTAGTTTAATGAGCAATGGTCTCAGGAATATTAGAAGGCACAATTGCTTTCCATTCAGGGCAAGGCTTTTTACACAGACTACATCCTTCAGAGAGCTCATTGCCATCATACCTCAGTAATTAAGCATCCTGTACAGCTAAATGCCCCTGTTCCATACTTCCTTCCTTCAGTCAGCAGACTAACACAGCACTAAAAGTTCATTCAAATTACACAGGCACCTGGCTAACACAGTACTAAAAGCTCAAACAGCAGACAGCAGACTTCAGGAGCCTAAACATCAATCTTGACTCCCACCCCTGTCCTGCAAGGGGAAACCTATGCTCCTGACAGCTGCCCTTCTCTTTCCCTCACACCCCATCCTACTAAGCCCTCAACACCGCCCCCCCTTCCAGAACGCTGAGCCGCACGCCAGAGACCCATGAACCTAACCATCTCTGGAGCTGGCCAGTGGACTCTGTCCCCTTGGATTCCCTGGTGCCCAGTGGAGTCAGTGGAGCTCACCTCCTTCCTCCCTCATTGATGTCATGGCTCCTGGTTCTCATTTTTAAAAAGCAGTTCCCACTGATGGTGATCCACTACCATGGATGCCCGAATGGCAGAAAACAGGAAAACCCATTGTGATGCTACTGTGACTTTAAGAAGTGCATTTTAAGCATGTTCTCTGCAGTTATAAGCAGGCTTTTTTTTATTGGGACACCAAGATGTCCTTTTCGTGCTACTATATTCACGCGATTAGCATTTTGTTTATTTTTAATTTGGACTAATGCAGTGTCCTGGAGTTTAATGACCCTTTTGAATTGTTTGTTTGTGACTGATTGACAGGTCAAGGTCAGGTGGTTCCTTCTAAGGAAATCCAAGAGTTACTTTCACTTTGTCAGAAGCTGTTAGGACTCCAGACTGCAAGCAGTGTGTTTCTGCCTCTCTCTCTCTCCCTGGTATTGAAAATATAGCTCTTGGTGGCTGGCTAGCTAGTAGCTAGCAGCAAGGAATGCCCCTGTCTCTCAAAGTGTGTGGAAAGTTCCAGGGCCAAAAGGCCTTAGTGTTTTCAACTCAACATCCAAAGGAATATTCCACAGCAGAGGTTGGAAAGCTGCAAAACCCAGCATCACATGAGCGTACTTATTTTCTGTGATATACCTAGGACAAATTTGTTTGCAGGGGATGGATTGGTTGGAAAAGTACATTTAGCTGTTAAGGTATATGCTATGCCATGATTGTTTTCTTTCTTTTCATTTGTAATTGGTAAAAATTATTGCTAATTGTCTTATTATATGTCAACTATATTCTTAAATAAACTTTATTTGATAAAAGCTCCCTGGTGGATCATTTTAATCATACCTGGAGCGAAACATCTCATGTTTGATCATGCCAAAATTCAAAGTGCGAAGCCTTTGTCTGTGCTAACTTCATAAAACACCTTGGAATTTCTTGCCTGACAGTGATGGGACTAGACACTCAGGCTGCCAGCCAAAGGTGGGCTGCCTCCATTGCCACAAAACATGCCACAGGGAGCACAGAAAATCTCGTTTTGCTCATTTTCTCTTGAAATGTAAAAAGCTGATAACATGCTGCCCAAAGTAGAAAAAAGTTTCATTTCTCCTGAGAAGCACAAAAGCTATTGAAATTTGAGTTGAGGGATATAAAGTTAAGTTGGCGGACAGCTTCCCTTTGTGAAAGGATGCAACTTATGCATACATACAGTCTAAGCAACAAAAAACAGATGAAGCACTTGAAGAATACAGGGAAAGTAGAAAGGAACTCAAACAGGGTGTTAGGAGGGCAAAAAGAGCTCATAAAATGTCCTTGGCAGGCAGGGTTAAGGAGAATTCCAAGGCATTTTATATATATAATAAGAACAAGTGGATAGCTAGAGAAAGAGTTGGTCCAGTCAAGGACAAAGGAGGGAAACTATGCATAGAACCAAAGGAAGTGGATGAGATCCTTATTGAGTAATTTGCATCAATATCATAAAGAGAGGGACACATTAAGTGATGGTGTTTTGGAGGGGTGTATAAACCCTCTAGACAAAGTCATCATTATAAGGGAGAAAATGTTAGGTGCATTAAAAAGCATTAAAGTAGTTAAATCCCCACAGCCAATTGGCATTTATCCCAGATTACTGAGGAAGACAAGGAAGGAAATTGCTGAGCCTCTGACAGAAATTGTTTCCTCATTGACCACAGGCGAGGTCCCAGAAGATTGGAGGATAGTCAATGTTGTTCTTAATTAGTTAAGAAGGGTAACAAGGACAACCTGGGTAATTATATCAGTGAGCTTAGGGAATCTTAAGGATAGGATCTGTACATATTTAGAAATTAATAGTCATATTAGCGACAGACAGCATGGTTTTGTATGAGGGAGGTCATGTCTTATTTATTTGACTGAGTTTTTTAAGGAGGTGACAAAATGATTGACGAGGGAAGGGCCATGGATCTTGTCTACATGGACTTTAGTAAAGCATTTGACAAGGTCTCTCATGGCAGACTGGTGCAAAAACTTAAATCACACAGGATCAAGGATGAACTGGATTCAGAACTGACTTGGCCATAGAACAGTAGGAAGTCTCACAACACCAGGTTAAAGTCCAAAAGGCACAAGCTTTTGGAGTCTCTTAAGAACACTTACCCAAAGATCAGAGGCCAAATGCCCATGACCGCTGAAGCGTTGCCCAACAGGAAGAGAACACCCTTGCCTGGTGATTGTCAAGCGGTGTTCGTTCAAGAGTTCTCTAAGGCAGCCTTCACGACACATGATAGCACAGAGTCACTGAGCAGAAATTGATAGCAAAGTTCCGCACACATGAGGACGGCCTCAACAGGGATCTTGGGTTCATGTCACACTATCTGTAACCCTCACGACTTGCCTGGGCTTGCAAAATCTCACTATCTGTCCTGTCTGGAGACAATACACATCTCTTTAACCTGTTCTTAACGCTCTCTCCACTCACATTGTCTGTACCTTTAAGATTTGATTACTTGTGAAAACTTGCATTCCAACCATTATTTTGTAAATTGAGTTTATGTCTTTATATGCCCTGTTTGTGAACAGAACTCCCACTTACCTGACAAAGGAGCAGGGCTCCAAAAGCTAGTTGCTTTTGCTACCAAATAAACCTGTTGGATTTTAACCTGATGTTGTGAGACTTCTTACGAGTGGTTTTCCACAGGGATCAATGCTGGGACCTTGGTTGTTTGTAATATATATAAATGACTTGGAAAAAGACCTAGCTGGTCTGATTAGCAAGTTTGCAGATGACACTAAGATGGGCAGAGTTGCGGATAGTGATAACGATTGCCAGAGAGTACAACAGGATGTAAAGAGGCTGGAAAATTGGGTGGAGAAATGGCAGAGGAAATTTAATCTGGACAAAGGTAAGGTGACACATTTTCCAATACAGGTGGGAGCTATAAAATAAATGGCAGAACCATTAGGAGCATAGACACACAGAGAGATCTGGGAGGTCCACAGAGCCTAAAAAGTGGCAGCACAGGTGAAAAGGTGGTGAAAAAAACGTTTGGCATGCTTGTCGTCATCAGCTGGGGCATCGAGTATAAAAGTTGGCAAATTATGTCACAGTTATATAAAAAGTTGGTTAGGCCACATTTGGAATACTGTGTCCAATTCTGGGGATCGCCACACTACCAGAACAACGTAGAGGTTTTGGAGGGAGTACTGAAAAAGTTTACAGGATGTTGCCTGGTATGGAGGTTATTAGCTAAGAGGTGAGATTGAATAAACTAGGATTGTTCTCCCTGGAATGATAGAGGCTGAGGGACGACCTGATAGAAGTTTATAAAATTATGAGGGGCATAAATAGGGTGAACAGTTGGAAGCTTTTGCCTATGGCAGAAATGACAATTACAAAGGGGCACAAGTTCAAGATAAGTGGGGAAATGTTCAGTAGAGATGTGTGAGAGTAGGTTTTTTACCCAGAGGGTGGTGGGGGTCTGGAATGCACTGCCAAATGAGGTGACATCAGTGACATTTAAGACTTATCTCGATAGACACATGAACAGACAGAGAATAGAGGGATACAAGCGATTGGTCGAGATCGGACAATGTGATTGGTGCAGACTTGACGGACCGAATGGCCTGTTTCTGAGCTGTACTGTTCTTTGTTCTTTGAAGTGCGCCATGTTTACAAAGACAATTTGCACTACAAATGTGAGCATGTAAATACATGATTTGAAAAATCAGTGCCAACGTTGAACATGAATAATGACAATCTGAGGTAGTATTTTTGTTGACAGGAAGCTTGCATTAGCAGGGGCTCAAGAAGTCGGTCTGATACTATCCAATCAATGGTGATGGAACAGTTCTGAAGGATAAATAGAGTCAGCAGCTACAAGAAGCAAGCAAAGCAAAGATGTATTTGAGGGTAATGTAGATAAGCAGATGGAAAGGAATGAAATATAAATGTATGTCGGTACATTTAGATGAAGGTGGGTGGCTGAAGTCTATTCTAGTGCTAGCAACAACCTGTTGGGCTGAATGGCCTTTTTCTGTGTTGTACGTTTGATGTAATTCTGTGTAAGAATACAATTACCCAATGGCAAAGGGCTAGAATTCAGAGCAGAATGGCTGCCGTCAGGGACCACCTGTAGATCTGAGCTGTTCATTGTAGTGTGAGAAATTCCCAGGAGGCTACAGGAAACTGAGCGACAGAAACGAGCCAAGCACTGAATGCTATGAAACTTACAAAATACCCAGACGTTAAATATCACCTGTTTTTTCTATTCAACCAATCTCTGAAAATTGTTATCCATTGATTGCTAACATGAAAAACCCACAACATCCGTAGTGATGCTTTTCTAATTTTGTCTGGTTTAAAAACTTTATTCTCTTTTCCATCAATCCACGGTGCTGCATTTTCAATAACGAACACTTCCTCTGCTGAACCTGTTGAAGCCATTTGGAAATCTGTGTACTAAACATTTATAACATTTTCTTGATCTATCACTTTCATCTCCTCCAATTTGTTGAGCACAACTTACTTTTTGCAAAGCCATTTTGACTTTCTTTAATTAAGCCACGTTGCTCAAGGTAAGGATTAATTTCATCTCATATTCTGCCCTCTAGAAGTTTACCCACTAACAATATTATGCAAACAGGTGGCATCTGGTTTGTTCCATTGGCAATCCTGTCCCCTGGAAAAACATCCATATGTAAATTTGTTTAAAAGATTATGATCTGTAGGATTGCTATTCTCCTTTGCCGCTCCCAGAATTCCAGGATACATGCCATCAGGGTCTGGTGCCATTTCTAAATTGAGTTCAACCTGTTTTTAAGTATTATTTCCTTATCTCTAGTTATTCTATTTAATTGCTCACATCCTTCTCCTGCAACCTTTCATTTTTACCAAATCGTTCTTCTGTGAAAGCTGAGGTAAAATATTTGTTTTGTATCTTTGCCAACTTCTAAGAACATTTCCTTTAAACCACTAATCAGCCCAACTTTTTTACCTTTTATGCTTTTGTAAAATCATTTCCTATTTCCCCTTGTGTTACCTTGCACTTCTCCTGAGTATTTCCTCTTACATTCTGTGATCTCTTTGTGTTTCGCCTCTGTATTTTTCATGCTCAAATTGATTCTTCATACTTTTCCCCTAGATTTGTCATGTGCCCGTCCTTTTAAATCTCATTTTAATTATAATTTCTCTTGCCATCCAAGGACCTCTACATTTTACTGTATCTCTTTTACATCCTGTGGGAATGTGCAAACTTGTCTGATCTATTCCATAATCATCACCCATTCTCCCTTATGCATTGTTTTATTTTCCACTTTACCTTATTGAAATTAGCTTTTATTTCTGATGAAGATTTGACTGATCTTGCTCCTTTTCACTTTTTATGTTGAACCTAATACATTATTAACGTTGTTTCTTAGATGTTCTTCTACCCTCACGTTACCTACCTGCCATATTTTATTTGTTACAATTAAATCCAACATTACTTCTTTCTATAGATCAATGAACTATTCCTGGGCAGCCATTTCTTTCCTAATTTACCATGTACGTTATTCTGATCTTAGTTTACCTTTGTATAATTAAAATGACACAGTATTATAGACTATTTTCCTGCATTTTTCTTTAAATTGTTTAATATCTCATCCTCTAATTCCTTTCTATTATTTGTTGGTCTGTAGTATCCTCTCATAACTTCTCTTCCTCAAATCTAGGCAATAAGATTGCTCAATTAGCTTCTGGGATCAGTCCTTCATCATCTTGATGCTCTAAAGCAATTATGAAATCTTCGAATAATACAGCAACAAACATTTCCAAGCAATCTTTTCCTAATCTATCTAGCTTGAATATTTTGGAACCAGCACTGTTCAGCTTTTTCTCCTGAATTGTTAATATCACTGTGTCATAACCTCGCCCACAATACACCATCCTCTGGACTGTTTGGTGGTCACCCTCACTTTATTTTGTCCTCCTTATGATTTTTGAAATTCTTTGCTACACTTTTGCCAACCTTACTCTCCTTTCCACTTCCTTACTGGGCGGCACAGGGGCACACTGCTGCCTCACAGTGCAAGGGACCCAGGTTCAATTCTGGCCTCAGGTTACTGTCTGTATGGAGTTTGCACTTTCTCCCTGTATCTGTGTGGATTTCCTTCGGGTATTCCAGTTTCCTCCCACACTCCAAAGATGTGCAGGTTAGATTGATTGGCCATGTTAAAATAGCCCTTAACGTCAGGGGGATTAGCAGGATAAATGTGTGGGGTTATGAGAATAGGGCCTGGGTGGGATTGTGGTCTGTACAGGCTCGATGGGCCAAGTGACCTCCTTCTGTCCAGTAGGGATTCTATACTTTGTTCTTGCCTTTCCCTAAGCCATATTTGTTTAGAACTTTCCCTAATGTACAAATTTGTTTTTATTTGTTCATGAGATGTGAACATTGCTGGCAATGTTGAGAAGGTGATGGTGGACTGCCTTCTTGAAGCATTGCAGTCTTGGTGATGCAGGTAACCCACAGTGCTGTTAGGACAGGAGTTTCAGACTTTTGATCCAATGATAATAAAGGAGTGTGGCTGCAGAAGTCACAGCTGTGGTATTTCCATTTGCCTGCTGGTTTGTCCTTTTAGGCATTCAAGATCATTGTGTTTGGAAGGTGTCGATGAAGGAACCTTAGTGAGTTGCTATTCTCCCAGACATGACATTGGACACAGCCCTGTTCACATGAAGTCTGTTTCAATTATGAAGACAGAACTCTTCATTAGTGTGTACTCAGATTCAGACATCCCCTTTTAAATAACAAACAAAAAGCACATTTGCATGGTCTCCTCTGTGACTGTGCATTACCCTCACTACCCACTACACACCCACAATTCTGATGCATTAGCGACTACTTATTCTAGTAGCCAGTCATTGCACAAGCATTGTACACACAGGGGGCAATCTTACCAAATAATTCCAAGTGAAGGGAGCGAATCACATTCATTTTTTGGGTGAGTTCTCAGACGCAACAAAAGAACAAAGACAAAGAAATTTATAGCACAGGAACATGCACTTTGATCTTCCAAGCCTGCACTGACCACACTGCCCATCTGCCCTACCCTACTAGGGACCATATTTCTCTATTAGCATCTTACTCATGTATTTAAATCGTATGGCACTTAGTGCAAAAAAAGAGCCAAAGTGTAATTCACGCCACTACGGGGAGTGGATGAAGTCTATTCTCACCAGGAAGCTGGCTGCTGACTATGATGGGTGCTATTGTGCATGCTCCTTGATCTCTCAGTGTTCTGTGTACAAGGTGCCCAGGGGGCAGTGCCACATTGACACTGCCAGGTTTCCAGGCTGACAATGCCAGGCTGACACTGCCCAAAGTATATTGCCCCCCTGCCCCCAACCACCTGAGGGCCTCAATGGCATTAGCCCCACCATCGAGGTTATCATGTCTGGTTGCCATTAGTGAAAAGGTCTACTCCCAGCTTCATGATCTGTCTGGGATGTTGTGTATCATTAATGGCTCTCTAACTTGCTTAACTTGGTACTTGTTACAAGCACCACACTGACTAATGTGGTCTTTAATTTCATTGTTTAAATTTGACCAGTAGACCATTTCTCTTACATTTTCAGTGTCAAGTCAATTCCTTGTTGGTTTGTGTGGATGCATTTCAACATCTCTCCTCTCTTCTCCTTAGGGACGATGACTCTATTTACTATTTGCAAGAAATCATCCTGGCTGTCAATTCATCTTGATTTTCCCAATATGGTCTTGTGATCACAGGTACCCTTGGTGCTCTCAGGCCACCCTTTCATAAATACTTCTTGGTGCCGTTGGAGACTTCCATCTTGTTGGGTTGTTCACTTGATTTCAGCAAGGAATTTGTCTGTTAGATTCAGCTCTCTGCTGGATTAGTGACTTCCAGAGCATGTCAAGTTGCTGTTTCATGTTGAATCTGAAAGATGTCACATTCTGTTGTAACCTTCTCAACTTCCTTTAAGCTCGGCGCTGCTCTCAACAGCACTTCGGCGATCTTCATCTATTTTCCTTGCTTATACGTCATGTCTAGATGATATCTCTGTAAGTGCAATAACATCATTTGCAGTTACTTTGTAATAGATTGTATTGGCTTGTGAGGAATGCGTTTTAGGGGCTTGTGGTCAGATTCTACTGTTACATTGTCTTTGAAAAGCAGGAATTGATGAAAATGCTTAAAGGCAAAGACAATAGCCAGGCACTCTTTCCCAATCTGAGTGCAATATCATTCTATTAATGTCAGTGCTCTGGATGCATTTCCTTGCTGCCTCAGAATTGCTTCCAGGCTTGTTTTGCCAGCACCACACTGCAAAATGACTTCCTCATTGACATCATAATACTTCAGTACTGATGTTGTCTTCTTTAGTTATTTTATTTTAGTTAATGCTATTTCTTGGTCTGCTCCCCAATATCACTGCATCTCCTTGGCAGGAAGCTTGTGTAATGGTTCACACTTCAATGATAAATTAGGCAAAGATTTTGCAAAATGGTTCATGAATTCTGTAATGATTTTAACAAAAGTGCACAAGGTGAACCTTTTAGAATACAAACTCCCTGATTGAGGTAGTCAATGCTGTCCAATCCGGGAGGCCTGCAGAGGTATATAATGTGGAGTGTCTGGGTTACCTGCACTCAGGATATGTACTCTGTCCAGGGAAGTACCTGTGATGTGGGAATGCCAGCGTTGGACTGGCGTAAACACAGTAAAAAGTCTAACAACACCAGGTTTTAGTCCAACCGATTTATCTGATAATACTCACAAGCTTTCGAGGGGACTGCCTCTTCGTCAGGTGAATGGAGAGTTCTGGCCTCAGACAGAGCATATGAAGCACGGACAGTTTAGAGATTACTGATTAGAATGCGAATCCTTACACCTAACCTGCTGTTCAAGACCTGAAGTGGCCGACAGTGTGAGTGGAAGGAGCACTGATTACAGGTTAAAGAGATGTGTACTGTATGCAGACGCTACGACAACGGATGAATGAACATCGCTCGACAATCACCAGGCAAGACTGTTCCCTTCCTGTTGGCGAACACTTCAGTGGTCACGGGCATTCAGCCTCTGACCTTCGGGTAAGCATTCTCCAAGGCGGCCTTCACGACACACGACAGCGCAGAGTCGCTGAGCAGAGACTGATAGCCAAGTTCCACACACATGAGGATGGCCTCAACAGGGATCTTGGGTTCATGTTGCACTATCTGTAACCCCCGTGACTTGCCCGGGTTTGCAAAACCTCACTTACTGTGCTGTCTGGAGACAATACACATCTCTTTAACCTGTGATCAGTGCTCCTTCCACTCACATTGTCAGCCACTTCAGGTCTTGAACAGCAGGTTAGGTGTAAGGATTCGCATTCTAATCAGTAATCTGTAAACTGTCTGTGCTTTATATGCTCTGTCTGAGGCCAGAACTCTCCATTCACCTGACGAAGAGGCAGTCCCCTCGAAAGCTTGTGAGTTTACTATCAAATAAATCGGTTGGACTAAAACCTGGTGTTGTCAGACTTTTTACAGGGAAGTACCTGTCAGAGTCCTACTAACTATAAATAATTCTGGATTTGGTGAAGGGACACTGGCCTCGTGGGAGTTATTTTAAACCCAATAATTTTGTACATTGCTTTCACGTCCATTTGCTCACTGTATCGCTGCCACAGCTCTCACCTTGTCAGGAATAGGGTGAAGACCTTTTGCTGTTAGCACATGACCAATGTACTTGATTTCAGCCATCTTCAATTGCAATTTTTTCTTGTTCAGCTTCAGGTTCATCTGGCCAGCTCTCTCTAGCAATCATATTAAATTCAGCTCGTGGTCAGCTATAGCTTCTTCCACTGCGTTTCCACATCATTGACTAGTAGATCACCCACTATGGCTTCCACACCAGGAAGATAATGGATTATCTCATGCTGTCTGCATTGCTACTCATCTGGAGCCATGGAAAAGCCTAACTCCAGGCGCAACCATCTCTATTTCCCAAACATTTTCCGGAATACCATTGGAAAGCAGTTGTCTTCATCCAGCTTCACTTGCCAGTAACCATCCTTCACATCTTGGGTAGTAAATATATTTGCCTTGGTAAGTTGTGGCGAAATTCCATTGATGGTTGGTATGGGGCAGTGAGGTCACTTCAGTGCTTTATTTGGATTCTTTGGGTCTGTGCACAGTCTCAGCTTTCCAGGTTGTTTCACCGCTGCCATGCTGTTAATCCAGTCTGTAGGAGTTGTACTTTCTTGAGTACTCTCTTCTTTTCCAACTCTTCTGTCTTGTTCTTTAGGACCAACTTGAGAGCAGCTGAAATTCTACTTGATAGATGACTAATTGGTCTTACGCTCTCATCCCCATCAAGATGATATCCTCTTGGTAGACGTATCAAAACCTGTGAACACATCTTCCGGAACCTGTTCAATGATCAATTGTTTTGTGTGTTTTGACACCTTGTCACCACATTCAGGTTACCCCTCCAAACTTTAGACTGGTTTCAACAGAAATGAATGGCTGTTAGATCCCATCTATGATCTGGAAATCTAGATCTTCCTTTCTGCCATTACATTGGGATCACAGATGAATTTGATCTCTCAGCATGAGTATCGTCCCATCGTATAGTCTCAACTCTACTTTTGGGAGTTTCATTCCCAGATCACTATCTCACAGGTCTGTGAAAGTTATTGGACGCAATCTTACGACCTAAACCCCCCCAACATTTGGCGAGTCGAGGTGGGAGGTGAAAAATGAGAAATGCGTCTGATTTTTTGCCTCTCCAATCATACCAGTCCCTGTTTTGCCATCAAAATTAGCCAATTTAAACACTAATGACATGCTTAGCTGTCTCACTTGCAGCCATGCAGTTTTTGTATATTTTCTTTTGTTCTTTTCAATAGTTTCTTTTACAGATTTAAACCTTTCTGTGTTTCTGAGTTCTTAGTGTTTTCTCTGTATTATTTTCTGAATTTAAAAATCTATTTTTTCTCCACTTCTGTACTTTGTGTTTCATATAGAAGGACAGCAGTCTTCATTTATGTGGACTCAGTAAGAGATCTTTATTGAACTGATCTGAAGATGTCTGCCTCCAGAGGGAGCCTCATGGCATAGTTCCAGGACGATGGTAGTCATGAAAAACCATGCAGACGCTACGTCAACGGATGAATGAACATCGCTCAACAATCACCAGGAAGGCTGTTCCCTCCCTGTTGATGAACACTTCAGTGGTCACGGACATTCGGCCTCTGATTTTCGGGTAAACGTTCTCCAACGCGGCCTTCATGACATACAATAGTGCAGAGTCGCTGAGCAGGCACTGATAGCCAAGTTCCGCACACATGAGGACGGCCTCAACCAGAACCTTGGTTTCATGTCACACTATCTGTAACCCCCATGGCTTGCCTGAACTTGCAACATCTCGCTTACTGTCCTGTCTGGAGACAATACACATCTCTTTAACCTATGCTTAATGCTATCCCCACTTACATTGTCCACACCTTTAAGACTTGATTAGCTGATTAGCTGTAAAGATTCACATTCTAATCAGTATTCTGTAAACTGCCCTGTTTGTGATCAGAACTCTCCACTCACCTGACAAAGGAACAGCATTCCAAAAGTTGGTGGTGTTTACTACCAAATAAACCTGTTGGACTTTAACCTGGTGTTGTGAGACTTCTTACTGTATAGTCCCAGGACTACAGAATGCTAAATGTGTCAATCAACTGATTACATTTCAAATTCCCAAAGTTCTTTCATCCTGTACAGGTAATTCCTCTTCAAGAAGAACTGTAACTTTTCCTGCTTATTCCAGAGGTGCATTCAATTAGTGGCATGGAACACAGTGGTTAGCACTACTGTCTCATAGCACCAGGGACCTGGTTCAATTCCTGCCTTTGGTGATTGTCTATGTGGAGTTTGCACATTTCCCGTGTGTCTACATGGGTTTCCTCCGGGTGCTCCAGTTTCTACTCACAGTACAAAAGATGTGCACATTAGGTGAATTGGCCATGCTAAATTGTCCTTTCGTACCCCAAGATGTGGGGATTAAGGGGTAAATATGTGGAGTTACAGGGATAGGACATGGGATAATCTGTCAGAGTTGACACAGACTCGATGAACTGAATGGCCTCTTTATGCACTATAGGGATTCTATTAAAAACCTCCCTACATGAACGAGCAAATGCCACTGGGCATAATCATAAGGTTACAATCTGAAAGTTGAGATGTCTAATCGATATTCTAATTACTGAAGCTGCTGCTAGGACCCAAATTTCTTCTTTCCTTAGGCATTGGTCTTTTATTTCTGATAAGCTATTACTGAAACTGTAGCGAGAGAAGCTTCTCAGCACACAAATGTTAATCAGCCATTATTGCAGCAAGTGTGAAAACATGAAGCGATCACATCCATCAGCTACGGTTACGTAATATGGTTAACTGTTCATGCTGCAATGAGGTAGATGGAGATTCTGAGGCAATAAGTAACTTGGTTGGCCAACTTGTGGCTCTCTGTTGAAATAACTATCTTTATGTGGCTGAAAAATATAGAATTCATGGACATTTAATTGAACATAATCAAATATTCAGTCATCATGCACACATTCAGGTCTTAGGTGCAAAAGGATGCCACCAAATCTTTTTCATTTCTCTAGTGTTGCTGAATTATTGGTAGAGCTGAATCCAATGGCTGCACAGAAAGATATTTCAATACCCTGTATGTTTGTAACACTCTGAAGTCACTCTGAAAATTGAACGTCTTTTCACATCTGAAGTTATAAACTGACATCCGGAGGGATTATTCCATATCAAAGGCTGAAGTTGTACAATAATTTGTCAGGTCTGAGAACCGTTTGGTGAAATGGAATTTAGGCTGCTATATCCCAAAACTCCATTCATTATTCAAAGATGTTTGGGGGTTAAAAGAATTGAACTTCCATTAGAGTGCATCAGTTACATCACAGACTCCATAAAAATATTCCACAATTACATTATTAATGACACAGGGCAAGGTTTTGTCACAAATGTCACACATAGACCAGAAATCATATGAAAGAAACATTGCACAAGTCCTGAAGCAAACATCGTTAGTGAAAAGGTAATAATTTATTCAGGTATAAGCTGGCTGATTTTTCCCTTTCTTTTTCTCATTGAACTTCAATGTTGATTTGAGTTATTTGAACAATAATGACAGAAACCAACTTGTTATGACTTTTTTTTTCTGAACAAGCTTATAATTCATCACCAGGCTCATAGCCTAATGATGGTTGCTATGGGACTTCTGTAAAGAAATTTTAATAAAGCTTTGACTTAATGTTATTCTTCTACAGGTTCAGTGTTGAATTAAACATGAAGCTGAGAGTTATGCTAACAGTAGTACATCGACTGACAGCGGTATTGCCTCTGCAAAAATTATTAAAATATTGGTGTGACATTTTCTGTAAAGATTTATGGCTGTCCTTTATTACATCTTTTTACCAATTTCAGAAAGGTTCTTTATATCTCATTATTACTGACTTCTCCTTGAGTATTATGTGACTATATTCTGTCCTAAACAGATCTCTCAACCTTAATTTCTATTCCGTGCATATCATCTGCTAACCACAGCAAAATGGTTATTGAAGCATGAGGCACAGTGAAAAGAGTTTAATCCAGCTAACTTTATGGGCTTCACCTCTAGGCATTGGCTGGAAGTTATATAATTGATCATTTTATATAAATATGTCACTGTCTCCAAAGACAACATCCTAGTAGTTGAGTGGAAGATTCTTAGTGAACTGTGCAAAGTATTATGTAGGGCATGTTCATCTTCTTGCTATATGTGACATGTTCACACACTAGGCCTGGAACATATGAACATCTGAACATCTGAATCAGGAACAGGAGTAGGCTGTTTGACTCCTCAAGCCTGCTTAGCCATTCAGTAAGAGCAGGCTGACCTAATTGTGGCTAACTCCACATTCCACCTATTCCCAATAACCTTTGATTCTCTTGTTAGTCATGGATCTAACTACCTCTGTCTTAAAAAGATAAATTGACTCTGTCTCCCATGATTTCTGGAGAAGAGTGTCCCAAAGACCACAAGACCATAAGATACATTCAGCCCATTGAATCTGCTCTGCTATTCTATCATGCCTGATAAGTTTCTCAACCCCATTCTCCTGCCTTTTCCCCATAATCTTTGATCCCCTTATCAATCCCCTTAACAGGGACGAAGAAGAAAGGATCGAGAACTTCAAGTTTTTGGATGTCCAGATCACCAACAATCCGTACTGGTCCCCCCGTGCTGACACAATGGACCACCAATGCCTCTACTTTCTCAGGAGACTAAGGAAATTTGGCAAGTCAGCTACGACTCTCGCAATTTTTTACAGATGTACCATAGAAAGCATTCTTTCTTGTTGTGTCACATTTTTGTATGGCTTCTGCCCAGCCCAAGAAACCACAAAAGGTTGTGAATGTAGTCCATCCACCACGTGACCCAGCCTCTATCCATTGACTCTGTCTACACTTCCTGCTGCCTTGGTAAAGCAGCCAGCATAATTAAGGACCCCACGCTCCTCGGACATTCTCTCTTTCATTGTCTTCCATCAGGGAAAAGATACAAAAGTCTGACGTTACATACCAACCGACTCAAGAATAGTTTCTTCCCTGCTGCCATCGGACTTGCATTAAGTTGATCTTTCTCTAAACACTAGCTATGACTGTAACACTACATCCTGCACTCTCTCGTCTGTATAGCATGCAAGAAACAATACTTTTCACTACATGATAAAACGTGACAATAACAAATCAAATCAAATCAAAATCAAGAGGCATCTCAGTTCTAAACTGCCATCTCATTATCTGACGCTGTGCCCTCGGATCCTTGTCTCTCCTACTAATGGAAGCATCTTTCTCACGTCCACATGCCTTTCAACATTCTGTAATTTTCAGTGAAAGCCCCCCTCATCCTTCTAAACTCCACTGAATACAGATACAGAGTCCTCAAACACTCCTCATATGTAAAGTTTTTCATCCCCGGAATCATTCTTGTGAATCTCCTCAAACTTTCATAATCCTTTGGTATAAAAAGATGTACCCTCCATTTTAAATGGGAAATCCCTTATTTTTAAACCATAATCCCTAGTTCTAGTCTTTCTTAAAAGGGGAAACATACTTTCAGCAAATATTCCGTCTTGTCCCCTCATGATCTTATATGTTTCAATAAGATCATCTCTCATTCTTCTAAACTTGTAATAAAGATAAGAGTGGGAAGCTGAGACAGTTGGCAGGAGAGAGCATACCATGGGCCTAGGAGGGACTTGCAGTTCCCATTTTACCGAGAGAAAAAGCTTGAAGCGATCAGGACCTTGTCCAAAATGGGTGAAACATCAATTTGCATTTTTTTTTGCATTCATCACAACGTTATTAGTGAGCTTCACTCCCAATCGTCCCAGCTCACCTGTCTTAACTACCTCATTCGCTGCAGCCAGATCAGTCAGGAAAACACCTCAAGTATAAAAGTCACATTCAAGCGCTTGAACAGTGAAGGTAGCGAGGAGGTAAGTCTCTGTTTTCAAAGTGCTTGGTGCTGCTCAGAGGGAGTTATTTCATGGCGGCCATGTTGTATTTTGGGTTGGGGGGGCTGCAAGTGCGTGAGGTGGTGGGAGACTGTTGTTGCTTATGGAGTCCAACCTCAGTCTCTCAGCACGGACCTGGGTCAGAGTGCTGATCTCGGCGCTTAGCGCTGACTCTGGGTCCTAGTCAAGGCAACAACAAGCAACATTGCTGGTGGGGGGATGGGCTGGAAACTCTCTGAAGTGGCACTGCTGCAGCCTTAGGACTTGTCAAGCAGCACTGTCTGGGGCCACTACTGCATGGGTTCTGGGTGCGTGTGCTTGTGAGTGGGGGGGCAAATTTGGAGTGTGTGTTGCTGGGGGTCTGTAGGAGGTGGTATGGTGAATGTGTGTTGCTGGGCTGGGAGTTTTTTAACCTCTCCAGCTGTCTCTCCCCAAATCTCTTTAGATTGATAAGATGGCTTTTTGCAATGGAGCAGAGGAGGAGGAGCAGGAGGATGAATTGCGGACAGAGGAGGCCCAGGTCTTACCACTCGCAGGAGGAGAGGGAGACGGCCGCTGGAGGCAGGACGCAGCCGCCATTCGCCCTGGGGTGAGGGGGAAGGGACGGGTGGGTGCAGTAAAAGGAGGGAGCGGAGACCCCAGCAGTTCCACATGCGAATGTTCTTCAAGCAATTGTCTGACATTGCAAGCTGCTCATGGCCCTAAAACAAATGCCACCTGTGCCATTTGTTGCAGGACGTGGCACCTCGGGGCACAGGGGGCATCCAATCTCAATGGCTGTGAAAGTGACAGCGTCTTAAACGTTCAGAGTGCCGGGTCCTTCCAGACCACTAGTGGAGACCTTTGTGGCATTTCACAATCATCTGCCCACAATTGTGTGAAGGAGGTCACAGATGCCCTGTATGCCCGGGCTGGCCAGTATGTTAAATTTGATCTGGACCAGGCCCAGCAGGATACCCAGGCTGCAGGATTCACTGCCATCGCGAGGATGCCAAATGTGCAGTGGGTTATAGACTGCACCCACATCGCCACCAAAGCCCCGGTGAAGAATCCAGGAAGATTCATGAACAGATCTTCCTGGATTCCATTCAATAAATATGCAGTTGGTGTGTGACCAGCAGCTGAATATCATGCACCTCTGCACCAGATACCCCGGCAGCATGCATGGCAGTTTTATATTGAGAAGCTCAGATATTCTAGAGGTCTTCAAGGAGGAGCCCAGAGTTCAGGGATACCTTGTGGGGGACATGGGGAACCCGCTTTAGACTTGGCTGATGATGCTGTGCGAAAGCCTGGGACTGATGCGGAGACGATATAATGAGGTCCACATTATCATCCATACAATAGTGGAGCGGTGCATAGGGCTCCTCAAAATGTGGTTGAGGTGCCTGGACCACTCTGGTGGGGCCCTCCAATATAACCCCCTGATATCATCCCACATTGCTGTGCTGTGCCCTACATAACGAGGCGCAAGAGTGAGGAGTCCTTTTGGAGGAGGAGGATGTGGAGGCCAACCAGCCGGGCATTGCTGGGGAAGAGGCCGCCCAGCAGGAGGAGGAGGAAGAGAAAGAGGAAGAGGAAGAGGAGTGGGGGAGAGGAGGAGAATGACAATGACAGCAACACCACCCAGGTGCTGGAGGGCTGGCAGCAGCAAGGATTAGGCTTCAAGGGTGGCGAGGGAGGCCCTGATCACCACACATTTTGGCCACCAGGGGCCTGTGTTGCCAAACATGGATTCCAATCTCCCCCCTTGGACTCCTACAATCTCCTGTAACATTGTAACACCAGAGTGGTGGTCCTGGGTACTCTGTGTTAGCGAGTTTCTGTGGCAGGCAGGAGGGTGATGAAGACTCACTATATGCCATTGTGATGATGCCCTGGTGCAAACTAGTGTGACTCCTACCTGAGCTCTGCATGCACGCTGGCACCTGGGTCCATGTCTAGGTGATGGATAAGGGAGCACTAAACCACCCCAGGACAGTTTGAGTGTGTGGGGGAGGGAATCTCTTATGAAGTCTGGGAGTTGGCATGGCAGATGCTGTAAGTTGCTGCCAATGCATACCACCCATTGTAGCCAGTGAATTATTTGAGCACCTTGATTTTCTCAGCAGCAGTGCGATGAGGGGCCTCCCCCATTGACATCAGCGTGCAGGGTCCCTCTGACGGCTGCCGGGGTTCATACATTCCTGTTAGAGGCTGATTAGATTCAAGTTAGTCACAGATGTGGTGTGAAATAACATTTATTGTCGCCCATAATAGTGCTTTCAAAATAAGTGATAACTTAAAAATATGTGAATGTGAGACCAGCTGCCCCTGGTTTACCCCCACCCCCAGTAGGCCTTGCCCCCCCCTCCCCCCCCCCCCGGTTCTGCCCCCTTGGCACTGTCTGGTGCCCACTGGGCACTGCCAAAGTGGCCGATGGACAGTGGCAGGGTGCCAGACTGGCACTGCAGAAGGGGCACCCCCTTCTTGCCCCCAACCTCTCCTGAGGTCTCAATGGCATCCACTTCTACTAGCCCTCACATTACTGGGTACCAGCTGTGATTCTCACCAGAGAGAACCTCTCTCGGTGAGGCGACGCAGGCAAATGAGCCCTGACAATAATATCCCTCACTCATTAAATCAATATAAAAAAGCATTTGAATATTATTCAAATAAATTATTCAGCCTGAAGTGCCGGAAGTGGACGCGAGGCTGATCGCACCAGATTCCTGGTGCCAATGAGATCACGACAGGCGAGAAATGGGGCATGAACCCGATTTCTTGGCTCTCACGCAATCTCATCCATTGGCCAGTGGAACACAACAGCAAGATCAACCTTTGTGTTTGACATTGGCTATGTTGTTTTGTGCCATAGAAGAACCAATTTGAACCAGCTTTGCTCTGGTGCAGCTGTGAAAACTGCCCCCTGGAACACTTACATAAAACAATTAGTTCCTTGCTCTATACAGATAGTTACAGATAATACAACGATTATGGAAAAGTCAAGGATGTTTGCTGATAGATATAACATGTGAGTTTAGCTCTATTACATTGTAGCGTGAATAATTTATAGAACAATTGTTTACAGTCCCTAGATGTTGGTGACTGGAGCTTTGCAGGCCTAAGATTGTGTGTTTTGTTCTGATGCAATGTTCAGGTCATTACTGCCTAGAGTGTCTGATATTTCTCTTGTGGCTATGCTGTGTAGCCATTGTTTACAGTGAAGTGACGAGGCCACTGCAAAGGTTATTATGAGCTAACCATGTAATCCTGGGACTAGAGTTACGGCTAAAGGTAGCAGAGTCCAATTGAATTTTTACCATAATCTGTCTGCTTTCATGATTTCTTTTCCTGGTAGTGGACTTTATTGAACTAATTTTCACAGCATGCCGTAGACGGATTTGTACGCAGCACCCAGGCCTTCCATCCAGTACTATAACCATTACACCACTTTGCCTGCTTGTACTGAGTTCTGAGACAGTCTCGGGTTGTATGGCTTCTGCACAGGAGATGTGTAGAGTAAGGCACAGCAAAGTGAGCACAATAATGTTCGATGAGAAAATATAAAGGCATTTTAAAAAGTGCTTCAAGCATTATTTGGGAATGAGTGATGCTTCAAAGAAACTGCTCAGGCCTTCAGCTAAATGGTTCCCTCTTGAGGACCTGGCACACCAATGTTCCTGGCATTTCTTCAATGGCATACTCCTGCTCAATGTTCCAATACTGTGCAGGACTTGAATATGGGTTGACCTCCTCCTCCTCCATAGTTAAGCCTCTTTGTACTGCAAAGTTGTGAAGCAAGCAGTAGATAAAGAGAATGTGTTAAACACTGCTGGTTTATGCTGTAACCCATCCTTAGTCTGTTGAAACATTTGAAAAGTGAATGGTATATTCCATAGTAATCCAATTGCTGTACAGCTTTCAATGAACTGGGCTCTACACGTGTCTATATAATCACTAGGGTGTCGTTATTCAGACTAGATTTGGTCTTTGAAGAGCCAACCTTTCACACTGCTGCCACCTTCAAAGACATCTTTTTTGAAGTGTGTGGTTGTTGCCTTAAAAGTAGATGTAGATCTCTGAAATACCTTGTTGTTAGTCAATGATCAGCTGGAGATTGACGCATAGAAGCCATTTCTGTTCACTTAGGCCAATTTCCTGTGTCAAGAGCCCCTGATAGCTGGACATGCCCATGATCATTGATCACAATACATTGGGAAATCCACATCGGGTTCTCTCAAACCAAAAAAAAAGTAAGTTAATTCATTGTTAAACCTGAGAAAAGATTGTAAAGACACAATGACACATACAGCTTTGACAAAGGGTCACCTGGACTCGAAACATCAGCTGTTTTCTCTCCTTACAGATGCTGCCAGAGCTGCTGAGATTTTCCAGCATTTTCTCTTTTGGTTTCAGATCCCAGCATCTGAAGTAATTCGTTTTTATTTTGACATGAGCACAGATCTCAGAAGTGAGAAAGTTAGAGAGTAAATAAAAGTTAATAAATGCTGCTGAATGTATGTTCAGCATAAGAACATAAGAAACAGGAGCAAGAGTAGGCCATCTAGTCCTTCAACTTGCCATTCGATAAGATCATAGCTGATCTGAAAATGGTTCAGTTCCACTTACCCGCTTGCTCCCCAGTGTTGAGAGAGTGTCAACCAGAGCAACTAGGTCCAAAATGGCAGGTATGGTGTTAATTCAGCATTCGATGCTGACTGGTCATCATCACCCCATTCTGCATATTTCATTCACACACCCATTATGCCCACGCTCAGACCCTTACCAAGGCACTTGCCTTGGACTACACCAGAAGTGGCAAGGGCATCATTTGGCTAGAAATGTAGATAACAAGAGCAGGAGGAGTCCATTTGGCTCTGATCCTGCATGCCATTCAATAAAATCATGGCCAATCCTGTATTTCAACACCATTGTGTCATGCGCTCCCCATACCCCTTGACACTTTTACAGTCTAGAATTCTATCTATTTCTTAAATATATTCAGTGACTTGGCCTCCATAGCTTATTGTGATAGAGAATTTGCAGGTTCGCCACCTTCTGAGTGAAGAATTTTCTTCTCATCTCAATTTTAAATGGCCTAACCCAAATTCTGAGACTGTGACCTCTTATTGCATTAAAGTATATTTCTTAGTTGCAAGTAGGCTTACATTAACACTGCAGTGAATTTACTGTGAAAATCCCCTAGTTGCTACACCCCGACACCTGTTCAGGTATGCTGAGGAAGAATTTAGCATGGCCAATGCACCTAACCAACACAACTTTTGGACTATGGGAGGAAACCAGAGCACCCAGAGGAAACCCACACAGATAAGAGGGGAACATGCAAACTCCACACAGACAGTGACCAAGCCGGGAATCAAACCCAGGTCCCTGGCGCTGTGAGGCAGCAGTTCTAACCATTGTGCCACCCTGCTGCCCTACATAAACAGGCTAGCCAAAGGAAACAATGTTTAAGTCTGTTCAGCCTTGTCAGAATTTTATACATTTCAATCAGAACCTCTCTAATTTCTCCTAAATTCCAGTGAATACAGGCCCACTTGACCCAATCTTTCCTCATACAGCAATCCTGTCATCCCAGGAATCAGTCCGGTGAACAGTCCTTCCATGGAAAATACATCCCTTCTTAGAAAAGAAGACCAAATCTGTACACAATATTCCAGCTATGATTTCATCGTTGTTAGACATCCTTGGCTCCTGTATTCAAGTCCTCTTGCAAGGGAGGTCATTTGCCTTCCCAACTGCTTGTTTTAAACTGCATGTTTGTTTTCAGTATACACCAGTCAAATAAAGACACCCTTTATTTGTCAACATTTTTCAATCAATCACCATTTCAATGATACTTTTCCATTTCTGTTTCTCCATTTAAAGTGGATAACTCCACATGTATCCACAGTATACTGCATGTGCCATGTTTTCTGCAAGGGCAGTTAGTGATGAGAAGTAAGTGCTGGCCCAGCCAGCATAGCCCGTGTCCCCTGAGAGAATTAAAAGAAAAATTTGCCCACTCACTCAACATATCGAAATATTCCTAAAGCCTCTTAACACGCTCCTCACCATTCACATTCCCATGAAGTTTTGTGTTATCAGCAAACTTGGAAATATTACATTTGGTTCCCTCATCTAAATCATTGATGCATTTTGTGAAGAACTTGGATCCAAGCATTGATCCCTGAGGGGCTCTAAAAGTCATTGCCTCCCACTTTGAAAAAGCTCCATTTGTTCCTACTCTCTTTTCCAAAGTGCTAACTAATTCTCAATCCATGCCAATATATCATCCCCAATTAATGTATTTTAATCTTACGCACTAACCTCTTACGTGGGACTTTACGAAAAGCTTTTTGAAAATCCAAGTACATCACATCCACTGGTTCTCCCTAATCTATTCTACTAGTTACATCCTCAGAAACCACAATAGGTTTGTTAAGTTAAATTTCCCTTTTGATAAATCCATACTGACTTAATTTGTTTATCTTATTGTGAACGCTCCATGCATTCAGAGATTGTAGGCCCCATTTTACCATTGGCGCGAAAACTTGGTGAAGTTGGGTGTGAGGTGAGTAACGTGATCCATGCCTGCCTCCACACTAGTTCTCCTTTTACCAAGGCTCCAAAAACGGCCACAAATGGGAACGTGCCCACAACGGGCACGACGGCTATTTAAATGTATTTGCATACATTTAAATTGACTTAAGTGGCTGCATGCCCACTTTACCGGCACTTCCCCCTTTATCACCGTATTCCCCCATCAGCAATCGGCACAAAACAGACATGCTCGATATAAGCCCAATTCCAGCACTCCGTTAGTGAGGAGGTAAGTGCTGAGCGTCCGACTGCTCTCTGCTTGAGATTGGCGTGTTTGTGTGTGTGTGTGGGGGGGTGGGGGGGGGGGGGAGGTGGCGGTGGCGAGACTGGGGGTCAAGCTGCCACTCTGCCTGAGATCAGTGAAGGGGAACAGGAGTCCGCTGTCACTCTGCCTGAGATCAGTGGGGGGCAAGGGGGGTAGGTAGGATCCTGTGATTGGTCTGGGTGGGGGGAAAGTGGGGGGATAAGGGGGTCAGTAATGTTGGGGAGTTGGGGCAATGTCTGTGGGGGCCAGGGGAGGCATTATCTGGTCCTGGAGGGATGTACACAGTAAAAAGTCTGACAACACCAGGTTTTAGTCCAACCGATTTATTTGATAGTAAACTCACAAGCTTTCGAGTTAGCCCCTTCGTCAGGTGAATGGAGAGTTCTGGCCTCAGACAGAGCATATAAAGCACAGACAGTTTACAGATTACTGATTAGAATACGAATCTTTACACCTAACCTGCTGTTCAAGTCTTAAAGTGGCTGACAATGTGTGCGGAAGGAGCACTGATCACAAGATCTTGGGTTCATGTCGCACTATCTGTAACCCCGGTGACTTGCCTGGGTTTGCAAAACCTCACTTACTGTACTGTCTGGAGACAATACACATCTCTTTAACCTGTGATCAGTGCTCCTTCCGCACACATTGTCAGCCACTTTAGGACTTGAACAGCAGGTTAGGTGTAAAGATTCGCATTCTAATCAGTAATCTGTAAACTGTCTGTGCTTTATATGCTCTGTCTGAGGCCAGAACTCTCCATTCACCTGACGAAGGGGCTAACCCGAAAGCTTGTGAGTTTACTATCAAATAAATCGGTTGGACTAAAACCTGGTGTTGTCAGACTTTTTACTGTGTTTATCCCAGTCCAACGCCGGCATATCCACACCTGGAGGGATGTGGCAGGGAGGCAACATTCTATCATTTTATTTCTGTGGATGCACAGTTGGAGGCGCCAATTGGATCTGCAGCGTTTTGGGTGCATTAAGCCCCGCCCACAGGCTTATGCAGCGTGATTCGGACTCGCTGATATTTTTTCAGGCAGAGTGCGTATGAGAGCATCTCAGAACGTGTATAAAAGTCCGATCTGAAACACTTCCAGTTTCAAGTCCGCCCAGCACTTTGAATCAAAATGGCAAAATAGGGCCCACAGTATATTTAAATTTGTTCTTTTGACATTTCTACACGTTAATTTTTGTTCTATGGCCCTATAATGTGCGAACCCTTGTTTTATCTGCCTTCCAGTGTTGCTTTCTATTTTACTGCCTTTCATTTCATCTTTCTTTTCCTCTCTTGTGACTTCACGCTCCGGTTCCCATCCTCCTGCCACTCTAATTTAAACCTTCCCCAACAGCGTGAGGATATTGACCCCGGTCCTGCTGGGGTGCAACCCATCCAGCTTGTACTGGTTGCACCTTCCCCAAAATTAAACACAATGCCTCAGGAATTCAAATCCCTCCCTCCCAACTACCTCCCCAGCCATGCATTCATCCAGCCTATTCTCCTATTCCTGCTCTTGCCAGCACGTGGCATTGGGAGTAATCCAGAGATTACTACTACATTTGAGATTCTGCTTTTTAATCTATTTCTTAGCACCTTACATTCTACTTTGAGGACCTCCTGCTTTTTCTTACCTATGTCATCGGTACAGATATGGACCACAAATCCTAGCTGTTCACCCTCCCTTTTCAGAAAGTTTCTGCAACTGTTTAGTAACATCTTTGACCCTGGCTCTAGGGTTGCAACATAACATCTTGATGCCACATCTGTTGCCACAGAAACATCTTATCTGTTCTCCTTATCTATTATCATTGCTCTCCCATTTATTAACCCCTCTCCCCTCCGCCTCCCCCTCCCCCACCATCACTGCCCTCGTACAGCTGAGCCACTTATGGTATCAAAGACCTGGCTATATTCCCCTAAGAAAACACCTCTATCTAAAACGGAAAACCTGTTAGAAAGAGAAATGGACCCAGGGGACTGCTGCACTACCTGCTGAGTACTCTTGCCCTGTCAGGCAGTTGCCCATTCCTTTGCTGCCTCTACAATCTTTGCTTGTAGTGTGCTCATCTCATTGTACATGCTATTCATGAAGGTGTCACCTTTGTGGACGCTCCACAGTGATTCCAGTCACAGTTCCAGCTCTGAAATGCGGTTTTCAGATAGCTGCAGCTGGAGATAGTTACTGCACACACAGTCACCCTGGACATCGGAAGTGTCCCTGACTTCCCACATCGCACCAGAGAAACATTCTATGAGGCTGAACTGCCCCACAATAGAGTTAGGTATTTTGGTATAGAGGTTTTAATTCATGATCTGTCATGCCGGTTTCAGTGGGTGTAACCAGTGCATACATTGTGTGCTGTTCCTTTATTTGCATGATAGTCATCCTCTAGCCTCCTATAACAGTCACTACAATCCTTTAGGATTTTAATATGACAGTAAACCATATAAGCTTCTGCATATGAGAAAAGCTAAAACAATCCCTTTCTCATAATCAGACACAAAGGGCAGGATTCTCCGGCCATTCAATCCAACGGGATTCTCTGGTCCCACTGAAGTGAATGGAGATTTGGCTGAGTGCCAAATTTTCCATCCTCTCTGGCAGCGGTGGTGGGGCGTGAACAGCTGGAGAATTCCAGCCATTAAAAAAAAGATATGTTTCAATCTATGATAAAATTATGAACCATCCTAAATCATTGCCAAAGAATTGTTTAAACAAATAGGCCATATATCTAAATAGCAAGGTACCTGAATCACTAACATTCCATGGTGAGTTCATCCATTTGTATTCAATAATGCAAATAGCCTATTGGTTGTGTTAAGTAAAATAATTATCTGTGTAAATTAAACAATTTAGATTGCGGATCTTGATGAATACAGTAATCTCTAAATGACCAAATGAGCTGTTAGCATGTCAGAAGTAGTTTAATGTCAGATCATTACAAATGTTAAATATTGCAACCACTTCCATTTGTATTGAAAAGCAGATTCTCTTATCTGTACAACAGCAGGAAAAAGCTGCTTCAGAGACACAATTTTATTCATTACAATACAGTCAGCTATTCTACTATATATAGCCAATCAGAAGTCCTTCTTCAGACCCTGATGCTGCAGTGCAGCGAACATTTATTCCCAGTAATTGCCTGGTGCCATCTGAAGTATCTACTGTCACCAGCTGAAATCCCACAATGATTAAAAGGCTAGTGAGACTCTTTCACAGGAGTTTCAAGGACTGCAAGGAATATTATCCGGAAATTGCCAGAGGGAAGGACATGATCAGACACTGTTTGACATAAAGATTGCCTCACAATTACAATCTGAAGAGACGGGGGCAGAAGTACTGATGTGTCAAGGAAAGGACAATGGCTAACTTGACATGAGAGTACATTAAACGGGGAACACGACTGGCAGCACAGTGCACTAAATTGAGCCAGCAGAATGGAAGAAAGTGCATTCAAGAACTGGAAGGAAAATATAATCTAATACTTACAAATAATCTCCGGCAAAAACACTTTCGAAATAGAACTAAATTATTTAATGTCAAACACTGCCACACATTATGCCCCTATATCAGACAGGCAAGACTGTTGAAGTTCAACCCATTGTACAGGCCTGTTCAGGGGACTTGATAAGATGTTTCAACAAATTTTCTGTGTCAGAAACATGGTCCTATCTCAAACAAACAAATCTGCTGTAATCCTTTGCTACTAATTCTCACAGCCACCTCCATTACATTTCGTAGCAACCACAACTGTCTGGGGCACATTTGTTTAGTTTGCGTAAAACCATATTTGACACATTTCATGATTAAAATAAGAACTCTCTTCCTGATGTTTTGAGTAGCTTTATTACACCAACGGTATGGATTTCGGCACTGCAGAGGCTCTGCCGAAACCTTACAGAAGTAGTCAGCGGGGAAGGGACAAGTTCCTTGAATTATGGGACAGTCTAAAGGCTAGGTGAAGAATGTGCCAATGAGATGCATTTCCTGCTGTTCCTGTCATCGTATGAACATAACAATTTAGTTTATTTTCTTTATCCAGAGTATGCTCAATTCACACCAAAAATGGTGTTCTCATGAAATATTTACTCAGCTTATTACTGAAAGTATTTATCATATGCTGTGATCCATCATTAACCTCTCTATAGTTAATGGGTAAAGATCTGTCCTATGCATATTATGATATTACCAACTCAAATACAGCAACAAATTGCAAAACAACCTCACCTTGAACATAGCAGAACATCCAATGGCGGTCCACAGGGGCAATTTCAGACAACACTGATCCAAAGAAGGAGGTAGCAAGATAGGTAAAAGCTTGGGCACACTAAATTGTGAGGAGCTTGGTACAAAGCTTGGTACAAAGTAAATCGTGAGGAATGTCTTACAAAATCAGAGTGAGGCTGGCTATAAGCCAGGTCATCGTTGGTGGGTACAGGGAATAGTCAATGCAGACAAGGCCATAGTTGGAAAGGACACAGAATCCTTGTGAAGGGTGTTACAGAGATAGGGTGGGATGAAGCCATGGAGGGATGATGATAATTTTAATGTGATGGTGAACTGGGGAACCAATGTGGGTCAGCAAGAGTATAGATTTTAGTAAAACAGAGCCTGGAGTAAGATATGATATAGATAGCATGGTTTTGCTGAAGTTATGTTTTTGATAGGTAGAAAATGTGAGGTCAGCCAGGAGAGTATTGGAATATTAGAGCAAGATCTGATCGTGTCTACCACAATAGCAGAAATTCCTACCCAAAATCAATGAACATTTTACTGGTCCCACCCATGGCGATTCCTGCGGCAGGTGAGTCTGGAAAGTCCCACCTGTAGAGTCTGACGTTAACAAGAACATGGATGAACATCTCAATAACAAATGGGCTGAGACAATGTTGAAGATGTGCAATATATACAAAGGAATAGAGCGACTGAGAGAGATAACGCAATTGGTAAGTGTCATCAACACATGCACAGAACCTGGCACTGTGTCTTCAGATGATACTGCTGAGGGCCAACATGTGGATAAGAAATTTGGAGGAAGTCAAAGATAGTCAACCCATGGCAATAACTATGCTGGCTACAGCTGGATAGATAAAAAGTAGAAATCCCACTCAATTTAACATTAGACAAGAGTGTTAGAAGAAGTTGGTGTGTAACCTAGTCACAGTCATTTGATGGGGAGGTAATGGCCCAATGGTATTATCACCAGACTATTAATCCGGAAACTCAGCTAATGTTCTGGGGTCCCAGGTTTGAATCCCACTGTGGCAGATGGTGGAATTTGAATTCAATAAAAATATATGGAATTGAGTCTACTGATGACAATTGTTGATTGTTGGAAAATCCTATCTGGTTCACTAATGATGTTTAGGGAAGGAAACCTGCTGTCCTTACCTGATCTGGCCTACATGTGACTCCAGAGCCACAACAATGTGGTTGACTCTCAACTGCCCTCCAAGGACAACTAGGGATGGGCAATAAATGCTGGCCAGCCAGTGACATCATGTCCCATGAATGAATCAATAAAAACATGGATTTTCACTTCTGACTTCAAAAAAGCCATTTCAGTCCTGTATTAGGGTGGAATCCTGCTTGGAGAGGTTCAAACATGGAGGGCTGGGTTTGATTTTGATGGACAGGCAAAAATCTATCGACTGGACTGGAAAATCCTGCTCAGAATACGGGAAAGAAGGGGAAGTTTTTAAACATGACAACACATTCAAGCACTTTGGAAAAGAAAGGGCAGTTGCAGGTGGGGTGGCAGTTTGTAAGAGCAGTAAGAAGTCTGACAACTCCAGGTTTAAGTCCAACCGATTTATTTGATAGTAAACTCACAAGCTTTTGAGGTTCCCATCTTCGTCAGGTGAATGGAGAGATCTGGCCTCAGACAGAGCATATAACAGCACAGACAGTTTACAGATTACTGATTAGAATGCGAATCTTTACACCTAACCTGCTATTCAAGTCTTAAAGTGGCCAACAATGTGAGTGGAAGGGGCACTATGTGCATTGTCTCCAAGCAGTACAGTAAGTGAGGTTTTGCAAACCCAGGCAAGTCATGGGGGTTACAGATAGTGCGACATGAACCCATTCATGTTTGTAATGTCCCTGTTTGTAATCTGTTTGTAAGAGCAACAGAGTCAAAGTTGGATTTTCTGAAGATGGGAATGATGACTGCAGCTTTGAAACTGTGGGAGCACAGGGCAGGAACCATTTAGAATATCAATAAACATGAGGGCCTGAAAGAGAAGTTGGATGGTCAGCTGGCTACAGTTGAATAGGTAAGATGTAAGCTTTCTCATAGGTAAAATATCTGAAATTAAGAATCTACTGATGACAAATCCATCCGGTTCACTCATATATTCTCGCGAAGGAAATCCCTACCTAGTTGACTCTCAACTGCCCTCGAAAGCGAAATAGGGGTGGGCAATAAATGCTCGCCAGCCAGTGACACCTATGTCCCACAAATTAATTTTTAAAAAGCAGCTTGGCGGGAATAGGGTCCAAGACTCAGGAGGTGAATCTCATTGAAAAGATGAGATTGAATAGAGCACAAGAGGAAATAGGAGAGGATCCAAAGAATGGTGCAAGTTCATGATTAGGGCAATGAGGAGACTCTTTCTCCTCTCTGACTTGCTGAGTTAGGACAAGGGATGGAAGTGGCAAAATCAGCATTATAAATGATCTTCATCTTAGGGGGCTGTACATGGGAGGAGAGTTGTATATAGTGTTATCAAACACAGTTTCAGTTTTGTGAATCTGTTGGGGTTGGGTAAAAAAGCCTAGCTCTAAAACTACATAATTAATTGCAATTATTTGTGATATCAAATGCAAAAACACATTGTCGGTAAGATGCACAAGAACTATAGTGTAATGATGATGAGGGATTTATTTCCCCTAATCTAGACAGTGATAATAATTGTGCAAAGGGACAAGATGAAGAAGAGTTTCTGAAGTGTTTTCTTGGCCATTACGTTTTCACTCCAATGAGAGAGAATCAAGAAACTTACCTGGTTGAAGGTTGCAGTTGAATTGGGTGTAAATGTATAATATGTTCAGCTTTATATGGTTTTACAGTGCCACATGATTGAGAGAAATGGATGGGATTTTCTGGCTGCCTCGCCCCAAGGTCCCGCATGATGTCAATGGACCTTTGCATGGTCCATGTCCCACCCGCCACAGGAATCGTAACAAGCAGAACATGGACCATGCAAAGATCCATTGACATCGTGTGGGACCTTGGGTCAAGCACAGCCAGAAAATCCCCCCCAAATGAGTCATTAAGGTCCTTGTAACCCTGGGCAGTAGGGACACTAGCACATCCCTTTGATCAGTGTGTTCAAATTATGAAGGGGTTTTCAGCACAAAGAGGCTAATTTGATCAGTGCGATCAGTTGCCAAACAATTAATTCTATCCCTGAAAATGGGACTGCCTGTCTTGAGACAGTTGTTTCATTGCTGGAGTCAGGACCATAAGACTTGCCCTGCCACAAGGCACCACAGTAGTTTTGTTCTCTTCCAGTTCAGATGGTTGCTCCAGCTATGCTGCAAATCGAACTGGTGCCTATCCAAAAGATGTAAATGCCTTTGTTCCAGGAAATAGCTTGGGAGGAAAGTTCAAAAATTCTACCCTGCACAACATCCAATCCCAATGATGGCTCCCTTGGAATTTTAACCCCCATTATTGAAGCAAGCAAGATGCAGTATAATTACTGTATCAGATCTTCACATACCCATGAGTGAGCCAATGGGAACACCAAAAGTAAGCTTACTGAATAAGCATCTTGAAACAATTACCAGCATTTGCGATCTTGTAGAAAGGCTTTCTGGGTATTCCTAACACTTCTAAAATTCAGGCTGTGGACTGTGTGGTGTTTGAGGATGTTGATGACATGGCTACAGGGAATGTCATGTGGTAGGAGTGTGGGAATCTGTTACCTGGGATCTCGGATGGAGCACAAGTATAGTTTATGACTGTGAGTTTAGAAATAGACTACCACAGTTCAAAGTCCTTGATGTTGGTGACTTAAGGAATCCACAACTTTCTACATGGTGTCAGAGGTTGACAGTATGGCACAGGGACTTTGCCGCATCGAGCAACTTGTCCCTGATGAAAATATTGTAGATAGTTGGGAAAAGTTCCAGAAGACATGGCTTAATTATTGTGATGTTGGACTGTCTGACAAATTGATAAAGGTACAGGCTTTTACCCTCTTAAACCTCATGGACACCAAGTTCATTGAAAAATTTGAGTCACTTGTTTTCCAGGCAGGGAAGGAGATAATCCTGAAACAATTCAAGAACATTTGCCTACCAGTAACTTACACAATCCTTCATAGACATATGTTCACTTCCACGATTCAGAGAGTAGATCAATCAATATAATCCTACACAGCCACTCTAAAAATATTGGCAAAGAAATGTGCATTCAGAGCTGTCACTGAAGATCTAATCAGGGATTGATTAGTTTGCGAAATATATAGCAATTCAGTCCGCAAGCAGCTACTGCGAGATTTAATGTTACCAACAGCCATCGATATTTATATGTTAAATGAGCAATCAGATAAATGAAGCAGAAATTTTAAGTGGGAAACCAATGGCTAGCATCCATTGAATGGAACAGTTGGTTTTGTGTATGTTAAAAGATGTAACAAGTGCGGGAAATGGAAACATTTTGTGAAATACTGCAGATCCAAACCACTGCCATCAGCAACATGGTAGCAACCTGAACCTCCAGGAGTAGGAGTAAGGTGAATGAACTGGAGTTCAACCAAAGCAGTGAAAATACAAAGCGTCGACGCTTTATTGCAGGTGTTGACAACATCATACAACAGGGTGGGATCTTAATCACTCTTAACATATTAATAATAATGAGAGCCATAAAGTCAAGATTGTTATTGGAGAGAAGGATAATGCACTAACCAGCCAAAGGTGGCAGGAAGTAGACCTGTATGCAACACGAGTTCCAAGTACCTGGGAGTACGTGGGGGTTTATGGCAGACAGACACACTGAGGATACAGTAAGCCTCCACTGCACACAGGGGAATCTCAAATTCCATATAATTTACCAAAATGTAAAGCCGCTACTAAGACTTTGGGACAGCGTTGTACTGGAGCTCATTCAATTTGTCCAGAAGTGCATGTCTACAATGTCAAGCCCCACAGATCACAGTATATAGAGAACACTTCAACTGTTATATAGGTGTTTACATAGATGATTTGGAGTTGGGGGCCAAGTGTAGTGAGTCAAAATTTGCAAATGACAATAAGATGGGTGGAAGAGAAAAGTGTGCAGAGGATGCTGAAAGTCTGAAAAGGAATAGAGATAGTCCAAGTGAGTGGGTAGGGGTCTGGCAGATGGAATACAATGTTGGTAAATGTGAAGTCATCCATTTTGTTAGGAATAACAGCAAAACAGACTATTATTTAAATAGTAAAATATTGCAGCATGCTGCTGTGCAGAGGGCCCTGGGTGTCCTTGTGCAGGAATCACAGGGAGTTGATTTGAAGCTGCAGCAAGTAATTAAGAAGGCAAATGGAATTTTGTCCTTCATTGCTAGAGGGATAGAGTTTAAAAACAGCGAGATTATGTCACAGCTGTATAAGGTGCTGGTCAGACCGCACTTGGAGTACTGTCTACAGTTTTGGTCTCCTTACTTGAGAAAGGATATACTAGAACTGGAGGGGGTGCAGAGGAGATTCACTAAGTTTATTCTGGAGTTGAGAGGGTTGGCTTATGAGGAGAGACTGAGGCTATACTCATTGGAATTCAGAAGAATGAGGAGAGATCTTATAGAAACATATAAGATTATGAAGGGAATAGATAAGATAGAAGCAGTGAAGTTGTTTCCAGTAGCAGGTGAAACTAGAACTAGGGGGCATAGCATCAAAATAAGGGGAAGCAGATTTAGGACCGAGTTGAGGAGGAATTTCTTCACACAAAGGGTTGTGAATCTGTGGAATTCCCTGCCCAGTGAAGCAGTTGAGGCTACTCATTGAATGTTTTTAAGGCAAGGATAGATACATTTTTGAACAGTAAAGGAATTAAGGGTTATGGTGAGCGGAGCTGAGTCCACAAAAAGATCAGCCATGATCTTATTGAATAGAGGAGCAGGCTCCAGGGGCCAGAAAGCCTACTCCTGTTCCTCGTTCTTATGTTATACATTGGTAATCTACCAGTTGCAAACCACATGAGACTAGAAGATTCCGAACCACCAACAATTTTTGCTCCGAGAAGAATACCAGCAGCCATGAAGCAGAAAGAGGGCTGCATCAGGTCACAACACTGGGTGTCACAACCCCCATTGACAAGGTGACAGAAAGGGTTTCAGCAATGGTGGCTTCAATAAAGAAGATGGTACTGTCAGGGTACATAGTGACATGATGCACTTAAATAGAGCATTGCTCAAACCTCATCACCCTATGAAGGCAGTGGAACAGGTGAAAGCAGACATGCCAAATGCCAAGGTATTCAACTTCTCAACAAGAAAAGTGGCTTCTGACAAATCCCATTTGATGAGGAATCCTTACATTAATTACACTCGTGTCTCCGATAGGCAGATGTCATTTTCTTCATATGCCATATGGAATGGGTAGCGAGATCTACCAGTAGTGCAGGGAGCAACACTTTGCAGGCCAAACTTGCAAGATCATTGTGATGAGATCTTAGCTTGGGATTGTACTGTGCAAGAACATGATGCACATCTTTTTGACCATCCAACTAAAGCTTAACCCTGTGAAATGCAAGAGAATGGCTATATGACAGAAGGCCATTCCCATGGATAAACATAGTCTACAGTGCTTTCTTGCTATGACAAATCATCTTTCTAAGTTTTGCCTGTGTACAGTGAGGTCACTGAACCTTTTGGTCAAATTCTCCACCAAGATCTCGAATGGTGCTGGCAAGAGCAGCACACAGTGGTCTTTAACAAATGCAGACACGAACTCACAGCCCCACCAGTATTACAATACATTGATATACGAACACATACCCAATGATATCACCATCCAATCATGTGACCAACTCTTAAAGCAACCTGTACCCTTTTGTACACAGACAAGGGAAGGGAAATCTCCAGATATGCATCAAGCAATGCACTCAAGCTGCATCAAGCTAAGGAAACGTTGGATTTACACGAGGTCTCAGATGCCTGATAGTCATTCATAGCAGCTGACATCTTCCAGTGGAATGGTAAACATGTGTAATCCGGAGAGTTTGAACTTGACTACCTGCCAAACATAAAGACGGAAACACTTTACCATGGCAGGGCCTGTCCTCATCAGAGCAACAACTTATTTTCCAGGCACGCAAGGATCATGATGCCTAATACTGCTGCCTAAACTTGAAACCAACATGAGTGAGGCCCTCCTACAATACAGATTGAGACATAAAACCCAACATGATCGAGATGCCCACAAGCTTGGCCCTCTAACACCAGATGAAATGATCAGGATTCAGACTGCACGTGACCATGGCCAGTTAGTGATGGTACATGGTAATTCTCAACAAGCAATGTCCAAACACTGCCCAATATGTTCATAATCATTGCCTCCTCCTGCAAGTAGCAGAACCAGCACCAGCAGGTAACACACCGCCTCAGTTTTCCAGCTTATGGCACCAGCCTCCTGCACCTGTGGACTTACAGACTCCTACAGAGAACAGTGAATCCTGTACCTGTCTACCACACAGACAAAACATCCTGTGTTGGTGACACTGGTGACAGGAAGACCACACCACCACCAACCAGTATAATCACATGTTCATGGAGGCTGAGAAGGCTGACACAACATTTCAGGACTTTATTACCACTTAGCCTAGAACTGACATTTGAATTTTAACTTCCTTTCCAACAGAAAAACAGGGGGAGAAGGAGACGCAATGGGCCAGACACCAGTTGCCCCAACCTAACCTGCATTTCAATATATGAAATGGTGGCATTTTGGCACAGTGGTTAGCACTGCTGCCTCACAGTGCCAGGGACTTGGGTTCGATTCCCAACCTGGGTCACTGTCTGTCCAGAGTCTGCACATTCTCCCCGTGTCTGTGTGGGTTTCCTCTGGGTGCTCCGGTTTCTTCCCACAGTCCAAAAGACATGCGGGTTAGGTGCATTGGCCATGCTAAATTCTGCCTTAGTGTACCTGAACAAGATCCAGAGTGTGACGACTAGGGGATTTTCACGGTAACTTCATTGCAGTGTTAAGGTAAGCCAACTTGTGATACTAAATAAACTTAAAAAATATTTATGCATTAGCAGTTTCCTCCATTGCATGTTACACAATAGTCTACACATAGTTTCCTATTGTGCGCACTGCTACACCTCACACCCATGCACACTGGGTGTCCCAGCTAAACAGGGAAGATATAGACTGAGTGTTCACATGAGAATGTGACGGCACAGTTACAGGGAAGGTCATGAGGTACGAATGTGAGAATCAGGGACCCAGGTTCAATTCCAGCCTCAGTTCACTGTCTGTGTGGAGTTTGCACATTCTCCCCGTGTCGTGTGGGCTTCCTCTGAGTACTCCAGTTTCCTTCCACACTCTAAAGATATGCGGGTTACGTTGGTTGGCCATGCTGAATTGATCATTAGTGTCAGTAGGATTAGCAAGGTAAATATGATGGATTATGAGGATAAGGTTTCAGTGGGATTGTCAGTGCAGGCTCGATGGGTGGAATGACTCACTTCTGCACTGTAGGGATTCTATGATGCAATGAATCAGTTATCCCCAGGAGCTCAGGCAGAGCATAAGTGTTGTTTGCAGCTGTGAGGATAAAAATAAACTACCATTGTTCAAAGCCCTTGGCTGTTGGTGACTTAAGGAAACTCTAACATCCTACGCAGACAATGAGAACTCACTGAAAATGTAACTGCAACTGTGAATCTTGTGAAGGTCCAGAGAATTTTCTTTAAACCCACGGCGCTAATTATATTAATCTGCTACACAAATATTGCAAGAATATCCTCTGTTTTTTTTTCATTATTTAATGCAGTGTTTGCCTGTTGGTGGTGACCTTGAAAAGCTTTTATTACCACACAAAAATGTTTTCAAGTGTGTAAATAATGCTAAAGTAAGAGGAGCTCATGGTGTTGTTTTGATTGAATCTGACAAATTGTTTCAGGAATGTAGAGAACATTGCTCAAAGCTTGTTTCAAAACACTGGCAGCACAAACAACAAGGTCCTGCTTTATAAATCATCCAACATTTTGTACAAGGAATCCATGCCCCTGATTTGCTAACTTCCCAAAATACCACTTATTCACTTTTTTCTGAGAATTTTTTGAACAATTCTTTGCTCGGATGCTAATGGTAAAACTGGATGTGCATCATGTGAGTGAAGGACGAATGGTCTGACTAATTATGAATATGATTTTGATGAATTTCCTCCCTTGAAATTGCTCTCCAATGCCATTAAAATGTCACAACTTCCCCTTTCAATAAGGTGAAAAAATAATCTAATTCAAAATAACATAAATTTGTCAAAGCCATTAGACCATCTTGTCTGTTTTTCACACATCCGATGCCGAAATGCAGTGCAAACCAATTTATTTTTTCCTCAGTCTCCAAGCCATAACACAACACCCTTTTATAAGCTGCTGTCGCTGTGCTCCAAACAATTTTTATGAACAATTAAAATCCGAAGATGGTAAATATGATTAAAATATGTTTTTCTTGGTTTGCGAGGACTGTGGAAATGATACAGTGCCAGCCTACATTAAGAATAAAATTGAATGCCAACCCTTGTGGTTGAGTTTGCTAGTGAATGGTGCTTAACCAGGTGGGGGGAAGATGTGAGGGACCCTGAGTAAGCCTGTGGTGGGAAGGCCCATGAACTGACCTCACACCCTACTGCCAATTGAGGTCCTTAAGTGGGAATTAATTGTAGCACAGCCCATCACGCAAACTAGCCTCCCATCTATTGACTCCATCTACACTTCCCGCTGCCTCAGAAAAACAGCCAGCATAATCAAGGACCCCACACACCCTGGACATACTCTCTTCCATCTTCTTCTATCGGAAAAAAGATACAAAAGTCTGAGGACATGTACCAATCAACTGAAAAACAGCTTCTTCCCTGCTGCCGTCAGACTTTTGAATGGACCTACCTTATATTATGTTGACCTTTTTCTACACCCTAGCTATGGCTATAACACTACATTCTGCACCCTCTCCTTTCCTTCTCTGCTATGTACTCTATCTACCCCTTCATCTGTATAGCACACAAGAAACAATACTTTTCACTATATCCCAATACATGTGAGAATAACAAATCAAATCAAATCAAATCAAATAAAGGCCTCATCCTGCCACTGCTAATAGCAACACAGGGTTGTTGCCTTGCCATGTGGGGATCAATACAATCCCAGGGCTTGTCCCTCATTCAAAAGCACTCAAATCCTGATCGAGGGTCCTGGCATCGGGCAGGAGGTTGACACACTGAGAGCCATCCACTGGCCTTGCTGCAGATCCCACCCCTCAGCCGTCCCCTCCCCCCACCTCCCCACACACACACACACACGTGCACAAACAACCTGCAATCCACAGTTTTGCCCTCACTAAACTATGGCCTGGGACCTCAGGTGGATGTTGCAGCAATAGCAGCCATTGTCTCCTGAGTGCCACTGCCATTCCATAGTGTTGCAGTCCTCTGGTTGGTTGGCAGCTCTCAGCAGGTGGGATTTCCATCCCTGGGATCCGAGACCTGGTGATCATTTGCTGCATCCCCATTAAATACATGAGCGGCAATCAACACGGTGGAACTTCCTTAAAAGAGGTGACAAAGGGCTCTTCGCCACCTCACCAGATGGCAGGTGAGACCCCCAGTCTTGCCCTCAGTGTATATCTACACACTTCAATAATCAGATAGCAATAAAAGAAAATGAAGCAACTAAGAGATGTAATTAATATTAGAAGATAGGTCATTTTAATCTGGCTCAATTTCCATTGATGATAGAGGGCATGTTTGTGTGAGAATCGTTTGCCCAAGATATAATGGTCAATATAATATGGTAGCGCTAGACAAATGTTGGTGGCCCTCAGTAACACCCAAAGTTCCCACAATAAACCTTTTTGCCTGACCACACGGACCCTGAGCACCACAGCACCAAACTGACCTGGGAAACTGGCAGTTCAGGGAGCAAGGCCACCATTTAACCAAGCCAAACTATTTAAGGGTGGCACAGTGATTAGCACAGTTGCTTCTCAGCACCGGGGACCTGGGTTTGATTCCAGACTTGGGTCACTGTGTGTGTGGAGTCTGCAAGGGTTTCCTCTAGGCGCTCTGGTTTCCTCCCACAGTCCAAAGATGTGCGGGTTAGGTGAATTGTCCATGCTAAATTGACCCTTAGTGTTGGAAGGATCAGCTAGGGTAAATGCATGCGGTTAAGGAGATAGTGCCTGGGTGGGATTCTGGTGGGTGCAGACTTGATGTGCCGAATGGTCTCCTTCTACGCTGTAGGATTCTATAATTCTATAAGCAGAACTACCATTTAAACAACCAAACACCGAATTAGGGCAGCACATTTTGACAACTGGGCTTATATGGTGCATAGAATGTTTGTTTCGTTAAATATAAATATATTTTTAAAAACATGCCTCCATTTTTTCAGATGCACTTCATTCATGCAATACCACAGGTAAGCACAACAGTGCTGCTGACATGAATTAAGAATTTTAATTGCTATGCACAGCAACTTTGAAATTAACATTATTGCAAATGGATGAAGGTTGTCACATTTTGACTGATATAAACAATGACCTATTTTTGCTTTAGTAATGTAGCATTATGGTTTATTAAGTTACATTCTTCAAACTGACTGAATAAATATGGAACGAAAGTTTTCCCATGTGAACCTGATTGATTTGGAAAGTTTTTGTCCACATCAAGAAATGGCATGATGGCACAATGGTTAGCATTGCTGCTTCACAGTGCCAGGGACCTGGCTTCGATTCCGGCCTCGGATCAGTGTTTGTGTGGACTTTGCATGTTCTTCCCGTGTCTGTGTAGGTTTGCTCCAGTTTCCTCCCACATTCCAAAGATGTGCAGGTTGTGTGAATTGGCCATGCTAAATTGCCCCTTGGTGTCAGGGGGATTAGCTAGGTAGGGTAAGTGCATGGGGTTTTGGGAATAGGGCCTGGGTGAGATTATGGTCGGTGCAGACTCAGTGGGCTGTGTAGGGATTCTATGATTTTATTATAAGTAAATTACAGATAAGGAAATTAAAGATACCACTACACCAATTTAAAAATAACCTTGTGCGAATAGGTACATTTGTTGGACTGATAGACATGCGGTTATTCAGTGCCACCAACAAGTGCAAGCTCCATCCTGCAAGCATGTGTTACAAATTCAGGAGTGATTCTGCAGCCTGTTGTTGATTCAAATGTTCAGGTCACTGGAAAACAGCTCATTTTACTTCAAAACAAATCAAAGTGTGTAACCTCAGAATGAAGTAAGAATAAAGTTATGCTAAGGATATACAAACAGAGTTAATCCATTTTTTATATTCTTCCCACCCTATGGGAACTAGTTGGCTAGCATTCAGTGTAGAGTTGAAGGCTTATATGTAATATCCCAGCACTGAAATGTTGATTCCAGAGCTGTTAATACACTTCAAAGCTTAATTTTATGTATATGGACAAGAGCACAAATGTGTTGGAGAAGGTATAGAAAAACGATTGATGAAAAGGTGGAATTTCCTCAGTTCTGTACCTGCTCTACTGCCCATTCTTTGTCAGAAGTGTCATGGAAGCATCATTGATTCATATTCTTCCAGCGAAGCTATAGGCCCAGATTTTCATCCCTGAGGCAGGCATCATGAATCCGACATTTTCCTCTCCTGCCTGGCAGTGCCCGTCCATGTATTTTTAATGTGGGTGGTGAGTTATCTGCAACCTAGGTTACTGCCTTTGGAAGTAGATCCGAGGTGGGAACAAAGGCTGGCAGATACCAAGGATGGTTAGCAGATCTGCCTCCATTCACTGGGACAGAGGCCCAGTTCTGTAAGTAAGTATTAGACACCCTAGACCTCACCCCTTAGCGAATATCTGCCTGTCAAGCTCCTTCCACACAACTTATGTCCCTCTAAATCCTCTATGCCCCTTCCATATCACCTCATATCCCCATATACCATCTCATATCTGCCATGCACTTTCATATCTCCCATGCCCCATCCATATTAACATGGCCACTTAAGAGTCAATTGACCCTAATTATGTGCTGCCTGCAACATAATGATGTGGGCAGCAGGGCAGGAGTGGGAAGGCTGATTTTTAAACTCAAGTGGTTAAAGGGCAGGAAGGAAGTGGGGGTTGTTACTCTTGGGGGCTGCCCTTTGCCAATTGAGGGACAATCGCCCTCAAACTGAATCCCCCCTCGTTCCTTGCCAGCCACTCCCTGAATTTAACGCACTCCCTTCCCCTCACTGCCCCTCTTCTTCACGGTCCCAAACCCTCGAAGTCTCAGAGCCCAGACTTAACCACCCTGCTGTTCCTCAGTCTTCAGTCCTCTCTAATAGATGCTGTCCCACCTTCTTGGCGCCACTGGGATTGATGGCACTGCCGCCCAGTCAGATACAGTTAAAACTTATTGAGATGGTGCAATAGATGGCCATCTATTCCATAGTTTCAAAAAGATGAACAGTGTATTGATCTGCTAATGAAAGAAAATGTTCAATTGACACATTAAAACCTGAATCTCAGTGATGTGAGTTGCAGAAGAGCAATCAGATGTCCCATTCAACCTTCGTGAATGAGCTCTGTTTTATTGCTGGGAGGTTTTCAGCATATTGTTGGTTGGCTTCTCACCAATATAATTTCAGAGAGGGTGGTGTGGGGAGCATGCCTTCCACCCCCAAAATCATAGAAACCCTACAGTACAGGAAGAGGCCATTTGGCCCATCGAGTCTGCACCGACCACAATCCCACCCTGGCCCTACCCCCATATTTACTCACTAATCCCTCTAACCTAAGCATCACAGGACAGTAAGGGGCAATTTTAGCATGGCCAATCAACCTAACCTGCACTTCTTTGGACTGTGGGAGGAAACTGGAGCACCCCAAGGAAACCCACGCAGACACGAGGAGAATATGCAAACTCCACACAGTCTGTGACCCAAGCCGGGAATCAAACCCAGGTCCCTGGAGCTGTGAAGAAGCAGTGCTAACCACTGTGCTACCATGCCACCCCAGAAATATTTGGCCCTAAGATTATGCTTCATATTTAGGTAACTTATCTTTTATGTGCAGCCATTCACTGGTTTAATGTCCATCCAATTTGAATAATTTTGTATTAATCTATGCAGTTGCCAAACCAGATTGGTCCTGCATGATTTTTGCCCACTCCCCACTCTTATAGTTCAGTGCCAAGATGCCATTGTTGAAATAAGACATGAAACCAAAGTCCTCCATCAATGATCAACAGATCAGTGTAACATATTCCATGGCATTACCAAAGGAAGAGCAGAGTCATTCTTCCTGTGATCCAGCAACATTTATTCCCCAAACAACATATAGTTTATCTGTTCATTTATCTGATTTTCATTTGTGGGGCACAGATAACAAAAATGGTAAGGCTTTGATGGACTCTTAGGAAGTTTCTCTACCTCGGAACAGTAATAGAGCATTGAACCTAATGGACTGCATGGTGGCACAGTGGTTGGCACTGCTGCCTCATTGTGCTAGGGACGTGGGTTCTATTCCAGCCTCGGGTCACTGTCTGCATGGTGTTTGCATGTTTACCCTGATTCTGTGTGGGTTTCCTATGGGTGGTCTGAATTCCTCCCACAGTCCAAAGATGTGTAGGTGAGGTTGATTGGCCATTCTAAATTGACACTAGTATTCGTGGGATAAATATGAGGGGTTATGGGAATGGGACCTGGGTGGGATTGTGGTCAGTGCAGACTCGATGGGCCGCCTTCTACATGGTAGGCATTCTATGATTTCATGACTACAGAAAAATGTAACATCCAGTAATACACCTTTAATAATGAGAATTCAGATAATGGGAAGAGATACCTCATGCAGCACCATTTCTGAAGTGTTGAACATTTGGATCATTGCTTAGTCACTGAGCTTTGGGCAATCCAATCATTAACAGAAAAAAAAGGACTTTAATAGAGATTTTTACCCTCTTAGCAAATAGTTCACCTCCTGATCAGTCTGTTCCAGATGTCCATTGCTGATTACTTATTGCATTATGATACTGATATATTGAACATTTAGAAAACCTCATTGTTCAATAGGGCAGCTGTATTTTTCACCACAGATAATTGCCAAAAGCATTGCCAAACCAAAATCAATGAGTCTGGTGTAACCAATTGAACAGTAATGGCTGGTGAGCACTAAATACCTATGATGGTTGAAAAGGCTGACAAAAAGCAATTGAGTTTTATATTGACAATGTTTTCTCTCAGAACTGAACTAAACTAATTTGACTGCCAATGACTGCTGTTACATAAACACTGAGTTAATGAGAGATAAAGCAATACTGTACCTAATGTGTGGCAATTAAATGAAAAACATTTGTGATCTCTTAAGATTTTTGTGCTTGTCAATCCTGTGTTCCATCTGGTGTGGTCAGCAGATTAACTCCAATTAGTCTCTGGCTAGGAATTTCTGTTACATTGCTCTGTAATAAATCATACACTTCTTCCATGATCCTTGCTGTACGGATGATTTGAACTTAAAACTAATTTGTCTAATCGCCAGGAATTTGGTATTTTCAGCATGTTCAGTTCTGAAATCATTTTATTTATTTTATGGAGTTGATAGTGCAGTCCCATTGCAGTGCCACTGTCATTACTGTGGTAAGCAATGCTCCATTGCTTGGGGCTGACCACTGCTATGAAGCAGGAAGCCAAATTAAAATAATTTATATGTGATTCTGATGCATAACTAGGACTGACTTGGATCAAGAGGTGAGATAGTTGCCACAGACAGTGCATGAAGTGCTTAAAGATCTTAAAGAACTGATGATTAGCCTTAGTGATTGGAATGTCCGATCTGTGTTAGGGGTCGTGGGTTTTAAACAAAAATAAAAAGATGTGGAGTGGAATTTTCGCGTCCCACCTGCAGTTGAGAATTCTGATTAATTCTAAATACCCAACATGAGGATAATTAGCAGCTAATGTTTTAATTTTTGGTTTGAGAATAATACAAAATATTTAAGCAACATCTTAATAATGTCTCTAAGAAATGAATTTATAACATGCCAGTAAAAAGAAAGATGTATTCATAAAAGATATCAGCACAAATAAGGCATAAATTATGCAACAAAGTAAATTACCCAGGCCAGGTGATAATGCCAAAAGGTAAAGGTGTTTAAACTGGTGAGAGAAATGCTGAATCATAAGAAACCATTTCTGGGGAGACCTTCCGTAAAACAGACGGACGAATGACAGATCAATATTTGAAGGTGTCAAAATGTGGTTAATTGAAGGACATCCCATAGTTACATTCACAGAACAGTGAATGAATGAAATTGATTTTAATTAAGTGCTGGGCTGATTAATCTGATAATGAAAACTATAACCAATTTTGTTCTTTGGCATGAAATCTGGGGTCTTTTGTGAAAGCCTGCTAACTCATTAGCTGGGTAGGTGAATCCATTCATCTCCCATTTTGGCCAAAACAAGATTTGTCTTGTCTTATTTGTATGTTTGTCTGAATATTATTAACTTGTAATGTTTTTGATTCGAACATGACAAGGTTTTAATAAAACTAGTTTAAGAATTTCATTGAATTGAATTAAACTTTTTTTGCCTTTATGAAATGAAATGTTTAATGAAAAGATTTCGGTTTTAAATTAATCAGGCCACCTAAAAGAATTTCCCACAACATTGTCCACCACAGGAATCATTGTGGGCGGGTCACAGACCATGAAAAGGTCCGTTGACCTTGGATGGGATTTTCTGGCTTGGGCAAGTGCGACTGAAAAGTCCCACCCATAGTTTGCATGTGTAGATTCAATGATAGGTTTATTGTAGGAGCTTTTGCCTGTGCAGTCGAAAATGAAATTAAGGCAGGAGCAAGTGAAACACCCCAGTGACATCACAATCAAGTCATGTGACCAGCTCTTAAAGCAATCGTGCAACCACTTAAATATATAACAATGATTTCCTGCTAATGATTGGGTGGAAGGGAAATTATCTCAGCAACTGACGAAGTGTTTTCAGGACAAAGTCCTGCACAAAAAGATCCTGCAGTCAAAATCTGTGTTGGGGCAGCCATTAAGAAATCTTATACAGAAGAATCATTCAATCTCACATATAGTTCAATTTTAGGATCAGATGAGAACGTAAGTTACTCTTCTGCAAAAGGTTGTCAAGGTCACTCTGTTGAGTAAGAGTAAAATTTATAGAAAATCTTACCTCAATTTCAGTAATTTTATTGCAGCCCGGAAATTAATCAAATGTGTTACACTATGCACAATGTCTCAACTCACTGACCTGTGCATTTAGCTCAGGTGTATTAGACTGCTTGTGCACAGTTCACTCAGGAGAGGTGTGTTGCCCATTAACTTATGCTGACCATTCACTGGAGCAATAAACTCACTTAAACTCAATGTCACATCCACAGGCTTCCCAGGCTTACTGAAACTTGCTATTGAAAAAAAAAGGCAAAAATGCAACAGCAATTGGGGGGGCAGGTTAGAACTCATGGAAATACCATACTCAGTACGTAGCACAAACATCTACTTTCTTACTTACTGGTGGGAAATGATTTGTTCACAATGATACTTTGGAAGCTTTTCGAATCACATCAGGATGGGTGACACTTTGCGTGCTTGGGATTGACCTCAGACAATAGCACAGTGGTTAACACTGCTGCCTCACAGTGCCAGGCACCAGAATCAACTCAAGCCTTCAGTGATTGTCTGTGTGGAGTTTGCAGATTCTCCCACAGTCCAAGGATGTGCAGTATAGGTGGATTAGCCTCTTAGTGTCAGGGGGACTAGTAGGGTAAATACATTGGGTTATGGGAATAGGATCTGGATGGGATTGTTGTCAATGTAGGTTTGATGGGCCAAATGGTCCACAAGGGGTCACAAGCTCAAGGTGAGGGGGCAAGGTATAACTCTGATATCAGAGGGATGTTTTTTATGCAGATGGTGGTGGGGGCCTGGAATGCACTGTCAAGTAGGGTAGTGGAGGCAGACACGCTGGCATCGTTTAAGAATTATCTGGATAGTCACATGAGCAGCCTGGGAATGGAGGGATACAAATGAATGGTCTAGTTGGACCAATGCGCGGCACAGGCTTGGAGGGCCGAAGGGCCTGTTTCCTGTGCTGTACTGTTCTTTGTTCCTTCTGCACTGTAGAGATTCTATGACTCAATGTGACAGCAACAGCAGGAGTTTGAGATGGGCAGCTAGACAGCAGAAAGAAGGCCAGCACAGGAGAGAGCAGCTCACAGTAGCACTGTCTGAGACACAGGTGTACATGGGTAGTTAATACGGAGTTCCCTTGACCTTTCAGAACAGCAATATTTCATGGGGCTAAAGTTGTCATGTCAGTTGGTGGCAGATAACTGCAACCTCCTGGAAGATGATTGCTGCCTGTGGGACCTATTGGCTATGTGTTACCAATAGTTTTCAATGTCACCATCACACTCACCCTTTGGCCTTCCAGGACTCTATCAGAGACAATCAAGTATTTTACAGTCAGTGGTGCAAAAATGAATACTTGTCAACGATTTACCCTTCCATCAGAGTGCAACATCTGTGCCCAGCTATGCAAAGCTTGGGGAGAGCTATACTCTCCAATGTGAACTGTCCACTATTGTCCCTATCATTACCCTCTGCTCCTGTTCATTTGTGAAATGTGGGTCAGCAGTATTTGTGTAACTGGACAGAGTGAAGTACGTGTATCTGAGCTGGTGCACAGTAAACAGGAGTCCTGGGATGGTTCACCCACTGAAAGAGTCAGCTCCTCTGAGGATCCATCATCCATTAGATCTGTCAATTCCTGATACTTTGCCAGAGGTGAAAGATCTAATTTATTATTTACAAAATAAAATTGTTGCAACTTATGATGATGAACATTTTTTGACTTTGTTAACATCAAGCTAACATGACTGAGTGCCTAGACCCTATCCCCACAAGCCTATGTATTTACCCTGCTAGTCCCCCTGACACTGAGGCAATTTAACATGGCTAATCCACCTAACCCACACATCCTTGGACTGTGGGAGAATATGCAAACTCCACACCGACACTCACCCCAAGGCCTGAATTGAACCTGGTGCCTGGCACTATGAGACAGCAGTGTTAATCACTATGCCACGGTGCCACCCTTGTCTGAGGTCAATCCCAAGCACACAAAGTGTCTCCCATCCTGATGTGATGCTGATATTTAATAGTGTCATTAGGTAGCTGGGAGTTCTCGATTTCACCAACTGTTACAGCCAAGAACACTGAAACACCACTGAACTCCAGAACCTCATCCTCCACTCTGAACTGGGATATCCTATCTCCAGTTCTCTCCCTTTCCCTCTTCCTCTTATTCTGTACTTTCTTCTCCTACAACAGTCAAGAACATAAGAACATAAGAACATAAGAAATAGGAGCAGGAGTAGGCCATCTGGCCCTTCGAGCCTGCCCCGCCATTCAATAAGATCATGGCTGATCTGTCGTGGCTCAGTTCCACATTCCCGCCCTCTCCCCATAACCCTTAATCCCCTCTCTTATCAAAAACCCATCAACCCGCTTCTTAAAAATATTTAGCGAGGCAGCCTCCACCACTTCAACGGGCAGAGAATTCCAGATATTCACCACCCTTTGAGTGAAGAAGTTCCTCCTCAACTCCGTTCTAAACCGCCCCCCCTTTATCTTGAGGCTGTGCCCCCTAGTCCTACTGTCTTTTTTGAGCGGGAAGAGTCTCTCCACCTCTATCCTATCCATCCCATTCATCATCTTATACGTCTCAATGAGATCTCCCCTCATTCTTCTAAACTCTAACGAGTATAAGCCCAGTTTATTCAGCCTCTCCTCATAGCTCAACCCCCTCAACTCCGGTATCAGCCTAGTAAACCTCCTCTGCACTCCCTCCAAGGCCAAAATATCCTTGCGCAGGTGCGGCGCCCAAAACTGCACACAGTACTCCAGCTGCGGCCTCACCAATGCCCTATACAGCTGCAGCAAGACCTCCCTACTTTTATATTCAATCCCCCTCGCTATGAAGGCCAGCATCCCATTCGCCTTCCTGACCACCTGCTGCACCTGCAGGCTGGGTTTTTGCGACTCATGCACAAGGACCCCGAGGTCCCTCTGCACCGTCGCCTGCTGCAGTTTTTCGCCACGTAAGTAATAGTCCTTCCTACCATTCTTCCTACCAAACCTACAAGAACAGACCTACAAGTGACTGAAATGCCACATATTCACCCAATAGATGGAATGCATTTGCTCAGGGTGACTGTGGCAGAGATATAAAAATGCACAACGATCAAGGTTGGTGCTGGTAGTGGATGAAGAGGTGAAGATATGACAAAGTACACTAAAAGAGAAGGATAGGTCTTCTTGTAAGGCAAGCGGGTGTGAGGTGTGATTGAGGTGTGATAGGATGGAATAGGTTTTAGAAGGCAGGGTGAGGGGTTGGGCTGATGCATACAACAGGATGTAGGTGAATGTAACTCTTGGGCCATTAAGAGACCAATTGCAGGTCTCATATTTCTGGGTGAGAGTCAAGCTCTTCAGCTCCTCACAGCCCTCAATCATAAATCAAAGAAGGCAGAACTGAAACATGGTACAGCCTTTCAACATCCTGAGTCAGTGTTCAAGTCTCAATCTTGAACTCCTTCAATTTCCATCTTTGAATTGACTATTTAAATATTGGAATTGAGCCCACGTCATGAAGATCCTCATCCCCTCGGTGCTGCGTATTGATTTAAAGTAAAATGATGATGAGGTGGTTGTCTTGAAATTCCATCTGCAGGCGTGCTGAAATTCCTTCCAGATATGTATCCTCTACTAACTCTATCATACTTCCAAGTTCATATTGTGGCAAATGGAGGCTTGGATGAATCAATTTACTCTGAATATCTCAGTTGAAACTAACACACTAGCAATATTCCATATTTCAATGCATTAGTCCATCCAATGCACAAAGACAACCCCTGTAACCGCCCAGCTCCCAGAAATTGTGACAATGTAAATCTCCTTAAAATATCAACGATATCAACCTTCTTCCATGGAGGGCAGCACGGTGGCACAGTGGTTAACGCTGCTGCCTCACAGTGTCTCACTGCAGGGTTTGATTACCAGCTTGGGTCACTGTCTGTGTGGGGTCTGCGTGTTCTCCCTGTGTCTGCATGGGTTTCCTGCAGGTGCTCCGATTTCCTCCCATAGTCGGTAAGACATGCTGGTTAGGTGCATTGGCCATGCTAAATTTTCCTTCAATGAACCAGAACAGTTACCAGAGAGTGGTGACTAGGGGATTTTTACTGTAACTTTACTGCAGTGTTAATGAAAGCCTACTTGTGACACTAAGAAATAAACTTTAAACCAGTAAAATGGTCAGAAGCACATAAACAAAACATTCACAAATTCAAACTACTGTCAAGCCCCAGTAAGTTGTGAACTCTCAGTCAATATTTTAGATTTTTAAAAACCACAAAAAACTACAAAAAAATGGGCATCCGATGTAAATCCATGGGTCTATGGGGATAGGATCTAGGCACTCAGTCATGTTGGCTTGATGTTAACAGAATCGAAATATGTTCACCATCATAAGTTGCAACAATTTTATTTTGTAAATAATAAATTAGATCTTTCACCTCTGACAAACCTGGACACAAGTATCAGGAGTCGACAGATCTAATGGATGATGGATCCACGGAGAAGCTGACTCTTTCAGTGGGTGAACCAACCCAGGACTCCTGTTAACTGTGCACCAGCTCTGATACACGTGCTTTACTCTGTCCTATGCTCTACCTCTTTACTCTATACAGGTACTGCTGACCCACATTTCTGTTGTAGATTGAAATACTCCCATATCCCAAAAGGGAACAAAAGAAATTTTCCTGACTGATGTTGACTCATAGGACAGGATTTTGCAGACAGTGCTTGCCTGAAATCGGAAAATCCTGTCAAAGTGGACATTTCCATGGCCTGCCCCTTGCCTGCTCCTATTCCCTTAATTCACCCCATTACCTTTCCTCCAAAAAGGGGAATTTCAATTTGAATGGGCCATTCATACACAAAGACAGCAGGGCCGGAATTCTCCGCCCGTTTACACCGGTGGATTGTCCAGTCCAGTCCCACTGGCAGTGAGCCCTCACCCGTGGGTTTCCCATCGGTGTCGGGTGACATCAGTGGGAATTTCATTGACAGCGGTGGGATCAGAGAAGCTAGCAAACAATGCACCACCTCCCACTGGCGAGAAAGGCATGGCTGGAAGGCCAGAGATTCCCGTCCTAACTGTGTTAAACTCTCAAGATATGAAAGTCATCCCATGGGATGTAGCATCAGCCAAGCCACTCACATTATTTAGAAGAAAGAACTTTATTCTTGCAACAAATCACATGCAGTGAGGTAGCCATGTTTCTAGCATGCCTACAGATCAGCAAGAAGTTGCTCTGGGCAAAACTCCATCAGGCAGCCATTGAAACTACTACAAGTTAACTACACACCCAAGGTAATAAAAACCATCTTGAAAGTGAGAGAAGGACTCTCCCCAACTTGTTTCAATTTCAAATTCACCTAAGAACCAACTTCCTGGAAATGTAACTATAATAAGCCTCGTACTAAGACACCTCTGCTTATAAAACTTTTACTTCAACTAAATGTATTAACTCATCTAAGAAGCTACAGGTCTATCATGAAAGAGAGACTGAGACAAACATATTTCATAATCATGTTGTTTGTTCTTCATCTGTATCTAATTGTGTGAGTGATAGCATGTGTCCACCATCTAAGATAGACATCACAATTTGTTAATCTCAGAGAAAATGTAGCATAATCAATAAACTTCTTTATCTTTTAAAACTCATAAAAGCTTGCTGCTGGAATTAGTAGAGTTAGTACAACCACTCTGAGACTAAGAAAATACACATACCTCACAGGCAAAATACATTGATCAGTCAGAAAATATGTAAAATTCTGTCTGTGATACCACCAACATGGAGGGTATGAGGAGCCATGCGAGTGTGGGTGGAGATCATGAGTTAGTGTGAGCTACTATGGGGGCTATGAGGGGTCATGGGAATTAATGAAGAGCTTGAGTGGACATGGAAGCCACAGAGAGGCACATGAGTTGATTGGGGTATGAGGGGATGTGGGGGTGCGAGCTAGGGTGCATAACAGCCTCTAATAAAACTGGGACAAGGTTCCAGAAAACCAAGATAGGCTTTCTCACCAGCTCCCCTCGGTATTCGGCCAACCCCCGGTTCATTCTATACTCTGCTTCCCAGGTTAGCAGTCTACTGAGGTGGTTCCGGAGACTTGGGAAATTTCCTGCCTCAATTTGCCTACCTCAGTGGTGAATATCCAACCCTTGCTCTTTTATAATGATCTTTTGCCCAATGCAACAAGAATTAACTGGGTAACATGTCACAATGAATAAAATAATGAAGGTGCCAAGACTCTAGATTTTCAGTCAATGTAGTCCAAAGCAACAGCTTCAAAAACTAGATGAACTTAATCTTTGGTGTAAGTCCAGACCGTATTGGTTTTGGGAATAGGTTCAAAACAGCAAAGGAATGTATAAGGGAGATTACAGAAACAGACAGATACATTCAGACGTGAAATATGGCAGACAATTTAGCAAAAACTTTGCTGGAACCAGTGTAAAATATGTTATACCTTCCAGACAATTCATGAAATGGCAAGTTATTTTGAAGGTTGAGATTTGGAGGCAATTTTAAAAATAACACAAATAATATTTAAGGGATTTAACTTAGAGGTATGAAATCTTGGAGATTTTGTGTCCCAAAATCAACAGATGCAGTGCAAGAAAACAATCATTTCATTAACTACTTTTTGCTTATCTGAGATTGCACACTGTTTACAATGGAGTATTTGTATTAAACACATTTTCATTTAATGAATCTGACTTGCAAAACAAAAACTGTATGAACCAGGCATCTGTAAGGACAAAAGATAACAGACTTGGGTAAAAGAAGGGTAGATCAAGGTGAAGACACTAATTTAAAATTTAACTTGATCATATTTGGATTAGTAAAAGTGCACCAATGTGGATAAATTAATAAATATAGAGCCTGAGATGAAACATCTGTTTCTCAAGGTTAGAAACCGAAAGATGTTGATTTGGATAAATAAATTGTTTCTGAGATAGACGTAATCAGTAAGTTCAATGAAGCAGCAGGCAAGTCATTTGCAACCAATGTTGTCCCAAGATGGAGAAACCTGTTACTGTGGTTGAGCATAAATATACTTTTGAACAAGTAATGCTGGAGTATATAACCTTATTGTATGTGTTCATGTACATGCATCTGCATTATCAGTGGTGCACCCTTTGCTATGCGTCAAATCACTACTAATTCTTTTTCAATAATGTGTGACACTCGCTAATAAAGTGAGGCCACCTCGCACTCATGGCAATATTCACGAGTGGTGAAGACCTCAACCTGTTGGGAGAAAAAAATTCTTAATAGTCTATGCTTTCACAACAGAGATTAATGTGAGGAAGGGACCAGGTTGTATACTTAATCAGTACACTTAAAGGACTCAGGAGTTCCTGTCAATCACTCAGCAGCAAATTGGGGTTAACAGTCAAAGACTCGGAGAAAAATGATTTCATCACGTTACTGAAGTTGACCACAATGTTGCTGAAATTGTTTCTAATACCTTCCCGTAATAGATTTCAGAACATGGCTTTAAAAACTAATCAGGAAGACTGATTTTGCCATTGAATTGCAGCGTTGAGCTTTCTCCTTTGCATTGATATTCCTATGTAACAAGCTGTTTAAGCATGTGTTGATCAGAATGGAGTGCCGTCAGACTTGTAGATTGCAATGTTTGCTTAAAGGTATTAAGCAAAGATTGGATTCTATATTGAATTAACACCTCGGCATAGAAGCTTGTCGAAGCAAAATGGGAGAATATTAAGTGGACGCCTAAATCTGTCAGTTTTATTCAGATACAGCAGCAAATACCTTCGGGCAAAGTCAAAATGTCCTGAGGAATTTCCACGGAACAGTGACAATAGACATGAGATGAAACCCAATTCAGCGTGTATAATCCTTAGCACACCAAGTAACTCTTGTTGAATACATATGTCTTATAGTTGGACTGTATTTTTATTTCATTATTGCATTTAATCTTTACAAGGAATTTTCTTTTGCCAAAATTGAAACTAATGTCGATTAAACTATTTTTCATGTGATTTTTAATGTTATGTTCCATTTTATCTGTTGTGTCAGTTTGACGAATGGCTCAAATCAAATAGCTTGTTCTGTGATCAAAAGGCTAATATAGCTGCCAAGTGGAAGCAAAGAATTGAAGCATGTTTCTTTTTTTTTGAAAGCAAGTGATATTTTCTTCATGTGAGAGGAGATTTGCTGTCATAAACATTATCTGGTATCCTTCCCTGATCCCTTCGCTTTGTGTCTGTAACATAATGTAGAAAGGAATGTGTGACTCACTCTGAAAACTAGCCACTTTAAACGAAAGTTAAAACCAGAGATGAGAGAAACCCGACAGTCATTGCAGCAATGAGATGTTGCAAGTGAGTAAATGCACTCTAATAACACAGTGAAAATGAAAGCAAATTCGAGGAAAAGGTTGATTCGGTGACCATGGACTTCTGATCAAGAAGCTGCCTCCACAGGGAATGTGGATCAGAGAAAATGGAAACTGCAAACCTTAAAGGATTACATCTGAAACAGATCATTTATTTATCATTAATGTCACAAGTAGGCTAACATTGCAATGAAGTTACTGTGAAAATCCCCAGTCGCCACACTCTGGCGCTTGTTTGGTACACAGAGGGAGAATTTAGCGTGGCCAATGTACCTAACCAGCATATCTTCCGAACTGTGGGAGAAAACCAGAGCACCTGGAGGAAACCTACGCAGACACGGGGAGAAAGTGCAAACTCCATACAGGCAGTGATCCAAGCTGTGAATCAAACCCAGGTCCCTGGCGCTGTGTGGCAGCAGTGCTAACCACTGTGCCACCGTGCCACCTAGTAATAATTGTTGCAAAAATGTGAAATTCCTACGAAGCTCAATGGTTCTCAAATACCATGTATTATTGGCATATTATGAAAATTAACTCACAATGCTTTCGATACACCTTGCGGCATTATCTCTGTAAAGGAACTGTGTACACGGAAGTTGTTATTATTTTTTAATTGCGAATAACGCAAGGAGTGGCGCATGGCTGTGGGTGCACATTGTACTGAAGGCCTGATACTCAATGCAGTTCTAAAGAGTTCCATTGTAGACAATGCTAAATATGGATGAGATCTCAAACTGAGTCTCTGTTTGGCGATTCGAGTGATTCTACTTGTTCTGAACCTGGATCAGACTGCCAAGTTTTGATACAATCAATTAAGACCAGCAACCTTTTGTTTAAAGTAGGCAAAGTTTGAAATCTGAGATATTTGCTAAGAGAATAATCACAACCTTCCATAGTTTCTGAACAAACAAAATAAAATTTACCATTCCAATTCAGAAAAGTAAAATGATTAACAATATCCACCTTATCCCCCAACCTTCGAAATTAACTTGAGGTGCATGTGAATTAAAAGGCTAATATTGCTGCCAAGTGGAAACAAAGATTTGAAGCATGTTTTTTTTTGAAAACAAGTGATATTTCCTTCACGTGAGAGGAGATTTGCTGTCGTAAATATTATCTGGTATCCTTTCCTGATCATTTCGCTTTGTGTCTGTAACATAATGTAGAAAGGAATGTGTGACTCACTCTGAAAAGTAGCCACTTTAAAAGTTAAAACCAGAGATAAGAAGGTTTCAATCTCATCTCCTGAGATTCCAGTCCCCTGGCTTCCCAGGTTTGTGCTCTGGGACAATCTCACAGACACAGCTTCAGCTCCTCAGGCATGCTGGGCAGAACACCACTGCCCCAGCAGCCCTCAGCCCAGAGTTAACAACCCTCTGCTGGCTTCACAACTCTCCTGGGCTTCGATTGAACCCTCACTACTTGGTCCTACCTTCTCCTACACAGATTAAGTATTGCGGTGCCTTCACTAATCTACCATATCTCATTCTCCTCTCATTTGTCGGGAATAAGGCCTTTTCATTCTGGTGTCCGTCCTCTGGATACTGTTGAACAGAATTGAAACTAGTCAATGGTTCAGTACTTGCTTTCATTTCTGATGATCGAGATCATAAGATGTAAGAACAGAAATAGGGATTTGGGCAATTGAGTCTGCTCCGCCATTGAATGAGACCATGGCCGCTCTGATATAATCCCCAACTCCACTTTCTGTCCATATCCATAACCTCTGATTCCTTTACTGATTAAAAATCTATTGAACTCCTTGATCTTTCTAGTCTCTGATTTTCACCCTGTTGTTTTTTGTATCTTCTCCCCATGCCCTGTTCCAGCTAGACAGTTTAAGATCTTGGATATGTTCATTTCTCCACTATTTCTCCAGATCTGACTGATCACTGACCCCAGCTTGTTCAGCCTGTACCCCTATTGATTCCAACTGCAATTTGTACAAAGATGCTAAACCTGTGGTTTCTTCAAAAGGAATAAGTGGTTTAACTTCCTATTTTTCAGATCACTAAGAGGTAAAGGAAGCTGTGTGGAGGATCTGACGAGGAGTGGGCTGAACGGGGTTGAGTTACCCTTATGCCTCAGTGGTGTGGAGGTTTGTGACCTGTGATTTCAATGGTTGGGGGGCGGGGGGCAGGGAGGTGGGGGGAAGGATGCCACTCCTATCTGAGTGGTTGGTGGTGCTTCCCTGAACGTCAGAGTCCAGCATGCCAAGTTTGGAAGAGCAACAGAGAAACATGGAGGCCACAATTTAACACTAGTTTCACTCTAGACATAGTCCTACCCTCAACTGAGTCAGGAAGCTATCACTGAGTTACACTGCATGCTGCAACCCTATAGTCTCTGGCCCACCTCCATCTCCAGCACCACCCCTGCCAACCTGAATCTCGTTGCTACAAAGATATCAGATGTTTTTGCGCCAAGAAGTAATTCAATGCACTGTGTTTATCATCAACAGACAACATTTTGACAGGACTTAGTAATTCTACCAAATGGTGGAATTAATAAACATGGAAGAGGATTGAGATTTTTCTCACATAATATTATATGCTCCCTTGATCAATGCCACTACCTTTGTCGACAGGAAAGCAATTCACTCATTCAATGTACAAATTGTTCTACATCAAAGAGTCCTACAGTGCAGAAGAGGCCATTTAGCCCATTGAGTCTGCACCAACCACAATGCCATACAAACCATATCCCCACAACCCCATGCATTTACCCTAGCTCGTCTCCCCGATACTAAGGGGCAACTTAGCATGGCCAATCCACTTAACCCACACATCTTTGGATGTGGGAGGAAATTGGACCACCCAAAGGAAACCCACGCAGACATGGGAAAAATGTGACCCAAGCCAGGAATTGAACTTGGGTTGCTAGCACTGTGAGGCAGCAGTGCTAACCATTGTGCTACTGTGCCGTCCCAGTGAATGCAAGCAAATGCTCATTTATCTGACAATATCTCTTCATTCTTAGGCAATCCAGGCCAACAATTTTCCCCCCTGAACAGGAAATTACAGGTTGCTCCTAGGCTATCAGGGCTGTCTCCTGCAGCCACAGCAGATGACACCTATGCAGCCTTCCAGGACACACACTGGACATGGATACAATGAAGTCTGTGCAGCAATCTCCTCTGACATTTTGACAGCAACCACAAACTGGCTTACAGCCAGAAAGCTTTTTATAAGACTTGACCTTTTAGCTGCTTCGGGCCATTACATCCTACATCCTAAATCAGTGCACTATTAACTACACTTCAAATGTCACAAGTCTGATTGCTGTACTGATATGGACCAATTACTTATCAACATTTACAACCGGCTCACCCAAATTAATCTCATTAAAAAGACAATGAGATGATTGTAAGTAGCATCAGATGATTTTTATTCCTATCTCATTAAAATTTGGGTAGCACTCTCACTCCAATGAAAAAGTCATAGAATTCCCATAATGCAGAAGGAGATCATTTGGCCCAATAAGCCTGCACCAACAACAATCCTACTCAGGCTGTATATCCCCTGTAATCTCATGTGTTTACCCTGTTAGTCTCCCTGACACAAAGGGTAATTTAGCACGATCAATCAACCTAACCCACACATCTTTGGACTGTGGGAGGAAACTGGATCACCCAGAGGAAACCCACACAGACACAGAGAGAGCATGCAAACCCCACACAGACAGTGACCCAAGGCTGGAATCAACCCTGAGTCCCTGGCACTGTGAAGCAACAGTGCTAACCACTGTGCCACTGTGCCACCTGGTGTCTGAGCTCTCCTCAGATCTCCTTTCACTAAAGACGAGTGAAAGGAGATCCTTGTTAAAAATCACATTAAGTCTCTGTCAGAGTGCAAGATGCTGTTGAATCTTCCCTTAATCATGGATACTTTGGTTATCTATGTTATGTAACTTTATTTGTCAGAAACAGACAGAACATGATTACGAGAAGCCATTACAGTTGAATAAGTTACTCAATTATGGAATGATGAAGGTTAAAAAAACATACATATAACTTGTCCTTTAATGCTTCAATGTAAATTCTGAATACTTTTCAGAACCTAATTCTATCGCTCCTTTTAGCATCTTGAAAGTAGATTGCTTTTCATTCTATTACCTTACTCATCTATCTGGCATGCAGTTGTAGTGGTGAAGATACTGTGTTGAATCCTGATGATACAGCTACTCAAGTGAGCTATTGGTGACAGAATTCAACACATTTTCTATACGATAATAATAGGGTCACAACTGTACTTATACTGACATTTGCCAAGTAATGTAAGCTCTAGAACAGATTGTGCTGGAAGCATGACTCTATTTCTGGAGTAGAATCACCTGCTTTCCTGTTCATTTTGTGACAACACATGGTATTTAAACTTCTGCTCAATCAATGTTTTGTTAGAGCCTAAATGTCAATTCTCTTTCTCTCTCCTCTGATCCTGCCAGATCTGCAGAGTGTTTCCAGCATTTTCTATTTTATTTCAGATATCCAGCATCCAAAGTATTTTGCTTTTGTCCCCAAGCTGAAATGGCAAAAAGTGTACATTTGTGAAAATGGGCTTTCTGCCTGAAATAGGAAGGCCCTTTGTGTAGGCCCATACCAAATAACGTCAACCACGTCATCAGATCTAATGAGTCTTAATGGGGCAGTATGGCCACTGAGCTGTGAGGGCCTGTATTTCCTTTTGTATGATTTCCCTTTAAGAGCAAAATGCGCTAAAGAGTATTCTGAAAGAGTGCTAATTGGTTTCCTGATTATGGCATCATTAGGTTCCAAGAAATGGCCATATGACCGGTGGTTGGCATGGAGATGAACAGCTAAAAAGCAAAGGGTAGCTCAAAAGTTAATTGTACTGGAGCTGGGTCAGCCATGGTTTTCTATTTGGCAGTTCAGGACACACTGAGGATTAATATGAGGTTCCTTCCAACAATTTTCTGTTTTGTTCAAGTGTCGCGAGAAAAGCAGAAACTTTGTTACTGTGTATGTTACCCAGGTGGAAACAGCAAAGAGCTGAAGAAAGACAAGGGGTTGTGTACTGGACAAAACTCATCTAAGCTGTTTCATTGCTATCAAAGACAACTGGACCATTTGAAAGGGTTGGAGAAGGGAGCCTCTGGGAATTCTGTGCCAGCAGGAGTCATGATGTGAGTGAAAGAAGGGGATAGACGTGTGCTGTGTCAATGGTAACCATGTCCAGGGATCTTTACTGGTGAATGTAACTGAAGGACTGAAATGATTGCATGGGAAGTGAGAGACCCTGCATAATGGAGACCAAGTCGAAAAGATTGCACATTTATGCAAGATGTAGTGTGAGTGCTAGTATCTCTGTGATTCATATTGTTATTGAATTAACTGTTTAGTGTGAAATCTAGATATTGCTGATGATAAACATTTACCTCTTTGATTTTCCCTCAGTGTCAGATTTCTGAGCTAAGTCCAGGTGTCTGCTCAAAACTCACCCTCTCAATCCAAAATTAGGCCTGGTCTTACTGGGGTGTGTCCCACCTGATTAATGAATGCCCCATATTCACCAGGTATAGAGAAATATTGCTGAGGCCATCAGCTCCAACCCACCCCATCGTCCTGCCCCTAGACATGGAAGAGGCAATAAGGGGTGCTCTTCATTTCTCCAGTTCTCTCAGCGACACACGGTCACAGGTCCTTTCCCCTCCACCACTCTCTGCAAATCCTTCCTCTTCATCACATCTTTGTCCATTCAACACAGGCTCCGGAACTCTACCACCTCGCCTGCCATGGAATCGAAGCAGGCAAGGGGCCGACAATGGAAATGTCCTTTGACCTCGGGTAGGGATTTCCACTCTCACTTGAGCAAGGCCTTAAAATCTCACCCAGGACATATAATAAATAATAACTTTCCTTCTCAATACAAACACACACTTGCCTCTTCCTTGATTTTTCACAGTAACCACTTGCACCATTCTTCTCAAGCTCACTAGATTTCTTACAATTCAGCTACACTATTGCGGCAGAGTTGTAAGGCCCTTCCTGCTGACGGGATTTTCTGATCCCATCAAAGTTAATGGAATTTTGAATGTCTCCCTTGCCACATTTTACACCCCTGCCACAACAAGCCTGGGAAATTCCACTCTCAGTTCCTTGCCCCACACACCAGCTTTCAATTCAACATCTCTACATTCTGACAGTCCATCTGCAGCTGCCCCATGCATCTGTAATCTCCTCTCTTTAAGGAATGCAGTAACTCTCACCTACTCCCCCTCTCTTTCTGCAGGACAAGAAAGGCTCAACACCAGGAAGAGAATTAAAACCAAGGTAAGGGTAAGCAGATATTACCATGCTGTCAGGGCAGGAGGAGAAACTGTTCAAGGTCTGTGTCCCTACAGGAGCTGTTACTTAAGGGCAATTTGTTGCCAGTGGTTTCTGTGAATGAAGCCTCTTGACTATTACTTACACTCTTCAATAAACGTCCAAAAATGCACAGTTGCCCAACTTGACGACATATCAAGCTGCTTTGTCACTTGTCATCTTCTATTCTGTGGCCTGCAGTGCCCCTCATTCCAGTAAGTCTCTCTTGACAGCCAGATTCCCTCAAAGAAGATATGTAGTATCATGCTCTCCATCATCCTAAGGCAAATCTTAGGGAGATGTATTTGAGACCAGGGAGAGATCAGCCACAATCTGATTGAGTGGCAGAGTAGGCTTGAAGGGCTGTATTTACCTACTTTTACTCCTATATTTCTATGTTCCTAAAGCAGCAGTACAAGGATTCACAGTGTACCAATTTAGAGAGTAAGGTTGGGAAATCATCACATGGTAAAATACTCAGTGCTAATGAAAAGCAGCAAATAGTGACAGCAAGAGCAAACCTTACTGGAGACAGCTTACTGGAGAATGGTTTCTCCAAGCTCTGCTGAAGAAGACAAGGATGGGATTTACAGGGGTTTGAGCAGTATGAAACCTGTTTGTGGTGGTACATCAGTGTTACAATAGAGTTTGACCATTGAAGCTGAAGTATAGAGAGGTCTGATTCCATTCTGACTGAGTCATCTCCCAGGGTGTTTACCTTGGAGGCTGTAGACATCTCCTGAGATGATGCAACTGGGGCCCAAGAGAAGCAGCCAAGGCCAAAAGAAGTTGCAGCTCTATTGGAGATCCCTCACCAACTCCAACAGCCCTGCTGCCAACATACAATCTAATGAACATTGGGCAGACTTCTGCCCCAACTCAGGAGGAAGTCCCACTTTGGAAAGCTGACAGCCAATCTGGTAGATTAGCATCTGTACAGTGCTATAGTGGTCAGAACAGGAATGGCATGGGCAGTCTCAGGAACTAAAAAACTAGATAAGTGTAAGGAGTCAGGTAGGGAAGGTTTGGGGAGTGATCATAGTCTTGGCGTATAGACCTGAATGGGTAGGGAGGTCCAGCCCTTAAAAGGAGGGTGCTCCCCAATCAGAAGGAATATTTTGAAGAAGGCATCCCTCCCCCCACCCCATTCCACTTGAGATTGAACTTTACTTATTTCAAGTTGCCCCCATAGATGTGCAATCTGCTGTCCAGCCCCAAAATTGAAGCTGGAAGGGGAATGCCTTAAGTGACTATTAATTGGATGTCTAAGGGCCTTAAATGGGGCAAGGGAGAGCTTCACATTCTCTTTGCCTGCCTCCCCCCATATAAAATCTCTGCATGTTCAGAGCAGGCGGAAACTTGGAGAGACTCCCATCCCTGCAATTTCACACTCTCTCTCAGCCATCTAAAAACCCACTGGGGAAAGTGGAAGTGTAAAATTCTGACCTGTGTTCAAACCACTGCTCTATCTGCAATAATTCTGTCAGTCTGCACTCGAACAGTTTTGTGTCATGCGTATTTTGCAGTCTGCCATCCCTATAGAAGTTGTCATTAAAGGGCATTTTGTGGCTTGGGGTGGCTGTGAACAAAGTCTTTGCCTAATGAATACATCCTTTCAAGAACCTCTGAAAAATGCACAATGTCCAAACTTGACTACATCAAGTTGGTTCCTGATATGTCACCTAATATTTTGTGACTTCTCAGTGTCATCTTAACTTTTGTTCCTTTCTCTTTCCTATTGTAAGGGGGGAGTAGAAATGTTGAGCCCCAGTCCCATGGGAATGGCCTTAGAGCAGCACATTTTCCCTCTGTCAGGATTTTAGCATATCTGCTTCCTCACCACATGCTCCACCACCATGCCAGTGTATCAGCTAGGCTGGACTGCATGGGCAGCAGCTAAAATGCTGTGGTCTGCAGTGGGACCCTCTGAGACTCGACCTGTCAGAATTCACCAGCTATAAAACATCTCAGTCTACACAGTACAGTGGCTGCTAACTCTCATCCAGTGAGTTGGCTGGTAGACGGGACTTCTGACCCACCCATTTAAAATTACATTGGGGTCATGCAATGTCATTGGATTCCTATTGAATGTACCCATCCCTTCCAGCAGGAACATCTCTGACCACAATCAACTCCAAACTCAAAATGGTGATCAATGTGTTTATAGCAAGAATGGCCCAATTCATTGATTTCTTTTCCATATTTGAACAGCAAAATTTCTGCATTCTTGTCTCATGTCCAGAGTTAAGTTTGAGGCTGATATTATGGAAAAGATTAGATAGATATCTGGGCAAATTCAAAATTGCTTTATGTGCTCAAGCATTTTTTAAAAAAAGATTTGGGGGGCAGTTTTCCCGACCCACTCGCCACGGGAATTGTAGCGGTCGGGGGGGGTAGACCATACAATTGTCTGTTGACCTCGGGCAGCTTTTTCAGTTTTGGAGCGAGTATGGCTGGAAAACCCTGCCCTAAATGTCTCAACATGATGGTGATTTGCCACATCCCAAATCTAGTTCTGATGCACAAGTAATTTCACCCTTGTATATTTTCTCACTTAGAACTTATTTATTCCTAATTATAACAACTGTGTAATCCTTGTAGTGTTACTAATGGATCATGGAATTATGTCCAAATAGGGATATCCATTTGCAGCATACAGTCATTAAGGAAAATCAACCCACTTGAAATGTCTAGGAATGCCTTGAGCTATCTATGAGATTCCAAGAGTATGTCAATTAAGCAGCCTATTACCACAAATAAACCACTTAAGTGAAAACTAATGATCTGTCTATGATATCCGAGCTTTAAGCAACAATTGTTTACAACTGTTCGACGTCACCAATCAAAAAAACAACTGAATGGCATTTCTGACCTGGACTAAACCATTCCTTGTCAATTACTATAGTAAGAACTTCGATGCCAGGCACTATTCAAATTTTGTTATGACTCAGTGTGGAGGAGTGCACTAGCTTCCCTTTGTTTGTCACAACAAGGTTTCTAAAAGTTATTTTGCCTCGTAGATAATTTTTCCAGTTCAAATGTTTTTTTTACTAATTAATAAAGGGACAATCAAACCAGATTTTCTTGAGTTAAAGAAAGAGTAAGCTTATTAGTTACTAAAACCTGAAGAAAGAAAAGACATGATGACACACACAGACTGAATTAAGTAAGCTGATTGTGGATTATGAAATGTTGTGACCGTTGAAGTGAGGTGGTTTCTGGCAAAATTCGGGAATTCTCTTCGTTCAGGTTTGCACTCTGTTAAAGATATTTGCTTCCAGAGGGAAAGAGAGATCTTACCGCACTCTTGCTGCAGTCTTTTCCAATAACAATTGTGTTTCTTTTCCTTCTGCTTATTCTTCCTTCTCTGTTTGTCAGAGCTAGTTTTAATCTCTTCTCTGTATATACGTGAAAGGGAAGTTCAATCAGCATGTCTTGCATCCCTGGTTGTAGTAATCCAAATGTTTATTTTGATGCAGTTTTGAGGTATAAATCAACAGAAGGTGGAGTTATTTTATCCTCCACATCCACCACCACACCACCCCCGCCACCATCTCCCCCGGGTGTGAAATTTTGCGTAACAGGTATGCAATGAAATTCAGTCACATTTACATTCATACATCTATAGACATCCAAAGCATTCTCCTATTTGAAACCAGATGGATGGGAGAAGCATAGTGGGATGTCATAGTGGGAATATGACTGGGCAAGGCTTGGTTAATTGGAATGTGATGGAGTGACAGTTGATCCATATCTGGCCACCTTTGATCCATATCTGGGTATGGTGAATCCAATACCACCAAGATGTGGTGACAAAGTCGGCTATAAAGTATTGAGCGTGATCAGCGCCAATTTTCGCGGTTGGTGCCATTTTACGAACACCAGATATCTGGCGCAGTCAGCCCCTCACCAGAAATGGGTGAGAGGCAGGTTCAAATATTTAAATCTATTAAAATTAACATTTACATCTGCTTACTGAGCCTGGTGCTCAATTGTTGGGACTTGATCCCCTTTATGACGTCTCGAGGAAAGGTTTGTTCTGGTGAGGAATAGACATGCTACCCATTAACGGGGAGCAGTTGATGTGACCTTGCTGGTGGAACCACAGGCCTTTGAGGCCCCCCTGGGAGGCTGAGGGCAAGGGGGGGTTGCCCTTTTGGCAGTGCCAGACTGGCACTTGAGAAATGCCAATCTGGCACCTGGGCAATACCCAGCGGGCTGTGCTGGGGCAGGGTTAATGGGGGAGGGGCTAATGGGAGTGGGGCCCAATGCCACTCTGCAATCCATGATCAGTGGGGGAGGGAGGGTCATTGATTGGTCTGGGTGATGAAGGGGACATCGACAGTGGCTGTGTCTCAGGCCAAGTGACCCCGCGATTGCAGGGAAGGAGCTGCTTCAGGCAGCCTGCACTAGCAGGGAGCTGGCAGCTCTCTCTTTTCTGTCAGGCCCCTGCTGCTGCTAATGTGCATGTGTAACATCAGAAGCTTGCACATGCGCAACACCTCCCTCTGCAGTCTTTCAGGCACATGAAGCCCCATCCACAGGCTTCTGCAGCACAAATCTGACATGCTCAAGTTCTTGCAGGCAGAGTGCGCATGGAGGGGGACTGAAAACTGACCTAAAAGTAAGATCTGAAACTCTGCCAGTTTCAAGTCCACCCAACACTTCAAATGAAAAAGGTAAAATTGCGCCCAAGGGGTCAGAGTTTCCAGCCGCACTTGCCCCAAAACTGGAAAACCCCCCTTGCATGGACTTCCCTCCACCCCCCAACCCAGCACCGTGACCAACCGCCGCCCCCCCCCCACCCCCCCTCCTGCTATGATTCCCTTGGCGAGTAGGATGGGAAAAGTCCCTTCAGGGTTTAGCTCTGTCTTGGGGGAATCCAGTACATCATTATTCACCACATGAGAGATCTCCACTGATCTACCCATTCTTTAGCATAAGAAACACTGTCTAGCAGCCAACCTAGTTCAGTCCACGTTCAAGACATATGCATTTGTTTACAGTTCCAGTATAGACTAATCCACAGATCACAGCCAATGCAAGGGAGGTCACTGCTACTGAGGAGGACGCCATCAGCTATGTTCCCTTTTACCAGACAGGATTTGGTAACTTCTCCTTCTGAGAGGGTGAAAAGCATGGGTCTCTTCAGTGTTACCAATCCCTGATGAGTTTTGGACAAAGCTTCAGTGGAAGCATTAAAGTCCAAACTTCTGCCTATCCTTTTTCCAGTATCGCAAGTAGTAGAACATTTTTCCATTTCAGACACAAGGCACACAGCGGCACTGCAATGAAAGTAGACTTTTTGTGTGAGCCCAGATTCCCTAATCTATTCTGTTGACAATTGCTCTGCATAAACACAATCTAGTTTATTAAACAATAATCTTCAATCTAACTGCACACATCATATTTATAAATATACAGAGCCACCTCTTTGAGCCTACCTGGGTCACTCTGATGATTTAAACAGGGAAGTAACCTTGTGGACCTCCTCTACTCTATTTCCAGAGTCTCAATATGTGAAGTAACCAAAACTGGGCACAGTATTTTCATAAAATCCCTATAGCGCAGAAGGAGGCCATTCGGCTCATCAAGGCTGCACCGACAATAATTCCACCCTATCCCTGTGACCCTACGTATTTACCCCACGAGCCCCCTGACAGTAAGGGGCAATTTAGCATGGCCAACCAACTTAACCTGCACATTTTTGGAGTGCGGGTGGAAACTGGAGCACCAGGAGGAAACCCACGCAGACACGGGGAGAATGTGCGGACTCCACACAGACAGTGACCGAGGCTGGAATTGAATCCTGGTCCTTGGCACTATGAGGGAGCAGTGTGAACCACTATGCCACCCAGTATTTCAATTGAGGCCTAGTCAAGGCCTCATCCAAGAACAACATGAATTGCAGTGTGCCTGCCGTCTAAAGCTCTGTTTGCTTTAGCTATAACTTGTTATAAATATTAGTCATGGGCTTTAGATCATGATGCACTAAAACACTCAGATAAAACAAACAGTTAGAAAGAATGAAAGGATACAAAGAAAGATTACATTTTAACCAATGAATTTTCTGCCAATTTTTTCCCTCATGAATTAAATCTCTGTGGGGAATTTTACATTTTGTCAAGAGGTTAAATATTCGATTGATCACCCATCACACCTTGTCTAATGTAACCCATTTTACATTAGCACCTGAAGTTACCATTCTCCTCAAAAACTTTATCTATCAGGAGGAAATTTGACACAAAATCTCAAATGTAGCTTGATGACTGTAAACATAAGTGGCGGAAGGAATATTTTTATAAATGCTTTGTTATGTCAAATCTCAAAAGCACCAGTTTGGGAAGGGTTGTGAATGCCTATTGTCTCTTTGGTGAAAAACCGCTGAAGTTAATCTTTGGGGGTAAGTTTGGGGTAATTTAGAATCGATATGTAGCTGAATGAGTCAATCAATTTAATTTATGTTATTGTTTGGTCAAATAATTTGGTTCTGAAGCAGCAACTGATTTGGAGTTTTAAATATTTTCTACAAGAAATTAAATGTCAAAATGTTAACATTTAAACATTTTAAAATTGAGCAATAAATTTAGAAACTATGCTTACGACACAATTTTATTTCTTATCTGTAAAGTTACTGCATTACTGGCTTTGTTAATTATATTACTCTGTGGCTGCTAATTGTATTATTCTATTAGTAGCTGTTTTACATGATGATATTGTCAACTTGGCCAATTGCAATGCTACATGACACTGTTAACTGTATTACTTTACAATGATGTATATTCCCTCTTGCCAGTAGAAGTCGTCTCTTTTCCAGCACAACTCAATTTGCAATGCAAGTTTACCTTGTGGGCCATATAACATGTGTCCCAACAACTGTTTAATTATTCAAAACATCTAGGAACACAATAGAAGGAATCAGCTTAGTCTGTTGCGAGAGGCATAGAATCATAGAATCTCTGCACTGCCATATGGCCCATCGAGCATGTACTGACAACAATCCCACCCAGGCCCTAACTCCATATATTTAAACTATTAATCCCCCTGAAACTAAGGAACAAGTTAGCACGGCTAATCAACATAACCCACACATTTCTGGAGTGTGGGAGGAAACAGAGAACCCAGAAGAAACCAACGCAGACAGGGGGAGAACATGCAAACCCCACGCAGACAGTCACCCAGGCCAGAATTGAACCTGGGACCCTGGCGCTGTGAGGCAGCAGTGCTACCCTGCCACCCATAACTAAACGGGGAGATGGATTTGGAAAAACATTGGGAATAAGTCATCGAGAAAGGGAGAGGGTATTCGCCCCCAGATGCCTATCACGTACCACCCTGGATCACAGGGAGTAGGGAAGCTGACCTCTCACAAGACAGGCTACCTTGCTAGTAATTCTCATATGGTGATCTAGATATTACAGTTGATAGGTCTGCTTTGGGCTTTGACATATCATACACAAAGTTCAACATCTTGCAAGCTGAAAGACAATGGGATGGGGTATTAGTTGACTTGAGATGATCAGGCAGCTCTTTAAAAATGATAGTTGGGTCTCACTTTCAGAATTCCAGGTCTCATTCCAGGACTTTTTGATTTTCAGGGGTTTTTTTAAGGATGTAGGCTGGTTCAGACCATGAACCCGCACCCTGTGCTCCTGACCTGACTGGCCCTATTGCCAGGACAGGCAAATTTTAGTCCACAACAATTTTCATGGATCAGGCCATCTTCTCAGAGTCATGGCTGATGCACATTAGAGGTATCATGAACCTCTGTCTGCAGGAGAGAACCTATTAAAGGATACATTCGATAAGTCCTCCTCATACACCCCTCATGCCAAGGTATTCATCCTAACCTGCCCCCTTACAGCCCTTCATGCCCCTATACCAAGGTATGCCCCTTCACCCATCCCCATGGTCTCTGATGCCCCTATGGCAAGATATCTCTCAAAATAATGCCCATTACCCATCATGCACCCATGCCAAACTATTGCCAACAAATAGCCCCTATGCCCCCACATATCTCCATGCCAAGCTATGGACAACTCTAAAATCACACATGCCACCTTCCATGCCAAGGTGTGCTTGCACACACCCTCTATTACCCATCATTTCTCCCTATGCCAAGCGATGTCTTTCATTCTGATTCAGTCACAATACACTGCATAGAAGCAATGAATCCTATAATGGCAGCACAATGTGTTTAAGAAAAGTTTTAAAAAGGCAGTCATTCATTAATAACTTTCCACTTTCTTTAACTGAGCTGCTTTTTGCTACAGAGCAATAGAAGTGTAAATCACCCAGGCCATTTATAGTCTCGCTAGCAGAAACTGCAAGCACTTGTAACTTTGTGTAACTAAACATTTCTTTGCTCTCAGCCAAGAATATATAATAAAGCTTGACTGAGAGCCCAAAATCCTTTAGCATATTGAAACACATGTGCCTGGGGGAAACCATTGCTTGACTGACAGCTTTAGCTCTCTGATCGATGGTGTCAATTTCACAATGTTTATTTACTATGAATAGGCATGGGAGCACCATGGCTTGGCATGGAGCATGAGGAGGCATAGGTTTTTCTTTGGGGAGCCATAGCTTAGCATGGGGGGGCATAAGTGACAATGGGGGCTGTTTGGGGGCATACTTTGGCATGGGGACGTATGGGTTTGGGGATCATACCTTGGCGTAGGGTGGCACGAGAGGCCATAGAAGGTGGGGGCATGAGCAAGCATGGATGGGGCATGGGAAGTGTGGGTGGGGATGGAGACGGGGACAGGAGTGGTGTGGTGAGGGGAGAGGACTACAGGGGCATTCTGTTTTTATTTTATGATGGAGTCCCACAGCACTAAGGCAGACCTTTAAAACAACCCGTCCTATCATCCGGCAGCCTATGTAGTTGCCTCCAAACCTTTTCCAGGATCAGCTGGCCCAACTGCAGCCCACATCTGCCAAACAACCCCGTTCACTGCTGTGCAAGTTTAACAATAATCACTGAATCCCATATCATTTACTCTTTATATTTGATCAGATTCAGAATCTATAAATCTTTATCACATCTGTTCAGAGTAAAGTAAATATTAGCAAGGCTATTTGCTTAGGAGTGTTTATGAATGGAGAGAGGTCGGTGCACTCAAGGACAAACCAGAAGCCGGAGATATAAGACTTGCTCAAAATTGGATCCCAGGGACTGAAATTTATATGGAGGAAACAGAGTACTCACCCCCGGTGTAAAAATCTGGACCAAAACAGTGCGCTTGGCAAACTGACCCACAGCCATTTAATTCCCCATTAAAGAGGAAGTCTTATCTCAGTGAACTGCCAAAAAAATGGCTGGCATCTCCCTTGGCCCAACAACACCACCAACAGCAAGAGCTGCTTCTGGAACTTCAGTTCGTCCACAAAAAAGAAGAGGTTATAGAGCTCATGGTAAGTTCAGGATATTCCTGGGGTGGGCTTGATAGCAGAGGGAGAGGGGAGGGAAATGTTAAAAGAGAATTAGTGGTCCTTGTTGGGGGTGAGGTACACCAATAGCCTGAGACTGGCCAAACAGGAAGCAACCCCCTCCATTTTATGGGTAAAATACCAGCAACAGCCCAAGGAGCTCATTAAGTGGCCATCTGAATTGACCGAGAGGCAAATGGGCCAGCTAACACCTCCCCCACCTTAGGTAAAATACTTGCGGAGACAGGTGGGGGTAAATTTGCAACAGGCATGGTACCACTGCCATGATGCTCTATTTTATGCCCCCCTCCTGTATGTCATTCCGCCAGCACTCACCTGACAAAGGGGCAAAGCCCCGAAAGCTGGTGGCGTTTGCTACCAAATAAACCTGTTGGACTTTAACCTGGTGTTGTGAGACTTCTTACTGTGTTTACCCCAGTCCAAAGCCGGCATCTCCACATCATGTCATTCTGCCCCCAGAGAAGGGGTAAAATTCAACCCCAGGTCGTATGTCAATAATTGCTGTCCGCTGCCTCTACTGGTCTCTTGAGAGGCAGCTGGTCTTTTTATTACATTTAAACTTGCGTCGACTTCCTGATGGGTATGGATACATGCAGATGAGTCTTGTGGGTGGATAGGAGAAGAGATGTGAGGCTAACAGTGTCCAACAATAATTCATCTGCTCTCTCCACAGACAGTATGTAAAAAAACCCTCGCATTTTGGTGTTAGCCTGATGTAGCCCTTTAAAAATCATGGTATGCCTCATAGGGATCAAGTAATCTTAAGGAGAGCAGACCTGATGGCTTAACTTGTCACAGGCCTGATACTTGCTTTAGTCCTTCACGGGAATACCTGAAAAGCCAATGATTTCATGGCTTGTAATATTGCACCTTGAAATCAGACCTTTCTGCATTCATTCTATTTTACCTGAAAAACAGATGTAACAAGCATCATTTTCTCCCCTTACAGATACAGGGATAAGAACACAAATAAAATGTATAAGAAATTTGAACAGAGGAGCTCTTATGCATACTCACAATGCATAGTTCTTTACCCATAAGTTTAAAATTGCCCACAGTTCTTTCACTATTATGAGTCAGTACGGAAACAATGAGAGTTTCATGTTAAAATATTTTCCCAATGGTTAGGGGGCTCAACCATGAATTATTTTAAACGTCAGCTCCCGATAGCAAGTTTGCTCAGTGTTTGACTTTTAAACAAGGCTGTCAGCAGAACTCATTCACTTCCTGTTCATTCTCTTCAATAAAAGTCATGCAGTCGTTGATTTGTTGTGACTGATGCTTAACTAATTCGTGTCACATATTCCATCCATCCTCCTTTAGGCAAACTCGGCATCTAAGAATATGAAGTTCTTGAATAACTTGGCAGCCAATCTGGAAAGAAAGGCTGGAGCGATTTTTGCCTCCCAGCTGTAACTGAAATGCAATTAATCACAGAATCCATATTCAAAAACAAACTGTTCTCACCAGCATCAACTATATCTATGGATTTTTTTTAAAGTCAATCTAAAGCACTGAAGTAATTAGTCTCCGGCTCTGATGAATTGTTCAGCGGTGACCTGATAAACCTACAGAAAACATAATATTAGCTAACAAGCGCCCATGTAAGTACAGTGCAGCAGAGAAAGACTTAGGTTAGATGTGATTCCAGGCAGCTTACAGGAGTCAAAGATTAGCTAAGCAGTAATTGAACACTTCTGCAGGATGCTGATACACCAGCTGTTGAAGATATCCCTGTGGATGCGTCAAGCCATCCAGAGATTGGCATCTTTCAGTTGGCAATGTTACTGCTGGATGGTCACACACAACTCTGAAGAGGAATCGGTTGGAAAGTGGATCAAGCACTTGGCAGCACTGTATCTATCCGGGCAGCTTGCTTTTCACATTATCCAGAGATAAGTCCTGGTGAAGGTTGGACATCTGATCTTCGAGCATGAGTGCCCCTGGTTTGAATTTTTCGAAGAATATGTTGGTGGAAACGTGAAACCAGCAGCAAGTTAAATTTAGATAAAGGGACATTGCTGGTGAAAAATGTCCCAAAGCAATTCCCAGAGAGGAAGCAGTTGCAAAGTATTGTTAAGAAAAATGACTGAAAAAGAGATGTTCAGCAAGCAGGCAGGGGCAAAAGTAGCATTGGATAGAGCCTTGAGAAGGGAGTTGTAGAGGATGATTGTAGAAGTGTTGCATTCCCAAACACTGACAATAAGGACTTGTAACACACAATACTTGATTCACTAACTGAGCAGCTTCTCCGCGCTTGCGCTCTGCCCGTGTTCTGTGGGGAGCTCCCATTGTCGTGACACATGAGCCTTTTCATAGTTGCATCGTCATAAGATCACTCAGTTTATATCTTCGTTGTTTAAGTTCGGACAATCAGTGGTATTGAGATGTAACAGCGTGTGTGAACAATAACTGTATATTAAGCTTCGTACAACACACAGATGAACAGGCTAATAATACGTAACCATTTGCATCCAGAGAGATTAAGCTTTTGCAGCTGATGCATAGTCCATTGCATCTCCTTCTCCACCCCCTTTCTCTTTGTTGTGTAAAAATTGGATTCAGAGGTGTAATAGATCAAGGGTGACTCAATGTGGCTCGAATCAACAATATGAATAATGTATACACAAAGTCAGACTCAATTACAATGTGACGGTTTTACTCGGCTTCCTGGTTCCAATTACGAGATCTTGCTGGACCATGGCCCATGCTCTCCAGCTCAGCTCTCCGCCATGACAACCCACAGGGTTTGGCCCAATCATGTAGCCCTCAGGAAACATTCCTTCCCTCTAAAATCTGAAATACACATGTAGAGAATCAATGAACAGGATTAGTAAGGACATGATAGGCTTCAAATAAATAGGGTAACCAGAAGAACCACTGGAAAATGCCGCAAAGGTTTAATTGGTCTGGAAACTTCCGGGCTCTGGTAGAGAGCCTCAGTTTGGTGAAATAGAGCAAAGGTGGGAGAACCATTTTTTAAAAATCTGCCATAATCGACTACCATACCCAGAAATGACTTCAGGTGGTGACATAATCCTGGAATCGTGTGTTCGGTCATATCACATGGTTATGCCGGTTAGTTGTAGTTTTTACCTGTCTGCTGTCCTTGGTGGGTGAGTTGGAGTGCTGCGGCATGTGTTGGTGCTGGTCCCTATACTGTAGGAGGGGGTGGCAGTTGCATACGGAGTGGGCACCGCCTGAGGGCATTAATGGTGGAGTGGAAAAGAAAAGTTGATGCACACCAGCCCAGAATCAGAGACTGAATAGACTGGGAGACCAGAATGAAAGGTCATTGCATTTATTTGGGACCACAGTAGCAAAACTTTCTTAATCATTCATTATGGAAAAGAAATTCAAGCTGTTAAAGTGTTGCTGATTTGCTTTTGTTCGTTTTGCTACAGGCAAATTTCTGTTATAGGGGTGTTTCCTTAAACTGTGGAAATGCTTTGGGGAGGGCAGGATAGAACATTACAGCACGGAACAGGCCCTTCGGCCCACAATGCCAGTTTGTGTTGGAGAACAATATGCTGGGAGCCAATCATTCTCTTAATGTTCATAGAGAAGATAGCCCACACAAAATCACAAACCAGTCAGCAGGTGTGGAATCTTTTCATTCAGTGCTTTCAAGCTATCTCGCATACGATTCCTGACAGACATCAAGGCCTCAATTTTCCTGTCCCAAATTCAGGCAGAGCAGAGATGAGATGGCAAGCAAGATGGCCGCTGAACTCTGTGCCCAGAGGATCTGGCCCTGCTTTCACCAGCACGCCCCTTCCCCCCAATGCTAACAGAATGGCATTCACTGTTGACTTTGGGTACAGTCTTATGAGGCTCGGGGGAGTGTGCCAGTAAATTCCAGCCTCTGTCTCTGTTTTTGCCCTCCGCCATGTTGTGCACTGCTGGAAGAGCAGAGGCGGCAAACCCGACCCATGCTGTCAATTAAGCTTATTGAAGCCACATTAAAAGACCCAACTTCACGTGCCACACAATTTTCCTGGAGGTGGGTCGAAATCGGGAGCCCTCAGGGATAATGGTCAATGAGTGGAAGTGTGAACATAGCAACGTCTAGTCTGCAGGCAAGGACATTTTTATTGAGTTGTTTGAACTGCCGTGTATTAAATAGTTTCAAGAATTCACTATGTGAGAGCCAGGGCTAAGGTCATTATCAATTCAGGGGCTGTGAACATAATTGACATTGGACAACAGGCAAGGTGCACTTGGAAATGAGACATTTTCACACAGGATTGGCCAAGGCACTGCAGTGGCAGCATTCACAGTGAGGGACAGTGCCCAGGCACAGAGAAGAAGGAAAGATACTGTAATGGGCAAAGCTAGCTGGACATATCAGAAAGGCAGAGAAGAATCATAGAGACCCTACAGTGCAGAAGAAGGCTATTTGGCCCATCAAGCCTGCACCAACAACAATCCCATGCAGGCCCTATCCCCGCAACCCCACGTATTTGCCCTACTAATCCAGCTGACACTAATGGTCAAATTTAGCAGGGCAAATCCACCTAACCAGCACATCTTTGGACTGTGGGAGGAAACTGGAGCACCCAGAGGAAACCCACTCAGACACGAGGGGGAATGTGCAAAATCCACACAGAAAGTCATGAAGGGGAGATGCTGGCATTGGACTGGGGTAGGCGCAGTAAGTAGTCTCACAATATCATAAAGTCCAACAGGTTTATTTGGTAGCACGAGCTTTCAGAGCACTGCCGCTTCACCAGCTGAGTGTGAGGTTCACAAACAGGGCATATATAGACACAAATTCAATTACAAGATAATGCTTGGAATGTGAGCCTTAATGGGTAATCAGGTACAGGCAACGCGAGTGGATAGAAGATTAAGCACAGCTTAAAGAGTTGTGAATTGTCTCAAGCCAGGCAATTAGTAAGATTTTGCAGGTCGTGAGGGTTACAGATAGTGTGACATAAGCCCAAGATCCTGGTTGAGGTTGTCCTCATATGTGCAGAACTTAGCTATCAGTCTCTGCTCAGCGACTCTGCGCCGTTGTGTGTGTTGAAAGCCGCCTTGGAGAATGCTTACCCGAAGATCAGAGGCTGAATGCCTTTGACTGAGGAAGAGTTCCCCACCAGAAAGGAACACTGTTGCCTGGTGATTGTCGAACAGTGTTCATTCATCCATTGTTGTAGTATCTGCATGGTCTCCCCAGTGTACCATGCCATGGGAGATAATTCCCTGCAGCGTATCAGGTGGACAATGTTGGCCAAGTCGCAAGAGTATGTACCGTGTACCTGGTGGATGTTGTTTTCATATGAGATGGTGGCATCCGTGTCGATGATCCGGTATGTCTTGCAGATGTTTCTGTGGCAGGGTTGTGTGGTGTTGTGGTCACTGTTCTCCTGAAGACTGGGTAGTTTGCTGCGAACAATGGTCTGTTTGAGGTTGTGCAGTTGTTTGAAGGCAAGTAGTCAGGGTGTAGGGATGGCCTTGGTGAGGTGTTCGTCTTCATCAATGACGTGTTGGAGGCTCCGAAGAAGATGTCATAGCTTCTTTGCCCCAGGGAAGTATTGGACGACTAAGGGTACTCTGTCGGCCGTGGCCTGTATTTGTCTTCAGAGGAGGTTGGTGCAGTCTTTCGCTGTGACGCATCAGAACTGTCGATCGATGAATCAAGCGGCATATCCTGTTCTTACGAGGACACCTTTCAGTGTCTGTGGGTGGCTATTGCGTTCCTCCTCATCTGAGCAAATCCTGTATACACGGAGGCCTTGTCCATAGGGAATTCCTTCTTTAATGTGTTTAGGGTGGAAGCTGGAGAAGTGGAGCATCGTAATGTTATCTGTGGGCTTACGGTACAGTGATGTACTAAGGTGACCATCCTTGATGGAGATGCATATACCCAAGAATGCAACCAATTTTGGAGAGTAGTCCATGGTGAGTCTGATGCTGGGATGGAACTTGTTGATGTCATCATATAATTGTTTCAGTGATTGTTCACCATGAGTCCAAAGGAAGAAAATGTATCTAGTATATAGCATCAGTTGAAGGCCCTGTGTGGTGAAGAGGTCTTGTTTGAACCTGTGCATGAAGATAGAGGTGTGAATTTGGTCCCCATGGCTGTCCCATGTGTCCGGATGAAGAACTGGTTGTTTAAGGTGAAGACATTGTGTCCAGGATGAAGCGGATGAGTTGTAGAACTACGTCTGGAGATTGGCAGTTGTTGGCGTTGAGTACTGAGGCAGTTGTAGCAATGCCATCATCATGGGGGATGCTGGTGTAGAGTGCCGAGACATCCATTGTGACAAGGAGTGTTCCTGGTTCAACTGCTCCATGCACGCTGAGTTTCTGTAAGTTCACGGTGTCACGACAGAAGCTGGGGGTTCTTCGTGTGATAGATTTCAGGATGCACTTGACATAGCCAAACGGGTCCTCACACAGGGCCCGATTGCCTGATACAATGGGATGGTCAGTTGTGTTAACCTTGTGTATCTTTGGGAGGCAATAGAGACACCCAACAAGGGGAGCACAGGGAATGAGAGCATGGAGGGTGCTCCAAAGTTCTTGATCAGTCTGTTGAGTTGGTGGGTGTGTCCTTTGGTCAGTTCTGCAGGTAACAGTCCGTGGTGTTCCTCGTTGTTCAGTTGTTGGTACATTTCTTTGTGGTAATCCATTCTGTTCAGGATGACGGTGGCCCTTCTTTTGTCTGCTGGTTTGATGAAAATGTTGCAGTTGGCCTTGAGTCCTCATGAGGTTACCCACTCTCTCACTGGAGGAGCTCATGCGCTCAACATCCAAAGACATGGACTTCAGAAGCTCATCAGTTCCATGGACATCCCCATTCACAACTTCATGTGTCACACAACGTCAGGGAACTCTGGCCATCTGCTCCAAGTAATGGATCTCAAACAGTGATTCCTGAGACCTTTCCTCAGGGCCCAGCAAAGAATCACTACCACTATCCTCTTCCCCTCCAAGGGGCCTCCTGTATCTGCCTCAGACACTCCTCTTGCGCACAAATGCTGTGCCCCTCATCCAGAGCCATCTGGAAGGGCCTCTGAGGCAGCAGAGCAAAGGCTTCAGGGGAGTCTGTAATGGTTTAACTATTTCATTTCTGTTTCCTTCTGCTGGATCATCAGGGAATTAACATGTCAAACAGCAAGTGGATGTAAAAACAACTGCTCAAACTCTGAGCCGCTGCCAAAACTTCTCAGAAAACCCACTTTTCTGTTTATAATTAATACAAGATAATTTTCCAAAAATATGGCAGCAGAGGGAAATCTATCATTGGATCTGCTGTTCAATCAGTTCACATCCACGCCCAAGTTAGGTTTGTGGAGGTCGATGAGAGACCTGTCTCCAGGCCAGTATGGCCCTGGGAACAACAAAATCACACTTCACACCCGGATGGAGATATGATGTGAGATTGGTCCCAAGTCCTGATTCCCAACCCTGATAGGAAAATCCAGCCGTTAGCATCTACCAATGAGCCAGCCTGCACAACAAGGTCATGCGGCTAAATTTCCTGGACTCTAGTCCAGTTCTTGAAAATTCCGGAACTAACTCCTACCCCCCACACCCACCCACAGTGATTTCAAATCCTAGGATTTTCCCCCTCCCTTACCTTGTATTTTAATAAATCAGATTTCTACCTCACGTGAATCCATATTGTAGTTCATGTCCAAAAGCAGGAAGAACTGGGTGGCATGGTGGCACAGTGGTTAGCATTGTTACCTCACAGTGCTAGAGACGTTGGTTTGATTCCGGCCTCAGGTAACTGTGTGGAGATTACACATTCACCCCGTCTCTCCATGGGTTTCCTCTGGGTGCTCCGGTTTCCTCCCATATTCCGAATGGCCCTCTTCTGCATTGTAGGGATTCTATGATTCTATCAGCTTGCTACGTGCTCTCGACGTTCAAAGTAATAAGGGATGAAAGCTGAATGAATATGCATAAAATATAAAGATTTCTCTGAAGAATTTAAACACCAGGAGGAAAACAAACCTGGAGGGAGTTCTGATCACAATCGGGAACTCTAGGTATGATGGGAGTGTTGTCACTTTTTTTAAATGTAACTTCAATATATGTTATCACTGTTAAATCTTCTCTTTTTTAAAAATAATTATAAATTACTATTCTGTACAGAGAAAGCAAATGGTCTATTTTCAGTTGCGGCTATTGTGTAAATATATATTATCAAAAAAAATGTTGTTTATAAAAAAAATTCCAAAGACTTTACATTTCTTACAGAATAATGGAAAGAATTACCAAATTCATTCCCCAAAGCCCCAGTATGAATCTCAGACACTTTGATTGATTTAATCATGGTAAAGTAGTTGTCCCATTGTTATATTCTGCATGGCATAAACACCCCGTTTGTTATAGAGCAACAAATCTTCTAACTCCCCATAAACACTACAATCGGAGAGCTATTCATCATCCATGTAATTTAGGTGGCAGCTCCAGTTGCCTATTTATTGATTACGAGACAAGAAATCACCTTTCCTCTGTACTCTTTTCTTAAAAAATGGAATCATTTTGTCAACTCGAGTAACCCATTGTTCAGCAAATGATTGACATAGAAACACAAGAAAACATGGAACAAGAAAAGGCAATTTGGCCAAACTTGTTAAATAATATGTATTAAATAATGGAAGAAAACTGAAGATTTATTAAATTTCTTTTAGGTTCCACAGGAGCCCATTTAGCATGTGTATAATGAAATAACCCAAAGGTTTTGGATAGTGGATTCTCTTAAGCTTCCACAAGTTCTCACTTCAGTCCTCAAAATCATTCATGGATCACATCATTTGAGTTTAATCTCGCAACTGAATGCATTAAACAGACTATGAACAAGTGAATAATCTAGCAATGATAAATTATAATTAAATGTTTGTAGTGGTAAGACCTTTAACTACTCAATTAGACAAAATAATGAAAAATATAATTGAATACTAAGCTACATTTACTGCATTATAAAAACACACTTCAAAAATATTTCATGAGCTGTCATGCAGGTCCCCATGGTCAAGAATGGCATGATATAAATGCACGTATTAGTAAAAGGAAGGGCGTGTTGGAAAATCTTTTCATCTTGCACACAAACAGAAAAACACAAAATTTCAAATGGTCATAACAATTTATACCACAACAGATAAAGATGCTGATTGGTTGGCACGGTGACTCCATTTGGCTGAGGCATTACCACAATGAAAGCAAAGGAAAACTATAGGCTCGCCCAAGCTCCTGGGAAATTCAAACAATTCCTTTTATATGCAGAGAACGGTTCTCTGTGTATGAATATATGTCAACCTAGCAAATGTAAATGAGGCATGTTATGAGTTCGATTGGTTACCTTAAATTGAATGTTTGTTTAAAGTTAAAGTTTATCATTAGAACCACATGTAGGCTTATATTAACACTGCAATGAAGTTACTGTGAAAATCCCCCAGTGGCCACACCTCGGGTACAGTGAGGGATAATTTTAGCATGGCCAATGTACTTAACCAGCTCATCTTTCTGACTGTGGGAGGAAACAAGAGCATCCAGAGAAAACCCATGCAGACACAAGGAGAACATATAGAGTCCACACAATCACTCAAGCCTTAAATGAAGCCCTGGTCCCTGGCGCTGCAAGTCAGGAGTGCTGACCACTGTGCCATCCTGCCGTCCTTAACATAGCTATTAGTATATTCAGGATTGTTCAGCAAATGCTGCCCAATCATGGAATCACACCTGATAAGTGGATATTTTGCTTTGGGTTTTGCACAAACATGCTGGTTGGGTACTTTGCTTATTATGAACTATCAAAGTAACATGTTGTTTGATTCAGTGAGCCAATCATTGGAACGTACAGCCTGCATACATTGCATTGCCCAGCACTGACGTTCATACATGACTACTAAATTGTGTGTCCGGCAGAATATTTTTTCGGACTATTTTCCTGTTAGTGGAAAATACCACTCCTATAGCCACTACATACTGACAATGTGAAATGACTTTCTTCACCTGTTGTTGGAGTTTTTGAGATACGTTGCCTTTCTAGGGTATTTTGAGGTATTCAGGACACTTTTCCACTCTGAAAGTGACAGCCTTTAATCTTTTTGTAGGATACATAGTGAAAAATGATCCAATCACTTGCCAGAAATCAGCACTCATTTCTCCTTGTGGTGATCATTGCAAATTTGGCAATTGTGCATTTTTCCTGCTGAGTGCAAGGTGAAAAGCTTCGGCAAACTCCATACTATCACATCTTTATGATTGGGAAGGGAGGAATGCACAGTTTCTCTAGCCCCACTACTCCATCGTGTACTAGATGTATGAATGTTTAATTCACTCACTAAAATGACTATCGCTTGCCTTCGCTATTGCTAGCCCCAGAATAAAGGGAACTTTAACCATTCTTCTTTCAATAACCTTAAAAGAATTGATGTATTATGAACAGAAATTTCTTCTTTAAAACAAGTTGCAAAATTGGTTAATGTACAATTTGCAATGCAGAACAATTTACCCCTTTGAAATCCCAACACACACATATACTCACACACACACACCTGCACTCACACACACCCACATAGATACACACAAACACACACATACCCACATGCACACACATACACACACCCATCCACACTCACACATACCTACATGCACCCACACACACCCACCCATACTCACACAAACCCACACTCACATGCACCCTCACACACACACCCATCCACACTCACACACACCCACATGCACATACTCACACACCAACGCATGCACCCACATACACACCCACATACACACACACGCCTGCATGCACATGCATGACACTTCAGCTTCTCATCTGAATCCCCATACCCTGTGCATTGAAGAGGTCCCAGTCGTGAATATCATTAAAAACCCAGGAGGGTGGGGCCTATTCGCACCACAGTTTGACAGTTCTGGAGCTCTGCGCATCAGCAGTGGCCCCAAATTGTCAAACTCCAGTTTGCTGGCCAACTCGATCGCTGGTCAGCCAGAGATCACCGCAGCGCTGCCCCTCCAGCCACTCCCATGGCCCAATTACAGGCCCAACAACAATTCCTGGGCCAGCCCTGACACCCCCCATCCCGGAGTGCCCCGATGTCCAGGCCCCAACCCCCAACAGTGGTGGTTCCCCCATCCCCCTCACCCCGGCAGAAACCTCTACCCCCCGCCACCCCCCGCTGACCCCCCCCCCCCCCCCCAGGGTCAGACCTCCCCGGAGGCAGGATCCCCGGCAGACCATACCCCCCCAGATGCTGCCCTCCCTCCATCCCAGACCGATCCAAATGCAGAGTGGCAGCAGGAACCCCCCCCACGCCATCCCCACCAATCGCACTGAGGCCCCACCCACAATAGACCCCACTGTTAGTATTGCCCGGTGCCTGGTGGGCAGTGCCAGGGGGCACAGGCTGGCACTGCCAGGGTCCATGCACAGGAGGCACCAGCCCCCCCCCGCCGGTGCCAGACCCCCTGGGAGGGCCCCAAGTCCTCCCCCCTTCATTCTAGCGGGGCCTTCCACTTGTTCCTTGAATGTGGGCAGCTAGTCTGAACCCCACTGGAATAAAGTACTCCTGGCGGGATGGGAGATTCAATCAGGACCTGAAAGGTCCCAATAATTACCTAAAATACATAATTAAAACATATTAAAAACAGATTTAAATGACTTACCTGCCTTCCCGCCAGTTTCCAGCATAGTCTGGCCAGTGAGTGTTCGCCGGATCTGGGCGATGTGCATGCATTCCCAGCGTGTGCACAAGTCCCTGTTCAAGGCCGCAGACGTGCGTCTCCCACTGCGACCCGACAGAAAAGTTGCGGGTCACAATGGGAGAATCGTGGCCAAAAGCAATAAGGGACAAAAGAGACAAAAGATAAATGCGTGCCCAAACTGAAATAATAGATACCAAAGCAAATGCTGAATGGTTAATTCTTTATTTTTAGAATTATAATGTAATTATTTATGTAAAAAAGAAGTGCAGTGAAAAAGATTAATTAATCAAAACAAAAGATAGAAAGGAGAAGAATTGTTAGGTATTGATCTTGAGACAATCCATTTAATTATTTATTGGCTTAGTTTTGTAAGGATGTAAAGCATATTTAACATTAATTGATTTTTCTTTATAAGCAAGGCATGGAGGAGACTACCTCAATGAATTATCTGTGAGTTAACCTGTGACTAGAGGACAATCACTTGGAGTTTCTGTTGGTTCTAGCCAATAGAAGAAACTGATTAAATTAATTATTCAGCAATTATTATGGCGAGGAGGCTGACGGAATTGATTCTACATTGGATAGAAAGATTGATTAAATTGATTGAATAAATGAACCTGCTGACGGTTTTATTCAGTGAATGATAAGTAGGTTTTCGCTAGACGGAGGAAGAAATCAGTGTAGGGCCCTGATTACTCTCAAAGCTATAGTGAAATGTAGGCAGAAGTTGCTTATCAAAGGGCTGATTTCCAGCATCTGCAGTCAAACAACTCCACGTTCCCTCTGATTAAAGTCAAGAAATTGGTATTTCTCTCTAGGAGCTGAATGAGAAACAAAATACAACGTTGTCTGTGGTGCAGGCTCAGTCAGAATATGCTTCCCCACCCATTTCACACACCCCCCGCCCCCTCACCTACCCTCCAGCATGGCACTGTGAGATCACCCTTACCAATTTTTCACAATATGGCAGGAAATACAACAAGGCAATCAGTGGGCTGCCCTCTGCTTTTCCTGCCCTGGAAAATAACTGGAAAATTCTGGCCCATGAATATAAGAGTCATAAACACTTACAAATCTATGATGCATCAACAAACAGCATCATAGATACTGCGCATGGAACAAGCACTGCCCCATAAAGAATACAATGAAAAGTATGCATTGTTGTTCACGATTGCATTAATGTTGATCTGTATTTTGCTGTATTTTGTTGTTAAGGCCTATCCGACATAAATTCTAATTAATCTGAAACACGGTCACTTGCATCCTATCCGAAATAGGTTTCTTTTTCACCCATGACCCCTATCCTTGCTGAATTCCAACAGTTTCCCATATGCCAGGCTGCGATTCTCCCATCTCACTTCGTTAGTGGCCTAACCTCGTTAAAGTGAAGGGGGGCAATCTGCGGTCTCCAGCGGCTCAGGAGTGCCAGCCTGTGCCCCCTGACGCTGTCCAAGGGGTAAAATGCTCATGCCCATGGGACACCTTGACACTGCCCACCAAGCATGGAGCAGTGCTAAGGGACGGGGCCTACTGGAGGCCTAGGGGTGGGGTACATGGGGGCTGGGGCTAGGGGACAATTGGTGTGTTGCTACCACTCTGCATTAGAATCGATGGGGACAGGAGGGAAGCCAGCAATCGGAGTGGGCTGGGGTGAAAGGAATGCCAAGGGGGCAGTCTGCCATGGTGGATCTGCCTGTGGAGGTGTCTGAACAGCAAGGGGGTGGGGGGATTGGCACGGCAGAGGGTGCCGTGAACAGGGCAGTCTGGGATAGAAGAAGGAAAGGCTGGCCCGGGAATGGTCATGGAGGCCACAATCGGGCCATGGTGGGTCAGAGGGGAAGCATTGTGGAGGTCATGGGTCATGGATCATGGGAATCAACGGAAGGCTGGCAGTTCAGGGCCTCTGTGTATGTGCAGAGGCCCGCTGGTTTCAACCTCCTGGGCGGGAATAAGCCTCGCAACCTGAAATCTATTGATATTTATGTTGGTGTGAGATTCCAGTGTGAACTCCCACTGAAAAAACCAATGTGAATTACTCCAGTTTTCCCACGAATTCAACACTTAGGGCACTATTTTACCATTTTGATTCAAAGTGCTGGACAGACTTCAATTTGGGAGTGTTTCAGATCTGACTTTTAGACCAGTTCTCAGACGCCCCCATACACAATGAAAAAAAATCAGCGATTCTGAATCATGCTGCAGAAGCCTGTAGGTGGGGCTCAATGCGCCCAAAACACTGCTGCTCCGATCCGAGCCTTCAACTACGCGTGCGCAGTGAAAAAAGATTGAAAAATGCTCCCCTGACACATTTCTCCTGGGCCCAATAATGCCTCCTCCCTGGCTCCCACAGACATTGCCCCACTCCTACAACATTACTGTTCCCCTTTTCCCCCATCCCCACTACCCAGACCAATCGTAGTCCCCTACCCTCCTTCCACTCCACTGATCGCACGCAGAGTGGCAGCAGACCCCCTGCCCCTGCTCCTGCCCCTGCCTCCCCTGCCCTCTCCCCCACCGGAGAACCATCTGACATGCCTCTCTCCCCCCAACTAGGGAGCGATCTGACCCGCCTCCCTCCTCCTCCTCCCCCACCAGTGAGCAATCTGACCCTTCCCACCACCACTGATCTGAGTCAGAGAGCCACCGGAAGGTCTGAACTTATTTCCTCAAAAGCTGGAGTGCCCAAATTGGACTTTTGCATTTAAATTGACATCGCGCCCATTTCGGGCAAGGTGCAGATGGCAGCCATTTTCAACCATTGGTAAAGGGGGAACGGATGTGGATTGCACTACTTGCCTCATGCTTGACTTTACCAAGTTAATGGTGAAACCAGGCCCTAAGAATATTTTTGGGAGAATTCCATCCCAGAATATTATTTTCAACGTTACTCATCTTTTAAGTAAATGAATAACCATCAGGGGGCTGATTAGATCAGTTGGCCAGTGGTTCAGAATAACAATAACAGTGCAGGATTCCAATGATCAAGTGTCATCTCCGGGAGGAAACTCAGCATGATCCCTGTTGGCTCGGGCAATGTGAATGCCAACTGTGACCTTCTGACACTTCATTTTTTGCATGAGGGAAGGATGGGGAAGGGGGTTGTGGGAAGGGGAGTGTTAAGGAGGGTGTTTTGCATCATCATCGAGAGGGTCAGTCCCTAAAGATGCCAGCAAAATGAGTGTCCCGATTTAGGCCCAGCTCCCTTTGATCCCACCTTGCCTCCTGACATCTTGGCAGTGCCAGTGTGCCAGACCATGACCCTGACCACCCTGGGCTACATTGGCCTCTGAGTCCCTGGCACATCTATCACTTCTGGAGACTAGTAGTCATTCCCACCAGTGTTATGTCACACCAACAGGTGGGAGGGAACATGTGACTTTCCTGAAGAAATAGCATTAAACTGAATTTGAAACTTGAATGGATGTTAGTGTGTGGGAATCAGGCTCACGCCCTCATTGGATGTGAACCAGAATATGTCACCAGCTGAGGACAAGGAAGATCCCAAACTGAAATTTCCTCATCGCTAATCCCACTATGGTGCCCTCCAGTAAGAGTTTCCAGTTATAACAGGACATGCGCCTGTGCCAACAAGGGCCAGAAAATCACCCCACAGAGCGAACATGTCTGTATTTTACAATGATTTTAGACCAATAACATAACTACACAATTGCACTGGTGATTAAATTATAAACTAAGGAGAAAGACTGTCTGAATATACTGGGAGATTTAAATGATTTTAGCACTGTATGCAAAGCATTGCAAAGTCTCTAAACAAAGAATTGGAGTTCATATTGTCATCAGAATACCAAACTTCTTTCATAAATTCTCTTCTAAAATGTAAATGAATCACAATGTGTGCAGAGAGACAAATTTA